>NC_046159.1:104690161-105290161 GCF_011064425.1 Rattus rattus | reverse complement strand
CTTACTTCCCACAGTAAACTGAGTCAGCAGGAAACTAACAGCACCCTCTAGAACCCAAGGAGCTGAATAGGGAGCGACATCACTCTGGGCAAAGGGTCTTCAGAGATTTGAGCTCTTAGAGAAAAGCCCCAAACAGATTCCATTTTGTGTTTTGTTAACACCTGAAAATGCTGACATTTCTTTCTACTCTTTGAAACAGTTACCTAACAAACTCACCAGAGGGCAATCAATTTATGTTAAAAAGCCATATATCTGTGTGTTTATACAAACTACCTATTGCCTATGATGGTAATATCTCTCTCTCTCTCTCTCTCTCTCTCTCTCTCTCTCTCTCCCTCTCTCTCTCTCCCTCCCTCTCCTTTGCCCCCCCTCTCTCCCTCCATCCCCCCTCTTCCCTCCCTCCCTCCCCTCTCTCTCCCTTCCTCCTCTCCTTGCCTCCCCCCCCCCTTGGCCTCTTACACACACAGACACACACACACACACACACACACACACACACACACACACACACACACACACACACACACACACACACACAAACACCAGGCATCTTGCCCCAGTGTTCCTTTGCTCAGCCATCACAGGAAGGCAAATATAGCTGAATGGTTGGAGAGCTTGGGAGGCCCCTTCAAAACAAATGTCAGATCTTGCCACCAGAGCCCAAGAGGGGCCAGCCTTCCTCTGTTGAAGCCAGAAACCAGCCAGAATATTGTCCTGTGTTGTTGCAGGGTGCAAGGCTGGGAGAGGATTGGGACCAGAAACAGGTGTTGTGGGTATCAGGTGTCCAGAGGTCCTGCCAAGCCCCTCAGACTCTCTGTGAACAGGAATCACCCAGGAATGTCATACACAACCTGATTCTGCCTCTGCGGGTGTGAGGCCGAAGTCCTATTTTCTGTGATAGTCATCATGTTTGCCGCGGAGGGTGTCAGCTTCTAACCGTGCTTGGAGAAGGAGGGGAGCACACAGAACAAACAAAAGCTGGAAGACATGAGTCCGAGTCTGAAAATTGTTTTGTTCCACTGCTGGGCCTGGTTTTCAATTTCAAACTGTGTTCTAAATGGTTAATTGCATGTGCATAGTTCAGAACTCGGTCTCTGAGCCAGGAAGGAGGACCCCAGGGTATTAATTTTGCTTTAAAGTTATGTTCTTGGAAAGCCTGCTGTGTGGCCTGTGCTGCCCTCTGCTGGTCATGACTTGCATTCACATAGTAAACCCTGCCCACCTGTGTTGGGTGGAATTTTCTTTTCACATTGGGGAGAACTGCCTAGGCTGTTCTAAGCAAGGAAGTCATTACAGACTTACATTTCTGAAGTCAAAAGTTAAGAGATGAGGCAGATTCCAGGACTGTTGGAATTTATTCTAATAGTACAACCCAACATAGGTCTATGGCCTTTAAAGGCCTTTTAAATTTTTTTTCAAGGTTTTTATTAGTGTGTGTGTGTGTGTGTGTGTGTGTGTGTGTGTGTGTGTGTGCCTAAGGACAACTTATGGGGATTGGTTCTCTCCTACCAAGTGTCTATTGGGCTGAACTCAGGCCATTGGCTGGTAGCAGTCACTTTTACATGCTGAGTCTTCTCACTGGACCTGTCTATTTCTTTTCCCAGTTGGGGGGGGGCAGTCTTACTTTGACAGCTTCTGTGAGCCTCCTAATGCTGAATGAGCAGACATGAAAATGTCCATACAGGGCTAGGTACGGTGGGCCATGTCTTTAATTCCAGTTCTATGGAGGCAGAAGCAGGTGGGTATTGTTGAACTCAAAGGTATCCTAGTACACAGAGTGAGTTTCAGAACAGCTAGGGCTACACAGTGAGAACCTGTTTCAATACACACATATATCAAAAAAAAGTCAGGATTCCCTTAGATTTAAACAGACAGTTGGATCACCCAACAATTCCATACAAGCTTGTCCATACTCTTATACTAATTTTTACAAATTTTATATTCCCTAACCTATAGCTATATGTATCTTATTGAGTATGATCTACCGTGTGATAAAGAACCATTGTTAAACCAGGCATTGTGGCACATTGCAATTCTGGCTACTTGCAAGGATAAAGAAGAATGTTGATAAGTCTGGCCTATAGAGCCAACTTATTGAGGCCCTGTCTCAAAGTAAAATACTCCCCGGTTGTCTCAGCCACCTCACAATGGAGGCGGTGGTAATGGACCAAGACCTGCTTGGTAGCTGAATCCACCTGGGCCTTGATAAAATCAGTTAACTTTCTAAGCACCCATGGACCAAAGTAGACGAGCAGCAGGAGTCCTATAAAGGGACCCAGGATACTGTAGAAGAGGTGAGCAGGGGAGAGGCAGAAAACCAATTTTTATACCAGGCTTCACTCTTTTCTCTTTCTCTTTGTCTCTTTTGTAGACTTTCTCTTACTTTTTAAGGCTGTTTTCTACTAATCCGGTCTTATCAGCATAAAAGCAACTTTCCTCCTTGAGGGCCCCACAGAGCTCTCCCTGTTGGAGAAAGAGAAGATCTAATCCCCTTCTATTTTGTAGAATCTCAGCCAAGGAAGCGACTGAGTCTTTAAGATAGGTTATTCCTTGTTGAAGCTCACTGATGTCCCTGTCTATGGTGGCACTGAGCTGATGATAACTCTGTTGGGAGGTGATCAGGGAGGCAACCCCGGTTCCTGTCCCCACAGCTGACAGGCCTAGGAGTACTGCAAGAGCTAGGGCAGTGATGGGTTCTCTCTTTGTACGAGCGGAGATGCCTCTTTCCCAGAACTGCAGGAACTCAAGATTGGGCCAGGGAACTCGTGCAGCAGTGGTGGAGTTGGCAGACACCACATCTCTGGCGCCATTAAGAATCACTCAGGTATAGTTGAAGACTGCTCTTCCAGAGGTCTGGTGAAATCCCAGATGGTGGCTCAAACCATCTGTAATGGGATCTGATGCTTCTGGATCCAAGACAGCTGAAGGGAAACATGGTCAGCATGATCTGTAATTAAGCATAGTTAGACTTTTCCTCAGGGTTGTCCCCTGGGTGGGTTAAAGGCCTTAACAAGGCACTCAGGTAGCCAACGGGCTCCCCCAGTCTTTAAATCATAAATGCAGGCTGATCCACGTCCCCAAATGAGGACCAGATCAGGGCCATACCATTGGGATGTTAACGGGTCCTTCCATAGGACTGGTGCATTATCATAAGAATTATGGGGGTGCCACAGGCAGTTGCTGCAGTTTTTCCATCCTTGTCCATGACAAGGTAGTTAAGGACAAAGAGTGCATGATTTATTAAATTTTTTTGATTACCGGGGAGGGGGAATAATATTCCCCCATTTGACTATAATTTATGGATCATATTTTTAAGGGTTTGGTGAGCACTTTCAACTATACCCTGTCCCTGAGGATTATAAGGAATGCACGTGACTTGTTTAATTCCGAGTTGGGAACAAAAGTCTTTAAAATTAGAGCTTGTATATCCAGGTCCATTATCTGTTTTCACAATCTTAGGTTGAGGTAAAACTGTGAGGCAAGCCAGAACATGACTTATAACATGTTTGGTGGCCTCCCCTGTTTGCAGGGATGCATAGATAAAGCCGCTAAGGGTATCAATGGTGACATGAATATATTTTAATTTACCAAAGGAGGGAAGATGGGTGACATCCATTTGCCAGAGCTCTCCAGGAACCAGCCCACAGGGGTTGACCCCTAGGTGGGGGTCAGGCAGTAGGGTCACGCAGCCTTTGCAATTACGGACTATTTGGCGAGCCTGTTCACGGGTGATCTTATATTTAATCCTAAGGGTTTGTGCATTAAGGCGATGTAAGTCATGTGCTTTTTGGGCAAGTGTAAGGGATGTAGAGAAGGCCCCCTGGGCCAAGGCCACGAGCTGGGTGAGGCGACCAACGGCATTATTACCATTGGCCAAGGGGCCCGGCAATTTGATATGTGCTCGGATGTGTCCCACAAAGAAGGGGCAAGAACACCTCTGAATATACTTTTGTAAGGTGGCAAACAGGGGGGCAGGATCGGTGGTAGGCCGAATATAGGGCACTGTTTCTAACAGGGGAATAGAAAAGGCAAGATATGAGCTATCTGTATATAGGTTAAAGGGTGCAATATCCACAAAATATTGTGAGGATAGCTTGAAGCTCTACCAGCTGAACAGAATCTAAAGGGGTAGAGAACTGTTGTATTTGACCATCAATGGAAAAGGTGGCTTGTCTATTAGAGGAGCTGTCTGTAAAGACAAGGTGGACTCCCGACATAGGGTGATCATGTGTTACCTTTGGAAAGACCACTGGGACTGTAATTTTGTGAAAAAACTGTATCAACTTATCTGAGGGGTAGTGACATATTCTGAAAGAGTTAACAAGCAAAAGATAATGACATCAGACTGTGAAACTCAGGGCTAACGCACAGTGAGTCCTTGGTCTGCTCTGTTTCTACTGAAGCCTTCAGTGGGCTGATCTCAGCCAGAATTCTGTTAGCAGAGATGAAAAGGTTTTCTGAGGGGCGTCAGTCCATGACACAACAAAAATGTGTACGTAAATAGTTTAGGAAATTCTTTACCTAGACCTTAAAAATATAATAAAGATAAAAGATGGTTGTAATGGTGAAAAATAGACCAAAGAATGCAAGGTTTAAAGAACTGACAACATAGCTTCCTAGAAGCTGAAGAGGAAGAAAACTGGCCCAGGAAGTTTTTGAAGCAGTGCTGGGAGCAGCTCTCTACCTACTCAAGAATGGTGCTTGGTGCGGTCGACAAGGGCTGTTACAGATCACTTCCTGCCACCAGTCTTGTCTTTATAAATTATAGCAAAGAGCCAGCTCCAGTGATCACAGCTTTTTGAAAACTGTGTACTCTAGCATATCAACACGTAGAGCTATGTAACTCCCTGAACGTATTGTGAGGTTGAAAGTATTTGTATGACAGAAGAGGAGAAGAGTTTTCTAGGCTATGGTAAGGCCCGGTGAATTTACTTGAAAAGGTGTCAATCAATAAAAATACAAGAAAACTGAAAAGAAAGAAGAGAAAAAGAAAGAAAGAGAGAAAGAAAGGAAGAAAGAAAGAAAGAAAGGAAGAAAGTTAGTTCTACTCTGGGCTAAATGAGGCCCTCCTTTAAAAAAAAAATACTATCAGTTTTGAATTTAAGAAATAGCATCTTAATAAAATGCATCTTTAATCCAACTATTGCATACGGAGACTTTAATCTAGCATACAGTTGACTTTCCCAGGTCTCAGTAGCCTAAGGGTGCAGGAGGGGTCAGATTACTACAAACATCTCCAGCTCTCTCTACCTGGGAGCATCCAGGGCCTGCTCAGCTGCACCTAGGACACCAAATGTCCCCCATGGGGTGCCTCTTGGCTTAATCAACCTCCCAGGCTGGCTGTTGTAAGAAAAGCCTGTCTTGAAGCCACAGCCTCTCTCCTTGTCTTTCCTCAGAGCTGCACTACAGACCCACAGTGCTTTGTGTTGGGGGTGGGTCAGGAGCTCCCTATGCCTGTCCCAACCTCCTGTGCTTTCTCATTTCAGAAACAACTTTTACCCTCTATTCTGGCTTCAGCATGAATGTCTAGAAGGCAGGGACAGCATCAGAGCATACAGTACAGTGGCTGGATGCCACCAGGAACAAGTGCTAGCCACAAAGTCATCTTTCTAGGAACTCTTAACCAGCAGAGACCCCATGGTTGTCCACTGTTACAAGGTAGGGATAACTAGGGAAGCAGTAGGTGTCTTCCAAGAGAGAAGCTTGATTACTAAGTGCTCTATCAACTTTGAGACAATGAATTTCTCGATTACACTCATGTATTTAACGTGAATGTCTTGGGTTGAAGGAGGAGGCTCTGCCTCCAACAGAATAACCTATTGCAAACAGCCAGGCCAAACGTCCCCTGCAAATGAGGGATGTAATGCTGTCTGAGGGCATTGTCTGCTTGCTCCACTCTGGTCATCTCCAGCTGCTAACTGCATACCTGTGGAAGCCCCTCCAGCCTGTGCTCACTGCTGCCAGGGTCAGCATTAATACTGTCAAAGAGGTGGGGCTTACGTGAAATATGCCAATAGCTAGGCCAGCGGCCTTTAGGCACCGGGACTTCTAGAATTCTTCTGTCACAGGCTGTGCAAGCCTAAGGGGGAGCCGACTCCTGAGAGCTGTACTCTGAACTCCATATGGCACATACGTGTCCACACACATGCACATGCGCGTACACATGCACAACAATAATAAACACGTTAAAAATAACCAAGTATAAACCAGGAATAAATTGGAAAAGCAATGAAGCTAGAAAGAATCTAATCAAGCCTTTATTAAACTTTATGTAGCTGATTCAGAGTATAGGACTGGAGAGGTGGCTCGGTAGGTAAGAGCACTGTCTGCTCTCCTAGAGGACCAGCACCCACACGGTCGCTCACAACTACCAGTAACTTCAGTCCAAGGGCACCAGGCACAGTCACGACACACAGACATACATGCAGGTACAACATTCCTACACATTAAGCAGACAAATAAAATCCTAAAAAAAAAAAAAAAAACTGCCACTAAAACACACACACACACACACACACACACACACACACACACACACACACTACCTTGCTGTGTCAACCCATAATGATATCCCATCATGGCAAAGCCTATGTCATTTTCACTCAGTTAGAGTTATAACGGGCTCCAGTCCTGTCAGCAGTGTTCCAATGCCACTTGAACTGAATCCTGAATGGCAGTCCTTACAGCCAAGACTCTGTTTTTGCTTTCTCCTCTGGAAACAGTCAATAGGCCAAAAGGTTCCCCTTGTTTCCTTCCCCCAGTGAATAAGTTCCTGTTTATATTAACTAGCATTTCAACGTCCAGCCAAGTTTAAACTGCTGAATCATGCTGAGACAAGAGAAAAACCAACACAGAAGAAATCTCTACACCCTTCCAGAAGGAAATGGATAAGCAAACTGTGGTACCTGTGACAACAGAATGGTAATCATGGGAAATCAGAAATGAGATGCCAAACCACTGGGTGTGGTCCCCTAAGTGTACATGGTTAAGCTATGGAATGGTAATCTGGAAAGACTTAAAATATTTGATTTGTAATTATGTGTATTGTGTGGATATGCATACAGGAGTGAAGACGCCTAAGGGGACCAGAGGAGCATCTTGGGTCCCCTGGATCTGGAGTTACAGGTGGTGGTTATGAGTTATCTAATGTGGGTGCAGGACGATCTTAAGGACTGAGACATCTCTCCAGCCAGGAACACACTGGAAATTAAGAAGGCAGGAAACAGAAGCTTCTGGAAGCCACACCTGTGATGCCAGTGTTCAGATGGTAGACTCGGGAGGATCAAGATTCAAAGTCATCCCCAACTGCATAGAGGTAGATTATCTCCCTTGACGAAATATAAACCAATTCAGGCTGAATTTAAAAGTAGATAAAGGCAGGTTTATTGGAGGCAGCTCTCAGGTGGGTTCACTGATCTCACAGGAGGAGGCTAGGGAAGGCTCTGTGGAGACTGGGAGAGAGAAAGCACTCACAAAAATGCAGTGGGAGAGAGAGGAGGAGAAGAGGGAGAGGGAGAGAGGGAGAGAAGGAGAGAGGGAGAGAGGGAGAGAGGGAGAGAGAGAGAAACCAAAATGTCTGGATTATACAGAGAAGAGCCCAGCCCCTGGGCTGCAAAATTCATGATAGAGGCCTGGGTTTGCCAGCCAAGCCCTTTAATGGATAGGGACTGAGGGATGCTGGGGGAACATGGACGCCAGCTCTGCTTTGGATTGTTAAAGAGGCACCTTAGCCACTAGTCCCTGGGTCTGAAACCCAACACACAGCAAATTTGTTGTATAAGAAAGGAAAGAGGAAAAGGGGAAGGAGAAAAAGGAGGAAAAGCTAAGGAGCAATCCACTAGGCAGCACTACCAGTCATCCTGGGAGAAGCATCAGGTCTGTGGAATACAGCACCGCACAGGGCTCCTGTGTGGGAATCTAGTGCAGCTCTGTCCCGTCTGAGGTTGACCTTTGCTTGGCAGAAGTGAATCAAGCTAAGCAGAGTGCTATCTAGAAATCTGGATAGTGGGTCAGATAAACAAGTGGACTGTAAAGAGAGTTACAGATAGCCCAAGGCACTCTGGCCTTTGACCTACAGCATCCCCTCCTCCACAGTGTTGTCTAGTGAGCCAACAGGAGAGAGCTTGTGGCATTTTTAGAATGAATAAATGTAGCTTCTTCAATCGAGTGTGGTGTAGACACTTGCATCTCAGTTTTACTTCCTTTATACATGGGTTAAAGTCTGCTATATGTAGGATTTTCTCCAAGTGTCGGTGGGATATCAATGGGGTAGGAGAGCCATTAAAAAAAGTGTCATGGTGTGAGTTCAGCTTGGTCATGACATCTCCCTGACGTTCGTCATCCTATGAATTGATTTATTGGGTCCTCAGTTACTGTCAGCCTTCCTAAAATGCCCACATCACCATCAGATCCGTAGACACAGAGCCTCCATCTTGGCTCACTCTCTCGAGAACATGAAGGTGTACACACCCTGCACATTTAACAATGCTGCCTATAAATATTTCTAATCAGCCCGTGTCCCGGGCAGCAGGCTTCCCCAGACATTTGACCTCCTCTCTCTGTGCTGCTCTGGAGACACACTGAAGGTGCCTTAGGCACGTACCTGGCTACCTGCCACTGTCACTGGACTTCCGTGGTGGGTCAGGGCTTCCATTCCGGGCTTGATATTTCTGTCCTCCACTCACCTTGGGAAATGGGGTACGGTGTTCCTATGATGTGGGGCTTCTCAAATCAGCTAGGTATCCCAGTCCCACCCCAATGTTATTGCTGATACCTATTTCTAAATTAGGAATATCATCATTTTTATTCCTTTACAACTCCTGCAAAAGCTTTGGTTTATTCTGATTTTTCTGTCTTTTCTTTATAGAGGGCTCGCATTAGTTTTAAAATAACAATAAAAGGGGTTGGGGATTTAGCTCAGTGGTAGAGTGCTTGCCTAGCAGGCGCAAGGCCCTGGGTTCAGTCCTCAGGTCCGAGAAAAAGAAACTAATAAAAGAAAATAACAATAAAGTACAAATCAGGCACATTTACACATGGTTCTTGAAGAATTATAAACATTGGGGGTGAGAATGTATTATTCGATAAATGATAGAAATTTCCATTCAGAAAAAAAATACCAATTGGACCTATACCGTCAGGATAAACTGATGTAAACTATGCTCCTGCTTCTAAACGCCTATCCCTAGGACACAAGACACTGTTTCACTGCAGTGATATACCTTGACATATTATTTATACATAATAGAAACCAGGTGGATACCTAAGAATAGTAGAAATGGCAGAATAAATGAGCATAACATAGAATATAATATTAAAGGGTTTGGCATAAAGGAAATTTTGAAATGACTTCCTATAAATGTGTAGAAAAGCTAGCCTCGTGGTATCAGCTTTGAACATGCGAGTGCAGTGCGGAACAACTGACACATGCCGAGACGAGACCAGGAAAGTGCACTGGGCATGGGCTTCTCAAGCGATGGAACAAAGGTGCTTTATGTTCCCATATTATAGTTGCCTTTCTTTTTCATTGTCCTCAGTGAAATAGAATATTGATAATCACAGAAGTCTGGTCGTTAAATGTAAGCACAAAAAATGTCAAAGCTCATGTATACAGTTAGACAGCTGGTCAAATTTCAGATTCAGAGAGAGAGGAAGAATATTATCAAAGTAAGGATCCCGTCTTGCCTTTGTCTCCTGAGCACTGAATTACAGACATGTTGTTGGTCCTGACTACCTACATGGATGTTCGGGTTCAGAAACTCAGGTCCCACGCTTGCAGAACAAACGCACTACTGAATGAGCCACTTGTCCAGCCCCTCTTTTCTTTTCCTTTATTCTTTTTCCTTCCTTCCCCTGGCTGCTTCTTCCCTCCCTACCTCCTTTCCTCCCTCTCTTCCATTCTATCTTCTTTTTCTTTTTTTAAGACAGAGACTTTCTAGCTTAGATGGGGCTGACCTTAAAAATCCTTTTGCAATCAAGGATGGCTTTCAACTTCTGTGGTGCTTTGAATGAGAATGGCCCCTCATAGACACATATATTTGGATGCTTGGTTGTAGGTTGATGCCTATATGAGGTGAGGGCTGGCACACATTAGGTCAAGGCCATGATCGGACAATAAAAAACTAAGACGGGGACAAAGATTTTGTAAGGTGGGAGAGAAGGGGAAGGGAAGGAGAATCAAGGTGGAGATGGGAAGGATAACCTGATCTGGGTGATGTTGGATGGCGAGTATCCTGTTATGTATATTTTTTTAAGAAATGGATTTCTATAAGTAAATTTATCTTATCTAGGTGGGTGGTTTATATCCTTATTAATTGTTTATTGTGTGGATGTATTGTGGATTGAGAATTTAACATATAAATCTGATTGTTGGGTTACAGTTTGTTGAGTCTTGGTTTTACAGGGTAACTGGAACCAGAGAGTTCGAGGCTAGTGGAGAGCCACCGGGAGAGATACTAACCAGAGATAAATTATGCTTAGTTCCATTCGGCCCCATGGTTGCCGGAACTAACTCTAGGGACCAGAGTGGCAAGGCGCCACGCTGAAACGGCACACTGCCTGGGTCTGAGAGTACTTGGGGGCAGTGTGGAGATAAAGATACCCCACAGTTACATGAGGCCCTATGAGTACCAGCACTAGCGAGGGTTAAAAAGGTTCTATCTTTTTAAAATATTTATCGCAACACTTGGTAAAAGGGAATGGACCATTTAAGAAGGATTAGAAGGATTAGGAGGTCTGGTGTTGTTGGAAGAAGTTTATCACTGTGTGTGTGTGTGTGTGTGTGTGTGTGTGTGTGTGTGTGTGTGTGTGTAAAACCCCATGCCAGACATAGTCTCTCTCAACCTGTTACCTATGGATTAGTATATAAAGCTCTTAGCTTCTGCTCTAGCACCATGCCTGTCCAGTGATGGTTATGACTAACCCTTCAAAACGGTAAACAAGCCCCCTATTAAATGATTCCTTTAAAAGAGTTGCCTTGGCCATAGTATCTCTTCACAGCAATAGAGCAGTGACTTAGACAACTTTCAATCATCCTACCAGCAGCTGGTATAATAGGCATGAACCATCAGGCAGGAGTGGCAAGGGTCCAACCTATTAGACCAAAGGTCATTCTTACCCCTTGATGAATTAATGAACCAGGCTACCCACTGTTCATTCACTTATCAGCCTTCCCTGGGTTTGGGATGGGGGGGAATAGGCTCATAGGTCACTTTCTAACCAAAGGTAATAAGTTTATCATTTGAGTATTATACAGCTCACTTCTGAGTTAAAAGGGAAAGTTCTAGCCATGCGTGGTGGTGCTCCTCTTTAATCCCAGTTCTTGGGAAGCAGAGGAAGGTAAGTTCAAGGCCTGCTCGGTCTACATAATGATCTCCAGACCAATATCAGGTACATAGTGAGACCCTGTCTCAAGAGAGGTGGGAGAGACAGAGGTTTTCCTTTCCAGTGTCCTTTCTCCCAAGAGGCATCTGAATAGAGGCTGTTCCTTTGCTCTAAGCCTTTGCAAGCCACCAGAGTCCAGTCAGAGGTCATAGTCTCTTGTTCTCACTATCAACAATTTTACTCTCCTTTCATTTATCATCATTATAAATCTATACCTTTTCCCTCCAAGACCTGTTCAGCCACTGGGAAGTCCATGTCGTTGCAGCAATATGGGAAATGCCAGTGCTTCTCTTTCAGACCTTTTCAAGTCTGGGTTATGTCGAGTGAGTTAAGAGACAGAGAAATATATCAAGTACCTGTTTCTGGAACATGTCTATGTAGGTCTGGTTCAGACATTACCAGGTTTAGCGTTGAAAACTCCAAAGGTTTTAGGTTTGGTGTCCACACTTGTAATCCCAGCATTCAGGAGACCAAGGCAGGGGGATCTTGAGTTTGAGGCATGAGTTTTGCGTAGTGAACTCTAGGCTAGACTAGAATATATAATAAGACCTTTAATTTTAAAAAATTAATAAATAAAAGCAAGGAAAAGTATGAAATATGGTGAAGCAGGAAGACTTACCAGCAACTGTCGATTTTCCTCTTGCCCAATTCCACAGCAGAAGCGAAATTCAGGTGAATGTTGTAGCTAGATTTTTTTATTATTCTTCCAAAGGAGATGTTTTAGTTGTTTACTGTAACTTTCCCCAAAGCTCATTATTACTTTGAGGATGATTATATATATCATATATTCATATATATATAGATAGATATAAATATAGATATAGATATAGTAAATATCCAAAGTGTCATCCATGAGGGAGCTTTTTAAGGCCACTTGGTCTTGCCAACTTGTTCTGTCCTGGATGACTCTTGTATGAGTATCCTGTCTTAAAGTACTCAGCTCTTCTCTTCACCTTTCTCCGGAGCCTTTGTGTTGAGAGGCCTGCCTTCCCCCAACACCCCCCCCCCCTGCCACCACACACACACAGCATAGCAGTAGCTGTAGTGGGAGAAGATGCACCTAATTCTCAAGAGACTTGAGGCCCCAGGGAAAAGGGAGGTCTCCAGGGCGGGGGTGGCAACGGGGAGGAGGAATGGGATGAGGAACTGTGTGGGGACCTAAAGGGGAGGCAACGACAGGAATGTAAATAAATAAAATAATAAGAATTGAAAAAAAAATTCTGCAAGGATAGATCTTACACTAGTATCTCTTGTTATTAATATTGTAGCTAACGAAATAGTGGTTTCAAAAATAATTGATGTGGCTGGTCTGACAGTAGTGGACTTATCAGTACTAATCGATATCCAAATGATTAATTGCTTGCCTTGAATTTTTTTCCTAGCTGAAAACTTGTTGGACGCACACAGGGGTCACTAGAGTATGTCCACTCTCACAGCAATGACCTTCCTTAAATAAACGTATGCGTTCATCTTTCACGGCCTGTTATTTTTGTCTACACACTGGCGCGGGCTCTGCTGCAGGAGCCTTGCGTTCCGCAGCAGGGAAACTTTGTTTTCCGCAGTGTTTACGCTGATCAGACCTAAGAAAAGCTGAAATGCGCTTCCTGTGCCAGTGCCCGCCCCTAGGCTGTAGCTGCTTGCCAGTAGGAAGAAGAGCCTGTCTCCTCAAGGACACGGAACCAGTCGCCAGATTCCTATTTTGGGCCAGAGTCGTCTGTCTGCTACCTTTGAACCGTTTCTGCAGCAAACATGGCCGCCTTCGTGAAGCTCAGTACCAAAGCCAAGATGCCCATTGTGGGCCTGGGCACCTGGAAGGTGAGTGCGCAGTCTTTGGACAGCTACCTCTTTCAAGTGGAGACAGGTCTTGGCATTTCCTCCCCTTTGCACAGTATCTGCCCGGTGAGGGTCAGGGTGGGGGTGGGGGTGGGGATGGGGGTGGGGCAGGCTAGATCTCTAAAGCCAGGACCTAAGTTGCTTTCCGCTTTTGTGCTGCTTCAGGCCTCAAAGCTGGCTTGTACCTTCCCTAACAAGTGTCGGGTTCCCAGCTAGTTCTGGATTTTACAAAGAACAACAACAACAACAAAATCATCTCCAGGGTATTATTCTCTTTGCAAGCTTCTCCTTGGAGTTACCTCTCAATTTACAGGTTTGGGCTGTGTATCTGTTTCTGGTTGAATTATTTAGAACCAGAACACTGAGCTCCAAATGACCTTGCTCCCCTTGCTACCCACTGCCTACTTCCGAGTAGCCTGGAAGCCTGTGTAATCTCAGTCTCAGACCCCAGCACAGGCTACCAAATTGGCACCTTCACTTTACAAAGACCCTGGCTAATTCCCACAAATTAAAGCCTGAGGAGGATCAGGGTGACAGATAGCCTGGGCGGGAGTCAGCTCAGTGTTCGCATTCTAAGCTCCACCCCAACAGTTACCTGGCAACAGTCGGGTATGCTCCACCCCACAGTTACCTGGCAACAGTCGGGTATGCTCCACCCCACAGTTACCTGGCAACAGTCGGGTATGCTCCACCCCACAGTTACCTGGCAACAGCCAGGTATGCCTGACACTATAAAAGAGGTTGCTTGCCCCCTCTCCTCTCTCTTGTTCTCTTGCCCTTTTGCTCTTACCCTCTTGCCCCTTTGTCCCTTCTCTCCCCATTCCCCTCCCCACTTCTCTCCATGTGCTCATGACTGACCTCTATTCTTCAATTTCTCTACTTCTCTCTTTGCCCCTACTACCCTCTTAACTCCCCAACCCATGTCCTGAATAAACTCTATTCTATACTATGTCCTTGTTGTGTGGCTGGTCCCTCAGGCGGAAGGGATGCCTTAGCATGGGTGTGCAGAGGCACCCCCTTCCCCCACACCTCTGTAGAAAATACCCTCCCCCCCATCTTTTATAAACACAACACTCGGGTCCCATCCTGGCTGTGTTCATCTCTCCTGGCAAGCTGCTCTGAGGCCCATCCCAATGCTTAGTGAAGCAGTTTTACACCAAACCAGAAATTTCACATCCATCCAAACAACCACTAGCCACTTGCAGATCTCCAGGGAATCTGCTCACACGGGGAACTTCACAGAGATGAACTTTCAGAATTTCAACAGCAGACGCAGAGGCTGTAAAGGAGTTGGTTTCAGGATGAGGAGCCGATGCTGCCGGAAAGACAATGTGCTCCTCAGTGCTCCTGCAGGAGGGTGGGGCTTTGGGCCTGGACCCCGCGCTTCTGAGTGGCTGGCAGCAACTCCTTGTCTCACTCAGTGATGGTCCAGCTGTGGACCTCTGTTTTATGAACTTCTTGATGTCTGACAACTACGTAAAGGATCTCTAGACTCTGCGAGAGACGGATTTATTTATGTGTTGTTGTCTGAGATAGGCACGTGTAGCTCTGACAGACAGAGAGCTTAGTAGGCAGCTGAAACTGGTCTTGCCCTCATACCTCTACCTCCCAAATGCTTGGAATTGCAAGCAAGAGCCTTCTCACGGAGAAGCTGAGGTTCCGGGCTGGCCCAAACTCTCTGTCCCCTGCCTTTACCTCCCTTGTGCTGCGATTCCGGTATGCACGGTTATGCTTGGCCATCAGTGAGTTTTGAGGTTGTGGTTTTGAGGCAGCCTCTCGCTCGCAGTGTGACTAGTTTGGAAATTCTTGTGTAGAACAAGCTGCTCTCGAAATCACAGCAGTTGCCCAGCCTCTGCATCTACACCTCCGGGATTGAAGGCATGTATTACCACCATGCCTGGCTTTTTTTTTTAACCTTTTTTTCATTTGTTAGTATGTTTCTGTGCTTGCAAACATGTTCATAAAAGTGATCGAGTACTTTCATGCCATGGTGTGCATGTGGCCTTCAAAAGGTTAATATGCAAGACTCAGTTCTCTCTTCCTACTATGGGGGTTCCGAGACTTGAGCTCAGGCCCTAGATTTGGCAGCAAGCCATATTCCATAAATGAAACCAATTACATTATATGCTAACCATACAAATTAATAAAATAAAATAGTTTACTCTTTTCTTTTTAAAAGTTTTCCAAAGTATGTTTTTCCCCAACCCCAATAGCCATTTGAAATAGATCCCAGCAAGACTGTGGTTTAGAGAATCTGGTCCATGTGGAGCACGTTAGGGGAGGACTTGGAAGAGTGGCTCCCAATGGTCTTTTCTATTGCGTTTCAGTCTCCCCCAGATAAAGTCAAGGAAGCTGTGAAGGCAGCCATTGATGGTGGGTATTGCCACTTTGACTGTGCCTATGTGTATCAGAACGAGAGTGAGGTGGGAGAAGCCATCCAAGAGAAGATCAAAGAGAAGGCTGTGAGGAGGGAGGACCTCTTCATCGTCAGCAAGGTACAATGACTTGGTGGACATGACTTCAAGGCAAGTGGAAATATCTGGGTATGAGCACTGTACTGGCTGGTTTTGTGTGTCAACTTGACACAAGCTGTAGTTATCACAGAGAAAGGAGCCTCCCTTGAGGAAATGCCTCCATGAGACCCAGCTGTAAGGCATTTTCTCAATTACTGATGAAGGGGAGAGGGCCTAGCCTGTTGTGGGTGGTGCCATCTCTGGACTGGTGGTCCTGGGTTCTATCAGAAAGCAAGCTGAGCAAGCCAGTAAGTAACATCCCTCCATGGCCTCTGCATCAGCTCCTGTCTCCAAGTGCCTGCCCTGTGTGAGTTCCAGTCCTGACTTCCTTTGGTGATGAACAGCAATGTGGAAGTGTGAGCTGAATAAACCCTTTCCTCCCCAGCTTGCTTTTTCATCATGTTTTGTGCAGGAATAGAAACACTAAGACAGGCAGCTTCCTGTTTGTTGTATTCTCTCAGCCCCTCTCTCTGTCATTATATCTGCACATGAGTATCCACACCAAGTTAGTACTAGTAAGAAAGTGCAGATGGCGATGCCCCTATCTCAGTGGCTCAGTTGAACCTCCTTTCCCTGCTTTCTGTCAGTGGAATCTACCCTCCGGGTGGCAGTAAAGGGTATAGTTAGGATGACTCCTGAACCCTACTGCTTAACACTGTGGTCTCAGTGACTGGTCCTGACGTTCTCAGGCGCGTGTATTTTTGGAAATGGAGGGAACATTATTTATTGTCATGTAGGTTCCTTCTCTCATTTCAATTCAGTAAAACGTGTGGCTTATAAGGCATTATTGCAAACCAGAGACATTGAGTGAGAGGTGTTTGAGGAGCTCAGGATCTGCAGTGGACACAGCATGCTAAAACACCCTTGTTCCAGGACATTGTAACCGGTGGGACAGATAGACTCCCTGTTGGAGTGGGCACGCCTGATGGGCTTGGAGATCAGAGAGTACTGAAAGGGTTAACTGCCCCTAGAGACATCAGGATGCTTTTGAGGGTCAGACCCAGTTCTTGCCTGCTGAGAGCTGGCAGCCAAGGAAGAGAATAACACAGGAGTATCCGCTGTTGATCCGTTTTCAGATGTGCTAACCTCAAGAGCACGAAGAACACACATGCAGGACTTTAACTTGATGAGTGCTGGTGACCTACTGTGGCCTTAACTAACCTTAATAGACATGAATGGTTTGTCCTGTGGTTAGAGCAGCTGCAAATCTCAAAGTAGGGAGAGTGACTGTGGTGTGGCCTTTTCTCCCCTTAGTTCTAATGTTCGCTCACTTGTCCCACCCTGCAGCTGTGGCCCACCTTCTTTGAGAAAAGCCTGGTGAAGAAAGCCTTCCAGAAAACCCTCTTGGATCTGAAGCTGGACTATCTGGACCTGTATCTAATTCACTGGCCACAGGGATTTCAGGTTTGAGCTGTTCTTTGCCCTATCTGTAGCTGCCAAGAAAACAGAAGCTGTGTTGGAGTTGGGGCTGGGGATGGGGTGTATCAACACAACTGGGGCAGGAGATGGGCTATACCTGGAGTTTTGTGCACAACAGAAAGCCAATGGCCTGTACAGTAATCTAGGGCTATATTTGTGGAGTACCACGTGCTTACGTTTTCTTACTGTTAGTTTGGGAGAAACTGATTCTGGCCAGCTCAGCCAAACTGCAAACTGGCCTGTCACTTCTTCTTCATTCCCTGGGCAGAGGAGATAGGAATCTCTTGGGACAGTGTTGTGTAACACACTTCAGGAATCGGCTCTGGCCATCAATTAGAGCATTGCCACACTGGTTAGAATCATCCAGGAACAAACCCCTGAAGAAGCAAACAGAGCTCAATACCTGGCGCCCTGCACCCGCCTGCTCCTCAGAGTTGGAAGGGGTTAGTGAGGGTCTGGAGAGATGACTGGGCAGTGAGAACACTGACTGCTCTTCTAGAGGGTTCAGTTTGACTCCTAGTACCCACATGGTGGTTCAGAACCATCTGTAAATCCAGTTCCAAAGGACCCAACATCCTCTTCCTGGCCCCACAGGCACAAGACAAGCCTGCGACGCACACAGGCAAAACACCCATTCAAATTAAACAAAACAAAACAAAACAAAACAAAACAAAACAAAACAAAACAAAACAAAACAAAAACCAAAAAGGAATTGAAGGGATGAGAATTCTCTGCTGCCCAAGTGACCGGTTTTGGTGACGATAGCATACTCCAAACCCTGGACTAGAAGCTGGGTAGGGTCTTCTCCTGCTAACCACACCCTTTTGATGGAATCTTTGAATCTTTGACTAATAACCTTGAAACTAAAATGTCCCCCAAGTCTCTATGGATTTGGGCATGTTGGGTTAATTTTCATGGTAATGATAATGGCTTTTTATAACGTAGTAAGGACAGTTGGTGAAACAGTGCCCATCAGCGTCAGACACCAGGGGGTTATAGCCCACAGTGGATTGACACATACATTTTATTGACGTTTGCTGTCTAAAGTGTGTTCCCCAGAGTGTGACGAGTGGCCATGCAGGTGTTTCTTTTTGGTATGCTGTTGCCCTCA
Source organism: Rattus rattus (assembly GCF_011064425.1). NCBI lineage: Eukaryota > Metazoa > Chordata > Mammalia > Rodentia > Muridae > Rattus > Rattus rattus. Next base: position 105,271,906 of record NC_046159.1, on the reverse strand, counting down.
AACCGTGCTTCAGAGAACCAGGTGTCCAGGTTAGAGCCTAACGAGCTTTTTGTTTTGCATTTACAGTCTGGAAATGTCTTTTTACCCACAGATGATAAAGGCAATGTTCTCGCCAGTAAATATACATTCTTGGATGCTTGGGAGGTAAGTTCCAGCTTCTCCAAGTGTGCTGAGAAAAAAGAAATTCTGGCAGGTCCCCTCGCGACTCCGCCCAAGTGCACTGTGTCTAATTTCACTACTATTCTTTATAAATTTTCTCTCTCTTTTCTAAACATCCATTTGTCTATTTTGGGGAGAATGGCGCTTGTGGGGGTAGGTTCTCTGCTTCAACTGTGTGGGTTTTCGGAAATTCACTTCAGTCATCAGTCTTGGCCTCAAGCCACCACTATCCATAGAGCCATCCCAACACTTTAAAGGAATGAAAAGATGCAGTGCTGAGCTGGGCATGCCTTGAATTCCAGCACTCAGAAGGTAGAGACAGGCATATCTCTGTGAGTTCTAGGTCAGCCTGTTCTACATAGCAAGTTCCAGGACAGCTATAAGTACAGCTACCCAGTGATACTCTGGATAGATGAATAGCTAGCTAGCTAGAGTCTTGGTCAGTGTTCTATTGCTGTGAAGAGACACCGTGACTAAGAAATCTACTATAAAAGAAAGCATTTAGGGCTGGAGAGGTGGCTCAGTGGTTAAGAGCACTGACTGCTCTTCCAGAGGTCGTGAGTTCAAATCCCAGCAACCACATGGTGGCACACAGCCATCTATAATGAGATCTGATGCCCTCTTCTGGTGTGTCTGAAGACAGCTACAGTGTACTTACATATAACAAATAAATAAATAAATCTTAAAAAAAAAAAAGAAAGCATTTAATTGAGGGCTTGCTTATAGTTTCAGGGGTTTAATCTATTATCATGGTGGGAAGCATGGCTTTACACTGGCAGAAATGGTGCTGGAAAAGTATCAGAGAGCGACATTCTGATCAAGCACACCCTCAACGACATACTTCTTCCAACAAGGTCATATCTATGACAACAAGGACACACCTCCTAGTTTTTCTCAAGTGGTGCCACTCCCTGATGACTAAACATTCAGATACGCCGGGATCGTTCTTATCAAATCACCACAGATAGGTAGGTAGGTAAGTAGCTAGGTAGAAAAAAGATAGGTAGACAGACAGACAGACAGAAGATGATATCATACTGCAGGTGAGAAGCTTTGATTAGACACCAGCATGACCAGATATGTCAACATGGGGTGGTACTGTGGACCTACAGCTAATCTAGTAGACTCCTCACTGACCACAATTAATGATAGATAAAGGATATTCTTTAAAAAGCATAAATAGATCGAGATGAATCATAAGCCCACTCAAACCTGACCCAGGTCGCAGGGTCATCTATCTTGTTTCCTACTGAGAAGATGCTGGGACCCTTAGATCTCACCAATGCTAACTGCCTTGCCTAGTAAAGTCCTTCCTCACTCACTCTGGTGCTTCACAACTTGGTGCTAAAGTCTCCAGGGACATTTGAACGTCCTAATGTCCATGCTGCATCCCAAAGGGAATTGGTAGGATGCCCTGGGAGTGGAGTCGGGACACCTATTTATTTTAGAGCCTTCAGAGGGTGCAAGATGCATCCAAGATTGGGAAACACTACACCATGTCAGCTGCGCACACCCTGCTTGTCCCTGCCTCTAAGCCCTGGCTCCTCTTTCCTCCCGATCTGTTTACAACTTTACCACCTTTCTTCATGTTGTTTTCCCAGGTCCAACTTAAACTCCCCCTCTAATGTCTGTCCAAGGCTCGGGCAACTCCTTCCTTTCCTTCCTGATGCCTGTGCTATTTAATGTCAAATAAGCTGAAGTAGCCTAGCACTGAGGCTGACGGCTCAGTGACAGAAACCTGAGCACTTGAATTGGACTGCAAGAATCACAAGCAGGGAGCTCATTGTATGTATTTATATTCTAGCAACGACTGGACAGGGACTCATAACAGATGACTTATAAGCTCATTTTCAGCTTTTGACTGCCACTATAGGATTGGATAATTTGGGAAAGTTTAGAACAAGATCACTGTGGGCAGAAAAAGAAGAAGCCAAATCCTTGGGTTGATTCCATTTTGGCTAATTCCATGTAGTTAAAAGGATAGATTTTAGCCCAACTGCAGCTCTAGGCTAGGTGTTCCTACCAGGGTCCATATATCCTCAAGGTCTTCCTCAAAGAACTCCAAACTGTGTTTGGTAGGGAAGAGAGGAATTACAGCTCAGGTAAGCAGTAGGCCTGGGTGTGTGGGCTGATAATTACAGTCATGTTGGGGGCAGAGGCAGGAGGTTTTGTATATATATATATATATATATATATATATATATATATATATATATATATGTGTGTGTGTGTGTGTGTGTGTGTGTGTGTGTGTGTGTGTGTATATGTGTATGTATATATATATACATATATATATACATATATATAAGTATCTCCCTTCTAACCCTTATTCCACCCTGATCCATTCCGACACTAGGTAGGAGGGAAAGAATATTAGTGGGGAAAGGGGGTATAAGTTTCTTTAGTCGACTGCCTGCTGATTAGTTAGGGTATTGGGTTCCATGGTGCAAGTCCAATCTTCATCAGGTTAGGGTATCTCCAACTTTGTTTTGTCTCCTTGCTCATGACCAGTTGGCAAACTGCAACAACAGGAACCAGGAGCACTAGGGGGGAGCAGTCACCTCCACAGGCCCTCTGAGGACTCTCTCACTATACCCACTCCAGACTCCCCAAAAATTAAATAATCTGTAGGCAGCAAAACTCACACCCCTGCTAGTGCACGAGGCAAATCATAGTCACCTGCTATGAAGCAGCCTCTTATCCCACACCCAGGATTAAAACAAAAACGTATTCACACAGTGTAACTGTGTTCTTAAGGAAATCAAAATTCTCACTACATGAAGTTCACAATTCAAAGTCCACCTGGGCTGCAGTGTCAAATCCAGTGTGTTTGACCTAGAGAAACCTTACTTCAAAACTGACAAATGAAATTTAGGAAGTCTGGGGATTGGTTCTGCTATGAAGCACTTGTCTAGCTCATGAGGATCTCTAGGCTCGATCTTCAATACCACTAAATAAAACCCAAAAAGAGAGCCAATGGAGTGATTCGTGGCACAGGGCCTATTTCCTGAATAACCAGATTTGGGTGCGTTGAGAACAGGAAGTACATGAAACCTGCCTTCTCCTTTCTCATTATGTCTGAGCTGGGGAAGAGTAGGAGAGGGCTGGAAGCAGCCATGAGGCCACCACAGTCTAGCAAAGTTACAATTAAGAAGTAGCAACGTTATGGTTGGGTGTCATCGGAACACGAGGAAGTGTGCAAAGGGTTGCAGCGTTAGGAAGGTTGAGAACTGCTGATCTAAACAATGGACCTCCCTGTGACAGGGCATGGAGGAACTGGTGGACCAGGGGCTGGTGAAAGCTCTGGGCGTCTCCAACTTCAACCACTTCCAGATCGAAAGGCTCCTGAACAAGCCTGGACTGAAACATAAGCCAGTGACCAACCAGGTGAGTTCCGTGTGCTGCAGGCCCTGCTCTGTGCCTGCTTCAGCACTGGGAGGCAAGGTCAGTACTGTCTGCAGAGTCTCACCTCTGGGGTCTGTGTTCAGGATGCTCAGGGAGGTGGGAGGCAGGCCTCTGGGTCTGGTGTGTAGCACGTCTATCAGTGGGTTGTGTTTGGTCTACGTGTTGGTCCTTTCTTGTGCCTGGAGTTCCCACTGAGCCTCTCAGAAAGACTTCCTTCTCTAGTGATGGAGATGTTTTCTCTTGCAGGTCGAGTGCCACCCTTACCTCACCCAGGAAAAACTGATTCAGTACTGTCACTCCAAGGGCATCGTGGTCACAGCCTACAGTCCCCTGGGCTCCCCAGACAGGCCTAGGTGAGGCTTTGGAGTACTAGTTCTCTCTTTCAAAAAGAAAAATAGGGGTTGGGGATTTAGCTCAGTGGTAGGCGCTTGCCTAGGAAGGCAAGGCCCTGGTTCGATCCCCAGCTCGAAAAAAAAGAACCAAAAAAAAAAAAAAAAAAAAAAAAAAGAAAAATTTTAAATTCCTTAAAATTGGCATTTCATAATTTGTTAGTATTAGTATGTAATTTCTTTGGAAATGGGTCACCCAACAGGAAATGCAGCTGTAAGAATGTTTAGAGTAAGTAAACAGTGGTCATGGCCGATGTTCAGAGAACCTGCCATTTCCATCCTGCAGGGCTGGGTCACGCTTTCCCACCTCTAAAGCTCCTGTCGACAGATGGGCTCATGGGATAGACACAAAGCTTTTCCATGTTTCTGCCTGTCTCACGGGAGGAGGAGAAGGCTGTGGCGCTCAGCCTTGACACTGTCCTGGCAGTCGGGCTCACAGGCCTGCAGTAGCCGTGGGGACTTTTACTCCAGCCATCTTTCTTCCTCTAGTGCCAAGCCTGAGGACCCTGTATTGCTGGAGATTCCCAAGATTAAAGAAATTGCTTTGAAGCACAAGAAAACTGCAGCCCAGGTAAAACTGTGTGTTCCCCCTTTCCCCTTTTTATCTAGCAATCGATTCTTTCTTGTAATCGTGTGCTGCTTTAAAACAAAATCTCCATCATTTGATTTCGCCAATGAAGACTCAGGAGCCAGGTGCTGGGGTGAAAGCTGCTCTCTCAGAGAGGCAGAGAAAGCACCTGGCTGGCCCTTCTCTTCAGCTGGTGTCCTAAAAGGCAGTTCTTCTCTGCATGTCTCAAACAACCCCTCAGACTGAATGCCCTTCCCTTCTACTTTCTGTATGTCTCTCCATCCGTTTTCCTGACTTCTTACTTTCTATGTTTTTTAACCCGTGTTCACTCTCTGCCAACTGGTTGCTTGTTCCACCTCTTGACCTATGGCTGACCTTATTTCATCATGTTTACAATAAATAGAAAGTTCTGAGAGTAAAGGGCCTGGGCTAGGGCTGAGCAACACCACAAGTAGAAACAGGTTTTTCCAGTAAATAACACAATCTCAGGGTTAACAGCATGACCGAATATCTCGCAACAGTCTTGTTTTTATTTGTATTGCCTTCTTTTAATCTGCTGGGATCGCAAGCAAACTTGGCATCAGAGAAGTACTCTGTCCATCAGTCAATGACCACAGGCTACCCTCCTCCTTCCTATCCAGGAGAACCACACTGTAGCTCCCAGGATCATGGAGCATAAGTGGAGGACTTGCAAGTGTCTCTAATAATCGTTAAAGCCACAGAGAAACAGATATGTTTTATTATTCATTTCACTAGGAGGGATTCTATGTAGGTAAGTGAATGCCTGATCACCGGGCCTCTTTGTGCACAGGTTCTGATCCGGTTCCATATAGAGAGGAACGTGGCCGTGATCCCCAAGTCTGTGACACCCTCCCGCATACAAGAGAACATTCAGGTAAGACCTGGGCTGCTTATCTGACGTTCCTCAGTTGAGTGGACTTAGAAAAGAACCTGTCCTTAAGCTTTAGTCCCACCCCATCATTGCCAGTGTTTCCCTTCTTCCAACTTCCTTATCAACTCTTAGGCTTGGCAGTTGGCCTCAACAGAGACGCAGTGGTCACTTGTGTATCAAGGGTAGGTTGGAGGCAGGCAATAGCAACAGCCTGCCAGGTAGATTTCTGCCTACCCTCCAGCACTTAGACCACAGGCCACACGCTGTCCTGGTTAACTGAGGGCCATTTTGGTCTACTCACCCACCACTGTGCAGAAGAGGATAGAATGGATTTAAAAAGCTTGTCTCTGACAGGCTCCTCAGGGATTTCAGTCACTGCACACACTTGCACACCTATAAGCCCTGCTTGTGTAACATTAATCCCTCTTAAATAACCCAGTCACAATTTACAGAATAAATTGGATGCAGTGTGTACCTAGAACCTCAGATCCCACCAGCCCTTTCCTTGCCAAGGATGGCTTTCGGACTCTTCTCTTTCTAGGTCTTTGACTTCCAATTGAGTGAGGAGGACATGGCTGCCATTCTCAGCCTCAACAGGAACTGGAGGGCCTGTGGCCTGTTTGCGTAAGTGGTACCAGGTTAAGTGGGAGGGTGATCAGGCTTCTTTTTTTCTTTCTTTCTTTCTCTCTTTCTTTCTCTCTTTCTTTCTTTCTTTCTTTCTTTCTTTCTTTCTTTCTTTCTTCCTTTCTTTCTATACACTAATTTTATGTAGGTTGAAGGCTTCTCAGACAGGGATCAGATCCCAATTCAGATGGTTTGTGAGCCACCATGTGGTTGGATTTGAACTCAGGACTTCTGGAAAGGTTTTAACTGCTGAGCCATCTCTCAAATGATCAGGCCTTTTTTCTAAGGTTGAAGGGTTTAATAGGAAGGAATGGAAGGCACTATGGTTTTGTCTTTAAATACTATTTTCTGACAGTCATGAAAAGTTTAAAAAAAAAAAGTTTGAGTCCTGGAGAATCACTAAGAACAGAGACATTGTTATTTGATGCTCAGTTTCTGAATCTTACCCAGAGGGTGAGGATTTTAAAGAAAGGAGCTGTCACTGTTGTGTGGGAGTCAAGCTCTCCTTCCCTCACTCATTCACTCAGTGACGTACTGCGATGCGCTGTGGCCAGGAGTGGTCTACATGTTTGGGACATTGCACTACAAGCTTCCTGTTCCCATGCTCATGTTCTACAGAGGGAAACTAAAATAACTCTGATGTGTGTGTGTGTGTGTGTGTGTGAGAGAGAGAGAGAGAGAGAGAGAGAGAGAAAGAGAGAGATCATAGAGAAGAGTGAAGTTGGGCAAAAGGTATAGAAGAAGCGATCCCTGTGTAGCAGAAACTTCACTACATGACTACCCAGGGGAAGCTGTGCTGACAGTCACAGTTGAAGGAAGTGAAGGACGAACCACATGCCATTGCATCTATGGCAATGAGAGCAATCGTGAATGGCTCGATGTAAGAGGTTTAGAGCACTTGAGCCAGGAAGGCAACAATGCTGGAGCCGAGAGAGTGAGGGGACCGTAGGCAGATGGCAAGCCAGGGACCACATTAGGCTGAGGACACACAATGGACCAAGAGAACAACACTGGTTTTGTATCCCGAGAAACTAAGAAGCCAGGAAAGGATTTTGAGCAGAGGCTGGCATGGTGTAGCATGTCTTAAAACGCCACACTGACTTCTGCGTTGAGAGCAACAGGGAGGTAGTTACATTAATCCAAGGAAGTAACAGTCCCTGGAATTGAGTCACAGTGGCAGAGATAGCAAGGTCAGATTCAGGAAGATAAACAGAAAACAGCTATTTGAGTTTGCAAAAAAAAGTATTTTTTTAAAGATATGGTTTTGTTTGCCTTTTCTTTTCCTGGTAATCATTAGAGAAACGTCATATAAAAGATCAGAAATCTGCTCGAGATGCATTTATGATGTTTGTTTTGGCATCAAGAAGGATTGCTACATGGAGTTGGATCTGTGAGCGAGGTCATAGACCGAAGGACTTGTAAAACTAGGTGGTTTGTACTCGAAACTCTACCATTTAATAATTAGTGATGGGGCCTTGGGTAGTTTGGGTGATGTCACCAAGTTGCTCTATCTACAGTATTAATTACAGCCAACATCCACTGAATACTAGTTTAGCATACAGCAGACACTTTAAGCTCTTTGCCTATATTAATGTCATATTGACTACTCACAGCCAATCTGTTGATCTCAACAGTATTTCCCACTTCACAGCAATGTGAGAATGAATTGAGAGAATGGTTCTGAGGCCCCCAGATGTGTGTCTGTCTGCTTATGATCCCTCATGGTGACAATTTACTAGTGACCTTGTCATTGGTTGTTTACAAGCCCTCTTTCAAGTACTTGTCTTATACTTTAGGGGGAGGGTCATGGTCTATGCACCTCCATCTAATTTTCTCATGGTTTTATGGAGAAGAGGCTGAGAAAGCACAAATGTGCTGTATATACCACCTAAGAGTGCATCTGAGATCACACCCTTTGCTTCGTTGGAACAATTTCCTCTTTATGCTTGTTGCTGCAGGGCAAGTCGTAATGAGGACTTCCCTTTCCACGCGGAATACTGAAGCTGAATTACCTGATGCGTTCCCGTGGAGGACACTCTTCACTGATTTCCAACCTACCCCTCCTGAATCCTATTTCTTGCCAAGCCTATTGGATATCATACCGGGCCAGCCGTGATAGGGCAACTCTCATTTACATTCTTCTGTTCAACTAAAATCAGACTGACACAGGAAAATGCAACTTGGCAAAGGACAATGTTGTTCACTAATTTGACCTGGCTGAATGTTTGCCAGACACCAGGAGCACTAGTTAACACTGAAGCTTAAAAGGATAAAATAGTAAAAGTAGCAATAGTCATACACATTTTCAACAGAGTGCTTTTCGAATGATGAACTCATTGGGTTCAACTCTCATTATTCATATTTTACAGTGAGAAAATGGAGGCACGAGGGAGCCAAGACCTTGCTGACGTTCCCAGGTAGTCAGTAGCTAAAGCAAGTTTCAAAGGAAGGTGCTTCTCAGGAGATCTCAGGGCAGTTTAATACTCGTCCTCGTCCTCATCCTTGTCCTTGTCCTCCTCCTCCTCCTCCTCCTCCTCCCCCTCCTCCTCCTCCCTCCTCCTCCTCCCCTTACTCCTCCTCCTTCCCTTATTCCTCCCCCTCCTCTTCCTCCTCCTCCCAAGTCTCCTCCTTTCCAGGCCCTCCTCTTTCTCCCATGACTTTCTTGACTCTTCCCTTTTGCCTGTAATATGGCTTCATGCCAAAGGGTCAAAGCTGTTGGTTCAATAGCCCTTAAAATTCACAAACTGCCTACTCCTTGAGAGAAGTGGGGCAAAAAATGGGGAAGTCTGGACATGAAGACATTTACTATTGCCATGAAGTGGAAAACAACTTTTAGAAACTATTTTTAGAAAAAGAATTTAGAAACTATTCCAATCATCTAGAACTGTCCACAAAAGAGCATAACGAGCGATTGGCCACCCAGTTTACAAACTAAACTATGCTAACATTAAAAAATATTTTTAAAAATCTTTATTAATTTATTTATTTTTACTTTTCAAGACAGGGTTCCTTTGTGTAGTCCTGGAACTCACTTTGTAGACCAGGCTGGCCTCAAACTCATAGAGATAGGCCTGCCTCTGCCTCCTGAGTGCTGGGATTAAAGGTATGAGCCACCTCACCTGGCCCCAAATGTTTTTTTAAAAGGAAATTTATTCAAGAACTAAGTGATAGTCAGCACAGTGGACGAATACTCTGTAGAACCCCATGCCGGTTTCCTATGATCAATGACCACTGAAGATCACTGTGTCACCCCATTCTCTGCTTCCCACAGGCCTAGTCATGCTCACATAAATATCCCGTCCCCAGGGCCCATGGTGCTGGGACATGTGTGCACACTGCAACCCAGGCTTCCTTGTCAGATGGCTCCCTCTGTGATTGCTCAGTGGGGGCTTCTGGTAGGAGGTTGAACGTCTGCAGAAAGAGAAAGGTGGTGCATCTATCTTCTCTTAGTGGCATTTCAGCAGAAGCGGTATTTCCTGAGAAACTCCACTGACTCCCCCTTCATGTTTCCACATAGATTCTGATCCTACCAGTTGACACCACTTCTGGGGTAGGACATCCCTCTTCCTCCTATGTCCTCTCATCCTGAGGATTGGCCGTCTCTTCCTGCTGCTGCCGACCTTGGAATGACCTCGTACCCTCTTGATTGATGTCCCAGCTCTTCCATCAAGGTTTCAGATGGGTGATGCACCCTGGTGAAGCTCTGATGGTTCTTTCCTTGACCTTTTCTGACTTGTGGTAGTTATCAGAATCCCCAAGGCTTTTTGCTTTGTAGCTGTTCCAGTTTCGCGTCTCCATCTGCCTTCCCATGACATTCTGATACTCGTCATTGGATTGATGAGCCACCTTCACCTTCCCTCCGGCCAAGACAATAGCTGCGCTACCTTAGAGGGAAGCAGGTTTGTGAGAATAAAACTACCCTCAAGGCTAGCCCCTTCTCTAAGAAACTCTTTTTTACTGGGCTATGGTAAACCTCACTTGGGAGGCAGAGACCAGCCTTATCTAAGGAGTGAGTTCCAGGACAGCCAGGGCAACACAGAGAACCCCTGTGTCCAAGGAAAACAAAACAGAAACAAAAAGGGAAACTTTTTTCTTGCTGTTAACTGTAAAACAATATTAATAATAATGAGCTGACATGGTGTTGCCAAGTGTTGACTCCCAGCACCAAGGAGGCTGAGGTAGGAAGAGTACAACAAGATCCAATCTGTCTCTGTCTCTCTCTCTGTGTCTCTGTCTCTGTCTCTGTCTCTGTCTCTCTCTCTCTCTCTCTCTCTCTCTCTCTCTCTCTCTCTCTCTCTCACACACACACAGACGTACAAAAGTGCCAGAACACACTGCCAGTAAGTGTCCTCTCACAGGTTCAGAGACAGAAGGAGGTATCTGTAAGTTGGAAGTCATGACTTCCCTAACTAAAGTCTTAATACTTCTACATTTTCCAGAGTAAGTTCCTTTCTGCCTGTGGAGATGTTGTCATTCAGAGCCAGACTCATTCTGACCCTGCACCCTCTACTCTTTGACCAATTGCAGCGGTTCCTAAAGGGCCCAGGTCCCTTCAGTGACCATTCTTTTTTTTTTTTTTTTAAATTTCATTCAATATATTCTCATCCTTGTTTCTCCTCCCAGTTCCCGCCCCCCCACCTCCCAACTGAACTCTACACCCTTTCTTTCTCTTTGTCTTTAGAAAGCAAATAGGCAAAACAAACAAACAAACAAACAAAGCCACAACAACAAAACCCAAAGCAAAGCAAGAAAAACAAGAAACAGTGTACACACAATATACACAAAATCCCATAGAAACACAAGAACAGAAGCTATTTTGCCTGAGCTCTGACAGGAAAACTACAACCTCAGGAAACTAAACCTTCCTGCTCCTGCTCTGATCCCTTCATTAAGGTGCAGCATCTCAGCTCAGCCTCATCTGTTCATGAATGAACAGCACCAGAAAGCCCTGTCTCTGTGGAAGCTCTCAGGCTCTGGAGTCTTGAAACTTACCTCTGTCATCCCAGGAAGCTGGGAGCCAAGCTCTGGGACAAGCATGCAAACACTGACTGCATCCCAATTGTCAGCTGGCAACACCATCTCTTTAGAATTCACCGGACAAGGAGATGCACACTCACAACTGCAAGCTCTACCAGCTCTGATGAGCTGAAGGGTTTGCTTTGGCCCAGGGGAGGTCTGTGGGGAAGGCCTGCCCTGGGGTGAGCCTGGGCTGGCAGCAGAGCCACATCTAACTCAAGGGCAGGTCTAGCTGTGGGCCTTGGGCTGCAGAGGAGAGGATGGGGCTGGTTAGAGAGCTGCAGCCTTGGTCTGCCAGCCTGGACTCAGGGATTAATATGTATTCAAGTTCTCCCAGTCTTCAGTGTTATAGTCTAGCTAATCCCAGAAATTCTGTCCCCGGTGAGTCCTTAGGAAATCCTGTGTTTATAAAAGCCACCCTCATGTGTTTTCCTTCTATACATCTCAATTCTGAGTTCAGAGACACAAAAGCCAACAGTGAATCTAGCTGGCTACACTAGTTCCTTCTCTGTTGCTGTGATAAGACATCAGGAGGAAAGCAAGGTCTCAAACCCTCCTTTGGGCTTATGTTCCAGAGGTTTAGAGCCCATAATGCAAGGCTGAGACAGCAGGGGAGCATATTGGCAGGACTGGATGTTGAGACTACAATAAAAAAGGGGAGAGGGGATGGAGAGAGAGGGAGAGGGAGGGGGAAAAATGGGTAGGCTAGGATTTTTAACCTCAAAGTCTGCCCCAAACTGTGTACTTCCCCCAGCAAGGCTTCATCATTTAAACCTCCAAACAGCATCACCCCTGGAGTCCAGCGTTCTAATGCTCAGTCTATGGAGAGCATTCTCATTCAAACCACCCTCTGATATATGTCTGAGTATACATGTACACTTGGGCTGGAGAGATGGCTCAGCAGTTAAGAGCACTGACTGCTCTTTGAGAGGTCGAGATTTCAAATCCCAGCAACCACATGGTGGCTCACAACCATCTGTAATGAGGTCTGATGCCCTCTTCTGGTGTGTCTGAAGACAGCTATAGTGTACTTACATATAATAAATAAACACATCTAAAAAAGAGAAATAAGAGGGGTTGGGGGGGTTGGGGATTTGGCTCAGTGGTAGAGCACTTGCCTAGGAAGCACAAGGCCCTGGGTTCGGTCCCCAGCTCCGAAAAAAAAAAAGATCCAAAAAAAAAAAAAAAGAAAAAAAGAAAAGAGAAATAAGTACAGTTAATGGAAGTCATTGAACTTAGCCTGTCAATTTCAATTTTATTGATTTAATAGTGAAGTATCCTACTAATTTAACAGTTAGCTGACAGATGAAAGCAATTTAAAATGTCAGAAAGAGAAAAGGGCAGGTCTAGCTGTGGGCTTTGCACTGCAGAAGAGAGGATGGGGCTGGTTAGGGAGCTGCAGCCTGGATCAGCCTGTGCCTTTCAAGTCTGGTAAGGCGTAGAGATCACTCTGTACCTCCTAGCTGCAGTACCACAGTTTGACTGGTGTTGCAATACTACCAGGAACTCCATTTTCTAATGAATCCTTGGAAAATGCTGTTTAGAAAACTCTTATGTGCACACCTCTACTTCCTGTGCACCTCAATTCTGTGCACTGTGACAGCACAGAACAGGCTGCTATAGCCTTCAGCAAAGCAGGAAAGCCCCCGCCCCAGTATCAAATCTAGCTTTATGCTTATGTTTATGCTTATGCTATGCTCCTTTGATTTTTTTTTAATAGATATAGTTGAAATTCAATCAATTAGCATGAATAATGTCTTCCAGGAACCATAGTGCTTTGTGACACACTCCTTCAGCTTCTCCCGGAGGGGTCATTCTGACCTTTTCTTTCTGACAAGCCTGGGTACAATGGGTGTGTCCAGCTCTAGGATGGTCCATTTCGATCACCGACTTGATTAGAGTAAGAAAATAACCCAGCACAGTACTGAGGCACACCTCTGAGTTTGTTCATGGAGGTTATTTCCCGAGAGGATTTACAGAGAGGCATACCCATCCTAATGTTGGAGGCACGGTTCTGAGAGGTTGTTGAATGAAACGGGAAAGGGAAATCCCAGCTGAAGGCCAGGCCCCCTTTTTTTATTTCTTCCCATCTCCTGATCAGGTTCTGATATGAGCAAGAATCCTTACGTTCTTCCAACATGGCCTCCCCACCACGACAGACTGCCTGTAGGCCAGAAAAACTATGCTTCCTCTGCTTTCTGGTAAGTATTTCACAGTAGCAATGAGAAAGAGAACTAATACCACATCCAAAGCCAGCCAAACCTTAACAGGTTCGTTTACCTGGCTAGAGAGAAAGGAAAGAGAAAGACAATGTAAGCCGTGGGGCTAAACCCAAACAAGACAGAGTTAGTACAATGCCAAGAAAGAAATGATGTAAGAGTGAACAGCAGCAAGAGGCAGCCTTCTATACTTTGTACCCCCAGAAAGGGAAACCAGGATGAACTCACATTGTTTGACCTCAGGAGACTCTGAACCCTGTGTACAATACAAATAATATTAAAGGCATCTCCTTTCCTTGCTTTCTTTTTTCTACTGCCCCCGAGCGACTTATTTTAACTCTCTCAATATCTGCAATCCAAACTAAAAAGGAAAGCCATGACATACCACTGTTGTGAAATATTTAACCAACAACGGAACTATTTACCCAGTCCCCATCTAGAGTCTGATTTCAGCTCTTTCATATATGGGTTCTGACGTAGACAACTGTTTTCAGCATCTCCTGGAGGCTGCTGGAGTCAAGAATCCCATTGTTGCCTAATCCGAGTTTAACCTGTTCTAGGAAATGGAGATAAGAGAGAGAGATTGATGGTCCCTGAGATTAGCAGAGAAGAAAGAATGGAAAGGGCAAGTAGGGGCCTTGGACAAATCACCACCTTTGTGTCCAGAATGGGGCTGGGAAGCTGAGAAGGGAGAGAAGCGAAGGCCCACATAGCTCCCAGCTACACCAGTACCCAGAAGGCGCAGACATGCTCCACTCTCTTTGTCACTCCTGCTGAGATCAGAGAGCTAAATGAGAAAAGGGCATGAAAACAAAATCTGTGGCAGCATTATAAGGCAGAGGAGTGGGTTTGCTGGGCAAATATTCTACCAACTGAGCTATATAGCTGCACCCACTCAAGTGGGGATATTAACATAAGACACGTTTGTCAACTTGACAGGATCTAGGATAAAGGAAGGGGCAAACCTCTAGCATGTCTGTGAGGAATTGTCTAGATTAGGTTAATGTCTCAGTTTGGATTTTATTGCTGGGAAGAGACACCATGACCAAGGCAACTCTTATAAGAGCAAACATTTAATTGAGGGTGGCTTACAATTTCAGAGATTCAGTCCATTAACTTCATGGCAGGAAGCATGGTAGCCTCCAGGCAGACATGGTGCTGGAGAAGCTGGGAGTTCCATATCTTGATTGGAAGGTAGCTATCTGGAGACTCTCTCTGCAAGCTTCCTCTGCAGGAGGAAGCTCTCCTTCATCCTGGGTGGAGCTTACACATAGGACATCAAAGCCCACCCCACAGTAGCACATTTTCTCCAACAAGACCACACCTATTCTAACAAGGACACAATTCCTCCCTGTGGGGCAAGCATTCAAATACATGACTCTATGGGGGACAAACCTATTTAAACCACTGCCATTAATTAAGGTAGCAGGAACCACTCTAACTGGCTAGCATCATCCCATGGGTTGAGACTCTAGCTAGCTGCATACATTCATTTCTCTCTGCTTCTTGAGTTTGGATGCAATGTGATAACTATTCTACACTCTTGTCTCAATGTCTTCCCTGCATGGTAGACTGTGTTCTTTAAAACTGTAAGCTAAAGCCAACCCTTCTTTTTGCCAGGTTGTTTTTGCCAGGTATTTTGCTATAGCAACAAGAAAAGTTATAAATACCTAACTCTAACTCATTTTTCTTTTGCTAAGATTTTTCTTCTAGACTTTGTATGCAGTTTTAACCAAGTGAATTTTACTATGCACGTGTATTCATCAGAATAAAAAAAAAGGTAGAAACGTTTCTTAAAATTATAAATGAGAGTAAACTGGTAAATTCATGAAGATAGGAGTACCTAAGCAAAGGTTTTATTAAACACTCTGAGGTTGATTAAAAGTAGCAACAGGTTCCTTATAATAAATCCCATCAAGAAATGGAGTCTCTTTCTAATCCTCTACTTTGTGCTTTTTTGGCAACTCGTTTGACCAAGGGAATGTGGAAGAAGTGACAATGCATATATCTGATGAACAGAGACACTTTGGGGCAATGGCAACCATTAGCACACATGGGGGTCATGGGACCAACGGCCTGGTGGTATTCCTGGGACAGGAACTATGTCATACCTCCCCTTAAGCAGCCATGCTGGATCTGGAACACATTTAAGAAAATGTACTTGCCTGGAGATACACACACACACACACACACACACACATACACACACACACACATATATATATCCAGGTGACTATTCTTATTCTCAAAAACATGCCCTTATAATTAATTGTTTACAATAATAATTAACGTTTGAAAGATTAAGACCAAATACATTATACTAATTTATTAATAGTAAAAGTTATCAATATTAAACAATCATTTTGGATAGGCTATACATATTTGCTTTTGTGGCACTATTTTATGAAAGTCAAATATCAAAACAAAACCACTCCTCTATTTTACAATGCTGCTATGGTATTTATTTTCAAAACAAGCAAGCTTATGAGATACTCCATGCTTGCAACTAGACAACAACTGCTTTCTTTGTTTAATGAAAGGTGAAGCTATTCCATCCTTTTCCAAAGAATCATACTTTCTAAGCGCTATTTCTTTTTCTTTGTTGTCACTTATTTCCCGGAGTTGTAGTTTCTATGCATTTCTTGTGTCTGCTTTATTGAGACAGAGTCACAGGCAGTCCATGGTGGCTTTGCACTAGCAGTATACTTTACGATGACCTTAGACTCTCGAGCCTCATGCTTCTACCTACTAAATACTGGGATTACCGGTGTGGTCTGTTTCCTATCTTTGTATTATTTCCTATTCAGCTTTCCAAGTATGTCCCATAGCTAGCATACGTGTTCATAAAAGATGTGCATATTTTAACATTGTAAACTTAGAACCATTGCCCCAAAGTTGATCTGCTGTCTTTACTACTCTACTTTAAATCCTACTGTCTGGAGAATATACTTTCCCCATTACTCAGAGCTAATTATGTCATAGTAAATGAAACATATAGTTTTCAGGAATGAGGAATAGAGATGGCCGTGGAGAACGAGGAACAGGCCTTTTGCTTGGCCTTTGGGGTCATGGGAAAGGATCTAGACAATATAATCGTGAGGACCATAAAAGCCTACATGGTCCTTTTTGGAAATGTTTCATTGCCAGACTTGGCCTTGTGTTTGAATCGTGGGGAAGCAAATGTGCCATGCAGTCACATGACTCCTGCATTGATTTGTCAGGACGATTTCAGGGACATTAAGGATAGAGTTAGAGTGGCCTCGCAAAGAAAGGGTATGGATAGAAAATATAGGAATTTATATGATTTAGGAATAAATAGGGGGCTGGAGAGATGGCTCAGTGGTTAAGAGCACTGACTGCTCTCCCAGAGGTCCTGAGTTCAAATCCCAGCAACCACATGATGGCTCACAACCATCTGTAATGAGATCTGATGCCCTCTTCTGGTGTGTCTGAAGACAGCTACAGTGTACTTATATATAATAAATAAATAAATCTTTAGGAATAAATAATATTAGAAGGAGAGTACATGAGCCTATGGAATTGCTAAGATAAGAAAATGAAGATTAAAGAATTAACAAGGGGAATGGGTCCAGAGTCGGAGCCATTACTGCTGGAAAAGGTCCCTTAGAGCTCAGCAGCCAAGGTGTGTGACTTCACCGAGGACCACACCGCAGAATTCAAGGAGGCTTTCCAGTTGTTGGACCAAACAGGAGATGGCAACATCCTGTACAGCCAGTGTGGGGATGTGATGCAGGCCCTGGGCCAGAACCCTACAAATATTGAGGTGCTCAAGGTCCTGGAGAACCCAAAGAGCAATGAGATGAATGTGAAGGTGCTGGACTTTGAGCACTTCCTGGCTATGCTGCAGACCATGGCCAAGAACAAGGACCAGGGAACCTAGGAGCATTATGTTGAAGGCCTTTGTGTGTTTGACAAGGAAGGGAATGACTAAGGGCGCCCGCACCATCACGGTATTGAGAACTGGGCGTAGGCCTTCGAGTTTTAAGAAAAAACACATACTCAGGTCATTTGTGTTACGAGAACGTCAAAGCTTTACTAAAGTTCACAGAATATATAACTCAAGTCCACTGAGTGGAAAATTCCAGGAAACACAGTGGAAAAACAGGTTTATGCCCTCAAGTTAAAAACTAGAATTGATTCAAGGATGTTACCACCCAGGAGCCACTGCCCAGGCCAAACAGAAAGGTCCGGATGTTTCTTTGTTAGGAACAAAAGGCTTTCACATGCTAATGCAAGGCTCAGCAGGGGACAACCACTTGAGGGGGCCTGAGAGGGTCCAACAAATGACACCGTCATGGGTGCTGAAATCTGTCACATCTAGTGACACTGGGCGAGGAGATGACAGAGGAAGAAGTAGAGATGCTAGTGGCCTTCACCAAATAAAGTTTGCTCTCTTTGCAAAAAAGAAAAAGAAAGAAAGAAATTAACAGATGATATGGAAGCATATAAAAAGCTAGTATTCTGTTTTTCTAGCTATTTGAAGAATTGAAGATAACAATGCCCAGAAAGATATTAGAACTAAATTGTTTTACAGTTTTACTCACATAAGTTCAAAAGTTTGTAAAGAATGATTTTAGTGTTAGTTTTAGTGGTTTGTTATTTTTCTATTCTTACATGGAAGCAGTTACTAAAGACTGCTGTCTGCTGTACCAGAAAACCAGAAGAGCTGTGACCAGCTACCCGTGAAGAACAGGCTGTGTAAACCTATACGGAAATGTGCTTTCGCTTTGTGTTTGGGTTTGCGCTAAAGAAACAGGGGCTGGGACTATTGATCTGGGACTCACGGACTTTATGGAAATCTAAGAATTCTTGACAATTATTAACAAGGGTCAAAGCCTTGCTGACTAAGCTTTAGTAATTACAAGACTGGGGTTAGGCTCTCTAAGAGGGAGAAGGCAACAACATAAGAGGAGAGAAAGAAAAAGAATGAGAGAGTGAAGGAATTAAGTTGAAGAACCAAGCTATTAAGCTGAAGTTGAAGAATACAGAATACTGAGAATCGTCAGGGAACAGAGTACTGAAGAAGTTAGCAGCTTGCATCTACTACTGACTCCAAGTCACTATTGAATCAGCACCGTTCCCATTCCTGCGCTTCTCAGGACCCTCCTCATGTCCAGGCAGGACCTTGGCAAATATGATGTTGTGATTTAAATTAATATATTACTTAAAATTATAGTAAGTGCTATACATTTGAATTTATATATAATTTTTAGTTTACTTGAAGTATTAGTTCTTCTTCCTGCTATAATTTAACTTTGTATTTCTTCTAAAATGTTGCCAATAAAAACTTATGTGGAGCTGAGAAAAAAAAACTGTAAATGACTTGTAAATTGAAATTCTGCCAGGCATGGTAGTACATGCCTTTAATTCCAGTATCTCAGAGGTAGAGGTAGGTGGATCTTTGTGAGTTTGAGGCCAACCTGGTCTAGGTAGTGAGGATATCCAGGACTAAGTAGAGAGACCTGTCTCAAAGAGTAAATTCTTAGTTTAGAATTCTTGGTTTATGAATCAAGGACCCTTTGGACAATCCCAAATCTAAACTATCATCATGAATAGGTCTACTTTGACAACTGTTTTTAATATTTTCAAGGGAGTTTCTTTGTAGGTGAACCATTCAAATCGATAATAGCTGGTCTCGAGATTGTGTAATTTCAGGATTATGAAAGTTCTGGGGCCAGCATGGTCTATATATCGAGTTCTAGGATAGCCAGAGCTGCATAGAAAGGCCTTACCTTAGAAAACAATGGCAGCTATAGATACTATACTATATATACTATAGAACTTGTAGTTAAAGACTAAGAAATCCTAGCTATGTCTCAAACAAAACTTTTCTGGATTTGAAGAATTTACATGACTATCCCTTCTCCTAGAGTAGAATGCTCTCATCCCTGCACTGAATGAGGCATAAGAGAGCATGGCTTACCTATGTAGTTTTTTAGTTAGATGCAGCTGGTTGACGTCCTTAGACTCTGAAGGCTTGCAGTGTCTGGGATCTGCATGGTGCTGTCAGGTACTTTATAAAGTTGAAACTGTTTTCTGAAGCCATAGCAGCTCCTCCTCCTCCTCCTCCTCCTCCTCCTCCTCCTCCTCCTCCTCCTCTTCTTCGATTTATTTTATTCATTTCATGTATGTGAGTACACTGTCGTTGTCTTCAGACACACCAGAAGAGGGCATCAGATCCCCATTACATATGGTTGTGACCCACACGCGGTTTCTGGGACTTGAACTCAGGACCTCTTGAAGAGAAGTCAATGCTCTTAACTGCTGAGCCATCTCTCCGGCCCAGCATTTTCTTTTATTCTTATTTTCCCAGAAGTGAATAATAGAGTTTCTAGTCCATGAGGAGTGCAAAGCCAATTGGTCTACCAAATGAATTCCTGGCCATCCACAGCGACACACCACTGCCATGTTTAAAAATAGAGGTGCTGCTTGCCTACTAGACTTGACTGATGAGATCCCCAGAACATCACTTGCTAGCACCATGCCGGTCCTAGATCCAGTCCTATAGCTCCTATGCTATCTTCTCTGGTAAGCATAGTTCTCATCCTCACCTTAGAAGCTTCTTTTTGGAACAGTTGAAGCTATTACAAAAATCTACAACTGTTCAAAATGAAGAGAACAACTGACACCAGGGCGTACCTGACCCCAGTTAATGCATCTATGTTGGGGACAGCATACCATGAGAGGGACTGCCAGCAGTAGGCCAGCATGGAGACATCTCAGAAGTCCACAGCAGTTCCTTGTAAAAAAGGATGGCACCTGGGGCCCTGAGAAGTAGGAGGCACATCTCTCCAGGGGACTCACCATCTGAAATAAGGGACTGTCTGTAGTAGGCCAGAATGAAGACCTCTCAGTAGCCCTTTGTAAAAAACCAGTTGTTCCCATTTCTCCTAACCTTAGCCCTGGACAACGACTATATAGATTTCATTTGTGCATGACTATTTTTCAGTAGGCCTTGATGTGCATAATTATTTTATTATAACTGACTTTTCTATTTCTTCCTCCTTCTGCTCTGGTGAGTTCTGTGAAACTAGATGTTCCTCGATGTAATGATTCTTAAGCAATTAAAAATAGGGGCACAGCACAGCATAGTCCTAATGGCCCAGGTGCATGCTGTGTGTTCTCATCTTGGAAACAATGTAATAACTGTACCATGGTAGTTACAAAGTTTGAAGAAATTATTAGAAAATAAATTAGAGCCAACATTGGGACCCCAAGAAATGAAAAAAAAAATATTGAAGTTATAAAATAAGTTTTGTACAACATTTGAGAGTGGTTCCTGGATAAGCAAGTATGGAATATGTAAAATCTTATAGTAGTAAAACTAAGTCAAAACACTGGGACTCTGAGGAGAGCCATTGTGTGCAATGTGCAGAAGCAGAAAGCTAGCGGAACCACTGAGTTAAGGGTTAACTTGACTCTTTCTGGCCACTGCCTGACAGCTTCGCCCATGTCATTTATCATTAGAGCTTCACAGGAAAATGCAAGTAGCTGACCTTGGAGCTCTGAGCTCTGAAGTATAATAAGTCAAAATAGTAATAAGTTATAATAATGATAAGTTTGCAATTATTATTTTGGCCACAGGTCCGGGAATAGGAGAAGCTTGAAAGTTTGGGGAACAATTGTAATTCTTGATTCTTTGTGGGATGCAGTTTTGTTTTTTAAATTTGATTTGGCAGTGATTATATAATGTCTTTTTTAAAATCTGCTTTTGGGGTATCAATAAAAGACTAGGGCAAGAAAAAGGCGAGAGGGCAGGAGAAGAGCATGTCAAGAGTGAGTGAAGAGAGAATGTGAGGTGTGTGGAGAAGTATGTGTCTGAGAGTGGAAGGAGAGAGAATGTGAGGTGTGTGAGCTATGTGTGAGGTGTGTGTAAGGAGTGTGTGTGAGAGAATGGGGAATGAATAGAGGTGTGTAGGAGTGTGGGAGTTCGAGAAAAGAGCACACAGTAGACTGCACAAGAGAATACAGAGTGTGTGCAGCCTCAGGCTGTGAGCGAGTGAGCGAGAGAGAAAGAGAGCAAAGAGTGAGGAGAAGAGAGAGAGACTTTAGGCCTTAAAAAATTGCCTGTCAGTTTGTACCCAAAAAGTAGTCTGTGTATATTTATTACGTGCCTCCCAGATATCCCTGCTTCTGATTGAGAACTCCGATCCTGTGTTGAGGCTGGGCCCTGACACATCTACAACTCAACTGCCCCAGTGCAGGCTCAGGGAGGATGAGGGGGGAAGATTGCAAGAGTCAGAGGAACGGGACTTCTGCTGCAATGTAGTGTCCTCTAGACATGGCACGGAAGCTGCACCCGCGAAATCTCAACAACATGGTCGTCTAAACAAGACCTGCATAATGACACCACCAATCAACATGCCAACCTGAATGGGGGCAGTCTCACAGGGCCTTACCCCTTAGACAAAATGCTACAGGCAATCAGTGGTTGCTGAGGAAGGGAAAATCAGTCTTCTGCAGGTTATCCACTTCCAAGTGGTCAGCCCTAGACACACACACACACACACACACACACACACACGAGCAAAGCATAAGCTAAGTGGACTTAGTTGTGTGTATATGCATATGAATGTGCATACACACACACACATATATACATATATATATACACATATATATACACATATATATATGAAGAGGCCATGAATTTGAGAGGAAATGGAGGATGGGAGGAGTTATAGGAGAAAGAGGGGTAAGAATGATATAAATATCATTAAGAATAAATGGAGTTAGGGTGTGCGGAGATCCAGATTCTAGCAGTCTTTAATCGAGCTGGATACATTCAGAAGTTCATGTATAATGTTCTCCCAAAGGGCGGGAGTTCAGGACCTAGCACCCATATCAGTCAGCTCACGTCATTTGTGCCTCCAGCTCGGTTTCCTTCAGGCTCTTGCGCTCATGCGAACATATCCCCCTACATGTGTACATAGCTGAACTTATTAAACTAAGAGAAGCATACATTAAGGGTTTTTATATTAACGCAAACTAATGCCACCCTTACCCATATTGTTTTGGAAACATGGAAGGTTTTATGTGAAAAATCTTACATGTAAGGACAGGCTTCTTATGCTTAGCAGTATTGCTCCACCATGTTATAATCGATGTCCTGTGTCAGTGACATGTCCGAGAGTCCTATGTGTACCTTCATTCATCATTAACGTCTCACATAGATTTTTTTTTTAAAATATAATAGACTGGTCGATGGGGCACAGAAAAGAACTTTTTTTCAGTTCTAGGAATGAAATGTACACTATTTCCTATTCTGTAACAAAACCTTTCCTGGGGAGATGCATCACACACGTCTACTCAACCCCAGTAGGGAACTCATGACAGACCCAAGTCCGATTTGGTGAACCAGTGAGTTTTATTAGGGTAATTTATGGGGTATGGTTTAGGGGGTATTTGCAGGAGCAGAAATGACTCAAAGACAGTTGCATCACCAACGCCCACCTTAGCATGGGTGACCGCTCACACAGCTAGGAAGAAGGAGACACAGCACAGCCTGCAGGCAGCGTAACAGTTTGGAGAGTGTTCCTTTCAGGTGGTTGCTTGGTCTAACCCTCTTTCAGGCAGCTCGGCAGGTTTCTACCTCTTCCAGACTGGTCTGGTCTCTGTCTTCTTCACAGCTTGGATTCTCCCAGCGTCTTTTCATCGGCCCCTCCGTTCTTATTGCTCCCTCTGGCAGGGAGGGGCCTAGGGGACTTTTGTCAGTTTTAGGAACTGAAGCTATTTTGAGTTTTCTTTTTTGTTTTGTTTTGTTTTGTTTTGTTTGTTTGTTTGTTTGTTTGTTTTACCTTATTGATTAAGGAGCTTCCCTGTAAGACGGAATGTTCCGATCTCAGAGGAAAGTAACACAACACTTCCTTGCCAGGCAAAGTCCCCCTAAGTCGCTTTAGCTTGCGACTTTTCCGAAGTGATTTCTAACATCTTGACACAGTGCCTCACTGCATTGCTATGAGTGGCCTGCGGCTGTCTTTTTCCACAGAACAATATGTACTTGAACTTTACTTTTTGAGCAAAGGACTCTATCTCAGGCTGGCCTTGCATTCTATGTAGCCAACAATGACCTTGACTTTTAATCCTCGTTCATCTTTAATCCCAAGCACATGGCATCTTAGGTGTGATTTCTACTATAGCCATGGTCGTCCTTAGACCTTCATTAATCACAGGTCATTCGGACTTGGCTCGTAACAAAATCTTGTTTCCTGTCATTTTTTTCAGCTCTAAAAATCAGCAGCCAGAAATGTAGCAGAACAGTTTCCAAAGTACACATTACCTGGCAAAGACAGTCACGCCTCTTCTTCGTTCAACAAATACCTTCAATTTTACTTACAAAAAGAAAAAAAAATTATTTCCATGCTGAAATGAGACAGCCCCTGGCTTGGAATGTGTCTCACGGAAAGTAGAGGGAAAAGCAGAAGGTTTACCCAGACTACAGGAAATGAACAGGAGACGAGGAAGGCTGCTTCAGTTTAACAGGCGAAGGAAGTAATAGCAGTTGTTGGGAAAGGAGCTAGCGCATAATTACTCTCTAGGACCTGGCTTTATCCAGAGACAAGGCCCTGAGGCTGTGATCCAGCCTTGAGCAGGGAGAGCATTGGAAAGAAAGGATGATCAAAAGCAGCGTAACAGGGACTAAGCTGCTAACTCTTTACAACCAGGAGAGAAGCTTCATTACAAGGAAACGTTTAAGCTGAGAGTAGGAGATTCAGAGACAGAGATGTCTACCACAAAAGCAGGGGGTGGGGTGTGAGGGCAGAGGGGCTATGTGGGCATGAATGAAGATAGCCTCCACAGACTCATAGGGGTGGCATTGTTGTAGGCGTGGCCTTCTTGAGGAAGCCTGTCACTCACTGGGGTATTTGAGGTTTCAGAAGCTCCAGCCAGGCCTAGTGGTTTACTCTTTGAAAGGAAAAGTATCAGCTTAAAGAGATCTGTTTGCAGAGGGCTGGGAATGAGAGACAAAGATGGGAGATCGAGGATGAGGGAGAGGGAGGAGGAGTATTTGTCCCTAAGAACAAAGGACAGCCTCTGAATGGAGAGGAGACAGACTCACATGGCACATGGCAGTTTATAACTTCCTGTGATTGTTTCGTTCCCCGTTCTATGTAGGATTGAAGCATCCACACTTTGGTCTTCCTTCTTCTTAAGCTCCATATGGTTTACGGATTGTATTGTGGGTATTCTGAGCTTTTGGGCTAAAATCCACCTATCAGTGAGTAGACTCCAAAGATTCAAATAACCCTATTTTAAAAAATGGAGTACAGATCTAAACAGAGAATTCCCAACTGAGGAATCTTGAATGGCTGAAAAACACTTAAAGAAATGTTCAACATCCTTAGTCATCAAGGAAATGCAAATCAAAACAACCCTGAGATTCCACCTCACATCAGTCAGAATGGCTAAGATTAAAAACTCAGGTGACAGCAGATACTGGTGAGGATGTGGAGAAAGAGGAACACTCCTCCATTGCTCGTGGGATTGCCGACTGGTACAACCACTCTGGAAATCATTCTGGAGGTTCCTCAGAAAATTGGAAATAGTACTACCTGAAGACCCAGCTATACCACTCCTGGGCATACACCCAAAAGATGCTCCAACATATAACAAGGACACATGCTCCACTATGTTCATAGCAGCCTTATTTATAGTAGCCAGAAGCTGGAAAGAACCCAGATGTCCTTCAACAGAAGAATGAGTACAGAAAATATGGTACATTTACATATGGAATATTACTCAGCTAAACAATGACTACATGGAATTCATAGGCAAATGGATGAAACTAGAAAATATCCTGAGTGAGGTAACCCAGTCACAAAAGAACACACATGTTATATACTCACTGATAATCTAATGATTTTTTAGCAAGGCAGAGGAACTAGGACAAAAGGTCAAGGCCTGCCAGAGTCAGGCTGGCCAGAGTCCCTTCACTCTCTTTCTGTTGCCTTTGCATCCAGATGTAGAACTCTCAGCTGCCTCTCCAGCACCATGTCTGCTTGCATGATGCCATGCTTCCCGCCATGACAATCGTAGACTAAACTTCTGAACTGTAAGCCAGCCCCAGTTAAATACTTCCTTTATAAAAGTTGCCATGGCCATGGTATCTCTTCATGGCAAAAGGAACTCTAGCTAAGACAGAAGTATCAGAAAGAAATCTGTGGTAAAAATGCCAACACTTGGCTCTTATAAGTTGGGGGAAGGGATGAATAATACATGATTTAGTTTAACACAGCATATGTGACCAAGAACATTGAGGAGCCGGGCACCATAGATTAAAAGCTGTGAGTCATAGCTCTTTAGCCTACGTCTGAAGGGAATGGTGATGGTTGTGATAATTTGTGCTTTCATGCAGAATCTAAAAGTTAGACATTTTGCTCTTAGTCGTCATTAATTTTGAAGACTTGATACAAGAATAAACACAACTTAAAGATTTTAATAAAATTTTGTGACTTGTGTCTTAGTGTTCTGTCTCAACGAAGAGATACTATGATCATAGCAACTCTTACTTTAAAAAAAAAACATTTAATTTGGACTGGCTTAGAATTTCACTGTGGCGGGAAGCATGGCAGCACACAGGCAGGCATGGTGATGGAGGGGTCGCTGAGAGTTCTTTGACCCAGACTCACAGGCAGCAGGAAGAGAGACCCTGGGCCTAGATTCGGCCTTGAAAATGTCAAAGCTGAACGAATCCTTGGGATACATTATTTCCTTCAACAAAGCCACACCCCCTAATCCTCCCCAAGTAGTGCCACTTCCTGATGACTAAGCATTCACACATGTATGAATGGGGTCATTCTTATTAAAACCACCACACCATGGAAGCACTTTTTTGTATTGTTTGTTTTGGGGGGCTGACAAGACTTTTCATTTACTGATTCAAAGGAAGAGGCAAGGATGGACCTAAGTCAAGGTGACCCATTCTTGTCAGTGTGGAAACAAGCATGTGCAGGAGACTGTCTGCCAGGAATGGCTTTCCTTCCCAAGCCAGAGCAGAGCCTCTCTGGCGGCATCCCACATCTTAGGGAGTGAAAGGTAGAAGTTCTAAGGTTGCCCCCCATAGACAAAGGTTTAGAGTAGAAGAAAGAAACTGGTCAGGCCCTGAAACTGCATGTTCCAGGAACTAGCTGACCATAGAATGAATAATTACATCAGCTGGTTCAACAACTCTCTCCCAGGAACTAGCTAACCATAAAGTTAGATTAAATTCTTGAGAACAATCAAGAAACAGGGAGTTTCCCCTTGTGATTTCTCACTGGTATTCTCAACATTTTTCCACTGACGCCATCCCTATCCCCCTTAGGTTGTGGTTTCTTCCTTTAAATACCCCTTCTCCCAGCTACTCGGGGTTGAACTCCTCTACCCCTGCATGGGATACGAGTCTTGACCCCAGTGCACTGGTTCCTATCAATAAACCTATGTGATTACAACAAGGACGGTCTTACGTGAGTTCTTGGAGGGTTGCGTCATCCCGAGACTTGAGTGAGGGTCTCCCCGCTTCGGGGGTCTTTCAGGAACATCACCCTTCTTTGTCTCCTTTGGTCCCAGCTTTCAGTAATTTATCTGATGTGCTGCCTAAGTGCCTAAGTATTCCCTGTGGAGTGAATACCCTTAGTCTCTCTACTCCCAGCTTGCCATTCAAATTACAGAAGTAAACTAATGCCATTTCTCTTTTGGTTTTTAACTATCCTCCAGCAGTCTTACTGTTTTAACTTTCTTTGGGACAATGTGATTCAGGCCTGCTTTTTTCTTAATGGGTCAGATTTTATTAATTCCACCGGGCAAGAATAAGACCACTACCACAATTTTGAGCCAGATTTGAAGCAAGCTATAATAAATACTAGCCAGGATGGTGAACTTTGGCCAGGTCCATTCCAGAGTTACCCCAAAATGGCTACGAGCTACACCGGCCAGATGCTTATAAAGGCAAACCCACGAAGCTATGTACTGCCCACCTTCATCTAATCAGGAGCAAGCGTACATCCTGATGTACTTCCAGCTTGCACATGATCAAGCACATCCAGTGCAGTTGGGTCAACCAGACTTGTTCAGGGAAGTGGAAATATAGGCTTGTCATCTTATATGAACAACAACCTCAAACAGCTTAGGAAGTATTTGTCCTCGGGTAAGAGAATTGCAGGTTAGAAGCATTTTTGTTTTATGGGTCTCTTAGGAACAGTAATTAAAACTTAAAACATAACTTTGGCTCTCACAATTTCTGTAGGAAGAATAGTCATTCCTAAAAAAAAAAAATTAGCCATATAGCAACATATACTCTAGCAGGCTGGTGTTATGTTGCCCCAACACACAGCCAGGATTAATTTAAGACACCTGGATTCTCTAAAAGCTTTTTCTTTCATGGGCTCTGCTACAGTCTGGATCTAGAATGTTTCTTGAGGGCCACATTGTCTTAAGTGTTGCTCTGTTGGAGGGCAGTGGAAACCTTCAGAGATGGGGTATAGCATGTACCAAGTCCTAAGATTGTCCTCCAACATCCCCCAAACCAGTCGTTGGGGGTGCATGCTTATAATCTCAGCACTTGAGAAGTGAAGATAAGACCATCAAAAGTTCAAGGTCACCCTGAGCTACATGGTAAGTTCTAGATCAGCCTGGTATACATCTCAAGTAATTTAAAAGGTGCGGGAGAGATGACTCAGTTGTTAAGAGCAGTGCTGTTCTTACACAGGACCTGAAGTTGGTTCCTGGCACCCATATCCGGGTTCACAACAACCTATAACTTCAGGTCCAGGGGAACTGACAACTTCTCCAAGGCTCCACAGGCACTTGCACTCATGGACGTATGTGCACACACACACACACACACACACACACACACACACACTTTAAGAATAGTAGAAATGGCAGAATAAATGAGCATAACATAGAATATAATATTAAAGGGTTTGGCATAAAGGACATTTTGAAATGACTCCCTATAAATGTGTAGAAAAGCTAGCTTCGTGGTGTCAGCTTTGAAAATGTGAGTGCAGTGCGGAACAACTGACACATGCGGAGACGAGACCAGCAAACTGCACTGGGCAACGGCTTCTCAAGCGATGGAATAAAGGTGCTTTATGTTCCCATCTTATAGTTGCCTTTCTTTTTCATTGTCCTCAGTGAAATAGAATATTGATAATCACAGAAGTCTGGTCGTTAAATGTAAGCACAAAAAAATGTCAAAGCTCATGTATACAGTTAGACAGCTGGTCAAATTTCAGATTCAGAGAGGAAGAATATTATCAAAGTAAGGATCCTGTCTTAGTGGTTAACGAGAACTTTGTTTTTTCACAATTTTCCAGCAATTAGATGAGTAAAGCAAACAAAAAAAAAAGAGAGTTTGAAAACAGACACTTCCAGAACACCATAATCTCCTCTCCCTTCCCCTCTTCTCTCTCTCTCTCTCCCCTTTGCCACAAAATCTGCCTAAATGTCTTTTAACTTCAGACTAGTGCCCCTCTGTCACTGATCTTTTGTGATCAACAACAGTTATCTCAAAATAATGCGTGTAGACTCCTCATTTTGCCTCAGAAAACTTTTACTGGCTTCAACCTCGCGGAATACCTACGGGCTTCACAGTTCTCCACATAATGTGGTAACCCAAACACATCCAGCAATATAGCTGGAAGGATCTTTCACCCGATGTTCCTAAGGCTCATGACCCTCTAAGTATCTCTCGAGAGTAATTCATGTTCTGCACTAGGGAGATTTCCCTCTGGCTTATGACTAATCTTCACTCACACTCTTAAATCTTGCAAAAGACTGGGACAAACTTCAGGTTCAGTGCGGGGTGGGGGTGGGGGACAGGCGGGGAGGGGAGCTAGGGGATGGGTATGGCTGCTTGCTCACACAGTAAGAGCCTGCCTCTTCTTCCAGGACATAAAAGCCTCCTCCATCCACTCTTCAACCAGGACACAGACCTCTGCTCTCACAAAGATTTCAGCAGCAACCATGGCAACCTTCGTGGAGCTCAGTACCAAAGCCAAGATGCCCCTGGTGGGCCTGGGCACCTGGAAGGTGAGTGCGCAGTCTTAGGACTCCTGCTGCCTTCAAGCAGGGTTTTGGCCTTTTTTTTTTTTTTTTCAGAGCATCTGCCTTGAGTTTGAAACCCCAGAATTATCACCCATCGTCCGTTTATTTGAGGCCACTTTGGATTGCAGAATTCCAAGATGAGGCCTTTCCTAGAAATGACAGCCGCCTTGGCGAGTATCAGGTTTAAACTGGTACTCTTTTCGGGGAAGTTATTCTCTTAGCTTTTCCTTGGGACTCTGAGGGTCTCTGTTGGTTTGTTACTGGCTGGCTGACTGCGAGAAAGAATAGAGTTCTGAATGACCCTGTTCCCACTCCTGCTCATGATGCCAGACTCTGCCAACATCTGAGTGGCCTGGAAGCCTGTGGGAAAGGCCGTCTCAGGTCCCAGCCTAGGCTATCGGACTGACCCCTGCAGTTAACTCCACATGATTCTCTCACTTATTAAGACCTGAGCAGCATGAGGGCCATAGAATGGGAGTCGGGTCAGATTCTGCCCTGGCTGTGTTAATCTCTGCTGGCAAGTTGCTCCATGGCCCATCCCAGTGCCCAGTGAAGCAGATTTTCCACGAAACCTTGGGACAAGCCTGATATCAGCCCATCTTCTTCTAACTCTGCCTTCTTGGTTGTTTCCATCACCAATAACATGATGGTAGCCATCTTGTTACCAGGACCTGTTTTTAGTTTTGATTTTCATTTCCTGAGACAGGGTCTCACTCTATACCCTTGATCAAACTTGGAGTGATCCTCCTGCCTCAGTTTCTTGAATGCTGGGATTACAGGTATGAGCCTTCATCCTTGGATCAGGAATGGTTTGGGAACCTAAGTGTCCTGTGTGTGAGACTCATTTCTAGTCCTCATCTGATGATCCTTTCTTCTTCACACCGAGGGTAGGTTCCCTCTTTGTTTCTGCACTCGATTGGGATCTTACTAGAATAGCAAGACTTGCAACCAGAGTAGAAATTTCACATTCTGTCAAGGTAACAAATACTTACAGATCTCCAGGATACTCACCCTGGATAAATGCACTTTCAGAATTTCAAAAGCAGTTGTAAATATTGTGAAGGGTCGTTTTCCAGGTAAGGAGACAGTGCTGCCCTAAGGACTCTGTGCTCATCGGTGGATGGCAGGAGGGTGGTGCTTTGGCTCTGGACCCTGGTGCTCTTGAGTTTCTGGAAATTCCTTCTCCTCATGATGGCATAGCTGTTAGTCTCTGCTTCATGGGCTTCTTCTCGATGTTTGATGCTCAGAAACAGATTATTTTAGATTTTGTAATAGAGGAAGAGTGTCTTCTGTAGCTCAGGTTGGCCCATACTAATTCATTATGTGGCTGAGACTGGCTCTGAACTCCTGATTCTCCTCCTTTCTACCTCCCAAATGCTAGGATTAAAACATGGGCCCCCATATCCAGCAAGATGCTGTTTTGTTTTGAATGAGATGGTAATGTGCCCCAGGCTGGCCTCAAAGTCACAACTGTCCTGCCTTGGCCTCTCATGGTGAGATTACAGCCAGGTAGCACTATTCTCTGCAGAGTTATGCGTACCTATTTTCCTAAGCCAATACCTGGCTTGGTTAGGTCAGGACAGAAGGTGATATTTTAAATGTCCCTTCTCTCGTTTTGTTTTTTTCTTTTTTCTTTTTTCTTTATCAACAAGGGGAAAATCCATTTTTATACAGTTTCTGGGTTTAAAACCCAAGACAAAGGGATAAAGTGTCTACTCAGGAGTTTCCTGTTTGTTCTTTTTCTGAAACGGTGATTACATATTGGATTGCATCTACCCGAGCCTTACCAAGTGCCAGGTGATGTGCTAAAATCTTCAGTCTTGTGGCAAGCAACACAAAGGCCTCCCGGGGCAGGGCCCATGACTTGCCATATTTTGCCATCAAGGTTTAGGGAAATGGAGGAATCTGCCTAGCCTCATACTGCACCGTAAGCAGAATTCAATTACGTGGCTATAATGGTTTTTAAGATACTTCTAACTGTCTGGAGACTGAGAAACCCTCTTCAGAAGCTAGTTTTCAGCCTAGCCTTCAGCAAGTTGCAAGGGGAGCCATCTGTCACTCACAGAAACTGGAGGCACTTCAAGACCAACCTGGATTGGAGGACAACTAATTGTTAACTAGAATAGGACATGAGTCACAGTCATGGCAATGACACGTGTATTAAGATGCCATAATGTAACCTAAACTTTTGTATGATGACCTAACAGTTTAGTGAAATAAAAAAATAATTCACCTTTTCTTTTCCTGTGAAAAGCTCCCCAGTGTATGTTTTCCCCTCCTGTGTCCACGTAGAAATGGGACTCCAGCAAGGTTGTGGTTTTGAGAATCTGGTTTATGTGGATCCGTCAAGAGAGCATCCAATGGTCCTTTCTATTGCATTTCAGTCTCCCCCAGGCCAAGTCAAGGAAGCTGTGAAGGCAGCCATTGATGCTGGATATCGCCACTTTGACTGTGCCTATGTGTATCAGAATGAGAGTGAGGTGGGAGAAGCCATCCAAGAGAAGATCAAAGAGAAGGCTGTGAGGCGGGAGGACCTCTTCATCGTCAGCAAGGTACAAAGGGCCCTTTGGTGGATGCGACTTCACTCCAATGCTGGAAGCAGGACAGGCTCCCCCTGGGACAAAGCAAACCCTTCAGCTCCTCAGGGCAGGTAGAGGTACCTGTGTATGGGCGGCTTTAAGAGCTTATTAGCCATCCTATATGTGCACAAATATCTCCTGGCCCTTTGCTTTCTGCCTTCATTATAGCTCTCGGTAGATTTCCACACACAGACATACCCACTGTGGGATATATACTCATTGTCATCCATCACAAGGCCTGACAGGACCAACTTTAGTCAATGGCTTGCTATGTTAAATGACTAAGAAACAACAATGTCGAGAGCATAGGGGGCCACTCAGGAACTGATGTTGACCTGCTAAGAGCTGATGAGCTACTGTGTTGCCTTTCTTAACTGATTTCTTATAAATGAATGGCCTGTCCTGGGGTGTACAAATCTCAAAGCAGGGAGAGTGACTGTAGTGTGGCCTTTCTCTCCCAAGTTCTAACGCTCCCTTGTCACACCCTGCAGCTGTGGTCCACTTTCTTTGAGAAAAGCCTGATGAAGGAAGTCTTCCAGAAAACTCTCTCGAATCTGAAGCTGGACTATCTGGACCTGTATCTAATTCACTGGCCACAGGGACTTCAGGTTTGCAGGTCCCTCTTTGCCTTATCTCTGTTTTCAGAGAGGTGTTACAAAATGGCGACCGTGCCAAGACTGTGACACTGGGGAGGGATGAAGCAGGAGGTTGGTTTTGAGTTTTATTCTATTTTCTGGGTGTTCTGTCTCCATGTATATATGTGCACCGTGTCCATGCTTGGTGCCTGTGGAGATCAGAAGAGAGCATGGGATCCCTGGGAATTGGAGTTCTAGATGGTTGTGAGACACTGCCTGGGTGCTAGGAACCAAACCTGGGTCCTGTGCAAGAGCAATGAGTGCCTTCATCTTCTCGCACATCTCTCTAGTCCTCAGAAGATCTTGTGGAGGGCACTGGCTTGGAATGGAGGATGAAGCAGTACTTGGTGAGACTCATGCTTGGTTTTCTGCAACTGTGTTTGAAAGGAACAGTAATTTCTGCTACCAGCTTAGATAAACTGCAACTGGCCAGGCATCTTCCTGTTGAATAAATGCCCAGGATGTCTTGGAATAATCTTGCACAAGTTCCTTTTAATCAAAGTATGCCCATGGAGTGACCTCCATGTGTGATTATATTGGTAGTTAGTCAGTCCAACCTGAAGAAACACTATACAGTGTCTGGGGCTCTGCTCCCAAGAATTGGAGGGATGTGGATTCTCATCCTGTTGCTCTCATGAACAGCCTTGGTGATCGTGGCATGGTCTCCAAAACTCAAGCCTTCTCAAGGCTGCAAGGTTAGAAGAAGCTGGCTACTCTCTTACCCAGATAACTGTACTCTTCTCATATAAAGCCTCTGTCTAGTGACCTTGAAACTAAAATTCCACCCAATTTTACATTGGCTAATTTCCATGATGATAATGATGGCTTCAATAATATACTAGTGGACTTGGAGTCAGTTGAGAATTGCCAGAAATAGAGGAATAACATCCCATGGTAGACTGACCTGGGGAGAGTTTGACACGGGTAGTTCTTATTTCATTGTCTTGAGATGTCTCTTCCCAGGACCAGGAATCTAAATGCAGATTCTGGTGACATTTCTGTTTTCATTTACAGGCTGGGAAAGAATTCTTACCCAAAGACAGTCAAGGCAAAGTTCTCATGAGTAAATTCACGTTCTTGGATGCCTGGGAGGTAGGTTCCAACTTCTTTCAAGTGTGCTCAAAGTTAAAAAAAAACAAAAACAAAAACAAATCTTCTATTAGGTCCCCTTGCGACTCCACCCTGGTATGGAGAGGCTCATGTGCTCTGTATATAATGTCGGGACTATTACTCTCCAGTTCCCCTTTGCCCTGTAACGTGGTGTGTGTGGAGCTGCTCGCGGAAGCAGAGGACGGCTACCGGGAGGCTACCGGGAGGCTACCGGAAGTAGGTTCTTTTCTTCTACCACATCGGCCCCAGGAAGAAACTGAGACCGTCTGGCTAGGCAGCGAGTTCTTTACCCACTGAGACATTTCCCTGGCCCCACAAAACACGTTCAGGAACAAAAAATTACCTTCCTGCAAGCTAGAGGCTCTGATAGATACCAAAAGGACCAAGTCTGTCAGCGAATGAGAGAGAGGAAAAAAAAAAAAAAGATAAAAAAGGCAGGACATGACCACTCTTACATATGGTAGAGGAAAATATTCAGAGTATTCCAAGTTGTAGCCAAAGAGGAGACTCCATGTACCAGCTAAACACTCCTTGCTTGCCCCTGCCTCTAAGCCTTGGCTGTCCCTCCCCAACCTGTTCATGATTTTTCTACCTTTCTTCACGTCAGTTTTTTTTTTTTTCAGGTTCAATTTAAACTTTCCTCCTAATGACTCTCCTGGGCTAAGATGACTCTTTCCTTTCCTCCCTCACCCCTGTGCTATTTGACATCAAGTAAGCCGAGATAGCCTAGCACCGAGGCTGGCGGCTCAGTGACAGAAACCTGAGCACTTGAACTTGGCCATCAGAATCTCAAGCAGGAAGCACGCTGTATATGTTTACATATGTTTATGTTTACATATATGTGTGTGTGCATATGTATATACACATATAAACAAAAACTTAGAATGGATGAAAAATTATAAATTCACATTTATCCACTATCAGGTTGGATAATTATCTTTGGGAAAGTTTAGAACAAGTTCAATGTATTTAGTTTATAAATAAATAAACCCCAGATCCTTGGGTGGATGCAATATGGTTTGAACCAATGTCCAGTGGGACAGATGTCAGGTTACCCAGATCTAGGCTGTGTGCCCCTGCCAGGGTCCATTTATCTGCAGGGCGATTGATCCTTCCTGTATACCCTTAATCACAACTGTGCTAGAGGCTGAGGATGAAAGATCGCATTTCAAATCCTGCCTGGACTTCAGAGTACCTTCAAGTCCAACCTGTATAACCTCAAGGATCCTATTCAAAACTGAAAAGTGAAAGGGGGAACCAGAGATACAGCTCAATGGCAGATTGCCCATCTAACACACGGGAGAACATAGACTCAATCCCTAATAGCACAAAATAAAAAACAAAAAGAGAGACCACAGGGAGGATTCCTTTCCTTACCCCGTGGACTGTTTCCTGGATAACCTACATCACTCAGTGTGGGTCACATTTGCCTAAGAGCAGACAGCAAACAAAATCTTAACTTCTCCTTCCTCATTTTGTCTGAGCTGGGGAAGAGTAGGAGGGCTGGAAGCAGTCATGAGTGCACCACACTTTAGACCAAAATTCTCCTTTAGTGCATCATTTAACTTGCCATGCAGGAGCCATTCCTCCTATCCAAGGACTAAGCACACCAGCATCCCTGTGTCCTCTTAGAACCATCTAAACAATGGTCCTCCCTGTGACAGGGCATGGAGGAACTGGTGGACCAGGGGCTGGTGAAAGCTTTGGGCGTCTCCAACTTCAACCACTTCCAGATTGAAAGGCTCCTGAACAAGCCTGGACTGAAACATAAGCCAGTGACCAACCAGGTGAGTTCCGTGTGGTGCAGGGCCCTGCTCTGTGCCTGCTTCAGCACTGGGAGGCAAGTTCAGTACTGTCTGCAGAGTCTCACCTCTGGGGCCTGTGTTCAGGATGCTCAAGGAGGTGGGAGGCAGGCCTCTGGGTCTGGTGTGTAGCACGTCTATCCGTGGGTTGTGTTTGGTCTACGTGTTGGTCCTTCCTTGTGCCTGGAGTTCCCGCTGAGCCTCTCAGAAAGACTTCCTTCTCTAGTGATGGAGATGTTTTCTCTTGCAGGTCGAGTGCCACCCTTACCTCACCCAGGAAAAACTGATCCAGTACTGTCACTCCAAGGGCATCGTGGTCACAGCCTACAGTCCCCTGGGCTCCCCAGACAGACCTTAGTAAGGCTTCAGAGTACTGGCTCTTTTTTTCTCTCACTCTTAAAATTAGCATTTTGTAATTTGTTATATTAACATGTAATTCCCAAGGCACAGATGAAACATATCAATGGCAATGTGTTTGGCAACTCAAGTGGGATTGTCAGGGTAAAGTGTTTTTAAAATGATAGTATGTTTGTTCCCGAGGAATACGCCATTTCTGACATCTAGTGCTGGAGCAGTCTTCTCAACCTGTCAAAGAACTAGATCCTGTGCACGAATCCAGGGGAAGGATCCTCCTGCCTGCCTTGCAGAGAGAAAAAGCTGCCATGCTCAGCCTTGACACTGTCCTGGCAGTGGTGCTCACAGGCATGCAGTAGCCATGGTGATTTTCACTTCAGCCATCTTTCTTCCTCTAGTGCCAAGCCTGAGGACCCCGTAGTGCTAGAGATTCCCAAGATCAAAGAGATTGCTGCAAAGCATAAGAAAACAATAGCTCAGGTAAAATAAAGTGTTTTCCCCCTTTATCTAGCAATCCTTGTACAATCAATTCTTGTAGTCATGTGCATAACTGTGTTGCTTGATTTTAATTCCCTGGAGAGGAAGAAATGGCAAGTGTAAGCCTGTTGGGAGCTTCAGAAAATACAGCTAGTACTAGTGAAGCAAGGGTCTGCTTCTGCCCTTCAGCTTCCTGCTGAGCCCTCAGGCTTTGGGTTCAGGTGTCAACTGTATAGGGTCTAAGCCTATGACTACAGGCTACCCTCCTCATTCCAAGTTAGGAATTCCTAGTTGTTCCTTGGATCAAGGGACATAAGAGGGGAACTGGCAAAGTGTCCCTAACAGTGAAGGGTTTGGTTAATATCAATTGTTGTTAAGCCATAGGGAGCTACTTAGATAGTTGTCATTTACAAGAAGAAGGTGGTCTTGTAGCTCACTGGACACATGCCTTCCCTTCCTTGTACATAGGTTCTGATTCGATTCCATGTCCAAAGGAACGTGGCAGTGATCCCCAAGTCTGTGACACCCTCACACATAAAGGAGAACATTCAGGTAAGACCTGGGCTGTTCATCTGACATTCCTCAGTGAAACAGATGATAGGAGGAAAGGAGGAACCTGTCCTTCAGCTTCTCATCCTACTCTTTCATTGAGAGTGTGTCTTCCCTTCTCCCAAGCACTCTATCAACGCGTAAGCCAGAAATCTGGCCTCAACAGAGCTGGGATGATTGCGCTCACAGATGGTCTCAGCCAAACCTGTCAGGACTGATCATAGCTGTAGCTTATACCACAGAGAAGACCACCATTTACCATTGAGCACTTAGATCACAGGCAGAACACTGTGCTAGCCAACTGCAGACTGTCTTGTAGACACATGGACTGGACTTGAAAACTTGTCCTCTGAGATACCCTTCAGACGTCACAGTCATTGTACACACTTAGCATATCTACAATCCAATCTCACCCCTCTTAGAACACTAAACTCTATAAATAACTCACTCTTAATTTAGAGAATAATATGTTTGTCATGGACATATTAGGGGAAACACCTAGAACCTCAGATCCCACCAGCCCTTTCCTTGCTAAGGATGGTTTTGGAACTCTTCTCTTTCTAGGTCTTTGACTTCCAGTTGAGTGAGGAGGACATGGCCGCCATTCTCAGCTTCAACAGGAACTGGAGGGCCTGTGGCCTGTTTGCGTAAGTGGTACCAGGTTAAGTGGGAGGGTGATCAGGCCTTTCTCTAAGGTTGAAGGGTTAGTAGGAAGGAATGGAAGGCACATGGGATTATGGGATGGTTTTTGTCTTCAAATACTATTTTCCGGCAGTTGTGAAAAGTTAAAACAAAAGTTTGAGTCCCGGGGGAATCACTAAGAGCAGAGACATTGTTATTTGATGCTTGGTTTCAGAATTTTACCCACAGAGTGTGAATTTTAAAGAAAGGAGTCAAGCTCTCCTTCCCTCGCTCATTCACCCAGTGACGTACTGCAATGCGCTGTGGCCAGGAGTGGTCTATATGTTTGGGACATCGCTCTACAAGCTTCCTGTTCCCATGCTCATATTCTACAGAGGGAAACTGAAGTAACTCTGATGTGTATGTCAGGGCGACATACACTATAGAGTAAAGTAAATAGGGCAAAAAGTATAGATACCTTTTGTAATAGACACTTCAATACATGACTACCCAGGGATAGCTTTGCTCATGAAGTCACAGTTGAAGGAAGTGAAAGACGAGTAGCATGGACATTTAGGGAAATAGCATTCTTGACAATCATAGCAACCGTTGCAAATGCTCTGATGTCATAGCTCAGAGCACCCGATGGGATTGAGAATATTGTGGAATGGGCAAGTGTTACTGTAAGAACAGGAAGTTGAGGAACTTTAGGTAAAGACTATGACCAGGTCTTTGATTTTTAAGTCTGAAAGAGGAATAAGCCATGAACAGAGGGTGGTATGATCTGATATGTCTTAAGAGATTCACAATGACTTGTAGATAGAGAGACTACTATAATAACCCATGGGAAAGATAGCAGTCACTGGACCTGGACCACGGTGCCAGGGAGAATATGAGGAAGAGCATAAAGTGGATAAAGAGGAACATGCAATCAATTTAATTTCTTCCTCAAAATGAACAATTCAAGCTGGGTTTTTTGTTGTTGTTGTTGTTGTTGGGGTTTTTTTTTTTGTTTATTTGTTTTGTTTCTGTTTGAGCAACTCAAATGCAGATTTAATTTTTTTGTAAAATCAAGGGTTTAACATGCATTTACTATGCCTGTTGGATATCAACTAGGAGAATATGTGAAGCTAGTGAATTTGGTGGCCTCAGAAGTCGACTTACGCTGGTCCTTAATCCAAAATCTACTACTTATTCACTAGCACAAAGGCCCTTGGGTAGTTTTGGTGATGTCATAAAATCAGTTTTCTAATCTACAAAGAAGGGATGATAATATTAACCACAGTCAACATTAACTGAATACTCGTTTAGCAGACACTTTAAGTTCTTTGCTTATAGTAGTATCAGACTTACTACTCATAACTAATTTGTCCATTTTAATAGTATTTCCCACTTCACAGTAATGCAAGAAATTTAGACAATAGTTCTGAGGCCCTCAGCTGTGTGTCAGCTAGCTTATGATCCCTCATGATGACAATTAGCTGGTGACCAAATCACTGATTGTTTGCAGGCCGTCCTTCCTTTTTGTTTTAAATTGGTTATTTTATTTATTTACATTTCAAATGTTATCCCCCTTCCCTGTTTCTCCTCCACAAACCCCTTATGCCATCCCTATTCCCCCCCAACTCCCATCTCACCACCCTAGCATTCCCCTATGCTGGGGCATCGAGTCTTCACAGTACCTAGGGTCTCCCCTCCCATTGATGCCAGACAATGCCATCCTCTGCTACATATGCAGCTGGAGCCATGGTTCTGTCCATGTGTACTCTTTGGATGATGGTTTAGTTCCTGGGAACTCTGAGGGTTCTGGTTGGTTGATACTGTTGTTCTTCCTATAGGGTTGCAAACCCCATCAGTTCATTAAGCTCTTTCTCTAACTCCTCCATTGGGGTCCCTGTGCTCAGTCTGATGGTTGGCTGCAAGCATCCATATCTGTATTGGTCAGGCTCTGGTAGAGACTCTCAGGGGACACATATATTAGGCTCCTGTCAGCAAGTACTTCTTGGCATCAGCACTAGTGACTGGGTTTGGTAGCTGCATATGGGATGGATCCCCAGGCAGGTCAGTCTCTGGATGGCCTTCCCTTCAGTCTCTGCTCCACTCTTTGTCCCTGTACTTCCTTTAGACAGGAGCAATTCTGGGTTAAAATTTTGATAAGAGTAGGTGGTCCCATCCCCCAACTGGGGGCCTTGCCTAACCTCTGGATATGGTCTGTACAGGTTCTCTCTCCCCTTTGTTGAGTATTTCAGTTAATCTCATCCCTGTTGGGTCCTGGGAGCCTCTTGCTTTCCTTGTGTCTGGGACTTTTGTTGGCTACTCCCAGTTCCTCATCCTCCATTGCTACACACCTCTATTCAATTTCCCAACCCTCTGTACATCTCCCCGTCTCCTCCCATACCTGATCCTGCCTTCCTTTTCCCCCTCTTCCCCTCCTCTCTTTTTCCCAAGTCCCTCCCACCTTCTACCTCCCATGATTATTTTACTCCCCATTCTAAGTAGCTCTCCCTTCTTTTTGAGCTTCATATGGTCTGTCAGTTGTATTGTGGGTATTCCGAGCTTTTTGCCCAATATCCACTTAACAGTGAGTACATACCATGTGTGTTCTTTTGTGACTGGGTTACCTCACTCAGGATATTTTCTAGTTCCATCCATTTGCCTGTGCATTTCATGAAGTCATTGTTTTTTAATAGCTGAGTAGTACTCCATTGTGTAAAGGTACCACATTTTCCGTATCCATTCCTCTGTTGAGCAGGCCCTCCTTCCTTAATACTCCTCTCATATTTTGGGAGAAGGTTATGTTGTGTGCGTGACTCCCCCACCCCCACCCCTGCCCATGTCCCATGTTCACAGTCTTGTTGCAGAAGGGATCAAAAGAGTACAGAGATAGCCGAATATATCCTGTAAGAATGCCTTAGATCACATTTTTGCTTCTGTGCACTGTTTTCCTCTTCATATTTGTTGTTTCAGTACAAGCGATGAAGAGGACTTTCCTTTCCACGAGGAATACTGATGTTGGTTCGCTTGATGAGATTCAAACCGGGTAGATTCCTTCGTCCTCGTGTGAGACTCACTCCTCCTGAAGCAGATTTTAGCCAAGTCTCTCTAAAATCAACCAGTAGGCTACCATTTGGCCATGCAGGATTTAAATTTTTGTGTTCATCAAGGTGCAGACTCTCACAGGGAAAAGTGAGTCCAAAGAAACTAAGGTCAATGGTTTTCACTAATGAGGGCTGAGCAAATGTTTGTCATCAGGAATGCATGGTATGGTAACACTGGAAACACAGAGATAAAACAATAAAAGGTAATAACAGTAACTTCTGTAGTGTGCTGTCCATTGCTGTGATAACCACCAGACTGAAAGCAACTTGTAGAGGAAAGAGCTTAGTCGTCTTACATGTTTCAGTCACAGCCGATCGCAGAAGGAAGCCATGGCAGAAACAGGCAGGAGCTGGGTCTAAAACTGAAGCATAGATCACGGAGGAATGCTGCTCAGTGGACTGCTCCGTGGCTCATCCAGCTTGCTCTCTTATACGACCCAGCGCCACTTGCCCAGGGGCAGCTTTATTCCCAGAGACCTGGGCTCTCCGACACCGATGAATCATCAATCAAGAAAATCCTCTACAGACATATGCACAGGCCATCTGACGGAGGCAGTTCCTCAACTGAGGTTTCCTATTCCTAGGCGATGACTCCAGTTTGTGTCAAGTAGACAAAAACTAATGAGTCAAAGCATCTAACACACTGTGAAGTGTTTTTGAATGAGTGAGCTCATTGCACCCCAAACTCATAATTCCCAGGCAAGGAAATAGAGGCATCAGGGAGCCAAGAGCTTGCTGATGGTACCAGGTAGTTTGTGGCTAAAGCAAGTTTCAAAGGAAGGTGTTTTCAGGGACATAGCAAGGCAATTTGATGAGCCCTCTCCATAAACTTTCACCTGACCCCTTCCTTCCACTTTCCCCTGAGACTTTCTCAGTTACCTCCTCTTGCTGCTTGCCCACCTTGTCTATAATATGCTGTCATCCTAGAGGTGGAGGTGCTGGCAGCAGACTGCAAAATCCACAGAGGTGCCTCCGGCCATTGAGAGAGAATGGCACCTCTTGGTGTCTTACAAACCTAGCACCGGTGGCCAGCATCTTGCAACATTTGGTCTAAGTGCAAAGAAAGAGAGAGGGGGGTAGGGAGGAGGAGTACGA
This sequence comes from Rattus rattus, assembly GCF_011064425.1. Classification (NCBI taxonomy): domain Eukaryota; kingdom Metazoa; phylum Chordata; class Mammalia; order Rodentia; family Muridae; genus Rattus; species Rattus rattus. Next base: position 105,230,264 of record NC_046159.1, on the reverse strand, counting down.
GGAGGAGGAGGAGGAAAGGAGGGAAAGAAAAGGAAGGAAGGAAATGGTTCAAGAACTAAGTAGTGGGGTTGGGGATTTAGCTCAGCGGTAGAGCGCTTGCCTAGCAAGCACAAGGCCCTGGGTTCGGTCCCCAGATCTGAAAAAAAAAAAAGGAAAAAAAAAAAAAAAGAACTAAGTAGTGACCAGTATGAACAAAAGTTCCCAGAAAGAATCACATCTTCAGCTGAACCTTCTGCAAGGCTAATTAAGGGGTTTGATTTTGCATGACGTTGAAAGATAATAATAGTCAATTATCTTGAGCCATCTTTAATAGTCTTAATAATTTACTACCTACCTCTATATGTGACCAAGAAATTCAAGACAATGAGCAGAAGTAGGGGGAGGCCTCACATGATGTGTTTACAAAGCTACAATGACCAAGCCAGCTTAGTCAGTCAACAGGGTCTTGAGGGAGGGAGTGAGGTTTGACAAGAAAACCAATTAGATAAAATTGTGACATGACTCCAGCCTGTACTGAGGCTGAAGCAGTTTTATTTCTCTCCAGCCTGCTTTTATATCATTCTACGTACATCCAAAACACATGGTCAGTTCTTAGACCAAAGACAACGTAATCAAGGGAAGCCGTAAACAATAAGATCACATAAGGTAGTAATTAAGCAAGTGGTAAGCCAAGAGATCACACAAGATAATAATTAAGTAAAGCAGTAAACAAAGTCCCAGGGTCACTGTTTCTAATATTCTTATCTGAGCCCACTTCCCTGTCCGATCCCAGTGACAAATGCCAAATTCCTAGAAGCGGCACCAACAGCTCTCAAAACCACAAGGACAGAGAAGGCAGCAGGCTGACAAAGAGAGCCGTGGCTTCCCAGGACAGGGCAGAACTCAGCATCTTTGTGTAACTAGATGTGCCACACCTGAGAGAAGCTAACAAGAGAATCAGGGGAAACACAGAGCAATCACAGCCTGCCAGCTTCCACAGCCGACAGACAGCAGAGAGCACCCTGCCTGTTGTTCGCTGCAGAGAAACCTTGTATGGCACACGTTCACTTCCTACCTTGCTGATAAAACGGTACTTCTAACTGGTAAAAATTTCATCCCAGGAGAATGATCCTTTCCCCAACCTTGTCCCACTACAAACACTCAAACTGGTAGATATTTCAGTTCAAATCTCCCAAGCAAGTTCCCCACAGAAGCTAACAGAAGAGATTCACGTCCTCCTGCACTATGGTACATGAGAAAGTGAGCTAGTAAACTAATTTCTACATTAGCCCAATTCAACAACATTGCTGCATTCAAAGATCTCGGGTGATTATGGCGAGCTCGCCTTACCTGTAGAGAGAGGTCACAGTAGCTTTGGTATATTCTCCCTTAGCTCACACACTCTCAAAGAAAGAGGGCTCCCCTGAAATAAGGGAGAGCTTATAAGCGTCTCTGTGTGTCGTTATTGACCAGCCCACATGCAGGGATTTCAGTAAGAGGAAATTCTCAAGTCGCAGCAGATACCTCACTTAGTGGCTTTAAAATATTGAGTTTTCCTTAGTTCCCATGATCTAACCTTCCTGTGTTCCTCAGTTGGTAGATAATACAAGATCACTTTTAAATTTTCTGAAATTGTTTCTTTTTCATGCATTTTCATCTTTCCTTTCATATCCCACGTTGATATGCCATAATTCAGTTGTGCTATGTTGAGGTTTGGGGGCGTGTTCCCTCTGGGGCCTTTTACTTAATCAGTGGGTGGCAGCCAGCCACTGGGAAGACAGATTCTCTGTAGAGCTCCTGATGCCAAGCTAGAGGCAGCACAGAGACAGAAGAACTCACAGGCCGGTGCCTCCTAAGTGAATACTCACCTGTCTGGGACTTAACTCAAGTTTTATTCTTGAGGTAGACAACTGCTTTCAGATGGCAGCTTGCTGCTACAGAGAGTTCTAGTCTGTTCCACTTGCATTGTCACTCCTGCGGGGTGATCCGTTTTTCCCATTTAAGGTTATTTACCCTGAAATAACAATAAAGCGTCTCCCATTCGAGCCCTTAGCTGATAGCACAATCTTGGGGAAGACAAGATAAGAACCTGGTTGGAGATAGGAGATAGTCTCTGCTGACACTTCGCTTGCATTCTACAGAGATCTCTTAAAGCCATTTGGGATGCTATCCCAGTCCGAACAAACGGGACGAGGTACAGACATCTTATCTACAAAAGGCAACAACCACTGAACCTCAGAAGCCCTCAATCTTGTCATGGTTGAATTTAAATATTCTCCGAGATGTTCCTGTGTTGAACTTGGCACTGGCAGGTGGTGTAAATTTTAGGAACTGTTGTCTGGTTATAAGAAATGAGGGCTATGTCCTAGAACGCTGTATCTTCTTTCCAGGTTCTTTCTGTTGTTGTTGTTGTGAATAGACTTTGAATAGCAGACACCTTAGAACTCTGAGTCAAGCTCAGTTGGGCAAGAAGGGTCTCGCCACTCTCAAAAATCCTGCATCAAGATCATGAAAAAGTAAATAAATACATAGAATAGACTCTCAGGTCCCAAGTTTGTTGTCTCAGGACAATGTGAGCTAAAGATAGGGACTCTCCTGGGAGTATGGCAAGGGACAGCAGGCCTTGACACACATGCAGGCAAACATTCCCTGAACATATAGCATTAACAAACCTTTTTCAAGTTTTAAAGGAATTATTACAGAACGCCGAGAAGTTACAGAAAAGTAAAGATTAAATAAAAGCAAGAGAAAGTCCGGAGACAAGCCGGGGATATGAACAGCAAAGGGGATATGAACGTCCTTTGTCCAACGTACTTTGTCTGCAGTGCCTACAGAGAGATATGATGCAAGAGTGTCCTTTCGTGTTTCATTCCCTCTAATTGCAACAGATTCACTCGTAAGTAAACTATTTGTGTAAAAGAGAGCAGATGCTGGACAAAGCCTGAGATGATCAATACCGAGATTGATTCGTGCCCTGGGGTTTCATGGGCAAAGCCAATGGAGGGCTCATATCCTATAGGCATGACATCTTTCCTCAACCAGGGAGGTGATCATGTAATGCTCATGTGCTGCCTGCCAAGTTAGGGTTCAAGTCTCCCTCCCACAATGTCTTCCCCATTCATCTCTGACTCTAGCTTTAACTTCAAGTGTCTGTTGGCTGTTAAACAGACTAGCTATAAGCAAGGAGCCACAGTAGGCTGGGAAGCGAGTGGGAAAGAAGATGTGTCTTTTGAATCACTACTCTAATTTCGTAGTTTTCCTAATGATGATCCTGAATTTGGGAAAAACAAAGGTGTACTTAATGCTGTACATAAATGAAACATCATGACATCACCCAGTTCACTAATGAGAGAAATCAAGGCTCAAGGTCAGAGACCTATTAAGAGATTGGGCTTGGTTCCAAACCCAGACCTGCCAGATTCTCCCCTCTAAAGCACTATGTGTCATATGTGACCTTGTTGCAATGTTAGCCTTTCTTGATTCATTCCATAGACAGGACAGCATTGGACTAAATGTGGTTCAACATGACCTCACCAGGAGGTCTCTTGGCTCTCACATTTACATGATCAACTTGTAGCTTTACCACTGTAGTGTTATCTGTATCCCAGCCACCAAGGTGTAGCTGCCATCTTTCATGGTTACCCCTTGTTTACTAGGTGGTCTGGGTGAGGGGACTCTGGCCAGCTCGAGCGTGGCCAGCATAGCTCTGGCAGGCCTTGCCCTTCTCCCCCATTTCCTCCGCCTTACTAAACACTATTGATCACATTCCTAAAGAGAGCCACCAAGGTCTATTTGCTTATTTGGCCACTTCCTCCTCTTGAGGCTACCAAGGTCCAGCTATCTAAGTATTGAAGTTTAGCAATCAAAAGCCCTCTTTGACTCACCTAGTTCATATGCCCAATTAAAATTAATCACTTCATCCTAAACTGGGCTTTCCCCTTTTACCTTTATAAACTGGTGTTTACCTATGGGCCATGTATGTTTCCTCTCTAGCCAAGGGAAGCCTTCTGTCCCCCTCCCTGGATGAATATCTCTTCCCTCTCTCCCTTCCCTTCCTACCTCATCCTGCATCTCCTGTCCTTGTCTTTCATTCCATGTCCTTTGTCCCTCTGGGGCAAATAAATCTCATTTATGCTGAGAATGTGGTCTTGGGTATCTTGTGCTGATTATCAGTTCCTTCCCTGGGGACATCTCCTAGATGGACATTTCTTAGAAGTAGCCATCCTTACTTACAACTAAGTCTATTATAAGTAGTTGCATTATAAGCAAGGATATATGAAGGGACAATGGCATCTTCTAAAAATAGAATGTTAATAGTTCAAGTGATAATATGTATATCCCATTAGTGAGACTTTTCTTCGTTCCTGTTTCTACATGATCTTCTCTCTCCTTTGATAAACTAAGTAGGGATGTTAAAGAAGAAAATGAGATCACAATGCTCAGTTCAGTCTTTATCTTGAATCCTTTATTCTTAACATTGCATGTATTTCTAACAAAGTAAAACTATTTTTTGTACATATTTATCTGAAAGGCAGAGAGATAAATTTCTTAAAAAATAAGCTAAGAATGTATTGATAAATTCCTGGGCCTTTTATTGCTAGGTATTAGAAAATACCTGTCTTAGGGTTTCTATGGCTCTGAAGAGACACTTATGACCAAGGTAACTCTTGTAAGGACAGCATTTAGTTGGGGCTGACTTACATGTTCAGAGATTCAGTCCATTATCATCAAGGTGGGAACATGGCAACGTCCAGGCAGACATGGGCCTGAAGGAGCCAAGAGTTCTACATCTTCATCTAAAGGCTGCAAGTGGAAGACTCGATTCCAGACAGCTAGGAGTAGGGTCTTAAAGCCTATGTCACAGTAGACACCTCCAACAAGGCTTTTGATTGATGGACTTCAATACTTTGAAAGGTGGACCTTGGCAGTCAGGCTCGGAAGTAGGAAGTGGCTAAACAAGGGAACAGACCTTGGTGGCTAGCTTTAGGAATGTGATCTAATGGTTTTTATCGAGGCAGAAGGAATGGGAGAGAAGGGCAAGGCCTGCCCGAGCCATGTATGTGGTGTCCAGGCTGACTAGAGTCCCTTCAGTAAGCCTTGGCAGATGCTGGAAGGAGGGAGGTGAGGAGGAAGGTTGAAAGCCATGCCTTTTAAACTGATCATGGGGCTTATCCAGCACCTGTAGAAAGTATGTGAGGAGGGCAGGGGTCTTCAGAGAAACATTGAGAAAGTTCAGAGCTTCCGAGAAAGCATGTTTAGACTTTGAGGAAATATTTGAAAAGGGGATAAAGAAAAGGAAAGGAAAAAGGCAATACCATGCTTAGTGCCAGGACATGGATCTGATTCTAAGTTCTTGTGACTTAAAGCAAAGGACTGCACCAGGAACACATGATTAGAGACAGAAATAGAGACTATTCGTTAAGAAAGAATGGCCCTTTCAAGAATGGGAACGGAATAGTGAGCAAAGAGAAAAAAGAAAGTTTGGTCACAGGTGGGTACAAGCATTGTACCCACCTCTCCCAAGTTTATCTATCATGGACTTTTCTCCGCATGCTCTGTTCAATACAAGGAGCCTGGGTAAGGAAGGACTTGCAGTCTTTCTCTGCAAATTGGCTTCTTTTGGGCGTTAATCTTGATGCTTCAGTTTACAGTCCTACTTTTCCCCAGCACCATGGCTACTTAAGATAGGAGGATCAGGAATTCAAGGTCATGCTCAGCTCTACAGTGCGTTTGAGATTAAACTGGGTAAAAAAGACTCCAGGTAGGAAACAGAATGGTTGTTGTCAAGCTCAGTAGGGGAGAGGAACAAAGAGATGAAGAAGGGATCCAAGGGAGTTCTAGGGAGTGATGAGACTATTCTGAGACTGTAGTGGTGGATATACACTATTAGACAATTTGTCAGTGGTCATGGGATAGGCATACCAAAGAATGGTCCCTAATGCCAACAGCAGATTTTTAATTGACAATACCGAGTTCTTTCCGTAAATCATAAACAGCCCTTCAGAACAAAGGCAGACACACACACACACACACACACACACACACACACACACACACACACACCCCGCCACTTCTCATCAAAAGAAACGAATGAGCCTCCCCTAGATGTTCTGTAAGAGCACATGCCTGAAACCTCAGGACTTGTAAATCCAAGTAGGGAAGACAGACTGAGGTCAGGAATTAGACATCAGTTTAGGCAATGCACTGGCATTTTTACTCAAGAAAATAATGAGAGAACGGTGGAGCTATGCCATATGGGAATGGCCTAGGTTTAGAGTCCACATTTCGCCATAGCCTAGAAGGTACAGAGTCTAAAGTCTAGGAGACTCTTAGGGATCCATGAAAATTCTATCCGTTTTAATTTATTTGAAACTCAGAAGAAAAAACCTGAGCGGAATGCTAATGAGTGTATAGCAAAACAAGTTTTTCTATCAATACGTTCTGAAAATATGCATCATTTTTTCAAATGCAGGCACAAGCGCGTGTTGTCACATTTGGGCTTGTTGTAACAGAATACCTGTGATAATGAGTTTTAAAGGGACAGGCTTATTTTGCCTCAACATCTTGGGAGTTTCTACCCATGGTCAGCTGGCTCACCCTTTCAGTTTTATGGATGAAGCAGAATATCATTGTAAGAGCAGGAGATAGAAGAAGCTGCTTACTTCATGGAGGCAGGAAGCAAAACGGAAGAAAAAAGACTACAGGTCCAACCTCTCCATCAAGTACACACCCCCACATGGCCTAGAATTTCTCAATACATGCTACCTCTTAAAACGCTGGTTCCCAACCTTCCTAATGCTGCCACCCTTTAACACAGTTCCTCAGGTGGTGACTTTCAACCCTAAAATTTACATTGCTACTTCATCGCTGTAATTTTGCTACTGTTATGAGTCATAACGTAAATGTCTGTGTTTTCTGATGGTTTTAGGTGCCCCAGTGAGAGGTTGTTCGACCCCTAAAGGGATCTCAACCCACAAGTTGAGAACTACTGCCTAAAAGCTTCCATCACTGTTCAATAGAGAAAAACTAAAGACAAAGCCTTTGCCATTAGGGCCTTGCTGTACAGCGTTTTCTCCAAGCAAAGACCATCTGTTTTCCAGGGAATCTTGTTAAGATACAGGGTGTGAAAATGGGTGTGTGCCGAACAACAGAGTATTGGAAGGAGAAGGTAAAACATTCTGTCCTGCTGTTAATCTCAGGAAGTAAACAACTCAATAGTTTTGAGAAGTCCCTGAAACTGACCAGAATCACTAGGCTCCTCTCTTCTTTGAGCAATATAAGCTATAAGGACTGCTGAGAAACACTTCCAGATAAGCTGAGCTCCTGGAAGAATCAGAGACCAGCCAAGCTGCCTGGAAAAGGCTCATAAGAGCTGAGTCGCCTGGAAAGAACTCTCCAATCTGTAGGGCTGCCTGTAGGCTGTGCTCCAGGTCTCCCATTCTTCTGAGCTGTCATTTGTGCTGAAGTAGCACCTGCCTTGAGTCAGTGTTGTTCCTGTAAGTAACCCCACCAAGACTCCTTAGTTCATCAAGATGGGCTTTGGTGGTATCTATACTTTGTTCTGCTGTTGGTTCCCTATCTGGAGTGAACACACATTTGTCTACATCTCTCCAGGAACAGTGTTATGCAACAGACATTTAGAGGATTTTATTCAAACTACAGCATTGCATTCCCTGGCCCTCATGGACATGTGGTCATATCGTAATGCAAAAATGCATCCAGTCGAACTTCAAAAGTCCCCATAGTCTATAACAGTCTCAATGTCATTTAAAAGTCCAAAGTCTCTTCTTAGACTCAAGGCAGCCTCTTAACTATAACTCCCTGTAAGATCAAAATGAAAAAGCAGATCACATACAGCCAACATACAATGGCACAAGATATACATTGCATTCTAAATGGTGAGGGAATACTGGACCGAAGCAAGATAGAAAACTAGCTGGGCAAACTCTAATCAGTCCCTAATGTTGTGGACAGCATCGCGACAAGTCCTTCCAGCTTTGTTAATTGCAACATACTTCTCTGTCTTGGGCTGGTTCCACTCGTTAGCAGTTCTCTTTGGCAGATATCCCATGGACCCTGGTATCTTCAACATCTTAGGGTCTCCAAGGAAATCCAGGCTTCACCTTCACAGCTCCACACAAAGGTCTCTCTGGGACTCTATGCAGGGACACCCCTGACCCATGCTTTGCTTCAGTGGCTTTCCTTAGTCATGGAGGGAGATTCCATAACCTCTTTCTAGTATCCTTGACTCTAGAGCCAGAACCATGTGGCAGAAAGCTGCCAAGTTCTCCTGCTTGCTGGGGCTTGGATATGGCCCCCTTGTTCAAGTCCATCTTCCAGCTTTCTGGTTTGGATTTCCTCCACTGACTATGTTTGGCTGTCCTGAAAATGATTCTGTGGACCGAGCTGGATCCACATGACTCTGTCATAGGAGTTCTGGGATTGACTAAAGGTATGTGCTAACATTCCCAGCCCTAAACTATTCTTTAATTCCTTTTCACAAGTTGAAAACTTAGCTGGGTGGGATGTTGCCCCGAGGTCACTACCTTTGTTCCATTTAGCATCAGGGTTTTCTTTAAACTTTATATCTCTGTGATATAAAGACTTGATTCCATTGCACTGCCTAGTGCTCCTTTTCTCCTCAAACTGTATATTGTATATTTTTTTCTTGCTCAGCTTAGTCCTTTTCATCTTCAGTTATACTAGCCACTAATAATCAAGCAACACTGTCAATAGTAGGCCTTCTAGAAATCTGTCAAAGCTGTTAATCAATAACTCTTCAATTTAGTCTTAGCCAGATTTTTTTTCAGACAAAGGCAGAAAGAAGCCACACTCTTCACTAAAAATATTACAAGAATGGCTTTTAGCCCACATACTAATATTCTTCTCCACTGAAACCTCTTAAGCCAGGACCCCACCATCAGCACCAGTGCCTTCCATGGTCCTACTAGTATGGCTCATTAAACGTAAAGCGTTCAGCTGTCGTGGCATTCAAATCCACTGGGAAAGACAAAAGACTGAGACTTAATTTAAATTTAGATTGAACATTTATTCTTACTAGTAGCAGAAGGAGGGCAGGGTTGGAGCCAAACAGCATGCTGTGCCAAAGGGAGCTAAAGGGAGGGTTTATAAAGCTGGACATCAAAGGTGGACATTATGGTTATCTACAGAATCCATCGCTGGGCAAGAAAGCTGCTTTACTTACCCCCACCCTGTTTCTCCTTCCCATTGTATGATAATAGAAAGGTCACTTCATCCCAGTACCACAGCAAGAAGTGAGTTTATGAAGGCAGAATGCAGGGACACCATTATCGGAGTCCGCAGGCCACTAGCATCTCACGGGCTTTCCAAGGTAAAGCTCCATGGCCCTTAAGGGATGCCGGTACCATCGTGAGTTTCTTTGGCCATCACAAGGGAGTTATGTGTAAATTATTTCACAGGGCTGAGCACTCTGGGGAAAGTGTCATGAATTGACTGGGACAAAGAAGACAGTAACACAGTGCCATCAGGTTATGAATGTCACATTCCTGGAAAACTGTTTTCCTAATCAAAAGTCCCAAAGTCCACATTCCTCCAAACAGAAACACAGTCAGGCCTATTCCAGCAATATCGGGCCCTGGTGCCAACTTCTGTCTTAGTTAAGGTTTAAATTGCTGTGAAGAGACACCACGGCCTTGGTGTCTAATAAAGGAAAACATTTAATTGAGGCTGGCTTACAGTTTCAAAGGATTAGCCCATTATTGTCACAGCAAGAAGCACGGCAATGAGCAGGCAGACATGGTTCTGGAAAAGGAGCCAAGTGTTCTACATCTGGACCAGCAGGCAGCAGGAAGAGAGAGTGACACTGGGCCTGGCTTGAGCATCTGAGACTTCAAATCCCATCCCCGGGGACACACTTCCCCCAACAAGGTCACCTCTTAATACTGCCACTCCCTCGTGGCCAAGCCTCCAAATCTATGAGTCTATGAGGCCCATTCTTATTCAAACCACTACATGGGACATTCTAGACCAAGACTGTAGCAGAACCCATAAAGACAAAAGCTTTTTAGAGCAGCACCCATGAGTCACAAGGTGGTCTGGGCTGCAGCCCAACTTGAGTACAAGTTGCTCCACGGTTAGAATTTTATTGAGATGAACACCACAATACCCAACATCTAGAAAAGTCTGGACAAGTAGATGACTGGAGAAGAGTTAAAGACCAAAATAGAATTTCGTGAGCAGGACTGGAAGCTAAAGGGAAACCGGGACTTTTGTTGTTGTTTGTTTGTTTGTTTCTCATGAAGAACAGAGAGAGGAGATGTATTTGAAAGACCCCCGGAGTGGGGAGACTCTCACTCAAGTCTCAGGATGATGCAACAACCCAAGAACTCACAAGAGACTGATCTTGATGCAACCAACAAGAGGTTTATTGATAGGGACGACAGAAACCAGTGCACTGGGGTCAAGATTCATATCCCACACAGGGGTAGAGGAATTCGACCTTGAATGGTTGAAAGAAGGGGTATTTAAAGGAAAAACCATACCGAATCCCAAGGAAGGACCTCCTGTTTCTCATAATTGTTCTTTAAGATTTTAATCTAACTTCGTGGTTAACCAGTTCCTGCTATTATGGTCAGCTGCTATTATGATTAGCTAGTCTCTGGAACAAAGTGGCTGAACCAACTGGTGCAATTACTCTTTCTGTGGCCAGCTAGTTTCTGGAACAGGCAGTTCCAGGGCCCGCTTTTGTCTTCAACTTTTGTCTAGGGGGCGATTTTAAACTTTTTCCTTTCATATTCACAGTGACCACATTAGAAGGGGAGTAAAGGAGTCAAGTGACCACCTCTGCCCTAGTCTGTTTCTAGGGCACTTTGAAATAGGGTAACACCCTGTCACCTTGAACTTGGAGCAATCCCTCAGCCTCAGCCTCCTCACTGCTAAGATTATAGGCAGGTGCTGCTGTACTTGTCTGGGGCTGGTTTCTGCTCTCCTGTCCCACATGGCTCGTCTCCAGGTGGATTCCTGTTTCTCTTTCCTTCCTTCCTTCCTTCCTTCCTTTCCTTCTTTCTTTCTTTCTTTCTTTCTTTCTTTCTTTCTTTCTTTCTTTCTTTCTTTCTTTCTTTCATACAGAGTAGTTTCTCTCTTTCAACACTAGATTAAAATCTTAGTAGAATATCAAGGTTTGGTCCAAATAGTAATTTTACTGTTACCATCCAAACGACCACTAACCACTTGCAGATCTCCAAGGAATCTGATCACATGGGGAACTTCACAGAGATGAACTTACAGAATTTCAGCAGCAGACACAGAGGCTGTAAAGGAGTTGGTTTCAGGATGAGGAGCAGATGCTGCCAGAAAGGACAATGTGCTCCTCAGTGCTCCTACAGGAGGGTGGGGCTTTGGGCCTGGACCCCGTGCTTCTGAGTAGCTGGCAGCAATTCTTTGTCTCACTCAGTGATGGTCCAGCTGTGGACCTTTGTTTTATGAACTTCTTGATGTTTGACAACTACAAAAAAAGTCTAGATTTTGTGAGAATAGATCTTTTTTCTTTACTTGAGTTTGTTTTGTTGTTTTTGAGATAGAATATCACAGAGTTCAAGCTGGTTTCCAAGTCATAATATGACTGACACTGGCCTTAAATCCCGGACCTTCCTACATCCTAAGTGCTGATTTCATAAACATAAAGCCTACATACATGATATTTAGGGGTTCTGTTTTTTCTTTAAACATTTAATGTGATAGTGATATGCCTTGGGTGGACCTCAGATGAGACCTCAGCATTTGCTCTTCCTACCTCTGCCTCCCTTGGGCTAGGGCTCCTGTATGTACTACTGTACTCTGCTGAGAAATGACTTTCAAGTTTTATTTTCCAGACCTATTGTCTGGATGCTAGGTGAGATCAGACCATGGTATTTCACAAGACATTTCCTCCTCTTCCTCCTCCTCCTCCTCCTCCTCCTCCTCCTCCTCCCTCCTCCTTCCTCCTCCTCCTCCTCCTCCTCTTCCTCCTCCTCCTCTTCCCTCCTCCTCCTCCTCCTCCTCCTCCTCCTCCTCCTCCTCCTCTTCTTTCTTTTCCTCCTCCTCTTCTCCTCCTCCTCCTCCTCCTCCTCTTCCTCCTCCTTCTCCTCCTCTCCTTCTTCTTCTTTTTGAATCAGTGAAAAAGAATGCCCATTTGCAAGGCTTCCTACCTTTTCTTCTTTTTTTTATGTAACAGTGACTGTAGAATGAATTGTACCTCCTGAATCTTACTGTCAGGTGATGGAATAAAATCTTTACAACAAGCAAGCAACATAAGGCACCTGCTGTTACTACTACTTTTTCGTCAAGGTGTAGAGAGATTGAGAAACCTCTTCAGCCTCATACTGGTACATGATGGGCTTCAGGTTTAGCTTGTAGTGACCATTTCTGAGGTCTTGGATAACTCTCTGGGGTCTAGAAAATCAACTTCGTCATTTCAGAGTCTAGTTTTTCAGTCTGGCTTTTAGGGAGTTGCAATGGGAGCCATCCATCACTCCCAGAAACTAGAGACCCTTCCAAATCAGTGACTATTTATATCCAGAGATAACAAAAACCAAGGAAGAAGGAGGTTAGGGGAAAATCCATGTAAGAAAGATGGATAGGGCTCTTGGTGTGGTCCAGAAACTTCCAGCTGCCTTGAAGCTACAGTCACCAATTAGGCCTTGGTAGTACCTTGCTGACTGACAATCAAGAGATCTTGCTTCATAGCCCTCTCCTGGTTCTTCTCTTAGATGGCTTCTCCCACTTCATTCTCATTTTGATACACATAAGCACAGTCAATCACCAGCCGCCTTCACGGCTTCCTTGACTTGGCCAGGGGGAGACTGAGGAGGAAGAGAAAGAATCATCAGATGTATTCAAGGCCCCTGTAAAGGCTCCAAATGAATCACAGAAACTAATAAGTTATTACTAGAGTGGGACATGAGATGACGATCATGACACTGACATATACATTAAGATGCCATGATGAAACACATCACATGGTAACCTACAAAACTTAGTGAAACAAAAACAAAAACAAAAAAAAAAAAAAAAAAAAAAAAACCTAGTTCACTTTTTTTTTTTCCTGTGAAGAGTTTTCTAGTGTATGTTTTTCTGCCCAGGAGATGGAAGCAAGGCCACGTCTAAGTACAGCGGAAAGTGTAGCTGTGGGTTTTGGGCTGCAGAAGAGAGGATGGGGCTGGGATTGGTTAGGGAGCTGCAGCCTGGGTCAGCCATTCTGGACTCAGGGACTCTCAAGGATAGTAACACTTAGAGAAACCAAGTGTCTCTACCTTCAACATCACAGCCTTGCTACGCTGCTAGTGACCAGAACTCATTCCCACAGCAGGATGGAACGTTGTGTCAAGAAAGGTCTTTTGTGCTTTTCTTTACTTTCCCCTCTGCATCTCAATTCTGTATGCAGTGACAGGACGGCATTGTCCTAGGCCCCAGGAAATCTCTCCAGACTTCCAAATACTGAATCCACATGGATAAATCGTGTCCTCTGTGAGCTTGTAGAGAGATCGCCTTTTTACTGTCTTATGCCTATGTATGCATTGCTTGGCAAGCATACAACGAAAACCGAAAATCAGATGAATCATGGGAAAGGAATCTGCTGTAACCCAATCATGTTGATCAAAACAAAAGCCCATTAGTTCTCTTCCCCCTTGACAACCAAACTCCTTTTCCTGTGTACGTTACATTAAAAAATATCATTAAGTAGCTAGGTATGGTAGTGCATACCTATAATTTTAGGACTCAGAAGGCTGATGTAGGCTGATCTTGAGTTTGTGCCCCACCTGGCTACATAGCAACTTCCAGGACAGTCTCAATTATGTATAGAGATTGTCTAAAAGCTAAAACAAATTCTAACCAATGGGTATAGTTGGAATTCATCTAAATAAATCAACGTATTGATTTATTAATGAACTTTATTATTAGCTAATTTATTATTAGTAAATTGATCATTGACATCAATGAAAAACAATTTCTACAACTGAGAATGAATGTGTTTTTAAGTGAGTGTCCAGCAGGTAGGCAGGCATGTGCCTGATGACCAATGAATAACTGCTTTCTTAATAGTGTGGGAGAGAATTCTGGTAAGTTCTGGTTGCATGATTGTTTTTGATATTTGTTACAAGTCATAAAACCAACCTCCCTATTGACTCATTTCTGAACTTGGTGATATAAGTAGTAGAGGTAGGTAAGCATAGGGTATAGCAAACCAGCCTGGGACACCGCTCATACAAACACCTCTTCTAACAATGCACTTGGAACAAGACTCTCACCTGTGCATACAGACTGTCTTAGTTAGGGTTTCATTGCTGCCAAGAGACACCATAGCCGTGGCAACTCTTCTAAAGGAAAATATTTAATTGAGGCTGGCCTGCAGTTCAGAGGTCCATTACTGTCACGGAGAGAAGCATGGTGGCATGAAGACAGACCTGGTGCTCGAGAGGTGGCTGAGAGCTCTACGTTCAAATCAGAAGGCAGCAGGAAGAACAAGTGAGCCACTGGGTCCGGCTTGAGATTCTGAGATCTCAAAGCTCATCCCCAATAACATGCTTCCTCCAACAAAGACAAACCTACTCCAATGAGGTCACACCTCCTAATAGTGTGGCTCCCTGTGGGCCTATGGGGGACATTTTCTTTGAAGCCACCAAATAGGTTCCTCTCGTACCAATGTCCTTAGCAGCAACCTGAACTCCCACCTGCACATACATCTGATTCCAAACAATGGAGTGAGTGTCTCCTCCCTCTAATGGCCATCAAGGACACAAGGATATTCAGTCATACTCCAAGTATATGGTAGTATGGAGGGTCGGGAGCCCGCCCATTCTGAACTAGTTTTGGGTGCATGCATAGTAATATAAATTATATCTTCTGAGTGAACTTTTAGGAAGAATCCTCTATTCGCCATTGTCTTAGGTTTTATTGCTGTGAAGAGATACCACGACCAAGGCAGCTCTTATAAAGGAAAACATTAATTGGGGCTGGCTTACAGTTTCAAGGGTTCAGTCCATTATCATAACCGCAGGAAGCATGGCGGCGTGCAGGGAGACACGGTGCTGGCGAAGGAGTTGAGCATTCTACATCTTGATCCGTAGACAGCAGAAGTGACTGTGAGTCACACTGGGCATAGCTTGAGCATATAAGACCTCAAAGCCTGCCCTCCACAGTGACACACTTCCTTCGATGAGGCCACACCTACTCTACCAAGGCCACACCTCCTAATGTTGCCACGTCCTGTGGGCCAAGCATTCAGACACATGAGTCTATGGGGCCTATTCATATTCAAAACCACCACAACCATCTGATGATTGTGCATAGTTAGTTATGTGTACAATTAAAATCGGACGCATCATAGAAGGGACATGTTCTGAGAATGAAGCCTAAGATCTGCAAGCTTGTCAAGCAAAACAGAGTACCACACAATTTTCCCCTTAGCAACAAACTCCCTTTCTATTGAATCCCATAAAAGGAAGCACAGACATTGCCACGGGGCCATCAGTACATTCTCACTCCCGTTACACAGCACAATTCTTCCTCATACGGACTCGACTTCCCCATTCACAAAAGTTATCTTGCTACTTTTACAGCAGGTGAGTGCCTCTGTTTCATTCTTGCACAGGACGCCAAGAACCTGGAAACACCTGGTCTGGACCACACAGCGTTTGGGTAACAAAGTAACATCGCGGCCATGAATCTTAGCTCTAAAGGCTGTAAACAGGTATTAAATGACTGACTGTAGGAATCATGTAGAAATGCGAAGGACTGGAGCATACTTTATGTTTGTAAATTCTTTCCTGAATAGTTAAAAAGCACCATTTTTCAATACGAGCTTTGAAGTTCATTTCTTCCCCCAGTTTAGGAAAACCTCTCTCTGGCAATCAGCGTTTATAATTTACCTATCGGAGGGATACATCGATTCAGAGAAGCAGACATTTTTATTATTTTCCATCAAAGAAGCTCCGCTGAGCAGCTCTTGTGCTATTTGAAACAGCGAGGGTTCAGAAGAGAGCAGGGCACGTGATCCCATTCTTGTTGAGAGGCCCGAATGTACAGTCACATCGATGGATGCTCTGGTGTGCGGTAAAGGGTTTTCAGAGAGCAGGGAACAAATTAAAGTGTTGCTCTGAGTAACATCCAAGGAGCTACCAAAGCAAAGGACAGTTGTGCAATCTTGACCTCAGTCATGAGAATACACTTAAGGAATTCAGAGTTAGGTCTTTACACAGAGTTACACAGGCTTTTGTGACTTCCTGCAGGAGGGAGAGATACTGTTGACTGGAAGCCCTGAGGATTACCCACACTACTGAGAGCAAAGGGCTCTTGGATGCTTGCTGGCATCCAAAAAAAAAAATCCTCCAGGTATTTCAGCTGTGCAGGAAATGTGTCAAAGCAGAGATAAGACCACCCTCATGGATAGGTGTGATTGGTTACAAACAACAAACTGAGAACATGTGTCTTCTGCCATGGCTTGGGTGTAACTACTGGTTCACACTTGTGTCCTTACCCAACAGATCTGTTTCCTTGTGGTGTTGAGCCTTTGAGGGGTTTTTGTTTGGTTTCCGTTTTTGGTCGTTGGTCTTCCTGCATTCTCAAACCTTTGTTGTATGTGTTTTGGTTCTGTTTCTATGAGGTTTCCCTAGGCAGATCAGGCTAATCTCAAATTCTTAGGTGTTTATGATCCTCCTGCCTCAACCTCTGGAATGTTAGGACTAAAAGTATGCTCAGTTTTTAAGCCTTTGTTTGATGAAGCCTTTGTTTAAGTATCGTTCCTTCCAACTTCAGGCTCTCTCGCAAACACTGATTTCCTTATCAGGAGTCTGCTGCCACCTAGTGGTCCTTGGCCAACTCACATGTTCATCCAGGATCTCCAGGCTAGGAAGTAGTCACGGGAACCAAGATGGACCTGGAAGATTTGGATATTAGCACTCAAAATATCTGGAGTTCAGCATAAGGAAAAGGAGAAAGTTGTTAGGTACAATAAATACAAGATAGTAAGATTTTAGGGGCTAAAAGAAATTTAGGGGTAATATCAAAGCCTTAGCTATGGTGGCGCATAGACAAAAGGTGGAAGAAGGTCCTTAAAGTTGAACGTCAGAGAAGTTATAACGGCCACTCACACTCCTCACTCAGATGTGTTTGTTTTCTATGACCCACGTTTCAATGCTATTGTTTAAATCCACACCATCCAATTCACTGTCTCTAAAGTGTTGGTGGAACTGACTGGAATGTCTGAAATTAAAGGTGACTATTAGGATGCACGCAGTCAGGAGAATGCATGCATTTGAACCGGGTGGCTTAACTTTTAAAAGGACAGTTTCAAATACTTGGCTTTTTCAAGCCAAGCAACTATTTCCAAAGACCTTGCAAAGATTGTTGCGTGTAGCATTACTGAGCAGTTTCCTGCACTTGGTACTTCAGTGGTCAGTCTATGCTACTGAAAGGAAAACACTCGGATGTTGCTAGTACTTGTTGCCAAAAAAATTGACACATTGAAGCGATGTCCTTCTCAGCTTCCCAACCGTTTAGTCTCCCTGAAAATTTTCTAAGCGAAACTTCCATTCAAGAATTCTGAATCTATGGTTCACACACTCCACACCACAGAGGATCCTCTGAAGTCATTTGGAGAAATTTGCTGTCTTTTTTCACCCACTTTTTAAAAAGCAACATCTTAAAAGGGCCATGTCCCATGACTATAGGGCCCGTGCTCTGGGCAAGGGACTTCCTTTGCTTCCAAGCCTGTACCTTGCAGGGTCGTCCCTCCTTTCTGAGCTCCTAAATCACTGTGAGCTATTCTTCTTCCTCAGACTTCTCTCAGGAAATTTGGGATTGATAAATATTTACTTCCTGGCTACTTCGCCCTTGACCTCATAAGTCTTTGGCCAGCTTGGAGGAATTCCCTTCTCTACTTCCCCAAAGCAAGATGATTTCTAGAGACTTCTTTCAATCCTTGGACTATATTTCTGCCAAGCGTGGGTGTCAGTGGGCGTGAGAAACACAGTGTTGCCTAGCAGCCCGAGGAGTTCTTCCAGAGATTTCTATTCAGATGAAGCTACGGAACTTTAAAGTCACTCCTTTGATACTATTCCCACTTAATACTCCCCCATTGTTGAGATTTCTAAGTGAAAATTTCTTTCGGCTCCTCAGATCTGTATTTCTTGTACCAAGTAATTTTTCCTCCTTTCCTGTCGACTTTGCTGAAGAATTTCGGGGTGAGGCTGTGGAAAGCAGAGTTGGACTTTACTGAGAATTCGGTCCTGGGCGTGTAGTTAAGATGGTAGGGTGTTTGCCTAGTGCCGTGTCTTTACATGGCTCCGGGGACAGACCTAACTGGGGGCAGCAAGGGAACAAAGAAAGACAACACAAAATCTGGGTTTCAGGCGGACTAGGCTTCTGCTGGAGAAACAGCAATACCCCAGAAGCCCAGAGTGTATATTCTATACAGCTGAGCAAGGAGTCAGCCGATACTGCATTCTACTAACAAGGAGACAGAGTTAATGGCATACATCTGGATCAAGGAGACAGATTGAGTTAATCTCAGTAGGAGCAGGCTTTGCAGGGAGCAGAATTCAGGATGTAAACATCTGGGAGGGATGGGATGAAAAAGCTGTGGTGGACATTTCTGCGTGCACCGTCAGCATCCACACATGGACCAGAAAGGAAGGCTTTTCTGTTTCCCCATGAGCCTCCTGTGGCTGTGCTCAGGGCTGTATGCATTCTCTCAGGGCCTCCTCTACTCCCAAAAGCCTAGAATGCATGCAAGAAGCCCTGGATTTGATCCCTGGCTCCCTACGAACTGGGTATGTGGTACAGGTCTGTAATCCTAGCGCTCGGAAAGTGGAGGTAGTAGCACTGCAAGTTCAAGATCAGCTTTAGGTACAAACCCTGTGTGCATAGGCCTTGATAGAGAGGTGCTTAGGGCAAGGGCAGTGCACACTGTAAACAAGGATGTGAATGTCTCACATCCAATGGCTGTGTCTTTACAATGATGTGTAATGTATTACACACACACACACACACACACACACACACACACACACACACACAGATATGATTTCGTGGCTTCCGAAATTAAATTTCAAATGGTCGCTAAGAAACTTTTTCTTTTTCAGTAAATGATCTCCTAGGGTGAGTCTGTAGGTCTCATGGTCAAAGGAATCCTTACTATATTAAGCTTCTCAAAAGGGAGCCACACATATGATTTTCCTGTTAACAAGGCATACACACACACACACACACACACACACACACACACACACACACACACACACACACTTGTTTGTGAGGGTCTCAGAGAACTGCAGGTTTATGGCTTGGAAAGCAGTAAGGTTTTATTCATTAAGGCTTTAGGCCTAGATCACCGGCACTTCAGTATTCTTACTGAAATATCTCTCTACGGAAGGGATCGTGCCTTCCTGCAGTGAGCTTTCAGAGCAGTTTAATCTGGTGCCAGAGCAACTAGCATGTGCCGCCCCCAGCTTTGTACAGTCCTGGGGATTGAACCCGGGGCCTTGTGCGTCTAGACAAGCCTCTCTATAAACAAGCTACATACCGGGACAGACAGTTCTGCTCTTTCAGGCTACATTTCTTTGGGGTTTTGTTTGTTTTTGTTTGGTCTGCTTTGGGTTAGCGGCCATAGCTTGCGGTTAACGGTTAACTTGTTTTTATCTTTAAGCCAAAGGAAATTCTGAGTGTTTTTATTTCCATGTGCGTGTGTGTGTGTGTGTGTGTGTGTGTGTGTGTGTGTGTGTGTGTGTTTTAATAGACCAAAATAAAGGACTTTTCACACAGTCATTAAATTCCATCTTGTTGGATTCATTGTCTCCTTGATAGACTTTAGCACATTACTATCCAGCCCCAAGATCACACTACGTATCCCTTTCCAATCAGCAATACTTTCCAATTATGACCTTTATTGAACATATTGCTAAAATGTTTAAATAGAATAGAAATCTGCAATTTGCCACAAGAAAAGTGAAAGAAGTTAGTTTTTTTATTAGATATATTTCTTTACTTACAATTCAAATGTTATTCCCCTTCCCAGTTTCCTGTCCATAAGTCCCCATTCCCTTCCCTTCCCCCTCCCCTCCCCCATATGTATATGTATGTATTCCCTCTATACATCCCCCTTACTGCACCTCCTTATTCCCCTGCACTGGGGGTCCAACCTTGGCAGGACCCAAGGGTTTCTCCTTCCCCTGGTACCCCAACAAGGCTATTCTCTGCTACATATGCAGTTGAAGCCCTGGGTCAGTCCATGTATAGTCTTTCGGTAGTGGTTTAGTCCCTGGAAGCTCTGGTTGGTTGTCATTGTTGTTTTTAAGGAAGTTAGTTTATTATTACTTCTTGAGTATGGTCATTCAGTTGGTATGAAGTCACCTAATCTATAGTCTAGGGCTTATTATTAGATATTTTTATCATTAAAAAAATGATCTTTCCAAATGCCTGTCCAAGTCCGCATACTAAGCTTATGCCACCTCTACTCCATCTTCCAGCCCAGAAACCCTGTCAGAAACCTTCCAGTAGAATCCCTTTCTACCGTAGGATGGGTTATTCACAAAGATGAATTCCATGTTCATCAGCACCTGAGCAGGGCCCCTCCACCCACGTTAGGAGAACAAAGGCACACGCTGCAGTTTTCAACAATTCTCTTCTGAGGTGTTAGAGATGCTAGCTGCTGATTGGGAAGGATGAACTTCTGGAAGACTGAGGAGACAGACGGAGACAGCCATCCAAGACGGGCACAGAGGGAAATAATGGCACAGAGGCCAGCGACCAAGAAGCACCGAGGGCTCATTTGAGGTCAGCGGCTCTAAGTCTAAGGTAAGAGCACTCCTTATGGGTGTCTCTTTCTCCATCTCTGGCTTAGAACAGAGGTGAATTCAATTTGTCTTACACTCTAGATATTCTACTTAACAGCTCCCAGCATGTAATTTTTCTCCCGGAAGGCATATAGGAATCTGGCAAGAAGTGTTTATCGAAGATCACAATCTCAAATCCCACGTCTGAAGGACGGGTCTGAACGTAAACTTACTTGGGAATAAGGTTGCTGCAGACTGACTAAGTTAAAAATTGGGGGATTAGGCGATCCTAGCTTGAAGGTCGGTCCTAAGCCCCACTGACTGGGCTCTTTATAAGAGAAAGGAGATTCTTTAAAAGAGAAACGGCCACCAAAGGTGGCTTGAGGATAGAGATAGAAATTAGAATGCAACTTCTGCAAGGACCGAGTTTGCTAGTCAGTTCCAGAGGCTAGGAGCCTGGCACTCCCCACATAAACAACCTGCTGACTGCTTGACTTCAGATTGTGTCTTCTTCAACTGAGAATAAACTTCTGTTGATGTGAACCATGAGTTTGTGTAACTGACTGTGGTAGCCCTACAAGCTGAGACAGGGAGGGACTCCTACTTCAGTGGTTGGGAGAATGCATCAGGGAGTTTTCTTGAGGTTAGAAAAGGAGACCTGGCACCCTCCGAAGTCCCTGAAACCTTATGACATTTCCCGTAGGGTCCCTCTCCAACACCACAAGTCTTCCAGAAGCCACACACAGAGAGAGCCTGGGAACCCTGCGGTTATTTTGAGTCCATTGTCCAGTTTCCATGAAAGTCTTTACAAATATTTTGTTCTCCAGGAAGAGAACCAACCCTTCTCTATGGCTTACTCAACCTGGCTCGGTAGCCCTGACACCTAGCTTACAGTAAGTCTGTGCTAATTTTGTCCCGGAGGGAGGCAACCTCCCACGAATCTGGACAACTCTGGGTTCCTGACTTATCTCATCTGGAATGAGACTAGTCAGCAGCCAACACCACACTCTCTTGCCTCTATTCACGGATGCTTTATTTGATTCTAGCTTCTGCCTTGGTGCCCTCAGCCTCCCCAGGGAGTCCCTACTTATCCTTCAAGACTTGTCCCAAGAGCTTCAGCTTTCTTCATGCGAGCAAGGCATTAATTACAGTTTCTTTTCTTTTCTTTTCTTTTTTTCTTACAGAACTGTGAATTTCCATGAAAGAATTTACTAAATTCTATCATGGCTTACTTCTACCTGAGACGCTTGGAGGAGGTATCCTGACTTATGAATCACTCACTGGCCTTTAGCTTAGAATCCAGCTCAACACTTTTCTTATAAGCCCAGGAAAGTTCTATCAAGAATCTCCAACAAGCACCTTTAAATTTTTTTTTTAATAAAACATGTGGGGTTGGGGATTTAGCTCAATGGTAGAGCACTTGCCTAGCAAGCGCAAGGCCCAAGGTTCGGTCCCCAGCTCCGGAAAAAAAAAACCAAAATTTAACAAGTAAACAAAATGGCATGGAAAATAGTGCAGCTTACGTCCAAGAGTTCATCAGCGAAGTCTCGGGAGTTTAATGCCTTGCCACTGTGATAAGAAGAGTTTCTTCCCCGCAGAAAGAAATGGCAATGCCATCTCTGGGATCACCACCTCCTTCAGCACACGGCAAGTGGGTACTCCCTGTTTGAAATGAGCGTAGCAAAAGCTTCCCAGAATTCATCACCGGAGAGTCACCCTGAGCCATGCTCCCCCTATCTGGTCAACGCAGAGAGCGGAAGCTTCCACAGCCGATGGTGTCCCTCGGGTACTCTTGGTCTGCACTTTATCCAAAGGCCCCTTTTCATCATGTTTCACCGGAGTTACATCAGGAGTGTTTTGTATTTAGAAATATTCAACAGGAATCCTTAGCTGTATTCAAACAAAATTAGACTCCTGGTCCAAGCAGCTAGGCCTCTATGTAAGCATGCTCTGTGGGAGACATGAACAGGAGCTGCGGCAGAAACATTAAAAGACATCTGGAGGGAGGGAATTTGGTGCATTCCCACGGTACCAGATCCATGGGAGAGAGCGAGAGACCCCCTTTTGTGATTCAGGCTAAACTCAGACTTATGAAAGAGTAAGAGTCATCCTCTCACTCACCACGGTCACTATCTCTGCCTCAAAAGCTGCCCGAGATTCACAATGCAAACCCGACTGCTGTGCGGCTCAGATGTTTGCGTTAAACAACCTTCCCAGCAAGGTGTTCCAAGAGCGTCACGTGATTTCACCTACCACCCATCACGTAATATTCCTCTTGTTTCAGATACAAGGATTTCTCATGCCTAATTTCTGCATCTTCCCATTTTGGTGACCAAGAGCCTCTGTCATGTCGCATAGGCAGAAGCTTGGGACATGCCCATCTCTGGGATCCCCTGATGTACAAACCTTCTGGAATGCTCCCTTCCAGAGAGCGAAGCCTAAAAACAGACCGACAGGCATGAGTAGTGAGTACTGTCACACTGAAGACTAACTGGACCCACTGTTTTTCCAGATGCACACCATATCCAGAAGTGTCCAGACCTCAGGCTAAAATAATAATACAATGTATATATTATATGTATTGTTTATTGTTATATTATATACTATATATGCATTATTATATATTCTATGCATTATTAATATATAATATATTGTATAATATAATATCTTAATATATATTTAAAAAGAACATGTGCTTTTTTAGTTTAGTTAGGCTATTTGGTTTAGAGGAGCAAACTTTGGACCCAGTTCCTGTGGCATAAGATTCTTCCTTCCCTTTACCATCATTAGAGACTTTAAAAGAGCATATTTTATTCTCCCTGAACAGGTTAAAGTTTTTACCTCAGAGTCTTGCTCTGTTCGTTTTAATAAACTCTTTCTCTGGAGGAGGATCTGAATCTGAACTTACCTCAAGGACCATTCCTCCCTAACAGGACTTTCTAATCACCTGCGACCATTTCTAACTCTGCAGTTTTCTCACCTGATCTACCACCCCAGGGCACTTTCCTTCCTCTTCCTCTATTTACACTGAGTTATCCTTAAACTCAAGGGATGGTGCTATCCTGTCTTCAGAGTCTGTCGACGTTTCTCCTTTCCAACCCAAGGAACCGGCTGAGGAACAGAACAAGGAGGAAGAGTTCCCAGAGCTCGGGTAAGCAGACCCAGGAAGGAACACCAGCAATCGACTACGTCACTGTCAGAATCACAGTGAGACCGAGTAGGTTGGCGTGACTATCCAGACAGCTCTCTTGTTCTACAAGCCAGAGCCAAAGAAACTTAAGCAGCACACTCCACAAAGGTCAGGATCCAAAGACAAAGGAGGCAGTGAATGATCTGTGAGGAAGGAGATTAACCCACGCGCATTTCTCAATCCTTCCTGCAGACGGAGAGGAGAAGGGCAGTTACATTTAACACTCAAGTCTCCGATTGAGTTCCTCCAAAATGGAGATTCACAAAAATCTGTGCCTCTGGAAAGACCCTGAGACAGCTACATGGCACTAGAAGACACTGATAAAATTAAAATTAAGAGCACTGGAAGATGTTTGTTTCGAGGGCGGCTATGAAACCAAATGTCACACTGAATCTCTGCATCTAGACTTGGAGGTGTTAGTGCAAGCGGACTGTGAGTCAACAACCCTGACACCGCTTCAGCTCCTTGATACTCCTCTTCTTCTTTTTCTCTAAAAATTAGATATTTTATGTATTTAACATTTCAAATGTTATCCCCCTTTCTGGTTCCCCCCTCCTATACCCCCTCCCCCTGTTTTTATAAGGGTGCTCCCATTCCTGCCTCCCTGCCCTGGCATTCCCCTACACTAGGGAAATGAGCCTCTCCTTCTATTGATGACAGACAAGGCCATCCTCTGCTACATACACAGCTAGAACTATGGGTCCCTCCGTGTGTGCTCTTTGGTTGGTGGTTTAGACCCTGGGAGCTCTGGGCGGGAGGGGGGTCTAGTTGGTTGATACTGTTGTTCTTGCTCTGTGGTTGCAAATCCATTCAGCTCCTATAGACCTTTCTCTAACTTCTCCATTGGAGTCTGTATACTGAATCTGATGGTTATCTGCAAGCATCCCTGTCTATATCAGTAAGGCTCTGGCAGAGCCTCTCAGGAGACATCTATATCAGACTCCTGTCAGCAAGCACTTCTTGGCATCAGCAATAGTGATTTGGTGGCTGCATATGGGATGGATCCCCAGGTGCGGAAGTCTCTGAATGGCCTTCCCTTAGGTCTCTGCTCCAATATTTGTCCCTGTATTTCCTTTAGACAGGAACAATTCTGGGTTAAAATTTTGATAAGGGTCGGTGGCCCCATCCCCAACTGGGGGCCTTGCCTAACCTTTGGATATGGTCTGTACAGGTTCTCCCTCCCCTTTGTTGGGAGTTTCAGCAATCTCATCCCTGTTGGGTCCTGGGAGCCTTTTGCTTTCCTGGCATCTGGAACTTGCTGGTGGCTACCCCCAGTTCCCTATTCCCCATTGATATACACCTCTGTTCAAATTCCTGACCCTCTGTATATCATCCTGTCTCCTCTCATACCTGATCTTCCCCCTTTTTCCCCTCCCTTTCTTCTCTTCCTCCCAAGTCCCTCTCACCCTCTACTTCCCGTGAGTACTTTGTTCCCCCTCTAAGAAGGACTAAAGCATCCACACTTTGGTCTTCCTTCTTGAGCTTCATACAATCTGTGAATTAATTGTATCTTGGGTATTCTGAGCTTTTGGACTAATATCCACTTATCAGGGAGTACATACCATACGTGTTCTTTTGTGATTGGGCTACCTCACTCAGGATGATATTTTCTAGTACCATCCATTTGCCTAAGAATTTTATGAAGTCATTGTTTTTAATACCTGAATAATATTTCATTGTACAAATGTATCCTATTTTCTGTATCTATTCCTCTGTTGAAAGACTTTGGGTTCTTTCCAGCTTCTGGCTATTATAAATAAGGCTGCTATGAACATAGTGGAGCATATGACTTTGTTGTAAGTTGGAGCATCTTTTGGGAATATGCCCAGGAGTGGTAGTACAATGTCCAATTTTCTGAGGAACCTCCAGACAGATTTCCAGAGTGGTTGTAGCAGTCTGCAACCCCACCAACAATGGAGGAGTGTTCCCCTTTCTCCACATCCTCGCCAGCATTTGCTGTCACCTGAGTTTTTTATCTTAGCCATTCTCACTGGTGTGAGGTGAAATCTCAGGGTTGTTTTGTTTTGCATTTCCCTGATGACTAAAGATGTTGAACATTTCTTTAGGTGCTTGTTGGCCTTTCGATATATTCCCCAGTTGAGAATTCTTTGTTTAACTCCGTACCCCATTTTTAATAGGGTTATTTGGTTCTCTAGAGTCTAACTTCTTGAGTTCTTTGTATATATTAGATATTAGCCCTCTATCAGACGTAGGATTGGTAAAGATCTTTCCCCAATCTGTTTGTTGTCGTTTTGTCCTATTGACTCTTCTTGAAGCCTAAACAATTATTATGTGGAAAGCTTCACCAAGCTTATCAACCTAAGATAAGTTCATAAGCCCAATCTTCCAGAGTATTTTAATTCTTAATGTTTGGGGGATGAGGGTGGGAGGGGGTGATGGGAGTCTAATAACTTATCACCTGTGGCCTGGTATCAGCCATTCTTCATCAGCAAAATTAAGTCTTTTTAATTAAATTAAAATTAACTCTTTAATGATGAAAATCAAAATATCAACATCCTAAAGATTTCTTTTAACACATGGGTCAATACAATAGGAAACACTGGTTTTCTTTGAGAGGTCAATTAATTGACTACTGTCCCAATATAATTATATGAGACACATTTCTTTAGTCTGGGTATTATTTCTTAAAATGGGTCTTTACCTGAAAAAAAATGCTCTACAAGTGATATCTCAGGAGCTGGGAAGGGTGGCTCATGACCTGGGATCACAACACATCTGGAGGCTGAGGTAGAAGGGCTGTTGTGTGCTAGAGGTCAGCCTGAGCCACAGTTTCAGGCCAGGCTGAGCTATATTGCATGATCATGTGTGTCAACAAACAAGCAAAACACCTCAGGCACAATATCAAGTAAACTAAGTGAATTGTAGATCTTCAGACGTATTGAGTGTTGGGTGGGACATCCGAACATCAGAATATTTCCTTATGTCTGCCCATATTATTTTAGTAGTGATTCTGCTTGATACAGAATTAACCCTGGTGTATTTTTTCACAGCAATTCCAAGACTTAGATTGAGAGCTGGTAGATTATTTAAACAACAACAATAATAATAATAATAATGATAATAATAATAATAACAATAATAATAATCATCATCCAGAGTATGAATGGGGGACAATGAGTCTGAGAAGAGCAGGAAGTCAGCAGAGAATACAGTAATGAGGTTACTGCTGTAGGAAGAGCTCGTTACCACCAGGTGACTTTGGAAGGTAAGAGTACAGCATGCCTTGAGTTGTACTAGCCAAGGGACGAGAAAGCTAGAGAAGCAGCATCTGTCATTAATTGGAGGACAATTCCCTGTAGTCTAAGGTCTGAATACTTCCTGCCTGTCTGGTACTCAGTAGCATCTCGTGATCAAAGAAAAGACTGATTAATGCTAAAAGATACAGGCATTTACTTTAGTGTGTGAGCTCATGGAGGAATGTTGAGTGTGGAGGAGATATGTAACAAAGCACATTATTATTATTATTATTATTATTATTATTACCTTCAGAGATGTGACTGATTGTAAGCCCATCATTAACACCAAAAGGTTGGCAACCAAAGGTGCCAGATGTAAAAGCATAAGTTACACCCTTTCTTTTTACACAGGGTCCTTGCATATTCCTCCTCAACCCCCAGGTTCTAACTCAACACCAGGCTACATAGATGACCTGAGAAAACAAGCTTCTGTCAGAAGACAATAGGGAGAGGCCAGAGAAGCTCTACAGAGCACACTCAGCAAGAGAATGCAGTACCCTTCTTATCCATAAGAACTTAGTGCCCATCTTGCAAGGAAATTGTTTTCTCAAGCTGTAAATTTTAACCAAATTTCTTTGTTGGTGGAGAGCTACAAGATTGTCCTTTCAAAAGGAAATGCTGAAGCCAATGTACTGTGCTTACAGCTAGTCCTTCAGGAACTAGGTCTGCATAGTACTTCTCTTTAGATTCTATGGGGGCACTAACCTCCACTCAAATGCCAATCATTTAAAATTATTATATGTTATTTTATATATATATATATATTTTTTTTTTTTATACATTGCTAGAGAGTAATCTTCTGATCTTGGTTCTCTTTCCACTGCAGGTTCTGAGGATGTCACCAGCCCTGCACAGGAAGTGATTTTACACATCTCTCCCGCCCTCAAATGCCACTCTTATTGGTATTAACACTTTGCTTCAAATTAGGTGCAGGCATAAAGAGTCACCTCAGTAGGTAAGGGACCTGCTACTCTTGCATAGGACTCAAATTTGGCTTCCCACACCCATGATGGGCATCTTAAACTACCTGAAATTCAGTTCCAGATTTGACAGACTCTTCTAGTCTCTGCAGGTACCCATGCATACAAGGTCATACACAAATACATAAATGAAAATAAATCTTATGTGGCTGCTATCATTGATTATCAATAGGTGTAATCACCTAGCTAAGTTATGAAAATGTAATATAGCTGTTGGTGGAGGAGTACCAACGGTTGAAAGCTTCTGTAACCCTGACTGAATAGCATCCCTGAAGATACTGATCTCTCCTCAAATGGACAAGAGACGTGCATTCACATACCCATGACGAATGTGCAGCTATGAGCACCTCATGTGTAACTCCTCATTGACTGCACATCTAAGAAACAAATACAAAGAATGATTAAAGTCTCAATCCGTGGAGTTCCAGTTGGTTCACTCTCTGGATTTACATTTTTGTACTAACTTACAAGAAGGACCAGCAATATTCCAAAAGGAAAGGGCTTTAAAAAGCAATGTGGTTTATTTCTCAACTTAACCTCGTTAATTCTATTTTTATGTCCTGTTGTGCACTGAGCACCTTGTATCTCGGCTTCTGCCAATTTGAGAAATAGCTTGAGTTGATTCCAGAGTCACACTTTACAAAGCCCCTCAAATACATATTTTGTTTAAATCCTAAATTTTATTCTATTGTTTTGTGTACGGAAAAACTGAGTCTAAAGGGAGGCTAAGTTATGTCTGAAATGCCAATTTCCATACTATATTACTCCATGCCCATGTGAACAGCTAAAATTTAAGAGTGATGATCTTAACTGTTGATAGGATGTGGAATAATTAGAGCTCAGTTATGTCGCTGACAGGAATATAAAATGATGCAACCACCTTGATGGAACTGGCAGCTTCGTGACAATGAAAGACACAGCTTCCTTCAGATCAGCAAGTACAGTCTTAGGTGCTTATTCAAGGTAACATAAGCTCACAAAAGGATCTATCAAGAATGTTCACTGCAGCTCTCTTTGCAAGGGTATAACAGGAAAAGCTCCTAAGTGCATCAAGAGGAGAAGGGGCGGACATGTTATGCTATAGTATCACTTAGCAATACAAAGAATGACTTGCTCTGCCAATGCACAGAATAATACGAATGAGCGCTGAGAACAGACGCCAAATACCAAAGAACACCCACTTTAAATTCCACTCATATTAAGTTATATAATGGCGGTTTGGGAGTAAGTCCTCTTTCTCACGAGATAGAAATGTGGTAAGCATGTAGGTACACACTTAGATCCAGTAGTCAATAATTAAGACTTGTATATATTTCAATGTATGTAAACTTTATCCTACAAATGATAAAGTTGATAATTGGAACATTTGAGGACTGGGTGGCATAGATGAAACAAGAATGGTAGGACACCAGCCACAACTGAAGCCGAATAATCTGTAAATGCTGCACAGACACACACATGGACACACACAGACACACACACAGATATAGACAAACACATAGACACACAGACACACACATACACTGATGT
Source organism: Rattus rattus (assembly GCF_011064425.1). Lineage (NCBI taxonomy): Eukaryota > Metazoa > Chordata > Mammalia > Rodentia > Muridae > Rattus > Rattus rattus. The sequence goes on along the minus strand of NC_046159.1, from coordinate 105,200,539 downwards.
GCACACACAGACACTCACACAGATACAGACAAACACATAGACACACACAGACACACATACACAGACATGCACATACACAGACACACACACAGATATAGACACACACATAGACAAACAGACACACACACACACAGACACACACATACACTGATGTGCACACATAGACACTCACACAGATACAGACAAACACATAGACACACACAGACACACACAGACATAGACACAGACATGCACATACACGGACACACACACAGATATAGACAAACACATAGACACACAGACACACACACACAGACACACACATACACTGATGTGCACACACAGACACTCACACAGATACAGACAAACACATAGACACACACAGACACACATACACAGACATGCACATACACGGACACACACACAGATATAGACAAACACATAGACACACAGACACACACACACACACATACACTGATGTGCACACACAGACACTCACACAGATACAGACAAACACATAGACACACACAGACACACACACACAGATACAGACATACACATAGACACACACAGACACACAAACACAGACATGCACATACACGGACACACACACAGATATACACACACACATAGACACACAGACACACACACACACATACACTGATGTGCACACACAGACACTCACACAGATACAGACATACACATAGACACACACACAGATAAGCAAGAATGATCAAAAGGCTTTCAGAGATCTGAAAATAGCTCCACATGGCTGGAGCAGAGTCTCTTGCAGTCTTTGATCTGATAGGAATTTTCCAAGATTGCAGTGAGCTGTAAACACCAAATCTCTTAGTCACATCTCATTCTGGAGCATGGGTGGTTACAATGACTAACTAACAGAAATGAATTAATTGTGGTTGGAAAAACAGATTTCTTTTCAAATATGAACACAAATCACACATTGTTCCTTGAGTTACATGGTAACAGCAGGGGCCATGTAGCTACCATAGAATATGATGGACACATCTAATGGTACAGTTCATACCAGTATAATCCCCTTTTCTGGAGAAGGCCCTTGAAGTTACAGCAGCTAAACTGCACCACGCCCAATCAACAATTAATGAAAAAAATGACAAATGACTTATAGTTATATTCCTGGAAATTTGTAAGAAGCATGCTCGATGAATCATCCTATTCATCACTAATGTCAATAATGAGATCATTAAATGAGACTGTATTAAATTTCTTTCATCTTAACACAATGGATGAGAGAGAGAGAGAGAGAGAGAGAGAGAGAGAGAGAGAGAGAGAGAGAGAGAGAGAGAGACAGAGAGAGAAAGAGAAACTGAAAAAGAATTAAAGATTTTTTTTTTCAGAAGAGAACTTAAAAATCTCTGTAGTTTTCGAATGAGAGGACTGACTCCAAGAAAAATGAACTGCTTTCTTCAGAGTAACAGTCGGGCAGACCTTGGTCACAGCTTCTGATTGTTTTTTCAGCTTGAGGTAGACTAGGCTACAATGTGTATGAATCTGAAATGCATCCATCTTGAGTAACTCAAGATAACTTTAACTTGGGTAATTTATAGATGACTGTCCAAATCCTCCACTGTCCAGAGGGTTTCCAGTGCATTAGTAGAAATACTCTTTTGGGCCCATAGATCTTACAATTTAGGAGCAGGATTACATTTTCAAAACATTTAAAAAGAATAGGATAGAGCACACGCACCATTTGCTTGCATAGGATTGACTACATTTTGAGTTGAGCCCCATTGTTTTTCCTCCAGTTTCTCGGTTTGCTTGCTCTTCTACTTGTGTACCAACACACGTTTTACATCTGTGATCTACTGTGTACCAACACATGCTTTGCATCTGTGATCTACTGTATACCAACACACATTTTACATCTGTGATCTACTGTGTACCAACACACATTTTACATCTGTGATCTACTTGTGTACCAACACACGTTTTACATCTGTGATCTACTTGTGTACCAACACACGCTTTACATCTGTGATCTACTGTGTACCAACACACACTTTACATCTGTGATCTACCTGTGTACCAACACACGTTTTACATCTGTGATCTTCTACTTGTGTACCAACACAGGCTTTGCATCTGTGATCTTGGAGCTGTCAGTTATAATCTCTCGGTGAACTCTGAAGTCAGTTTCATAACAGCTACCACCAACATATTAAAGAATGAAGTTTTAACATTAGAAAATACTAGGGATCCTGAGAAAGGAGCAAAGCAGAAAGTAACATAACACTTGGTTTCAAGGTTATGTTACTTCCACCATAGGGGTTCTTGAGTCAAGGTCAAAGCAAATATTACCAACACACTAACAACTTTGAGGTTTTCAGGAAATGACCAGCTTCTTAAGAATAAAGAATCTCATTGGTGAGGTCTCACGTGTCAACTGTTGGCATTAATTCCTGGGTAAATGAGTCCTGTTCAGAACGTCCTTTACTACACCTATATCTGGTAGGGTATTGCCTGGTATCTTCTGGTGGCTTTAGCATTTCAGGCATCAAATTGAGGTGTTTGCTTATTTGCAGTTAGCTTTTGTGCAGGTTGACAAATATGTATCCACTTTAACTCTTCTGTAGGGGAACATCCAACTTTCTGGTACCATTGGTAGAAGATTCTGTCTTTCTGGCTTGTTTGTCAGATAACTGGATGTTATACTAATGTTTTGCACTTGTGTTTGGTCTTCTATTTTGTTCCACTGATCTACATTTCTGGTTTTGCGTCAATACTATACTGTTTTTATTACTATAGCTCTAGAATATATCTGGAAATCTGGAATGATAATTCCTCCCACACTGTTCTTTCTTGTTCAGGATTGCTTTGGCTATCCAAGTCTTTTCTGGATCCGCATGAGTAGTTCTGTTATTGTTAGTTTTCTATTTTTGGTGTAGACTGTTGTGGCTATTTTTGGTTGGGATAACATTGTATTTGTAAACTTGGTTTTGGTAGGACGGTAATTTTCACAATATTAATTTTTACTAATTCATGAACATGGGAGATCTTTCCATCTTTTAATGTCTTCCTCAATCTTTCTTCAGAGATTTGAGGTTTTTATCATAGAGGCCTTTTACATCCTTGCTTAGGTTTACTCCAAGGTATTGTTGGTAGGAATGCAAACTGATACAGCCACTCTGGGAACCAGTATGGGGACTCCTAAAGAAGCTAAAAATAAATCTACCACACGACCCACCTGGCACCATTGTCTGGTCCATGCCCAAAGGACTTGACATCCTATTTCACAGATACTTGCTCAAAAATGTTCATCTCTGCTCTGTTCGCAATAGCCTAGAAGTGGAAACAACTTAAATTTCCTCAAGCAGATAAAAGGGTAATGGAAACATGCAACATATATATGGTGAAATACGGTAAAGAAAAAAAAATGAAATCATGGAATTCGAAGGTAAATGGATTGATAGTATATTTGGTGAGTTAACCTAGATCCCAAAATACAACACTGTCAATAGTTAAGTTAAGGCAATAAGAATTGTCAGGGTATGTGACCCTGTGTGCCAAACAAAGGGACAATCTCTATGGATTTTCTTCTTTTCCTCCCACAAAACTGATGACTTCATTCATAATGGTGATGGTTTGTAAATGCTTGGCCCAGGGAGTGGCGCTATTAGGAGGTGTGGCCTTGTTGGAGTAGGTGTGTCACTGTGGGTGTGAGCTCAAGACACTTGTCCTAGCCACCTGGAAGTCCTAGCACTAGGAACCTTCAGATGAAGATGTAGAACTCTCAGCTCCTCCTGCACCATGCCTGCCTGGAGGCTGCCATACTCCCACCTTGATGATACTGGACTGAACCTCTGAACCTGTAAGCCAGCCCCAGTTAAATGTTGTCCTTATAAGAGCTGCCTTGGTCATGGTGTCTGTTCACAGCAGTCAAACGCTAACTAAGCCAATAATCTTGTTTGTTGAAAGTAGTATATATTGCAATCATTTTGTATGTGTCTACATTATGGCTCCATTCTTAACCTCGGTCCCAAGAATGGATATTGTCCAGAAATAAACAAGAAACACAGTTTAAGTTCGAGATCTATAAAGCTGACTTGTATATCAAAACTGGGCTGTCTAAAGCAGAGAGATAACTATCAAAGATGTGATCAAGAAGGAATACCATACCTGTATGAAGTAGATCAGGTTGTGAACTGGAGGACAGACATTCTTAATCTGGGAGTGGTCTGAAGTGGGCCCTAACTTAATGCATAGTCTCTACATTTACTCACTTTCTTTCAGAGCAGGATACAGTGGGACTGGTTTTCCTTGAAGGTTCGCTTAGTGAAGTTTGCCTCGTGGTTAAAGATTTGCTTGTAGCACTAGGGTCTCCTTATTTGATCAGCAGGTGTTGTAGTAATTTCTGTCACGTTGGGCAATGAAGATAATCTACACAGGACACCTTCATTTCATTTTCCAACAACAGGGGGAGCTATGGAGGCAGGGAAGTGTGACGGTGCGAACAGGACAGACACAGGTCAGCTGGGGGAAGTAGAAAACAGTCCGGGCTTGTGCTTGTTTATATCAGCGAGGACCAGTACAGATGCAAGCAACATACTGACCACTCCCAATATCCACGTGGTCACAGACCTGTGTTCCCCAAAGTGAAACTGATCCACCGAGAAGGCCCTTATGCATACTTTCTCCCATGACCACTGAAAAGCAGACCAGCCTTGCCCTTCCAAGGCAAGGAAAGCTCTTTGATTCTGCAACCCGTGACTTTAGAATATCCTAGATCAGCCATTCTTCTCCCAGTGTGTTGAAATGCACCTCCCTGAGAGAGTTCAGCAGAGTACCTGGCTTCTGCTTTCCTTGTTCATCAAGGAAGGGATGAGCCGGATGTGAGCTAGTCATAAACGTACACAGAGACGGAAATACATGGAGTCTGGCATTAGGAAGCAAATTAACATCTTGGGCTATTAATTTTATTTTCCTTATACATTTTAAATCATGAGCTAGGGATATAACGTAGGGCTTGCCTAGCATGAATGATCCCCAGTGCTACATAAAACCTGGCATGATGGTTTGTGCCCATAATTCTGACACTTAGGAGGTTATAACATTTGAAATGTAAATTAAAAATATATCCAATAAAATTAATAAAAAAGAAGGATCATAAGTTCAAGGTCATCTTTAGCAGCTTAACTTTGAGACCAGCCTGTCAAAACCATAAATGATTAGTCCCCTTTTAAAGGGGTGTGTGTGTGTGTGTGTGTGTGTGTGTGTGTGTGTTTGCAGAAGCCAGAAGAGAGCGTCAGAACCTCTAGAACCGGTCAGAGGCAGTTGTGAGCTGGGACTGGGAAGTGGGCTCAGGTCCCCTAGAAGAGCAGCCAGCACGCTAACCGCTGTGCTATCTCACCAGCCCCCACCTGTTGCTGAGGTCCTAGCATATAGATATCAATATTTCCCTTTATTCTCAGACTAGCAGCGTGAGTAGACAGCGTGGAGTACACCATTTCTGTCTTGTGGCTGTGATGCCAAGGCTCTGAGACATTCAGTAATTCAGTGAGAACCACCCAGGTACTTGTATCAGGATCTAAATCACCACCCACCCAGATCTTAAGACATCATGTACAGGACCTTTTGTCCTGTGGCCTGTGTTCTTTCTTTCCCCTGTCCTTTATTTTCCTTCCTTTCTCCTTAGCTCCCCCCTTCATCTTCTCCTTCCTAATGATGTAATATTTTGTTTATATTTGTAAGTAAAAACGAACCGACATTAACTCAGCATTCAGCTAAGACACCCGATGTTGTCAATCCCTGGGGACCACATTCTATCACCAATCTGTAACCAGTTCCCTTTATAGTCACCGTTCCCTTTCTTTCTTGTCACTGACACATCCTTATGAACAGACAGTGTTTTATTGCTGGGCTTCATGTTCGTGGAACTGCTGTGTTCTTTTTTATTAAAAATTGTGCATCTGACAATTATCCATGTTGACATGCAGATAATGTAGCTCGTTTGTTTTCACTGAGGCAGAGCAGTCTCAGGACCCGCCATGCTTTCTTCCTGATGAGCATTATCTTCAGTTTTGTGCTCTTAAAGCTGTATGTGACTCCACCTGCACATAAGCAAAGAGTTTCTCCAAGACGTTCATGTTTCTCCAAGACGTTCATGTTTCTCCAAGACGTTCATGTCGCAGGGGGTGAAATGGCTAATTCATAGGACGTGCATACCTACAACCTTACTAATGCAAATTCAACTCCAGATCTTCTTTCCCATCTCGGTATCTAAGCACTGATTGATTACCCAAGGAACAAGCATTCTTTGAAGAAAGATTTGATTACAGGGCCAGAACAAAGAACACATGCTGTGATGCCAGAAAATAAGAAAATGATCCAAGAGGCAAAACCAAACAAAAGCGCACGCCAACTCGAAGGAGCATCTAGAAAAAACGAGAACGGCCAAATTAAAGCAACTGACCATAAACTGTAAAATATAATAAATGCCCAAACCTAGGCAAACCAGCCACAGAATGAAGTATTGAATTATAATCAATAAGTAGAGTAATTTTCCATGAGTCATCTGATAAAACATTGATTAAAAAAGAAATAGGTTGGGCCTGGGGGAGAAGTCAGTGAAGGGCTTGCCGTACGGTGCAGGGTAACAAGGTAGGAGGAGAAACAAAGTTCACATCATTTTAATGTAATAGTGAAGATGTTTACTAATCACAAAGAGGAAAACACTGCTTTCAAAGGAAAGGAACCTGGCAAAACCACTGTAAGCTAGTGACCGTAGGTGAACAGGATGACATCAGTATCACAAACTGCTGTGACCTGGTGTGGACGCAAGACCCCTCCATAGCACTCTCAGCCAATATGCCTAGCTTCACCGACAAAAATCATCGGACTCAAAACGGAGAGCTGTCTGACAAACAGAGTACACCCTTCACATATATCAAGATGGGTGGGGGAGACCGGAGGAACAAGTACAGACTGCAGGGGACCAAGGACAACTAACCAACTAAATGCCAGTGAGATGCCCGATAAGATCACGGAACGCGAAGGAGCCTCAGTGGGAAGTCAGCGGCGAAACTCAAGGTCCCAGTTCCTGGCTCTGACTACTATGCTATGGTTCTGTAAGATGTTAAGGTTAGAAGCTGGGTGAAGAATGCATGTAAGTTCATATTCTGGCTATTTTTTTGAGTGTTTAAATTAAGTTCAAACCTTCCAATTTTTTTTTCTTTTACCACTCCAAAGCTATAAACTGACTCCTAAGTCATGAGGTTAGTGATGAGAACACCAGCTTTATTCCTGGTAAGGCTGCTGGATTACATAGCTCAAGGATGAGAACCGATAAACAGCGGCTGCTGCTTCTCCTCCTCCTCCTCCTCCTCTCCTCCTTCTCCCTTCTCCTCTTCTCCTCCTCTCCTCTTCTCCTCCTCCTCTTCTCCTCCTTCTCCTTCTCCCCTTCTCCTCCTCTTCTCCTCCTCTTCTCCTCCTTCTCCTTCTCCTCTTCTCCTCCTCCTCCTCTCTCCTCCTCCTCTCCTCCTCCTCCCCCTCTTCTTCTCCTCCTCTTCTCCTCTTCTTCTCCCCCTCTTCTCCTTCTCCCCCTCTTCTCCTTCTCCCCCTCTTCTCCTTCTCCCCCTCTTCTCCCTTCCCCCTCTTCTCCTTCTTCCCTCCTCCTCTTCTCCCTCCTCTCCTCCTCCTCTTCTCTCCTTCTCCTCCTCCTCCTTCTCCTCCTCTCTTCTCCCCTTCTCCTCCTCTTCTCCTCCCCTTCTTCTCCTTCTCCCCCTCTTTCTCCTTCTCCTCTTCTCCTCCTCCTCTTCTTCTCCTCCTTCTTCTCCTCCTTCTCCTTCTTTTTCTTCTTGCCGTCCTCTTCTTCCTCCTCATTCTCCTCACTCTCCTTCTTCCGCGTGCTCTTCCTCTCTTCATTTTCCCCCTCTTCTTTCCTTCTCCCTCCTCTCCTGCCCTCCTCCTCCTTCTTCTCCTTCTCCTTCTTCTTCTCCCCTCTTCTTCTTCTCTTCTCCCCTCCCTTCCTCTTCCTTCCCCCCTTCTCTCCTCTTCCCCTCTTCTCCTTCTCCCCTCTTCTCCTCCTCTTCTCCTCCTTCTCCTTCTCCCCTTCTCTCTTCTCCTCCTCCTCTTCCCTCCCTCTTCTTCCTCCTCTCTCCTCTTCCCTCTTCTCCTCCCTTCTCCTCCTTCCCTTCCCCTCTTCTCCTTCTTCTTCTCCTTCTTCTCCCCTCTTCTTCTTTCCCTTCCTTCTTCCCCCCCTTTCTCCTTCCTCCTTCCTCCTTTCCTTTCCTCCTTTCTCCTCCTTTCCTCCTATTTTCCTTTTTTGAGACTCTTCCCCTCTTCTCCCATGTTCTCCCTTCTTCTTTATCCTCCTTCTCCTTGGCCTCAAACTCCCCTCCTTTCTTATTCCTCTTCTCCTTCCTCTTCTCCCACCCTGGGCTTAGTCCTCTTAGGTTTTTCCACACCTCCTGCACACTTCCCCTTTTTTGTTTATTTTTTGCAGACAGGGAGGTCTCTGTACCTTAGTTTATCCTGGAGGAGGTGCTCTGTAAACCAGGTTGGCCTCAGCAGAGGAGGTGCACACCTTAGTGCACACAGCAGAGGAGGTGCACACCTTAGTGCACACAGCAGAGGAGGTGCACACCTGCAAAGGAGGAGCAGAACTGGTAACACCACTCATGAGCGCTCATTTCCAAAGGAGAAGCTGGGTCAGGTACACTTCAGTCTTGCTCTTACTTTCTTAGACATAGAGAGACAAAAAGTATTCAAGTTACACTAATAGATTTCTTTCTACACGAAAGGAAACAGCAAGCATTGGGCCTCACCAGAATTCCTTTGTATTATTATTATTATCATCATTATTTTAGGGAAGATTTTATATTATGGGCTTGATCCCTTTATTGACAATAGGGCTATTTTCATCTCCTTCCTGAGCCAGTTTTAATAAATCACTGTCAATTTGGCTTTCATTTAAGAAGAGAAAAGGAAACAAAAGGAGGAAAAGATGAACAGGGAATGGTTGAAGCTCCAAGAAAAAAGGCACAGGAAAAAGATACAAAATGGAAGCCTGGTTGATGGGGACTTTTAATTCTAAGACAAGTGCCAGTGAGGAGATACAAAGATTGATGTAAAGAAAAGGGGTGGGGAGAATGGTAGATCAAGGGGCTCGAGACCCCATAAGAACAACAATGCCAAACAACCAGAGCTTCCAGGGACTAAGCCACTACCTAAAGACTATACATGGACTGACCCTGGACTCTGACCTCATAGGTAGCAATGAATAGCCTAGTAAGGGCACCAGTGGAAGGGAAGCCCTTGGTCCTGCTAAGACTGAACGTGATTGTTGGGGGAGGGCGCAATGGGGGAGGATGGGAGAGGAACACCAATAAAGAGGGAGGGGGATGGGTAAGGGATGTTTGCCCGAAACTGGAAAGGAATAACACTCGAAATGTAAATAAGAAATATTCAAGTTAATAAAAAAAAAAGAAAAAAAGAAATGCCAGGGAAGAGAATAGCCACCATTCTAAAGGCTTTTAACCAATGTCTGAATGATCCCTGAAGAGTTCTGTGAAACCTGAGGTCCCTGAGATTTAACACAGAACTGCAGACATGTCTGTGGTCTGGCAAAAATATGGCTTCTGCTAAGTAATAAAATTCTAGAAAATGTATCCTACAGGGAAGCAAACCATGCATAAAGAAAGCACATCATTTAAACCATTTAAATCGTTACATTGTATAGTGAATGCCATGGCTGGATAGAGTATTCCACTCTGAGGAGACAAGAAGACACACAGGGATGAAACAAAGAGAGCTCGGGCCTCCCAGTTCTTTAAGGATGCGTCACAATAATAGTCCCAGCACTTGGGAGGCTGAGGCAGGAAGATTGCTGTGAGTTCCAGGCAGCCTGGCCTACATCGAGACTGCATCACCAAAGAGGAAAGGGAAAACCAGGCAGACTAAAGAGGGAGAATAAAATGCTAAAGGGAAGGATAACAAGGACTTCTGGTTGTCCTGTACATGTTTGTGCATGTGTGTGGTGCATGTGTGTGTTTGTTCATCTGTGAGCATGTTTATGGAGGCTAGAGATCTAGTATCTCCCTCAGTTGCTTTCTATCACCACTACCACACCACCACCACCTTCACCACTATCACCACCATTATCACCACCACCACCACCACCACCACCACCAACACCAACACCTCCACCACCACCACCTTCCCCACCTTCACAACCACCTGCACCACCTCCACCACCACACCACCACCTCCACCACCACCACCTTCCCCACCTTCACCACCATTATCACCACCACTACCACTACCACCTTCACCACCTCCACTACCACCACCACCACCACCTCCACCACCTCCACCACCTCCACCACCACCACCTCCACCACCACCACCTTCCCCACCTTCACCACTATTATCACCACCACTACCACTACCACCACCACCTCCACCACCACCACCACCACCACCACCACCACCTCCACCACCTCCACCACCTCCACCTCCTCCTCCACCCACCACCACCACCTCCTCCACCACCACCATTATCACACCCTCATTACCACCTCCCCCACCACAACTGTCTACTCATCTCCATCCTACTTTACTGCCTGAAAAAAAGAAGGTAAACTAACTTAACACATTTTCTAACTGAAAAGTTATGAAGCATAACAGAATATTAGGATGTAATAAATTTGAGTTTTACAAAATATTTTCTAGTCTTAGAGCTATTACATAACTTTAAACCAATTAAAATAATAATTAAGGGTTGGCTCAGTGAGTGGGTTCAGATACACATTTCAGTGGTTGGGGAAATAGCCCAGTAGGTACAGTAGGTAAAGTGGCTGCTTACATAAGCATGGGGCCCCAAGTTCCGATTCCCAGCACCCACAGAGAGCAGTGTGGTGGTAAACATCTGTAATCCTAGTCAGTCCTCAGGCATGGAGACAGGCAGAGCCTAGGAGCTTGCTGATTCCCCCGTGCAGCAGAAATGGTGAGCTCCGGGTTCAGTGAGAGACCCTGCCTAAAAAGATACAAACATGGAGAAGCAATGGAGGAAGACATCCAGATGTCAACCTCTGTCCTATGCATGCATGCCCACACAAGTGCAGCCCCTCCCCAACACACACACACACACACACACACACACACACACACACACACACACGTGCACATAACACCTTCCCAATAGAGAAAAATAACAGAGATATGATTGAATATCCATGCAAGAAAATTAGTGCTTGGCAGCGAAGGGAAAGAGAAAGGGGACGGTAAGGAGTGTGGATAACGGTCGCATTCTAAGGCAAGGACACCAGAAGTTACAGCTGCACTTGCTTCATTTTATGCAAATAGAACTCTGGTGGGCAGTGGATACAATTACTCTTTAGGCATCCCCCCCGGGGGGGGGGAAGAGAGGGAATTAGCAAATATTAGATACCTATTATGTAGTGAATTCCTTAAATTGTCCTATTTTAACTTCTCGACATGTCAAAGCTAGTTATTACTCCTGCTTCAAAAAAAAAAAATCCTGAAGATTATGGAGGTTAACTAACTTATTCTCAATGAGGCAAGGGCGAGTATTTGTCCACATCTGCCTGTTTCTCCAAAGCCAGTGGTCACTGGAAGTTTTTGAAGATATAAAGCAGCCATTTTCAACACTCAGTGGTAAAGTTTAAGACGACACGAAGCCATCACAATCGTCCAACTTGGGAAGACACTTCTATTGCCTATAAAGTTCCTTAATGCCTCCTGGTGGTTTATCTCTGCGTCTTTGCCCTGTGCTGGTTTTATAGAAATAGAATCATATTGTCTTAAAGGCTCTAAGTTTTTAATCATATTGTCTAAAGTCACGTAAGCAGCAGTAGAAGTCTTGTCCTATTTGTTTTTAAGAATACTCAGAAACTCCATCTCCTATTTTATAAGCAGCCAAAGAAACGAGTCTCTCCTACTCACACTGAATGTGCACATCTTCAATAAACAGAAAACATGGTTCTCGAGGGAGTTTCTAGTCTGCCAGCTCTATTAAACTTTTAAAGACAGAAAGATGAGAGATCACAAATCAAATTAAACATTTCCTTCTGGTTAATTGATTTTAAGTTATAAGGATGATTATTAGAATGTAGGGGGCACTCCCTTGTGCACCAAGCCAGAGTGATTGATGTAGAGACTAAACTTATACAGTGACTTAATTTCTCAGAACTTCAGGGACACTTGGTGTAACTGATTATTGATTTGAGGTGCTGACTGAAATAAGGTCCTCTACATTTCTGAAGGAAAAAGGCGAATTTACAAGATGGAAAGCATTAGCTGCAGCATTTTGTTAGAATGGTTTACTCTTGGTTTGCTTAATACAATGAGTTTGGGATAGAGCAACACAGGTCCTTTCCTATGGGCCCTGAATAGATTTCTTGACAGGAAAAACTCTCTAGGGAAGCATAGCTACACTGGCCTTTGTATACATGCTCCGTGTTCCATTAAGCAAAGAAGTTAGGCCACTGGCATTGCGGTTCCTTGCGTCAGCTGTTAGAGTGAATGCGGATCCCAACAACCTGAGTCTTGGAACATTATCACCTTTCCCAGAGCCATTTGACTGAAGACATCTCCTTTGTTCCAACTTCATAAGCAGCACGTGTCTCAGAGTAACTTTCTTCTTGATTTCCCATGCTGTGGTTGCCAACACATTTATCTATCTAGCACCTGACACCTCACAGAGCAGCCATGCAGGAGAATACTCAGGACGCTCACCCACCCAGCTTAGAGAGAGCAAACCTCGGGTGTCAGTTTTGTATGAGACTACAAGCCTGATGATGAATTCCGTACTCTTGCTTTCTCTTCCTTAGCAACTAACAGATAAAACCTATTTCCCAGACTGATTTTTGTAAGGACCGTGTGAGGACGTAGCTGGGAAGCGTGAGTTTTGTCTACCTCATGCTGGAGTCACGGATCTGTAGGTAGAAGAGTTTCTCCTCAGAATACAGAATACAGAATGCCTAGAGGCAGTGGGATATAAACAGCTCTCCAGTCAGCAGAGAAATTGTTTTAGAGCAGGGCCACCTGGTACTGCAAGTAGCCTCTCGAATGCTTAGACCCAAAGAAACAATATTTTATGTTAAAGGTTTCTTTTCATTAAAGATTTTAAAATTTATTTCATGTGTCTGTTTTGCCTGCATGCACGTCTGTGTATAGTGCCCATGGAGGCTAAAAGTTACCATTATGGAAAGCTGAGAATATATGCTCTAACATGCTCAGTCATCTCTCCAGACCCCGAAAGAGCTCGAGATGATTTTATTATACATTGACTTTTGTTGCCGGTTATGATTTTTTAATGGTATCCTCCATGTGTCTTTAAAATGTTTATCTCGCCATGAAAATTTAAGCCCCCAAGGCTTGTGTTTTCTTACCCGACTGACATCTTCTGGCCCAGTACTTATTTTGGACTCCATAATCACGTGCCTTTCTCTACTTGTACAGCCCCTGAAACCTTATCTGCTAGGTCCAGCCATTTACTGTCCTGGAAGGCCTCCAAGTGACACACTGCTCTTTCTTATTTTTCTTAGAAGAAGGTGAGAAAATCAACAAGGTTGATTTGGTAATATATGTAAGAAGTTGTACTGGGTCGTTTACACTGAGACACTTTCTGAAGAGATTTATTTCATTTTATGAGTGTTAGTCTGCGCGCTTTCGTGCTATGCACCTGGTGCCTTCAGAAGTTCAAAGGGTGTCAGATTCCCCTGGGACTGGGACTACAGATGACTGTGAGCTGCCACGGGTGCAGGGAACTCACTGGAGTCCTCTGCAAGAGCCTTAACCACTGAGCCATCTTTCCAGTCCCTATATTGAGACGTTTTAGAGCCAGAACTCATTGCGCGTTCTTGCCAATGCATAATTTTGTGAGGCGTTTACAATTAATATGTCCCTTATACAATGAAACGGGAGGAAGAGGTTAGACAGGCTGCCCCAGATGACGCATTGTAGAGTAATAGTCCTTACTGGAAACCAGGCAGACAGCTTTGAGAAGAGAGCATGCCAGGCAGAGTACACACACTGCGTGGCTGTACATCTGTAAATCCGCCATCACTGCTGTTCTCTAGCGGATCATTGCCAGTTCCTGGTAACGCATCTGTGTTTGCTATTCATCTGGAGACAGGACTCTCTTATTCTAAGCTCTGACTGCTTTTCTACCAAAGTGATCCTTTCACTCACTCTCGTCTTTTTCTCAGCTGTGGAAGGAGGGAGCTGAAGGTATGGAACTGGAGGTCATGACGTATACAAAGCAAGCCACTACGACCAGGAACACACACTCACGTTTCCATTCACACGTAAGCTAAAGAGGTCACTGTCCTAGAAGTACAGAGTGAAGGAGTGGTTACTGAAGGCTTCTGAGGACAGGTAGGATATGGAAGGTTTAAGAGACTGCTACCAAAATAGTCAAGACAGGATTAGTTCAAGTGTTCTACAGCATGGTAAGGTGACTATACAATTCTTACACATGTAATAATGAAGCAGACCGAAGGAGTCCAAAAGATCCCAGCACAAAGAAATGATGTTTAGAAGGGCAGAAACGTTAATTACCATTGCATCGTGATACACTGTGCATATGTATCAAGTTATTACATGTGTGCATTATACATATATAAATAAATGGGAAAAGGTAACTATTAAAAAAATAAATTAAAAAGCTGGGTGTAATGCTTGCCAGTAATCCCATAACTTTGGAAGCTAAGATAGGAGGATTTTGAGTTCAAGGACAGCTTGGGTTATATGGTAAATATTGACTCAAAAAATTGAAATATACAGAATTATTTACTTTTCTCAGTTTTCTTTGGAGCTAACATTATGAGCACATATATATACATATGAGCATATATTATATATTATATATAATATTATAATCTCACATTTAGAGGGCAATACATGGGCGATGGGATAACCACAGGAGAAAGGAAAGTCTGTATGTTTTCACAACCGGAAGCCACTGCTCTAAGCTGGTGGAAGGCAAGGGGAATTACTTATGCCACATTCACAAAGGTTTCCTTTGAGGATCAACCTGCTTCACTGGAGGACTGGGAGGAAGCTCAGGGAGACTGAACAGGAGGCTGCTGGGAAACTGGAGGCAGAATGTGATGGCAGACTAAGGCTTGGGACTGACAGAGTATAGGAATGCACACGGAAAACAGGAATCTGGACTCAGGTCAATGGCAGAGGGCAGACTGTGGCAAGACAACTTGACTTCGAAAAAGAAAGGAATTGGTGGGAGACTACCAGCAGCAAACAGCCAGCTCACGATGTGTCCTGATACTAAGATAAGCAGGCAGTCCTGGGCAACTCTGGGACCAACTCTGTAATTTACTGGAGAAAGACAATGGTTCTGCTAAACTAGATAAAGGTAGAACCATCCAAGTCAGTGGACGTTTTTATGCTTTATGGACCAGCTCAGCCCTATTTGGAAAAGACATGGCCTCTGTGCACATTGCTGTGAAGTTACGTATGCTACCATAAATGATACTTTATTCAGGTTATTAGTGGAACAATTCTCAAGGTATAAATATGGGCTGATAATGACTGTTCAATATATGCAGACAATAAAGACAAACTGGCAATAAGGTTAAATGATTCGTTATTGTTTCGTTTATTTGGCTGCAAGTGGGACTACATGAAAATTTGAAGTAATGAACCCAAACAGACTTGTTTTCATAATACCTATATTGTATCAGAATGGAATTCCTAATTTTTTGGTTCTTTTTTTTTTTTTTTTTTTTTTTGAGCTGGGGACCAACCCAGGGCCGGAATTCCTAACTTTAATATTCATTCTTCTTATTCCCACCCCCCTTTTTTTCTTTTTGAGACAGATCTCACTATATAGTCCTAGTATTCCTGGAAGTCCTGATGTAGACCAGGCTGGCCTTAAACTCACAGAAATCTGCCTGCCTCTGCCTCCCGAGTGCTGGGATTAAAGGCATAAATCATCATGTCTGGCTTTCTTTTTTTTTTTTTTTTTTTTTTTTTAGAGCTGGGGACTGAACCCAGGGCCTTGTGCTTGCTAGGCAAGCGCTCTACCACTGAGCTAAATCCCCAACCCCATGTCTGGCTGTCTTATTATTTTTAAATTATGTGTATAACCGTGCACATATAAGTACAGGTGGCCATAGAGTCCAGAAGAGGGTGTGCGATCTCCTGGAGCTGGAGACGTTGTGAGACATCAGATGTGGGTGCTAGGAACTGAACTTGGGTCCTCCACAAGGGTACTATAATATCATAACTGCTGAATCATCCCTTCAGCCTCAGAATAAATTCCTCATAACTGGACACATTCGCATTGCTTGTGGGAGGCGGGGGTGGTTGCAAGAAGAGAGACTTTCCCCAGAACTATGAATTAGCAGCCTTGGATTTTTGTCTCAATCCCCTATAAATACTCAAGTACTCCTGAGCCAATCCCTTTATGTTTATTTGTGCAAGTAACTAGGTAGGTTTCTTTCTAAGGCCCTGTGAAGTAAGGCATTAGTCTACTATTTTTGAAGGTCATCTTTGTTTTAAATGGGATTATGATAATCTTTGCGAGCACAAACTCACCCTTTGAATGTTCTCAGGGAAGTCAGCTCGTGGACAGATCAGAACACGGGGTCCAGGATATGATATTGTTATCTCGATGATCATAGGAACAATCCTTCTGTGCGGTGGTGACTCCTGACATTGTTCACTTCTGTGAATGCCTGTGTCATAAAGGCCAGGCTTGCTCCCAACACTTGCTTTTAATTCCTACCTAAGAGAATTGCTGGTAAAGTTGTTGTTTTTTTTTTTATAACAATACATACGCTAAAAGACGAATATTGTTAAAGTTTTACATGACGAGCTAGTGCTATCGATTAGTCAATAACACCAAAGTAAACAAAATGAGCGGGCATCCTTCGGTTCAGAGTACCCCCAAATGCCAAAGGCTGTATGACTGTTATGATTGATTTTGAACGGCTGACGTGTTAGCTTTCCCGAGGAGAAAGTTCTGATACTACAGGGTGTCAGAAATGTTTTCTGGTCCACCTGCCTCGCATCTGCATGAAGAAAAGGAAGAAGAGGTTGGCAAGTGTATAAGATTGGGAGGCTTCCTTCTCAGGCTCTTCTGACCTGAACTCTAATTAAACCTTGTGCTACTTACAGCTGTCACTAGAGATGGCCAATTACCTATTGGGAGTTGCCTGGCTTTTTCACCTGTTCTCCCAGAAATGAATGTCTGTTCTTTGCCTTTACACTTTTTGGCCATAGTGGTGGTGGTAGTGGTGTGTGTGCATGCGTGTGTGTGTGTCGGGGGGGTGATAGTGTTCCCCTGAACCTGTTAATATGATTTCTGAGATTCCTGAATATGCAATCTTTGCCTTCCAGGACATTTAACTTACACTTAGGATCGAGGTCGGCCTTCACCGGCCTGCTTCTTCCTTCCAGGGAATCTACTAGCTAAGACAATTCGACAAACCTGAGCCATCCAGGAGGCTTAACTTTGTTAAGCCACCATCACTACACCGCTGGGTTCACACACCGTCACTCCAGCCCACAGAACTCACTGTCCCTGAGAAAGGCGCTCTGAGAAAGGAGCAGCTGCAAATATTATGCACTAAAATGAATAAATGGGAAATACGACTTCTACAAGCAGGCCTTAATGACATCAATTCAGTGTGTCCCAGAAGTTTAACGTGTGGCAAGATTATCTTCCTAAATGTGTGGAGAGCTGATCCCAGAACCGGTTAGCTGGTTATAAACTTACTGGACTTGTTTATAGGATTAACAAAGATAAGTTCTGAAGACACTAACTACGTAGAGCAGCTTTCAGAAACCAAGAGTGAGGATTTTCCCCGTGCATTCAGGCAAACATAACATTTCTTATCTTTCTCATTCACGTTTTGACACACATTTCAAATCTTGTGTGGTAGTTCAAGCTGGCTGAGAAGCTTCCAGCTCTGGTGCCAGATCCGAGTGACAAGCCGGTATTTTCATAGATTTCCCTTCAGAAACTGGTTTTCCAAGTTTACAACTCTCTCCTTTTCTAACCCCATCCGCCAGTTCTTGTACTTTTAGGGTATTCTATCATTCGTTTCTCTTCCCTTCATAATGTTAGGAGAAAGAAAGAATGCGCAACTATCTGTACATGGGACACTTGAAAGGTTTTCATTTTCATCTCTATTTTCGACACAGATGCGTACTAAACAAGCTTCCGTGAGGATCAGCCTAGGTAGACTGAAATTTTCCATTGACTAAAAGAAAAATCATCTGTTCTTCCCCACGGTTCCGTCGACCGGCTTTTCAAGGTAGGTGTGTTTCAATTTCGAGAACTTCAAACAGTTCACGGGACTGCAAACCCAGCCCTGAGTTTCTCAATTGCCCCGGCGACGCTCTAGGGTTTGGGTCTCTACGGCTAAAGCCCGCCTGCCTGTGCCGAAACTATCATCTTATTGGTTTAACCGTACGCCTGTTTCTTCACTAAACCAATCATAGCCTCCCTCCTTACCGGAGGGATTTGAGAAACCGGAAAGAACCTCCTTCTGGTTGCCGGCTGGAGGGCGGGGCCGTGAATGAGTGACAATGCTGCTTTCCAATACACAGCGCCATCGGTCCTGCTCCGTCTGGCTTCTGGGCTACAAAAGACCGTCGATGCCGGCGGTAGCGATGAATCCTCGCTGGCACCTGCAGCACGGCGTCGCTGAGGACTGGCTGCTACTGGTGGTTTCCTTGCAGGTGAGTGGCTTCGTTGTAATTGTTACAGTTGTGAGAATTTCTTTTCTTTCTTAAGTGGCTTGGTGTTCTATGGTGAGAAGGCCGGCTGCTACCCTGCCCGGCTTTAGTATCTAGTAGCAACCTGATGCCCGCTTCATTCGGGGACCCTCGCGGATGCCCCAGGTCTCAGCTGCTCCTTTCTCAGAGCGCATCTCTCAGGGACAGTGAGTTTTGTCGGCTGGAGTGATGGTGTGTGAATCCAGCGGTGTAGTGATGGTGGCTTAGCAAAGTTGAACGCTACCTCTTGGATGGCTCAGGTGTGGCAAATTGCCTTAGCTAGTAGATTCCCTGGAAGGGTGAAGGCTAACCTTGATACTGAAAGTGTAAGTAATAAGGGGAACGGGAAAATGTCATGGAAGGCAGAGAGGTTACATATTCAGGAATCTCAGGAACCATATTACGGGATCAGGGAAACACTAACCTCCCTCCTTCCCCACCTCCACCTCCACCCCCCACGAACGACCACCAACACCACCGTGACCAAAAAGTGTAATTTCTTTTGGTTCTAAGGGAGAGGAGGAAGCATTTCAGTACAGTAAGTCAAGAGATGCAAAACTGTAATAAAGTTTACTGTTAGACTATTATGACCGCCCCCCCATCTCCCTTCTAAATTAGGAAGGATTTATAGTTTGTGAATGGTTCTAGAATGTTCACTAACAGAGTTCAGACTCCCTCGGAAGGAAATAAAAAGTAAACGGTTACATTTCACCAGCACGTATGAAAGTTTCTATAATAAAAGAAGGAGAAGTCTTTGTCAATTTGTCTGTTAAACTGACCCTGAGTCCAGTGAGTAGGTTTTACCCATCTTCCTGTTGCCATGGTACATCACAAACCATAGATACTCCCAGAATGGTGTTGGAATTTTACAAAGTCTAATCCCAATAAATGGCATAGTGAGAGAACAGTGAGTTAGAAGCCATGACACCAGCTTTAGTCCAGAAGCCGTTACTGTTTTGGTAATCTTAAGCAAACGCTGACTTAATTTTTACATTTAAAACATTTGTTTTATGTGCATGAGAATTTTGCCTGGACGTATGAATGTATGTGTACTCTGTGTGCACCTAGTATCTGTGGAGACCAGAAGAGGGTGTTGGACCCCCTGGAACTGGAGCAGATGGCTATGAGCCCCCATGCCAGTGCTGGGAAGGAAACACAGGTCCTCTGGAAGAGCAGCCAGTGCTGCTAACCACTGAGCCATCTCTCCAGCCCAGTTTCCACATCTTTTAAAAAAGCAGAAGTTACATTTCTAAGGCCCATACCTTTATTAAAGTCTACTTAAAGATAATTAGATAGTTTTTCACTATCAAGTCTACAAGGAAAATCTCATTGTATTGACCTGTGTATCAAGTCTGTAGCAAATAAAAATGCTAGGCCTCATGACATTTTTTTCTTTGTGCCCATATTTAACCCGAACCAAACCAAGCAGATCATTGTAAAAGAAAAGAAAATTTAAGAGTATAGAAATGTAAAAATAGCAAAAACAAACAAAACAAAAACAAAACCAAAAAAACCCAAAAACAAAAAAACAACAACAGCCAAAAAACCAACCCCAAATCTCATCTTTAATCTTATTACTCAGAGGCAACTACTATTAGTGTTTGGCTATGTTGTGTTTAGTTTCTCTTCCTCTTCACCGTTTATGGTCTGCTGAGATTAATAGGGTTGCTTCACTTTAAGTGGTTGATACATCTAAGATCATCATCCATACATCCAACTTTGAATGTCTAGAGGACAGACATTCAACATGCTAGTGGCTTCTTGGATGTTCTTGGAATTGAGGGCAAGCATGAGGTGATATATAGAGAAAGAGAACAGAGGTATTGATTTCTGGGCATGGTGCCATGCTCCTGTAATCCCAGGATTTAGGAGGTTGAGGCTAGAGGATTGCTGTGAGACCGTGGCCAGCCTGGGGCACATAGCGAGACTCTGGGTCCAAAGATAGCAGTAACAAAATCCTTTCCTTAAAAAGTTATGGTGGTAAACTATAGAATATGAATTTAACATTGACCTCTTTACTGACACATTTGGATTGCACACTCTAATAGTATTTGATGTGCTTCTAGGACTGCATTATTCCTCCCCGCTTCCCTTTCACCCACCTTCGATTGCAGCCTTCTTTCTTGTTTAAGTCTCCTGTTCAACCTTTCCCTTCATGTTATTCCTAGCTTTCATGTCTATCCATACTGTCGGCCAGTAGAATCCCTTTGGTGGGCCTGTGGTCTACAGCTGTCTTGATGAGTGAGTGAAAGCCTACTCCCTCCTGCCTCTCACTGTTTGCTAGAGTCCCTCACCACAGTTCTTTTCATACTTCCCAAGAGACTAGTGCTTTCGTTATTCTCATGCACATGGAACTTAGTGCCCAAAGAATTTAATGTATTCATTGTCAAACTGTTGCTAAGCTGTGCGACAGCGCAGGCTTTCTACCTTTGAGCTTTCGGGCTTTGATGGGCACAGTTCGTATCGACAAGCCCACCACCCTAGAGACGTAACCGGAGATAGAAAAGAAGGCTCTTGAGTGGCCGTTGCATGCCGTGCTGATTCCAAGCTGGCTGGAGCAAGTACTGAGGCTCAGGCTAAGTCCGATCTCACTACTACACACGTGTAACTCCTTCAGGGAAAGAGAGCTATACCTGCTGTAATTTGTTGCCTTTGTAACCCGCTGTGTGTGTGTGTGTGTGTGTGTGTGTGTGTGTGTGTGTGAGAGAGAGAGAGAGAGAGGGGGGGGGAGAAAGGGTGAAGGATGGGGGCGGGGGTTAGTGAGAGATGTTTGTGAGGGGCAGTGTCTGGTGCAGAAGTGTTCTTAGCACTGCACACACAAATGGAAAAGTTTCTATAGCAACCTTCAGGGAAGCAATAGGCAATGGGATCTTTAGTGCTGTCAGGACTCAGTTTATATTTAAACAGCTTGGGTCTGGGGAAGGTGTGTCCTGTTAAGATACTTGAAACTCTTCAGGGTTTCATTTGCCTTGACAGCTGTTCCTTTGTAATTGATTAGAGACGTCAGCAGGTCTTTCTCGTCGTCCTCAAATACAGCCAGCTCATCTTCGGTAAGGTTAGCTGCCTCGGGCAGTGGGAAGTAAAGGTTGCTAAAAACTGTATGGGACAGTTAAAACTGTATGAAAAGACTTTTCACCAGTTACAGTGAAGACTGTTCATTATAACTTGAAATTTCATCTCTATATTCCATATATATGTTGAAGTTCCGTCTAGACTATAAAACCAAAGTTTTTTTTCCCTTTTAAATGCCACCGTGAAGCTCTGCTTCAAACTTAGATTCTTTGGACAAAGCAGAAACAGAACGAGCTGACAGGTGAGTGATTGGTGTGTAAAACCAATTGACTGAGGGGACGGGCTACACGTCAGAGCCGACTTTATTCTGAGGTGGGTTTAAATGTTTAATTCTTAAAAGTAAGTTCCGGATTTAAGAGAGTCTGGTCCTAAATCCCTTATTTGGTATAACTTGACATATTATTTGCTACTTTGAAAATGGAAGAAAATAGAAGTTTTGGCTTCTGTTTTACACTGTGATTTATCCGTTTCTTTTATGAGTTATGATACAAAAGTCTTAGGTATACTTTACTTTTCTAACACCGAGGGAAGGAGGAAGCAAAGTCCTAGCCGTGTTAATCTGTAAACAGAACAGGGAAAGAACATGCAAATGTATGTGGCTTGATGGTGGGCAGAAGGGGGAGGCAGTAGGGAGATGGGTGTGCACAGAGCTGAAGGCCCTTAGAGGCTCTGATGGGCAGCCGTCCCCTCAGTCAGTTTGTTTTACACACCAGTCACTCACCTGTCAGCTCGTTCTGTTTCGGCTTTGTCAAAAGAATCTACGTTTGAAGTACAGCTTCACGGTGGCATTTATAGGGGAAAAAACTTTGGTTTTATAATCTAGGTGGAATTTCAACATCTATATGGAATATAGATGACATTTCAAGTTATAATGAAAGGTCTTTTAACTGGTGAAAAGTCTTTTGAATCACCTGTTTTTTGTTTTTTTTCTGTACTTCCAAGACAACTGGATATGTCCCGCTCCTGAACAAATCCACATTGACTTTTAGTATGAAACATTGCAACATGATTTACCAAGTGGGTATGTCAAACGAGAGAGCAGGTTTGTGGGAGGTTAACAGACAGGTGAATCATTTTCCCATAGTTTCCCCCACACCCACCCCTCGCCCCTGTTCTTAAATACTGAATTAAGCACAGTCTGGGTACTCTGACTTCAGTGTGCTCCATGTTTTTTATTCCTCATGGAATGAGGAATAAAAAGAATTGTGAATGGGATTCCAGGACCCAAGGTGCTTTGCAGTTCTGGGCAACGGTAGAGCTGGTGACTCTGCTTGTTTGTTTTGTTTTGTTTCTTTGAGACAG
Organism: Rattus rattus; assembly: GCF_011064425.1. Taxonomy (NCBI): domain Eukaryota; kingdom Metazoa; phylum Chordata; class Mammalia; order Rodentia; family Muridae; genus Rattus; species Rattus rattus. Next base: position 105,177,442 of record NC_046159.1, on the reverse strand, counting down.
GGTCTCACGCTAAGCTGGCTATTTTGTAATGTGGGGACTGTCCTCTGTGACCGGGCACTTGGTTAAGGTGTGAAGAATGCATTCTAAGTATGGAGCCTTCTGACCCATTTTTTTTTTAACCCACAAGATATAAATGGATTTCTTTTTTCACTTTAAATTGTTGAAATTAGCCTACTAATAACAATATATCACATGGCAATGATGCGAAATTCTAATTTCGATGCCATCATCAAATCATATCCCATTTATTCACTCATGCATCGCGTACGGATACTTGCAGCTACGGAGAGAAAATCGTACAATTGTGCATATAAGGTCAGAGAGCATGCAGTCTGCAAAGCCAAAGAAACTTCACCGCTTGGGTTTTTACAGGGACTATTGCAGCGTCTTAAACAAGCTGTAGTTTCTCTCCCACTTCCACTTATCCCTTTCAGCAGCCGTCTTCTTGGCCCAGGTTGTCATTATGTTACCAGGGTTTCCTGCAAAACCTCTCACAGCTAATATTTGGACTTCCCTGTGAGGATAAATGCCGCTTGGCCCTCAGATGCGTGCCATTAAACCTTTAATGATGTCTCAGTGTTTATAGAAGAGTCTGCGTTCTTTGGCATGAGGTCCTCCTTGCGCCTCTATTCAGTTTTATCTTTCTGGACTAGTCTCCGCCTACTTCCTGATTACACCCTATAGCAGAGTGACCATATAATTTTCCAAATGGGACACTTAGGTGTGAAAGGGGCCTTAGTAATAATTATGTTGAGGAAAGAAAAAGAGCATAAAGCAATCCTGTTTTAGGCAAATCAGAGTGAATAGTCGCTACGTCCAGCTCTCGCCGTTTTGAATGGGCCTCCTGTTCTCTCCCTGCACCGGTTCCTGATTGTTACCTTAGGCTAGAACTCCATTTCTTTTTTATATCAACCTAAATTTAAATATCTTTCCAAATCCACCTTAAGTAACAATGTGTCCATAAAGAGAGCTACTTTCTCCTTCCTCTTCCTCTTTTATGAATGAATAGCCTCTCCTAATGTTACTTTCATTTGTCAGGGACACAGTAGCAAGTGCACACAAGTCAGCTTTCCTCACTGACTGAAGGCATGGTCCAACGCTGGAGCCTGTTTTCCTCGCAGGCTTGCCATTGTGCCCAAGTGGCGTTTCTGCACATCTGAAAAGTGAATCAGTTGACTGTGCGGGGACGGCTGGTGAGGACTGGCTTGCGGTGTAGGAAGCATTCACTTTAATGTGTTGAAAGTAGTGAGAAAAAAATGTGAGGTTTCCAAGTTCAAGGCCAGAGCCCTGGGTTCCAGTGTGTCAGTGCAGCAGGATGGTTCAGGGCATGGGCGTATCCTTGGGGACCCCTGAGACTGCATTGTAGTTCTGCCACCTGGGCTACTTTAGGCAAGTTACTCCTTTCAGTCCTGCATCTGTAAAATGGGCACAATGGGAGGTGCCCCATGGATAGTAGTTGAAGGTTTGAACATGCACTCTGAACTAACTGCTGTGGTTAAGACCACCACCACCACCACTACCACCACATAGCTGAGGTAGGATACAATGAAGATCCAAGACAGGAGTGTGAAAGTAGGAGAGCCGGAGGAAGTGCAGCACTGACCTCCTGGCGGATTGTCCCCTGAGGAGAGAGTTGGCTTGGGAAGAGTCTGAGCAGCAGATGAGTTGCCCTGAGAGAAGATGGTCTCCATGTAGAGTGACTAGATGCCATCTTTTGAGAAATCACCTCAGTAGAGTAGACAAGGCACACATATGCAGGTCCCTTCATAGTCAGAGGACAAAGAAAACAATGTCTAGGACTAGGGAGATGGCACAGTCATGTGCAAATATGGAAACCTGAGCTTGGAGCTCTCTCATTCATATATATAAACAAACAGGTAAAGGAATTGAACAAAACCACCCAGGATCTAAAAATGGAAGTAGAAACATTAAAGAGAATACCAAGGGGGACAACCCTGGAGTTTAAAAACCTAAGAGAGAACTCAGGAGTAACAAATGCAGGCATCACCAACAGAAAGAATACAAGAGATACAAGAGAGATCAAAAAGATGGGGAATTATGTGTGCATACATACATACATACACATATACACACATACACACATACACACATGCATACGTGCATACATACACTTATAAGCTAGGCTTGGTGGTACAGCCTATAATCTGGGGATGCCGACATAGGGGGATCCCTGAGGCTTCGTGGACAGCTAGTCTTGTTTAATCTGTAAGATTCAGGTTTAATATGGAGTCACATCTCATGATGATGATGTGAAAAGCAATAGAGGAAAACACATGGACAGTAACCTCTGGCCTTCGCGCACTCGCGCGCGCGCACACACACACACACACACACACACACCACACACACAGGCACACACAGGCACACACAGGCACACACAGGCACACACACTCACACATATATGCACGCACATACACACTTGTGCACATATATAAAGCATACACGTATGTATTGTAGGATATTTGATTACACTGTAAACCCAGAAATTGTGCTATTTACTTAAAAAACAAACAAAACAAACAAAAACAAAAACCCAACTGTTTCTAGCTGTGTGGTGGCTCAGCCCTTAGCACACACCTTTAATCCCTAACAATAAAGGCAAGGTTTGTTTGTAGAAGGAAGCACCCTCGTTTGGAATGAGTTCTAATTGAGGGGCAAAGTGATGAGTTAGAGAAAGATTTGACAGAATGAGTCAGAGCTAGGATGTGCCCAGCTTCCACAAGAAGAGAGGAAGGAGAAGCTACTTAGGAAAACAGTGTGGGGTAGGGGGCAGTTTTACTGGGACAGCTGTGCAGAGACAGGCGACAGAGAGAACAAGCGAGACACAGGTGAAGACCGAAGGAGCTGGAGAATGAAAAGGAGCCAGGTCAGAACAGATTGCTAGAGTGAGGCCAAGCAGGGGTGTGAGAGAAGCCAGACTGAATCAGTCAGCTTGCAGAGGAGCTTGGGCCAGAGCAGCTGAATAGAATCAGCCCGCCAGAGCTCAGAAAGAACTAGAAAAGGTGAGTTTATTCAACAAGGCTCAGAGGCTGAAAACACTCTAGGCCTAGATAAGACTGTACGGAGTCTAGAAGCTTCCAGGACTGGACTCGGTTAGCAGACTGAGGCAGTGAGCCTCAGAGGGAACAATTGCTACAGGAAAATAAAAATTACATTAATGCACATGTCATGCACACATGTACCCTCAGATTATAATAAGGAAATGTCTGGAAAGGAGGGGAAACAGTGGAGAGGAAGGAAAGGGAAGATAAACTAGGGTCGGGTTTCTGATGAGCTATGTTGGTTTAATAAACTTTTTCTTCAGGCAGACCATGCTCTTAAAAAGTAAGAAGCTAAGGCTGGAGGGATGGCTCAGCAGTTAGGAGCGCTGGCTGCTCTTCCAGAGGTCCTGGATCAGGTCTCGACATTCACATGGCAGCCCACAGCTTGTGTGTAACTGCAGACCTGGGCGTCTGACTCCCTTTTCTGGCCTCCGGGCAGGAGATGAACTGCACGTGGTGCAGAGGCAGACATTCAGGCAGAACACAAGCTCACGCAGTGAACAACTCTAGAAACTCTAGGGAATGATAGCCCACTAACCTCTGCAGCCTCTTTTGACAGTAAACTACTGACTGGAGGAACAGGGCCTGACTTTGGTGGCAGTAACTGGCCGAGGGATAAGGCAGCAGCCAGAAGAACGAGCCTCAGAGTGGTGGCTTCGCCCAGAACAAGGTGAAGCAAGAATGGGTTTGATTTGGGATGAGAGGAGTATATTCTTAGGTACAAAGGTAGCTTTCCATACGTCGCAAAGACTGCGTGGCCTGCTAAGGCTCATCGGCAGCAGCGACAAGCTAAGCTTTTCTCTGTCCTTCTGTGTTTCAGTGCATTTTCTGAAATGGCTGTGTAGACCTGAAGGGACAAATTGTGACTGGAGGTGATTCTGTGAAATCCATGGAGCCTAGATTCCCAAGCCAAGACGTGCACGCACGCACACGACACGCACATGCACACGCACACGCACATGCACATGTTATAGAAAAGCTCCGTGTCTTCATAAGAGTTGCCTCCATTGTCCGAACAGTGCTCAGCATTCAGCGTTCCTGCACTGCCTGTCGCCCAGCCGCCCCTTGCTGGTATAGATGTTTGAGTTTGCAGACTGACAAGTGTCTCCTATGTATTGCTAAACGTTTGGTAGGCCAGCTTCAACAGATGCTAAGAGAGGTCTTAAAGCTTACAGACTCAACAGTGCCTTTTTGCACATGTTCGCCAGCTAGTTAAATAGGAAACTAGTTGTACCAAATAAGAGTAGAAAGCTTAGTTTGCCTGATACAGGTGCTCTAGTTCTGTATTCTATGTTCACCTCCTGTATGTAAGAGTGAAGGAAAAGTTGTATTTGCATAGTTTTATGGCTGTAGTACCATTCTGCTACACTACTCGTATTTTTAATAGAAAGAAAATCAGAATTGTTTTGTTTTTTCAAAAATGTGGAAAGAGTTGTAGCAAATTAAGACACTGGGAAGCTTGGTGTAGGTGTCTTGAGTACTGAAGCTTGTTGGTAGGTGTCTGAGTACTGAAGCTTGTTGGTAGGTGTCTGAGTACTGAAGCTTGGTGGTAGGTATCTGAGTACTGAAGTACTCAGTGAGTACTTGGTGGTATATGCCTGAGTACTGCTAAAGCCATTGATATTTGTTTGGCTCCCTTGATATAATTTGTAATCCAAAACTGATTGAAAAGAGTTTTGCTCATAGAATTTGTCCACATGCCTGTCTTCGTTTCTTTTTCATTGATGTGATAAAATACTCAGTTAAAAGCAGTTGAAGGAGAAAGGACTTATTTAGCTCACAATTCCAAGTTACAGTTCATCACTCGAAGCAAATCCAGGCAGCGGGAACGTGAAGCAGCAGTCACTTCACATCCACAGTCAAGAGCAGAGAGCAGTGAGTTAACACATCCGTATCAGGGCTAGCTCTCTGTTTTCATACAGCCCTCAGGCAGGGAATGCCCCCACCCACAGCAGCTGAGTCTTCCTAACCTCAGTTACACAGTCAAGACCATCCCACAGGCATCCCAGAGGCCCATCTCCTAGGCAGCTCTGCATGTCAAGTGGACAGCTAACGCTAAGACGAGGCTGGTCTTCCTCTGAAGGAAAATCTAACTGTTCAGCCCGGAGGCTTCTTACTTGGCATGCCAAATTAAAGGCTGAAGTAGAGGAACAGTTGATCGCATGCTTCTCATTTCTTACCCACAAAACAAAACACATGATTTGCAAGATTGGATATGGTTTTCAATAGGCTTACAGCATCTATTACTTGGCTGATGGAGACTTTTGAAAACAAGAACATAAAAATACCTTTCTCGGGGCCGGAGCGATGGTTCAGCATTTAAGAGCACCAGCTGCTCTTCCAGAGGACCTGGTTTCTATTCTTAGCACCTACATGGTAGCTCACAACCCTCTCTAGCCCTAGGATCTGTCACCTTCTGGCCTTTAGCAGTACAGCCAGAGACGTACACACTGACAAAACATCCTTCCATCCATCCCTCCGCTGATGAACAGAAAGGTCTAACTCTGTACCACACACATCCATATGAATTCATTGTCTGATCTTTCCCAGGTGAAGCCGGAACTTTATCAGAGTGATTATCCCCCGGGCATAGCCACTGGGCAAAGCACTGCCCAGAGACTTCCATCCCCTCGCTCTTGGCTACCTCAGTGCCCCCTAGAGCTGAGAGAACAGGCATTGTGCTATCACCCTAGAGGTTCCCAGCCTTGGCAGGTGCTTCCTCCTGAGCCTTGGTTCTTCTAGGCATCGGGTGCACCTCTGTTCCATGTGCACCCAAACGCCAAACCTGGTGCTCAGCAAGAAAGAGAATGAATTTCAATTCTTGTAGCCTTTCAGCTGCTCACAAACCACTTCAGTCACCACCACTACTTATTCCTGAAGCCTTATTTTATTGGAGTGTTTTCCCCTTCAGAATCTCTAGGAACTCTTTAAAAAGAGTAGAGTCAAGGTAGCGTCCACTAAACTCTGTCCCCGGTTGTTATGTAACTGCGGGTGAATCACAGCTCAAGCAGTACGGAACATCTCCAGTTACTGGAAGTTGCCCAGAATGGCAGAAGCCAGGCATGCCCTGGTGTTCATATAATCTTTGCTCCCCAGTGTGGAAAAAAACACTGGGTTGGAGCCGGAGAGTGCCAGCTGAGCACCGCGCCTCGGTGAAGCGCTCTTCCAGGGGTAGACTGATGCAGCTGGCTCTCCAGGTTCTCCGGAGACAGAGTAGACAAGGGCCACAGCAGAAGGGAGTTCAGACTCGCATAGCGTTGTTGTCCAACTTTATTAGATTCTCCTCACAGTATGTGGCTGATGTGAGTAGAATTTCTGCAGGACGGGGGGATAGGGGAGGGAGGAGGCAAGGCCGCCTTATCAGTGCAGTTCCCTCCACTCGCAAGGAAGTATTTCTGTTAATCGGTTCCTGCAGGCAGCATCTCTCAGCTGCTTACATTTGATAGCTTGTTTTGCACCCGGATTTATTCCTGCCAACAACAGGTGAAAAATTTGCTTCAGTGACTATTCTATTCACTCTCGTTAAGGCCACTTTATAGCATTTATAACTTTATTCGAATGTCAAACTACACCTTATATATAGGGTCTGAGTGTCTGCCTGTATCCTAGATCTGTGAGCCTGTAGCATCAGAGAGCTGGTTGTGCCCTGTCAGAAGGATGTATGATATAGATGTAGTACTCCATTGAGTTAACATGTTTTATAGCATCCACAACGAGGTAAGGCTGGAAAAACACTGAAAACCCCAAGGGAGAAGGATGCTTTCAGTGTAGAATCAGCTGCTGGAAGCTGGGTGTTCCCAGGTACTAGTTTTTCTTTTAGAGACTATAACTCATTCCATTTTGTCTTCTCCCTAATGAGCACAAACTGCCTACTGGGTAGAAACACACCATTAGAACAGAGCGTTGTCATTTTATGTCATACAATTAACATGCTATCTAGTCATCAGAAAATCTAAGTCAATGTGGCTGTCTGTAATTACCTGAAGAGTATTCCGGTATGTGCCAAGGTGTATGATCACCGGCTCTGTTTGACGTCAAAACTGTTGAGAGGAATTTCAGTTTATCTTAGAACCTGGCTGTTGTATAATTAATTGTTCCCGATTACTGGGTTGTCATTTGAGGAAGGAATGTGACATGTATTTTTTTGTCTTCTCTTTCTAGCTATACTGCTATTCTCGAACCTCATCCCATTGAGAACTCCAGGGCAGCCCAGCTACCAGCATGTCGAAGCACAGACTTATTATACTAAGACACGGAGAGGGCCAATGGAATAAGGAGAACCGATTCTGTAGTTGGGTGGACCAGAAACTTAACAGTGACGGACTGGAGGAGGCTCGGAACTGTGGGAGGCAGCTCAAAGCTCTCAACTTCGAGTTTGATCTCGTCTTCACATCCATCCTTAACAGGTCCATTCACACAGCCTGGCTGATCCTGGAAGAGCTGGGGCAGGAGTGGGTTCCTGTGGAGAGCTCTTGGCGTCTGAATGAGCGTCACTATGGAGCCTTGATTGGTCTCAACAGGGAGAAAATGGCTCTGAATCATGGCGAAGAGCAGGTAAGGCTCTGGAGGAGAAGCTACAACGTGACCCCACCTCCTATTGAGGAGTCTCATCCCTTCTTCCATGAGATCTACAATGACCGGAGGTACAAAGTGTGCGATGTGCCCTTGGATCAACTGCCACGTTCAGAAAGCTTGAAGGATGTTCTGGAAAGACTTCTTCCCTACTGGAAGGAAAGGATTTCTCCGGAAATCTTGAAGGGCAAAACCGTTCTGATATCTGCTCATGGGAATAGCAGTAGAGCCCTCCTGAAACATCTAGAAGGTACTGGTTTTCTGTCCTGCTCCAGAGCTTGCTAAGTGTTGTGGTTGGGTCTTACTCTAGAAATTGAGCTGTAGTGTTTCATCCTCCAGCACTTCCTTCCTCACACCCCTTGTCACTTCATATTTAAGAAGCCATTGTTCTAGAAACCAAAGCTCCTTAGTTCTTGGTGTTCATTGTGGCTGAAGCAGAGGTTTTCAGACACCACTGTGCATCACTCGGGCAGGGAGTTCAGTGTGACAGAGTCAGGGGTTTGGAGTTTCAGAGCCAGGGAGGTACAGTTAGGACCTTGCATTTCTGAGCAGTTACGGTGTTAACTGCTGCTTGGGGGCTCTGCACTTTAAAGAGTTCTGATCTGAGGGGTCACGTGCCTTCTGCTGTAATGAGGAGAGGTTAAGAAAGGAAGCAATTTCACAAGTTTATTTGAGCCTTTTAAATAAATTATCTAGAATTCAGTTTCATCCGCTTTTTTCCCATGTCAAACAACTGTGGCTGTGTTTTCAGACGTGGATTTCCTGAGCAATTCTTTAGTCCCAGTTTTCCAGACCAGGCTTAGTCACTGCTTGGGAGAATGTTAGAGGGAAGAAAAATCAAACTACCAGTGGCTTATTTCCATATCTCTGCTAAAGGCTTGGAGAAGACCAGGAGCCTCCGTTTATTTCAGTCACTTGATGTTGTGGCTCACCCAGAGTTCTGAGGTACTAGTGACTGAGGGTGATGTTCCTCACCCCCACAGCTGTTCCTTTGACTGTTGTGCACCATGCTTTCCCACAGAACCGGAAGGGCTGAAGCTCTGTGAGCTAAGCGGAGCTAGGAGGCTGACCACAGAGTGATGTGATCTCTGGGAAGGAACATTTTACTAATGGCTATCTTGCCCTAATTGTTATGGCATTATCTAGACCCTATTGATCACTTGGTGATCACTTGGATACCCGACATCCACTAATCATGCAGAGACCTAGAATCTACAAACTTTATTAGCTATTACTAAACTTACAGGGTAAGATGGTGGTTATCCTTTTGTGTCTGTGCATACCTTACTTATTCAAGCACATACAAGATTCTATTCTTAGTCGTTTAGAAAAATCAAAATGTGGTTAAATAATATGTAAGTGCAACTTTAACAGACTACAGTCATTTATTGTTTAAAAGATTGAGGGTCCTGTTAAAAGAACAAATTGAAATGTAAAATTTCAATGTTTCTGACAGAATTTGTATTCTATGCCACCCCTTTTACAGAGATGGAACTTATATCATGTTTTGGCCAGGCCCCCTTCCACAAGGAAAACACCACTCTCCTTCAGGGGGTTCCTTTTTCCCTTAGCGAGGTGAGCCCTGAAACCAAACAAAGAGGCTCTCTGCTGTCTAGTACCATTCACTTCTCACTTGTCTAAAGGTTCCCTCGCTTTAAGATGCTTCTGAAGCCCCAGATGCCTACCCACCCCACCTCCCACCCCCAACAGCACATTAATGATTTACTATTGGTGAATGATCTTGGTAAGGAAGCTAGGATAAAGCTCTTACCATTGGTGGTGAGAGAGGCAATTGCCATGATAGAGGTGAAGGGAAAATATCTGTTGAAGGCGGTTAAACCATGGTAGAGGTGCATCCCCCCCCCCCCTTCCTTACCCTCCCCTTGCTTCCCTCTCCCCAACAGTCTAGTTCACTGGGGTTCAGTCTTAGCAGGACCCAGGGCTTCCCCTTCCACTGGTGCTCTTACTAGGATATTCATTGCTACTTACGAGGTCAGAGTCCAGGGTCAGTCCATGTATAGTCTTTAGGTAGTGGCTTAGTCCCTGGAAGCTCTGTTTGGTTGGCATTGCTGTACATATGGGGTCTCGAGCTCCTTCAAGCTCTTCCAGTTCTTTCTCTGATTCCTTCAAAGGGGGTCCTGTTCTCAGTTCAGTGGTTTCCTGCTGGCATACGCCTCTGTATTTGCTGTATTCTGGCTGTGTCTCTCAGGAGCGATATGCATTCACTTTTTGATCATCCGTCTTGAGTTTCATTTGTTCTAGGCATCTAGGGTAATTCGAGCATTTGGGCTAATAGCCACTTATCAATGAGTACATACCATGTATGTCTTTCTGTGATTGGGTTAGCTCACTCAGGATGATATTTTCCAGTTCCAACCATTTGCCTACGAATTTCATAAAGTCATTGTTTTTGATAGCTGAGTAATATTCCATTGTGTAGATGTACCACATTTTCTGTATCCATTCCTCTGTTGAAGGGCATCTGGGTTCTTTCCAGCTTCTGGCTATTATAAATAAGGCTGCGATGAACATAGTGGAGCACGTGTCTTTTTTATATGTTGGGGCATCTTTTGGGTATATGCCCAGGAGAGGAATAGCTGGATCCTCAGGCAGTTCAATGTCCAATTTTCTGAGGAACCTCCAGACTGATTTCCAGAATGGTTGTAGCAGTCTGCAACCCCACCAACAATGGAGGAGTGTTCCCCTTTCTCCACATCCTCGCCAGCATTTGCTGTCACCTGAGTTTTTGATCTTAGCCATTCTCACTGGTGTGAGGTGAAATCTCAGGGTTGTTTTGATTTGCATTTCCCTTATGACTAACGATGTTGAACATTTCTTTAGGTGTTTCGGGTATTCCTCAGCTGTGAATTCTTTGTTTAGCTCTGAACCCCATTTTTTAATAGGGTTATTTGTCTCCCTGCGGTCTAACTTCTTGAGTTCTTTGTATATTTTGGATATAAGCCCTCTATCTGTTGTAGGATTGGTAAAGATCTTTTCCCAATCTGTTGGTTGTCGTTTTGTCCTAACCACAGTGTCCTTTGCCTTACAGAAGCTTTGCAGTTTTATGAGATCCCATTTGTCGATTCTTGATCTTAAAGCATAAGCCATTGGTGTTTTGTTCAGGAAATTTTTTCCAGTGCCCATGTGTTCCAAATGCTTCCCTAGTTTTTCTTCTATTAGTTTGAGTGTATCTGGTTTGATGTGGAGGTCCTTTATCCACTTGGACTTAAGCTTTGTACAGGGTGATAAGCATGGATCGATCTGCATTCTTCTACATGTTGACCTCCAGTTGAACCAGCACCATTTGCTGAAAATGCTATCTTTTTTCCATTGGATGCTTTTGGCTCCTTTGTCAAAAATCAAGTGCCCATAGGTGTGTGGGTTCATTTCTGGGTCTTCAATTCTGTTCCATTGGTCTATCTGTCTGTCTCTATACCAATACCATGCAGTTTTTTATCACTATTGCTCTATAATACTGCTTGAGTTCTGGGATAGTGATTCCCCCTGAAGTCCTTTTATTGTTGAGGATAGTTTTAGCTATCCTGGGTTTTTTGTTATTCCAGATGAATTTGCAAATTGTTCTGTCTAACTCTTTGAAGAATTGGATTGGTATTTTGATGGGGATTGCATTGAATCTGTAGATCGCTTTTGGTAGAATGGCCATTTTTACTATATTAATCCTGCCAATCCATGAGCATGGGAGATCTTTCCATCTTCTGAGATCTTCTTCAATTTCTTTCTTCAGAGTCTTGAAGTTCTTATTGTACAGATCTTTCCCTTGCTTGGTTAAAGTCACACCGAGGTACTTTATATTATTTGGGTCTATTATGAAGGGTGTCATTTCCCTAATTTCTTTCTCGCCTGTTTCTCTTTTTGTAGAGGAAGGCTACTGATTTATTTGAGTTAATTTTATACCCAGCCACTTTGCTGAAGTTGTCTATCAGCTTTAGTAGTTCTCTGGTGGAACTTTTGGGATCACTTAAATATACTATCATATCATCTGCAAATAGTGATATTTTGACTTCTTCTTTTCCGATCTGTGTTCCCTTGACCTCCTTTTGTTGTCTGATTGCTCTGGCTAGAACTTCAAGAACTATATTGAATAAGTAGGGAGAGAGTGGGCAGCCTTGTCTAGTCCCTGATTTTAGTGGGATTGCTTCAAGTTTCTCTCCATTTAGTTTAATGTTAGCAACTGGTTTGCTGTATATGGCTTTTACTATGTTTAGGTATGGGCCTTGAATTCCTATTCTTTCCAGGACTTTTATCATGAAGGGGTGTTGAATTTTGTCAAATGCTTTCTCAGCATCTAATGAAATGATCATGTGGTTTTGCTCTTTCAGTTTGTTTATATAATGGATCACGTTGATGGTTTTCCGTATATTAAACCATCCCTGCATGCCTGGGATGAAGCCTACTTGATCATGGTGGATGATTGTTTTGATGTGCTCTTGGATTCGGTTTGCCAGGATTTTATTGAGTATTTTTGCGTCGATATTCATAAGGGAAATTGGTCTGAAGTTCTCTTTCTTTGTTGGGTCTTTGTGTGGTTTAGGTATAAGAGTAATTGTGGCTTCATAGAAGGAATTCGGTAGTGCTCCATCTGTTTCAATTTTGTGGAATAGTTTGGATAATATTGGTACGAGGTCTTCTATGAAGGTCTGATAGAATTCTGCACTGAACCCGTCTGGACCTGGGCTCTTTTTGGTTGGGAGACCTTTAATGACTGCTTCTATTTCCTTAGGAGTTATGGGGTTGTTTAACTGGTTTATCTGTTCCTGATTTAACTTCGTACCTGGTATCTGTCTAGGAAATTGTCCATTTCCTGCAGATTTTCAAGTTTTGTTGAATATAGGCTTTTATAGTAAGATCTGATGATTTTTTGAATTTCCTCTGAATCTGTAGTTATGTCTCCCTTTTCATTTCTGATTTTGTTAATTTGGACACACTCTCTGTGTCCTCTCGTTAGTCTGGCTAAGGGTTTATCTATCTTGTTGATTTTCTCAAAGAACCAACTTTTGGTTCTGTTGATTCTTTCTATGGTCCTTTTTATTCCTACTTGGTTGATTTCGGCTCTGAGTTTGATTATTTCCTGCCTTCTACTCCTCCTGGGTGTATTTGCTTCTTTTTGTTCTAGAGCTTTTAGGTGTGCTGTCAAGCTGCTGACATATGCTCTTTCCTGTTTCTTTCTGCAGGCACTCAGCGCTATGAGTTTTCCTCTTAGCACAGCTTTCATTGTGTCCCATAAGTTTGGGTATGTTGTACCTTCATTTTCATTAAATTCTAAAAAGTTTTTAATTTCTTTCTTTATTTCTTCCTTGACCAGGTTATCATTGAGTAGAGCATTGTTCAATTTCCACGTATATGTGGGCATTCTTCCCTTATTGTTATTGAAGACCAGTTTTTAGGCCGTGGTGGTCTGATAGCACGCATGGGATTATTTCTATCTTTCTGTACCTGTTGAGGCCCGTTTTTTGACCAATTATATGGTCAATTTTGGAGAAAGTGCCATGAGGAGCTGAGAAGAAGGTATATCCTTTTACTTTAGGATAGAATGTTCTATAAATATCCGTTAAGTCCATTTGGCTCATGACTTCTCTTAGTCTGTCTACATCTCTGTTTAATTTCTGTTTCCATGATCTGTCCATTGATGAGAGTGGGGTGTTGAAATCTCCCACTATTATTGTGTGAGGTGCAATGTGTGTTTTGAGCTTTAGTAAGGTTTCTTTTACGTATGTAGGTGCCCTTGTATTTGGGGCATAGATATTTAGGATTGAGAGTTCATCTTGGTGGATTTTTCCTTTGATGAATATGAAGTGGCCTTCCTTATCTTTTTCGATGACTTTTAGTTGAAAATTGATTTTATCTGATATTAGAATGGCTACTCCAGCTTGCTTCTTCTGACCATTTGCCTGGAAAGTTGTTTTCCAGCCTTTCACTCTGAGGTAGTGTCTGTCTTTGTCTCTGAGGTGTGTTTCCTGTAGGCAGCAGAATGCAGGGTCCTCGTTGCGTATCCAGTTTGTTAATCTATGTCTTTTTATTGGAGAGTTGAGGCCATTGATGTTGAGAGATATTAAGGAATAGTGATTATTGCTTCCGGTTGTATTCATATTTGGATGTGAGGTTATGTTTGTGTGCTTTTCTTCTCTTTGTTTTGTTGCCAAGACGATTAGTTTCTTGCTTCTTCTAGGGTATAGCTTGCCTCCTTATGTTGGGCTTTACCATTTATTATCCTTTGTAGTGCTGGATTTGTAGAAAGATATTGTGTAAATTTGGTTTTGTCATGGAATATCTTGGTTTCTCCATCTATGTTGATTGAGAGTTTTGCAGGATACAGTAACCTGGGCTGGCATTTGTGTTCTCTTAGGGTCTGTATGACATCAGTCCAGGATCTTCTGGCCTTCATAGTTTCTGACAAAAAGTCTGGTGTGATTCTGATAGGTCTGCCTTTATATGTTACTTGGCCTTTTTCCCTTACTGCTTTTAATATTCTTTCTTTATTTTGTGCGTTTGGTGTTTTGACTATTATGTGACGGGAGGTGTTTCTTTTCTGGTCCAATCTATTTGGAGTTCTGTAGGCTTCTTGTATGCCTATTGGTATCTCTTTTTTTAGGGTAGGGAAGTTTTCTTCTATGATTTTGTTGAAGATATTTACTGGTCCTTTGAGTTGGGAGTCTTCACTCTCTTCTATACCTATTATCCTTAGGTTTGATCTTCTCATTGAGTCCTGGATTTCCTGTATGTTTTGGACCAGTAGCTTTTTCCGCTTTACATTATCTTTGACAGTTGAGTCAATGATTTCTATGGAATCTTCTGCTCCTGAGATTCTCTCTTCCATCTCTTGTATTCTGTTGGTGAAGCTTGTATCTACAGCTCCTTGTCTCTTCTTTTGGTTTTCTATATCCAGGGTTGTTTCCATGTGTTCTTTCTTGATTGCTTCTATTTCCACTTTTAATTCCTTCAACTGTTTGATTGTGTTTTCCTGGAATTCTTTCAGGGATTTTTGTGTCTCCTCCCTATGGGCTTCTACTTGTTTATTTATGTTTTCCTGGAATTCTTTCAGGGATTTTTGTGTCTCCTCTCTGTGGGCTTCTACTTGTTTATTTATGTTTTCCTGGAATTCTTTCATGCATTTTTGCGATTCCTCTCTGTAGGCTTCTACTTGTTCTCTAAGGGAGTTCTTCACGTCTTTCTTGAAGTCCTCCAGCATCATGGTCAAATATGATTTTGAATCTAGATCTTGCTTTTCTGGTGTGTTTGGATATTCCATGTTTGTTTTGATGGGAGAATTGGGCTCCGATGGTGCCAGGTAGTCTTGGTTTCTGTTGCTTGGGTTCCTGCGCTTGCCTCTCGCCATCAGATTATCTCTAGTGTTACTTTGTTCTGCTATTTCTGACAGTGGCTAAACTGTCCTATAAGCCTGTGTGTCAGGAGTGCTGTAGACCTGTTTTCCTGTTTTCTTTCTGCCAGTTATCGGGACAGAGTGTTCTGCTTTCGGGCGTGTAGTTTTTCCTCTCTACAGGTCTTCAGCTGTTCCTGTGGACCTGTGTCTTGAGTTCACCAGGCAAGTCACTTGCAGCAGAAAAGTTGGTCTTACCTGTGGACCCGAGGCTCAAGTTCGATTGCGGGGTGCTGCCCACTGGCTCTCCGCTGCGGCAGCAACCAGGAAGATCTGCGCCGTCCCTTCCGGGAGGTTCCGTGCACCAGGGTTCCAGATATCTTTTGTTGTTTTCCTCTGGGCTCAGTACTGTGTGCAGCGTGCAGTCTCTTCTGGTTTCCCAGGCGTGTCCGCCTCTCTGAAGGTTTAGCTCTCCCACCCACGGGATTTGGGTGCAGAGAACTGTTTATCCGGTCGGTCCCTTCAGGTGCGGTGTCTCAGACGCGGTGGACCTGCTGCTCCTGGGCCCTCCTCTACGGGTACCCAGAGGCCGTTAACAGTTTCCTCCTGGGCCAGGGATGTGGGCAGGGGTGGGCAGCGTTGGTGGTCTCCTCCGCTCTGCTGCCTCAGGAGTGCCCGCCCGACCAGGGGGCCTGGGAGCAGAGAGCTGCTGAGGCAGGGATCCGCCGCCCCGAGTCTGGCCAAACACCGGAAGTGTCCGGTCCCAGAGGAACTCCGCCTCTGTGAGACCTGAGTTTACCTGGCAAGTCGTTTGTAGCAGAAAAGTTGGTCTTACCTGCGGACCCGAGGCTCAAGTTTGCTTGCGGGGTGCTTCCCACGGGCTCTCCGCTGCGGCAGCAACCAGGCAGATCTGTGCCGCCCCTTCCGGGAGGTTCCGTGCACCAGGGTTCCAGATACCTTTTGTTGTTTTCCTCTGGGCTCAGTACTGTGTGCAGCGTGCAGTCTCTTCTGGTTTCCCAGGCGTGTCCGCCTCTCTGAAGGTTTAGCTCTCCCACCCACGGGATTTGGGTGCAGAGAACTGTTTATCCGGTCGGTCCCTTCAGGTGCGGTGTCTCAGACGCGGTGGACCTGCTGCTCCTGGGCCCTCCTCTACGGGTACCCAGAGGCCGTTAACAGTTTCCTCCTGGGCCAGGGATGTGGGCAGGGGTGGGCAGCGTTGGTGGTCTCCTCCGCTCTGCTGCCTCAGGAGTGCCCGCCCGACCAGGGGGCCTGGGAGCAGAGAGCTGCTGAGGGCAGGGATCCGCCGGCCCCGGAGTCTGGCCAAACACCGGAAGTGTCCGGTCCCAGAGGAACTCCGCCTCTGTGAGACCTGAGTTTACCAGGCAAGTCGTTTGTAGCAGAAAAGTTGGTCTTACCTGCGGACCCGAGGCTCAAGTTTGCTTGCGGGGTGCTTCCCACGGGCTCTCCGCTGCGGCAGCAACCAGGCAGATCTGCGCCGCCCCTTCCGGGAGGTTCTGTGCACCAGGGTTCCAGATACCTTTTGTTGTTTTCCTCTGGGCTCAGTACTGTGTGCAGCGTGCAGTCTCTTCTGGTTTCCCAGGCGTGTCCGCCTCTCTGAAGGTTTAGCTCTCCCACCCACGGGATTTGGGTGCAGAGAACGGGCTATCCGGTCGACCCCTTCAGGTCCGATGTCTCAGACGCCGTGTGGACCTGCTGCTCCTGGGCCCTCCTCTACGGGTACCCAGAGGCCGTTAACAGTTTCCTCCTGGGCCAGGGATGTGGGCAGGGGTGGGCAGCGTTGGTGGTCTCCTCCGCTCTGCTGCCTCAGGAGTGCCCGCCCGACCAGGGGGCCTGGGAGCAGAGAGCTGCTGAGGGCAGGGATCCGCCGGCCCCGGAGTCTGCGGGAATTTTTAATGTATTAATAATTTATTTTTAAAAATTATCCAATCAAACAGTATAATGTGCAGCTTCCTAAAGGGACCGAGTGCACTCCACTCAATACCCAGCTGCCCACGCCCACATCACACTTGCGTTAGTGTCCTGGTGTGGCTGTGAAGTGCCAGGGCAGGGCGCCTTACAACAGAAGTTCCCTTTATGAGTCTAGAGTCGTAAGTTTGAAGGGGTAGGCAGGGCAGTCCTTATGTCCAGCATTGCAGCTCTAGGTGCTGGATTGCTGCCAGCCTTCAGGGTTCGCTGGGTTTGTAGACCATCATTCCTGTCCTCTTCCCATGGAACCTGTGGGGTTTGGGGTCCTTGTCCAGATTTCTTCGTGTTTTAGAGTCATCCATCCATACTACTGAGATGGAGTCTGCCCTACTGACCTCATTTTAACTCGATTGTTTCTTTTAAAGACCTGATTTTCAACTAAGGCCAACACTCTGAGCAGTCTGAGGTTTGGAAGTTGAAGCTTCAATCTCAATCATATTCATTCTCATTCATTCTCTCTCTCTCTCTCTCTCTCTCTCTCTCTCTCTCTCTCTCTCTCTCTCTCTCTCTCCAAGGACACAGGTCAATCAACACCTAAGAGAAGTGAAAATCTCCACACTAAGACTTGTTTACAAACTTTAATAACAGTGGGTTCCTAACAGCCAAAAAATAGAGCAACTCAAATGTCCAACTAAGGAACAGGCAAATCAAATGCTTTCTGTCCAAAAAGTAGTATATTTTTTGGCAGTGGAAAGGAATGAAGCACTGTATGTGCAGTAGTGGATGAGTGCTGAGGTCATTCCATTGTGGGAAAGCACAGTGGGCACAAAGGGTTCTTTATAACATGTCCAGAGCAGAGGCTGGAGAGACGACTTGCAGTTTAGAGGACCCAAGTTCTTCTCCCAGCACCCATGTAGCCCGTAATTCCAATTCTAAGGGATCCGATACCTCTTTTGGCTTCTGAGGGCACCCACACATGTGTGTCATATACTTATGCATCCACACATATATACACATAAGTAAAAATGGATCTTTAAAAAAGCATCCAGGATGGGTGTAAATCTAGAGCATAGAATACGTGCATATTAACAGGACTGGGGATGCCTGGGGTCTGTGAGGGTGGCTAGTGAGAGTGACTTGATACTGAGTTGCTTGTTGGGTGACAAAACTGTTCTAAAATTGATTATAATGATGGTTGCACAACTCTGCATGTATGAAAAGCTATTGAAATATACACTTTAAATGGAGAGCTTATATGTGAATTATAATTTATTAATGCTATAAAATTCAGTGAAATTAAAAATAAAAAGGTTATGTTATTCTAATGAAGAATGACTTAGGCAAGTATATAGAAGTGATAGTAACACAGGTATGCATAGATAATGAACATAAAATCAGAAAGGCACAAACAGACAGAGAAGGGCTTCCAGAGCTTCCTCAGCAAGGAGCAAGCTTAGGCCACAGACTGCTTCCAGCACTTCGGGATGCCTTTCTAAGAGTCAGCCATATAGGAGTCAGTGATCTTTCAGAGGCTAACAAAATTGAAGTAATCTTATAACTTCAGTCATTACCTACAGATAACTTTGTAAAATGGTTTTATTTTGTGATTCGAGAAGAGAAGACTTACATGGGAAGTATGGGATCATGAGAAAGACAGAGGGTAGAAGACGTCTGCAGGGAGAGAGTCAGGTAAAAGGAGCTAGAGCATAGGAGTGGGAGGCTTGGTGAAGGGAGAGTGAAATTGTTAGTGGGATGCATAGAAGCAAGAAAATGCTTGTAGACATCAGTCCGACACAGGCAGCAGCATAGTGGATATGCTCATTGAAATCTGACCATAGGAAAATATAAAGGGAACTTTAGGCTTGACTCTTGCCCATCCTTTGAGGTTTCTTTTTTTTTTCCTTTTTGGCCTGGAGTAGCCCCTGTTGGAACCACTGTTTGACATTACCAGGCCTCCCCTTTGAGGACCGCATCCTAGCGTGAAGAAGTTATTTCAGGTGTGTGAGATAGGCTGGGTTTATTTCATAGGCTGGTTTGTTTCACTCAAAACACTTGTCTCCACTCGTTTTCACCTACACATTGAAATTAAAATCCAGTGTGGGTTAGAAACCCATATGCAATTGAGTCATGACATAGGACCCTGTATAACAAGGTAAGGCTCTGGAAAGTTGGGGAACACTGAAAGGTTTCTGAATGTACAACAGTAACAAAATTAATTCCGAGTCAAATGCATAATGACTCAGGCGTAGCAGTGAAGGGTTTCACTGCAGCCTTGATTTTGAACACACAAGGAAGAGTTAAGCATGGCTGTGTTCCCAGGATCTGAAGAAATGGTGTCCTGAAGGAGAGACAGTGTTTCTTCTATATGATCTCTGTTAATTTGATGAGATTTCAGTGTTTTAAAATGTGTAATAGACATAATTCAGTCACCAACATAGGAACACCAACCTAGGCCTGTGGTGTGTAGTATCTTCAGAAGCTTAAGCTTACAAGGTTTATGTGCCATTTGATAAAATATATCATTGACTTTAGAAGCTACCCTTTCTCCAAAGAGTTGAATGACTCCTCTACTTGGGAGATGGGGGCACCTCAGTTCCCCCATAGGAATCAGAGTTTATAGTATGTGTGCTTATTATGAAAATTACCACATTACCAGTTTACATTCTGTACTTGTTTGCCCCACAAGATCCATTTCTGCTGTATTCTAATTATCTTGATATAATTACTATCACCTTTTACTTCGAGTTACCACAGATCAGCCAGTAAGTTACAAAGTCACCCTACTGCATGGATGCTTTCCTTAGATTTAACAACTAACCAGACCTCATTAGAATTGACAGTCTTTGAAATGCATACTTCCTGTAAACACAAAAGTTGCCAAACTTACATTGATTTAAAAAAAAAAGGTAAAAGTGTTTGTTATAGATGCATCTGATTCCAACTCATGCTTTCTCTAGGAATAAATATTTATATAAAAATTTCCCCTATAAAATAGGGACTTTTAAGAACCTGAGGAACTTTCCCGGTGTTGTCCTTAAATGGCTTGGCAGACAGAAAGCATGTTACCAATTATAAAACTACTTTCTTAACTGTTTAAAAACTCAGAGATGGGAATGGTGGTGACTCCAGTTAGTAAGTAATTATCTTTAGTGTGCTCAAACATTCACCCACCCTCTGGTCTGCAGGGACAGCATCTGTGTACTCCGGCTGTGGGAGTGTTGATTTTAGGATGCTCTATTTTCTTCTCGTGTATTTGGTACTGCGGTGTTACAGCAGTCAGATCCTGGCTGTGCTTAGAACCAGGACCCAGTGTAGTGTAGAAAACCCAAGAAGGCCTCGGATGGCTTAGCCATGATGACCACAATCTTTAGTCAGAATTGTCAGCTCTGCCCCAAATCCAATTTACTCAACTTCTAAGCAGGATTGCAAGCAGGATTTTTTTTTTTCATTTTAATTTTTTTCCCGAAAAATAGCTCTTTCCTTGTTTATTCTTTAGCCAGAACATTATAGTGTAAGCCGCAGAGTCAAGAGCATCCCCTAGCAGGTAAACCAGTTTTTAAATGGTAATTTAATATGAGGAAATGAGTCTTTAATTACTACTGCCATTGTAGCACCACGGTCTGTGAATGGCACCCCTGGCACGCCTGAACAAAGAGACTTTGTTTGTGGAGCTCATGCTTCCTGCCAAGCATAGTTGTAGACATTTTACATAGATACCTTTTTTTAAAAAATTTATTTTTCTTGGATAATTTATGTATTTACATTTCAGATGTTCTCCTCTTTCCCCTCTCTCCCATATCTCTCCCCCCTCCTCCTGCTTCTGTGAAGATGCTCCCACTCCCACCCACCCACTCCAACCTCCACTCCCTGGCATTCCCCTACATTGGGGAAGCGAGCCTTCACAGGACCGAGGGCTTCTGTTGATGCCGGACAATGCCATCCTCTGCTACAAATGCGGCTGGAGCCATGGGTCCCTCCATGTGTACTCATTGGTTGGTGCTTAGTCCTTGAGAGCTCTGGGATATCTGGTTGGTTGATAATTGTTTTTCCTATGGGGTTACAAACCCCTTCAGCTCCTTCAGTCTTTGATATCTTGTTTCATGTAGAAACGCGAATGTGGCTTTTAGCTCTCTGGAAAGCAGTAGTTCAATATTGGGTTTTATTCAGTAGTTTACCGTCTCCATATCCTATTTCTTTATTTTTGTGGGATCAATCACTGATCGGTAAGCTTAATGAGCTGCTTTCATTACAACAAGCCAGCTTTTCATACCCCAGTACTGTGTTACATCATGTTACATGAGGAAAGCTTGGCCGAGAAAGCGGTGTACTGCCTCAGCCCATGCATGTGGTGTGTGGAAAGGAACCAAGCTACGGGGAAGAAGCAGGGCTGAGTAGCAAAGGCAGGCTGCATGGGTGCAAGGTGACTGGGGCAGGGGGTGCCAGGCTCCTGTGTATCAGCACTGCAGGTGCTTGTGCCTTTGTAAGCAGACCTTAACGGAGCTGGATGGTAGATGTTTGAGTGTTAGTGTGTGACGGTGCCTCCAAAGAGACCTGCACTCAGGAGTCCGTCAGTAAAGTGCCCTCAATTGGGACCTTAGTTTGAGTTCCACAGAAGTGATCATCGGAGTGTGATTCAATCCTAGACCCATGACACCTAACTGGCCACCATATTCTGTAGCCCCGTGCTTCCATTTGCTCCTTCCACACACATTAGAGTGAGATGAACATACCTCCCTGTGCCTTGAAACCTTGCGTGGGCTTTGTTAAGGCTTTTTCAGTTTTCTGGAGCTGCGTGGTGCCGACCCTCTTCAGTGTCTCAGCCATCGGCAGCGCAGGAGCACCCTGTAGTGTCCTCTTCATGAGATGTTACACTTAAGACGTGGAAGAGTTTGTTTATAATTGTGTTTTTATGGTGCTGGGGATTGACCCAAGAACCCCACACCTTCCAGACAAGTGTCCTGCCACTGAGCGACACCTAGCCCAACCGTGTATTTTGTTAGTCTTGCCAGTGTTACTTACACAGATTGTGAAACCCTCTAATGACCTTTCAATCCCAGACCCATGACCTCTTCTTTACCGCTGTATGCTTTCACCTGCTCTTCCCCCATGTGCACACATGCACGCACGCACGCCCGCTTCTAACATCATCTAGTCTAGAAGTAAGCTATGAACCTCTTAGAGTCAGTGTGTGTGAGCCATACAGTTGAAGACAATGTTATTGGTTGGAAGTTAGCTAATATTTCTTACCCAAGGGCCACCATGAGCCTTGTGGTAACATCGGTGTCAGCCTCCCTGTCTGATGAGCCTGACCTGTAACCTGCCAAGTAACTTATCTGTATGGTATCTTGACCTGTAAATTGTATGTAATCTTAAGATGGCTTTACTTTAAATCTGAGAATGCTTCATACTCTGAGAAGACAAACAAGGCATGGGATATTATATAGTAAGAAAATTCCTCCTGGGACTACTTCACTGGGCTTTGGAACCATAGATAATTACCTACCCTTTGTCAGTAAGTCCAGGTTAAAACAGATCTCAGCCCTGACGGACTCAGATATGTTCCTCACAAAGCTGCAAGAGAACTTTCAATGCCAACAGGAAAGCTAAAAGCAACCTGTTCCTCACAATTCCAGACAGGCGTTGTGTTTCTTTTTCTTGTGGTTGGCACAGTCACTTCCTGTTTGTTTCCTGCCGGTCCACACTGAAGGAAAAGCCGAGTACCTCACTGAGTGCTGGATGTGGTCTGCACCTTGCCAGAGGAAGTAGATTGTTTAGTCTGGGTTTAAGCACAGGATTAGGCAGCTGCAAGACTGGGGTAAGCAAGAGTGACAGCAAGACGTTTGTGTAAGACTTGGACTCTGTCCTTGGAGAAATGTGCAAGTCAGAGACAAGGTGATGTGAAGTGAGAGAAATGGGAAGAAAGGTCAGCTAGAGGGAGCTGGCTGCTGATGGTGGCTGAGGCGTTTGTCACCTTTGGCATTTAGTGTGATATTTTCAGAGCCATAGAGTGCAAGCCTTCTTTTCTGGGAGACTAAAGTTGCTTAGTGGTAGAGTTGAGCTTTTATGTAAACCTACAAAATCTAAAGTAGCCTTTATTTTTAAATAGCATAAGATCTTAACTGTAATTCAACTAAGTAAATTATAATTATTTGAATACATTATTTAAATTATACATTATTTAAGTGAATAAATTTGGTTAAATTATGGTCAATTAAAAGTTAGCTAAACTTGGAAGGTAAATACATTTCTCTGGCTTTGTCTTAAATCAGCAGTTACTCTGCCATCGGGTTATGGTATTTAATACCCTGTCTGTCTTCTTTGGTTCCCCAGGCTATCTTTTAATTGTATGTATGCAAAACTAACATTTTAAAGGCCTGAAATTACATTTACTTGTACGGTAACCTGTAAAGTACAGTCTCGTCCCTCAGCCCTTACCGATAATAGAAGAATACGAAGTTCTTGTCCCGAAGTCTGGTGGGGACAAAGAGGGGTGGGTGGGCTCTCACAGCTAACTGTCCCTGGGTTGAGTGCAGCTGGGTTTTGTTTTTACTTTTTTGTTTTTGTTTTTAATCCCAAAATAGGAGCTTTCCTTTTTGTCCCATAGCAAATCCTTCTATGTCCCTGAATGCTGCTTTTCCCATTTCCTGCTGTTAAAAGATATGTAGGCAGTTTAAAGAAAAGCCAGAGAACACACAGAACACATTTAATTTGTGCTGTTCACTCGATTAGCACTAGGTATAAACAACTTTTTGTTCCAGGCTAAGAACTGTTTAAATGCCCCCCAACCTCAGGCCCCACGCACCCCTTTTCTTGCTCACTTCATAATGAGAAAAGTCTCTAATCAAGGCTCCAACAATAAAGACTAGACTTGAATGCCAAGAAAGTTAGAATTCATTCTGTGTAACTGTATGCCCAGGGACCAGTGATTCAAGTCCTGCTTTTGGTTCAGGGGTTAGAGCACCCACGAGTGAGTGAGGCACACCAGGTCCTGCCTACTGTGGATCTTACCCATCCCTTCTAATCCTTCAGAAATGTCATCAAAAATGCACATCTCACAAGACTTTCTTTGGAGTGCTCTCATGCAAAAGGTTTATGCTGTAGGATCTATAACCTTTATTCCTTATAACCTGCAATCACATGTAGAAAGTATTCTTGGTAAATCCAGTTGTGACATACCTTATGTATTCAGCACCCATACATCCCCATATTCTCTGCCTCCTAGCAGGCAGCCCCGCAAAGCGCTGCTCACAGATGCACAGACACCGATTACATTCTTGTAATGGTGGCGAGGCACTGCTCGAAGAGCAGGAGTCACAGAGCAGAGTTTTCATTGTCAAAGAACTCAAAATCCTGGCTTCTGAGCCAGGACTTGTTCAAGTGCTTCTCCCAGAAGGCAGTGAGTGGAGGAGCATTGTGGTTGAGGCAGTGTCCTGTGTTCTGGTCTGTTACAGTGACTTAAAGGGGTTGCTTGCAAATTGACTTTCTGAAGTTACTCCTGCACATAGGAAATAGGTTATTTACGTTTCCCATTTTGGGTATGGATTTTACTCACTTGGTTTTCTCCTAAACTTTCATTATTTCTTATTTGAAATGCTTCCCTCATTTCCAGTAGTTGTAGGGAGTTCCGAGAAGCTCTTACATAGAGATTCAAAAATTTAAGATGGTCTAGGTATTCTGGTGCTTGCCTGTGGCAGTCTAGGCCCTCCAAAGGCTGAGGTAGGAAATCTCTAGTTAAAGGCAGGCCTGTACCACGTAGTTAAATGCTGAAGACACCAGGGGTATAACGAAGAGACGGCTTCTGATGAACCACGATGGAAAGAAGGTAGACAGAGTAAGAACCTGGTGCCATTTCCAACAAAAGGTTCCTGACCTCTGTTAAATGTGAGCTAAAGACTAGGGTGGTGCCCTGCTAGAGACTGGGGGTGGTGCCCTGCTAGAGTGCAGGAAGCCCAGCCATTTGGTCCCCAGCTCTGCAGAAAACCGGGTGTGGCAGTGCAGGCTTGTCTTCCTAGCCCTTGGGGATGGAAAGAGGAGAATCAGAAATTCTGAGTCATCCTCAGCTACAGAGTGAGGTTAAGGTCAGCCTGGGCTACACAAGAGCTTGTGATTTCAAAAGGAAAAAGAAAAGAAAATCAAAAGCGGAGCTAGTTATCAGACAGGAGTGTGATACCTGTCCACACTTGTCAGCTTGTGTTTGATGTCCCAGTGGGTGATTCAAGAGAACAGTGCATGGCATCTTCTGTGCTGGTCCAGTTCGGTTTTAGGCAGTGGAACTGCATTGTTCTGACTTTGCAGAGTTCTGACTAAAGCTAAGGCCTTCTCCTAGGATGAAGCATTTAGTATAAGCCAAATGTTTGTAACAAGTAATGACTTCCCTGTGGTTTTCTTAATTTGCTATTTTAAAATGTCAGCTGCTTAGGTCTCATTGACTGATTAGTAACCAGTCTAAGTATTTTAAGAATTTGTAAGTAATTAGTTTACTCTGGGAATAGCTTGAGGCATTATTAAAATAGAATGTTAACTTCATTGGAAACATTTCCTTTTTTTTTTTTTTTTTAAAGCTCTCTTTTTGTTAGTGGCATGCTATAGTCTGGAGGCCTTTGTTTAGTGGACTCACACAAGGATGAGTCACTAAATAAAAGCAAGCCTTGGGCAAGGACTTGCTTGGCCTGCTGGATCCCGTTGCATACAAGTCAAACCATCGAGTCCCATATGGTGTGCTCCAGCTACCTGATGCAAACCTAGAAGTTGTTTCTAAGATCGCACAGGTGACCTCTAGACCTGGCCCATCTGCTCGCTGGGCTTAGCTGTTTTAAGCTCAGACAGACTTGCTCTTCCCCTTCTCCTGTGAGAGCATCGGGACCGATGTCCAGTTAGTACCCAGCCCTTCACCAGAGCTGAGCAAAAGCACAAGCATTCTCTTTCTCTTCAGTGTTAGAAGCAGCAGTGGACAGGCAGGTGGCCAGGGTTTAAGTACTGTGTGTAAGAACAGTTGGTGTTTACAGCCCTGATAGCCTTGAGACTTGAACTTTTGGGTCTGCCTGGTATTTTGTAACCACTGTACTGAGCTGAAATCCACAGGCAGGCTGCCCCTAGAATGGCGTTTAGTGTATAGTTAGCTGTCTTTAAGTAAACCAGAGGATAGTTGCAGACGTCCCTGCAGTTACCAAAATCTGTAGATGGATGTTCAAGTCCCTTCTGTGAAATGGCGTGAAGTCTGTATGAACCTATGTATGTTCTCATATTCCTCAGGTTGTGTGTAATGCCTGGGACTGTGTGAATCGGGGCTCCTCTCTAGTACTTAGGGAGTGACAAGGAGCAAGGCTTAGATTGATGCAGATGCCTCTGTTTCCCAACACTTTCCATTGGTGACGGATTGAATCCATATGTGAGGGTCCAGTGGCTATGACTGATGTCCACAGTCATCAATCCATCCACACCGTGTTTAGAAGGAAGAACTAGGGACAACGGTGATCAAGGGATAGTAAGTTACAGTTGTAGCAGAGAAAGAAGTTCTGTCGTGTTGTCGCATGGTAGGAGGACAGCAGCTCACTTAGGTTCAGGATTGCTCAGACAACTGGAAGAAAGGATTTTGAGTGTTTTTATTATAAGAGATAATAGTGGTAAAATATGTAAAGTATGCTTAACTTGAATCAAACATAGAAAGATTCTTTTAAGTTCTTCCAAACCGCTCCTCCACTGGCAACATTTCATTCTCTCAGCCCCGGGCAGCTGTTAATCCACGTTGAGCCATTACGGGCTTATCTACTCTGAACACTTTCTGTTGATGGATTCATACAAAAAGTAGTCTTTTGTGACTGGCTTTTTAGAAAAACATTTACTTATTGTTGGGAACTGAACCCAAGGCCTTATGGGTTTTATGCAAGCACCACTGAAAGCTCTACGCCCCAGCACTTTTAAAAACTCACTACAGTGTTCTCCATATTATAGCTTGTATCAGTACCTCATTCCTGTTCAAACTGATATCCCAGCACACTGCCCAGTCACATCATCTGTCTGTTGGTTGGTAGACACTTCAGTTGTTTGTGTATTTTGGCAGCAGTAACTCTGCTGTGGAGATTACATGTAACTTTTGACATGGACATAGGTTATGTTTCTCTTAGGCACACGCCTGAGGTATTTTCAGGCTATTTTCCAAAGAAGCTAGAGCCTTCCGACCTCCCAATTTCACACAGTATTATGGTTATAATTTCTCCACATCCTTGATAATGCTTGTTGATAATCTGATATTTTACTGTGGTCGTCTCACTGACACAAACGGGTATCTCCTTGTGGATTGGAACTGCATCTCTGGAAAGACCAAGGCTGCTGCTGGCCGTCCCCTCCAGTGCTTTCCGATGGATTGTCCTTGGAGAACCGTCTGCTCAGATCTTATTGCCTGTTACTTCATCTTTCTGTCACTGTCACTCATCTTTCTATGTCGTCTTCTATCCTCCTCATGAAGATCTTATCTCTAAAAGTTATCTTCTTGGTAGAGTTGAGAATGGACTTCCTGTGCATCCTAGGCGAGCACTGTCCCTGGGCTACAGTCCCAGACCACACTGGAACTGAGGGAGGGCCCTCGGTGCTGGACCCCCTCAGGCTGGAGCTCAGGTGGTTATGAGCTGCAGGTGAACTGGACTTGGGAGAGCAGTAAGTGCTCTTCACCACGGTGCCAGCTCCCCAGACAAAGTCTTAATTTTGAGGCACAGGAGTTCTTTATGTAGTCTTAATACATGTTCCTATGATTTTGTAAAAATAAACAAAATTCTGCTCCTCTCTGGGTGTCTTTTCATCTTCTCGATGGTGCCCCTTGAACCTGACAATTTTATACACAGGCTTCATTTTCCTTCTCTTCTGTTGCTATGCTTTTGTGTTGTCTAATTCACGGTCAGGAGGATCTTGTTCTTCCCTTTGTCTCTGTGTGTGCGTGTCCTGTTGCACGTACTCGCCTCGTACACGTGTTGGGAAGTAATTGATTGCAAATGTGAAGGCTAATTTTGCTCTCGCTTCCCTCCTGGTGATCGCTGTCAGGCCTTACTGTGAGAGCCAGGTAACATCTGCAAGGACTGCGCTCTCCTGAGTCCTGGAGCTTCAGAGGACTTCTCTGTTTGGGGAGCTACTTTCCTAAGAGTTCTTTGGGTTTCCCTGTGAATTTTGAGGTTGTATCTTTTTATAAAAAGAGCTGAAATTTTGTTAGGGATTGTGTTGGGTCTATACATTGACCTAGGAAAAAATTGACATTTTTTTAAGTGTGTGTGTGTGTGTAAAAGCTAGAGGTCATCCTGAGGTGCCTTCCTCTTTTGTCCAACACCTTATTTTTGATGCAGTGTCTCTCACTTAACTTGGAACTCCTCGACAGTTCAAGTCAGTGACCTCAGGGATCAGCTTGTTTGTGTCCTTGTTTGCTCTTGCCAGCTTCGGGCTGGGGTGGTAATCTTGGTGACATTGCTGTGTGAGGCAGGGGCTCTGTAGGGCTCAGCAGTGGGCCAGCTACATTCTGTCTAGAAGAGGACACACAGATGGGAACACTCCTGCATTCCTTCTGTGTCATTGTCACCTAAGCTATGTCTTCTACCCACAGCCCTTTCCTAATGTGAGGTCAGAGAGGAGGAGGGAGGGAGGGAGGAGAGAGAGAGAGAGAGAGAGAGAGAGAGAGAGAGAGAGAGAGAGAGAGAGAGAATGAGAATATGAATGAGTGGACATGAATTTCTGATTATGAACGTGTAACTGAGATATGTTGGAGGCTCAGGAAGGCCCCTTCCCTCAAACCCATGGCATAGCATGTTGAAGCTCTGGGAAGGAGAGCAGCTTTCTAAAGTTAGGACTCTCCCCACTGTTCCATAGCTGCACATATGTGGGACGCTTGTGCAGAGGTGGCATTAGGTAGCTCTTCTGGGCCTAGACGTGAAATTAGAATAAAGAGCTGCACCATCAATTAGAATACAAGGCACAGTTATAACTGGTAACTGTTTATTCTGCCATTACCAAGTGAAGACAAACCCTTACCCCCTGCTCAGAACTGCACCTAGCTCCCCGCCGTTAGTGTGGAAGAGAGCCCAGTGGTTAGAGTCTACAGGTCTGGAAAGGTGTGGTGTGACCTCTTACTGGTCTCTGACTCTTTCTCCCTGTGTTTTGAACTCATACTTTGGTAGGTGCAGGTACCCGTATTTGAATCCAGGCCTTGCCATACTCTGTGTGCAATCATAAATTCTTTGTACCACACCTCATTACTTGGAGAAAGTGAATAGCTTATCTCCCCATAGGGTGGTAACGGCGAATACATGAGTTATTTACACATAACATAGAAAGGGCTTAGAAAAGTACTGTCCTGTAGAGTGTTGCCAGGATTTTAGATGTTTGAGTTAAAAGTAGTTGTAAAAATAAAAATTAACAGCCATAGCTACTATTGCCATCCCTACTCCTGTACTCAAAAGTGGATTGTCTATAATTATATTAACTGTGACCTATACCACCTCCCCCTACACACACACACACACACACACACACACACACACACACACCCCTCCCTTCTGGGGATGTTAAGGGCAGTAGGAGAAAGAGGCCCTGTTTGTAGGCATCCCATAAAGTCTTTACCTGATTCCCCTGGGCTGTGCTTCCTTCCAAACCCACTAAGTATTAGAAAACCCACCACATTCTAGTCACGTGAGTTAGATTCAGTGCTTAATGAAAAGCCCTCGTTTTAAGACTAGCATTCAGAAGAGTTTCTGTTTTCTTCAGTTTGGTTAAGAAACAGCCAGGGATAAGTTGCCTCAGAAGGAACATACAATTCCAAGACCTAGCACTCTGTCTAAACTCTCTCTTCTCTTCCATTTCTCGGTGCTCTGGGGCTATAGGTGATCCCCGCATGGTTTTGGGCATGGTTTTGGGCTCACAGTTAATGTGGGACAAGGTCAGCGTGCAGCTCGACAGTTAAACAGAACGGCCTGCCAAGTCTGCCTGACGCCCTGTTTCTTCTCTCCTGCGCAACAGGTATCTCAGACGAGGATATCATCAACATCACTCTGCCCACTGGAGTTCCGATTCTGCTGGAGTTGGATGAGAACCTGCGTGCCATTAAGCCTCACCAGTTCCTGGGCAACCAGGAGGCCATCCAGGCAGCCATTAAGAAAGTGGATGATCAAGGGAAAGTGAGACAAAACAAATAATAAAGTACGACCAGGAGCAAGCGGAGTGCGGGGTGGTGTGCAGTGCGTTCCCCTGTGGGCGTCTCCCCTCCTCCCAGTGGCTCACTTCCTCCAAGGCTGGTGGTAGAGTTTGTGTAGATAACTAGGTAGTTGTCATGGCCCAGACGTGACCTTTGGATGTCTAAGTCCAACTTCACTTCTGCTCCTCCTGTTTGATTTAACATTGCAAAGTAGTAGCCAGCGGGGTTTGACCAAGGTTGTTTTGTGTTTTGGAGACAGGAGAGTAACAGGATGAAATTGTTTATCACTTAACAAGTCGTCACTGAGTCCCCACTGGCAGGCACTGTTCCAATGAGCAGGTCACTGTTTTATTCCACAACAGTTCCTGAGAAGAGTGAACACTACTAGGTAGCCCTTGGGCAGTTTACACCAGCGGCCCATCGAATGGCAGAGTCATAGATGGGCCCTTGGGAAGGCATCCGAGAACCACAGTAGCACAAGGCCCTTTGATTTCCCCCAGCCCACTGCCGTCCTGTTTGCCGTCAGTAAAATCAACTTCAGCCAGTGAGAAGGACCGGGATTGGCACAGCCGTAGCCGTTTATGCTCTTCTGTTTCTCTTTGAGCTTTTGAACTTTAACCTTTGGGGACTTAGCAGTTAGATGAAAATAAAGCTTTGTGACTGCAAACAGCACGCGCAAGGTGTCTCGGGTGTGTGGTGGATTTCAGGCGGGTCTCTGAGCCCGCCGTGGACGCTGTCTCCTGGTACACTCCAAGGGTTACACTTAGTTCAACACAGGCTACTCTGGAAGGGAGGGCTGGCTTGGGGGAAGGTGATCGGGGTGCATGTGATTTTATTCACCTGAGCAGGATGACGGCATACGAGAGCCTCTCACGTACATCAGCTAAGGACAGAAGAGTCCAGTCTGTATCGTAGTTCATGTGGGCTGTGAGCAGACATGCAGTGTGTGTTCAGGGGCTGTGAGACGGCCACCATTTCCTTAGGCCGCTGCCTCCCTGAAAGCAAGTCATGGATATTTCAGTGACAGTTACGTGGACATTTTGCAGACAGTACCTACTATAGATTTTTATCATTTTTCATGCTTTCTCCAGGGATAGATGAGTTCACTAGGATCCAGTTCTAAATCCTTGCTGCAGCTTGGTTTTTGAGTCAGTATCTTTGTATCTTCAGGGATTGGCAGGAAAAGATGCTGAAGAGACTAAACAGACCATTTGGAATCCTCGAGACTCCCGTAGGCGATTTTGCCAATGCTTTCTGATGCTCACTGTTTTTGAGATTTGACAGAAATACGTGTGAGCAAAGGGATATTTTATGGGGGAAATGTACATAAACCCACTAACAACTGCACTGCTCCAGCCTCAGGGCCAGTGTGAAGCCGGTCTCTCTGCCTTGTTAGCAGGGATCTGGGATTTCTGGAAGTGGGTCTGACCTGCATACTAATCTCTTTCTGAAACTGGGACAGACTTGAGCAATTTTTCTTCTAAAACGAAGGAAGACAGCCTCTCTATAAATGTCCCTGGAGTGAGCCCTGGGTTCCCTGGGGCCAGCCTGACGGGTCTCCTCTGCTCGCTCAGCGTGGTAAGATGAGGCAACAGCCAGCACAGCAGCACCTCCGGGTGTCCGCTGAGTCGAGCATCCCACCACACTGCAGATAGGTCTTTCCGGTTCTGTTCCAGAACATGAGTGCTTTTTCACCAAGAGTGACATTGCCATTGAGATGATGATACCCTCGGATAGGATGCTTTCTGATGGTTTTTTTTTTTTTTTTGCCTCAGCAACGATATGCAAGAAAATCAGCGCGATCTATTTCCATGGTGCTTGCCTCCTGTCAGTCAGCAAGCTGTTTCTCATCTTAGACTCCTGCCCACTCTTACTGAAGTGCAGTGTCTTCCTCTTGGCCCCCTTGTTCATTCTAGCAGAGGTTTCAGACCAAGCATCCACCTCCCCATAGACACTTCGTATTGTGCAATTACAGTTCTTTATTTTCTTAGCCCCTTTCTGACTTTGACAAAATGAACCCAGAGGAAAACAGCATTACAAGACAGAAGACTTCTCATCCAACTGTTAATTTTACACATTTTTATTCTATGGCAACACGTAAGAATCTTCACAAAGTTCAGCTCCCTGTAGGAAGAAAGCTTTCCTTCTCTCAGAATCACCCCACCATTTCTTCCACAGGGCAGGTCCTGGTCATATTCTCTGGTTTTATCTTTCATATGATTGACTTCTCACAAATTTTGGGCTCACTTATTTAAGGCATTTGTGGCAATAAACTACCTTGTCTCCCAGGAGAGCTAGTTGTGGCCATTGTGAATCCAATGCAAATACACATTAAAAAAGAAATAGACGATTTAATTATCCAA
This sequence comes from Rattus rattus, assembly GCF_011064425.1. Taxonomy (NCBI): domain Eukaryota; kingdom Metazoa; phylum Chordata; class Mammalia; order Rodentia; family Muridae; genus Rattus; species Rattus rattus. The sequence continues at coordinate 105,145,015 of NC_046159.1, read as the reverse complement.
ATAATTCAAGGTTGAACTGAGTTGTTCATTCAGGAGTACTGTGGTTGAATGAAACTGAACCCCCTGTGTTGATAGGCTTGGAGGTGGGGCCATTAGGCAATTAGGATTAGATGAAGTCATGAGAGTGGGTGGGGCCTGATGGTGGCTTTAACGGCTTTATCTTAAGGGAGAGGCCTGAGGTATTGTTGTGGCCCCAGTTTGCCATGCATGCTCTGCCGTCTTCAGCTAGGCCCGCACCAGCTCCTAGCATCATGCTTTTGGTCTGTCTGGCCTCCGGAACCATGAGCTAAAATTAGCCTCTCTGTACAAGCAGTAAACATAGTAATGGGAATGAAGACAGGTGCGTCAGCTCTTCAGTCTTTAAGACCTTAGAACCATAAGTTGAACCTGACATGTGATATGTTACTTTGACAAGGCTTTGTGTCTGTGTGTCTGTCTGTCTGTCTTGAGACAGGACCTCTCACTGGTTTGGAGGATAAGCATGCTAGGTGGGCTGCCCATTCCCCCACCTCCCCAGAACCGGGATAACGAATGTGTGCCACCATACCTGGCTGCTGCCACATTTTTTTTTTTTTTTTTTTTTTTTAACATGGGTTCTGTGGCTCAGACTCATCACTTGTGGTAACTCCCAAGTTCCTACTTTGACAAAGTTTTAAAAGCAGGCTAGAGAGCAGTACCACTGCTGTGTACACATAATAAAACCACAGCTTAACCTCCTATTTGAGTTAGGGCTAACCATTTATTGTAAATTGCCAACACGCTGAAAAACTTTTCATAACAAAGCACGTGGTGTCCGGGTAAGCAGAGAAAGAACAGAAGTAGCGCGAAGAGGTCTCACGCGGTGGCCACATTGCTACCACGCCAACTTACAGCCACGACCGTGTTCCTTCTCATCCCTTTCCTCCATTCCCCTGGTGCCCCATAGAACCCAGAAGCATCTCTGCCAAAGTATTGCAACTCACGTCTGACCTGTGTATGGTGCACGTGATTTCTGGTTGTTGCCGAGAGGCCGTTCAGCCTGCTAGGCGTGGTTTCCGGAGGACCGTGGGTCCCTCCAACGTGAAATGTGTTGAGAGATAATGTTGCAGGGCTGCCTCTTGGCTTGCTGTGTGTGATCTGTGTGGAACATCGTGATTACTTCCACGGGGCATTGTAGAGACTAGCGTATCCCAGCGGGGGTATTAAAGGTGAGTACATTTACCAGTATTATAAATCTCACGGCATCGCGGAAGAAGAGACACGAGACAGAAGAAGGCAGAGATGGCCCCTTTGCTACTGTTTTGGACTGGAGGCATTTGCATGAACATGGGTATGCATTTTCATGCGTATATTCCGTTGCCTCCAGCCCTGCCAACTTGGATCCTCTGAAAGGGCCTAGCAGCCATAACCCACTAATCCTTAGCATACCGGAGCCCCTTTGATCTCAGTTCCTAAGTACTTTGACACACAACTGGGGATATTTAGGGTAATGGTTCCAGATCTGAAACAGACGGAGACATGGTAAGCCTGAAGCATCTACCAGGCAGAAAAGGGACAGGACGTGCCCCGAGACTGATGGGACAGGGAAGCTGGCCTGAAGGTATAAATTTGGAACGGTTTAAGAAAATTAATTTTAAAAACAATGCTGGTAATGGCTTATAGGACATTTAAAAATAACCAGTAAAATCATAGATTTTTAAAAAGAGGAACAAAATGCTCCAATTTTCTAAAATGTAAAAGCAATTGCAGGGAGGAAACACTTGATACATACAGTTTTGGGTTGCGTTCAGTCCTGAAATTTGCTTTATTGTATGAAGTAGCCAGATAAAGAGAGCGAGTTTCTGTCCCTTTTGTCTTGAACTCAATCCTTGGTAGATAAAGGAGATAGAGAACTTCTTAACCTTTATTCTGTAGAGTATATTATATATCAGGCTAGTGAGACAGCTCTGAAAGTAAAGGCACTATGGTTAAGTCTGGGCAGCATGGTGGGCGGGGAGAACCAGCTCCCCGAAGTTGTCTTCCACATGCATGCTGTAGCATGTACGTGCGCATGCGCACATGCACACACACGCACACACTAAAGGAATATAAGACAATAGCTGTATAGTCTGTCACGTTTTCTGCCTTTGAGACTACAGCTATGCATGTACCTGATTCGCCTACCTGCTGCTGTAACTCATCAGGAAGATGGCTATGATTGGCATTACCTTTCAGCTGAGTATTAACAGAATCTCTCTCCTGAGGCAAGCATTTTTTTCCTCCACAGTATCTTGAAGTGACATGACTTCTTAATGCTACTCCGTGGCACCTAAATTCTGTTTAATCCGAGCTCCCCTCATCAGGCGCGTCCCGGATGATGTCCCTCCTGTCACTGAGCTCAGTGTCACATTCAGCTTGACTCTAGGTGACCAGGAAACAGTCGTCATCCCTGCTGCCATCAGTGGCCCGAAATGGATGTCCCTCATTTCCTACAACAGAAGCCGAGTGCGGTCTGCCAGCATTAAGGGTTTTCCTCACCCCATCCCCCCTCACCCCCCCACCCCCTGTGCAGCATTTAAATCTGCGTTTTCAGCTCTCCGTCCCTGACAGACAACCCGAGGGAAACAATTGAAGATTTTCTTTGGCTCAGAGGTTTCAGTTCATGATCACTTGTCCTTGCTGTCCCCAGGCTGTGGTAGGCAGAACATCACGGCAGGAAGCATGTGGAAAAGCAGAGGTAGCCAGGAAGGAGGAGGGAGGCAGAGCTGGGAGACAGGTCGGAGACCATATACACACGTCAAACTCATGCCACCAGTGAGCAGGCTCAAAGCATGCGCACACCCCACAATTCCCGTTTCTTAATAGTCCAAATCAGTTCTGTCTGTCCGTGCATTAGTCTTTCTCATTGTTTCAGAACTACTTGGGTTTTATTTAGTTTTATGCTTTAAAAAGTAAAATACCACCTTTCCCTGCATTTCCTATGCCCCATTGCCATTCCCTTCCAACATTGTGTATGTGTGTGTTTGTGTTGTGTGTGTTTAACTCGCTGTTTATGTGGGAGTATGGGATCATCTACTGGAGCATGGAACTGCATCTCTGAAGGAAACAGATCCTTCCTCCCCAAGAAGGGATTTCCTGACTCCCTCACCCACCCATGCTTGGACTTTTTTTTGGGTTGATTATGTGTTACAATAAATATTGTGTGTTCATGTGATGCAACAGCCTTCTTATGCAGGGAAACACTTGCTTTTTGCAGTTAATAATTGCCTCTGCTCTTACAGTCGCCCCATCTCCTCTTCTGTGATGATCCCTAAGCCTCCAGAGGAAGGGAATTCAGCGTCTACTTCATTACAGTACACAGAGCAATCAAGCTGTTTCAGATCTGGAAGTTTTATTCCTCTTGGCTTAGCTTTCATAATGATAGAAGGCTCTGTGCTCACTCACTACGGGAGTGAGAAAAATAAGTTTTACCCAGCTGTGAACCCTGAAAGCTACAGCAACATTTGGCCTGGCAAAATAGACCCACTGGTGCAACAGGGGTACAAACGTTAGAAAGGTAACCATCCACTTTCTGATTGGATGTCAGGCCCACTCCAGAGTATGTAACGCATGCCTGGCACCATTAAATGAGCCAAGAACCCATGGCTGGGTAGATCATGGGCTCAGAGGGAGAACATACTGACAAATAGTAGGTTAAATAGGCATAGTTTTAACCTGCCCCCAACTTTTAGTACTTGCCTTTGTGCACATAGGCTGATGCATGTATCAGCCCTCATCAGCTAAGCTTCTGTTGGCAATAGATGGTTATTAACACAGAAACTCACAGTCAGTGTGCAGAACAAGAGACCGAGAAGTACTCCACATTTTTATTACATATTTGTAGGGATACATGCATGCCAGTGCATGTAGCATTGGGGACTGGGTTCTCTCCTTTTACTATGTGAGTCGCAAGGATCAAAATGAGGTTATCAGCCTTCAAACAGGTCACTGGGCTTGGTTGCAAATGCCTTCACCTGCTGAGATATCTTGAAGACCCTCAATGCATTCATCTGTTTAGATCAGAACCCTCACAATTCATTTAGTACCCCCGAAACCCCATCTTTTTTATTTAACCTTGGTTTCATTATTTTTCCTTTTAATTTAAATATTTAATATATATTTATATATATAATTCACAAGTATGTAAATACAGCCTGTTGAGCTCGTTTACTGTGGCCTGTATGTACCTGATTTCAGGGCTGACCACTTGGTGTATAACCAGTTAGAGGACCAATTCTCTCTCTCCTGGCAGTTATCAGTTGCCTGGAGTTCTTAGTCTAGGGTTGGGGCCCCATCAGACTTCCCACATCGTTAACATAATTATTGGTGGTGTCGTTGTTCACGAAAGCCTCATCTTAACCCAGGTGAGTTGGGGTGAAGGGACATTTCACATCCAAGCTGTAACATCTAAGTATTCTCACTTTGAAAACTGTAGTTTATGGAAATGAATTAGGTTTCTTGAGATGCAACATCAGTGTACATCCAAGGTACCAAAGAACCAACGCCCAGAAGAAGGAGCCATTCATGGGCAACCCCGCTGACTCGAAGCCAGGATCTTAAGTGGCTGCTCTCCTCGTGAAGACGCCACCACAGCTGAAGGAGCTGCTGCCCAATTTACCTAAGAGGCTTCTATAAATGGAGTAGTAAAGTCCGCCACTCATTTGAGAAGGGACCATCTGCCCAGTTTCCTCGCTTGGCACCTCCTTGAGAGGAAGTTTCACTGGAAGGCTTAGTGAACTAGATGGGCTGTCAGGTGGAGCTAGAATTTGTCTATTATCTACTATTTCACACTGATAAGATTAAGAAGCAGCTGAGATTGGGCCTTGGCAAATATCAGCACTGCGCAAAGGGAAAATCTAGCACAGACCTCTGTACTCATAATCGAGGCCATTGATCTGTTCTGACAGATTCTGTGGACACCCACAGTCCTCCAGGCACCTCAAGCCATAGGCTCACTACTTGCTGTCTAGAATCCTGGATCCGATTTAAATTTTATTTCTGCACATGGACACTGGGGGTCAGTATTTATTCACAAATGTGTCTATATTTGCCTCTGACCCTACCTCTGGTAATCTGCTACAACTGGTCGTGTGCAGGGAGGCCTGGAATTCCTCTGCGGGATTTCTTTCTGTGGTCATGTAGCTAGAGAGCTCCGCCTACATAACCATAACCACAAATAGAAACTCTGGAACCCCATGGAATTTTAGCCTGGGAAAGAGGCAGTTTTGAATCTAATAAATAGACTAATACCAAGTCCTTCCTGGTTTCTGGATACTTGTCTGGCACCATTCAGCCAGCATCCTGGCCACCACCCCTGACTTCTCTCTTGATTAATTGTGGTGGTGCCTCCATTTATGATTTTATTCTCCATACCCATCGCTACTCTTAAATAAAGCCCTCATCTTCCCCAGAGCTAGTTCAGCCACTCTCCTGTCAATTCTCTCTCTCTCTCTCTCTCTCTCTCTCTCTCTCTCTCTCTCTCTCTCTTTTTTGATTTATTATTTTATGTATGTGAGTACACTGTCGCTGTCTTCAGACACACCAGAAGAGGGCGTCAGATTTCACTTCAGATGGTTGTGAGCCACCATGTGGTTGCTGGGATTTGAACTCAGGACCTCAGGAAGAGCAGTTGGTGCTCTTAACCACTGAGCCATCTCTCCAGCCCCCTCCTGTTAATTCTCTTGTCTCAACATGTTCTACTCTTCTCCAGACAGGTGTCAGGGTAACACTCCCAAGTCCTGCCCCACAGAGGCTCATGCAGACTCCCAGAAGGGCTAGTGTCCTTCCAGGCTCTTCCCTCAATCACTTGCCTCTCATTGGCTGCCTCCTGTCTGCTCATCCTTCAGGGTTGATTGGGCAGAAATTCAAACCAATTTCCCATTTGTGATGAGGACAAAGACAGAGCAAATGATGTGGGTGAGAAACGTCCATAAACGCAAAATATTGATGCGTAGTAATTGTTTTAAATTTTGCTAGGAATTTTGCATTATACATGAATGCAATATCACTTTAAAACTCGGAAAAGTTAGGCAGCCCTGTGGTTCACTCTCACAGAAGCTCGAGTGTTTGTCTGTCTCTTTGGCTGGCTGGCTGGCCAGAGAAGTGAATGAATTCATATCTAGATACCAAAGACGACACACACACACACACACACACACACACACACACACACACACACACACACCCCACTCTAGAATTCCCAGGGTTTATTCCCCTTTCTTGCCGGTTTTGTTTTTTAAGGGTTTCCTTACAACCAGCTCTTGATCTTTAACCTGTCAGACTCTGGTTAGTTATCCTCCCTGTAGAGATGATCCCCTTGCTGCTGGTGCCCAGGAAAGCAAAGGAGGCCTAATATATAATCAGCTCAGAGGATTTCCCCTCAGGCAGCTGCTACAAGGCCACAAAGAGAGGTTATTTACAGAGACCTGCCATGTTGGTTCAGATTACAGAGTGTAATAACAATAGACCTCTCCAGAGCAGAAGGTGTTCTCCAGTTTTGCCCTAGCAAGCACCATTTTCATTTATTTCTGTCTACGTTTCACATGGATACATTCTTAATACATAGTCCACATTGTATTCTTTTATTTATCAAAAGAATTTCTCCATGCTTCCAGAGCTCTATCCAACTGAATAGAACTCTACATCTGAATGCTGTTCTATTGTTTGGATAGAACTTAAAATGTCCCAGAGGCAGTATTTGAGGGTTTTTTTTCTATAATAAATAATAATAATAATAATAAATTATTAAATAATAAATTAATAATAATTAATAATTTAATAATAAATTAAAAATAAATTATTATTTCTATAATAAATAATAATAATAATAAATAGTAACAGCATTTGGGAGACAGAGGTAGGTGGATTTCTGGGACTTTGAGGCCAGCCTGGTCTACAGAGGGAGTTCCAGGGACAGCTAGGGATACACAGAGAAACCCTGTCTCAAAAAACAAAACAAAAATACTAAAGCCACTGTATATGGCTACAACTGGTGGAATTCTCTGAAGAGGGTTCAGACACACTAAACCTTATGTGATCTGTATGTGTGCTTGTGCGTACACTTGGGTGAGGAAATAGTACCTAGGTGTAACCCCAAGACGGAAAGAGTGTTTAAGGCAACTCTGAACATTCAATCCCTAGCATTACAAAATCAAAACAAACAAAACCAGATACTAGAATCCAGAGAGCCGGTTCCAGGAGTAAAAACCCTTGGCTTGCCAGCCCAATGACCTGAGCTCATTGCTTGTGATCTACACAAAGAAGGAAAGAGAAACATCTGTTCCACAAAGGTGCTGTCTCATCTTCACAATGTAAATCCACACACACATAGTCATGCACACAATACAACAATAATGGGTTTTTTTTTTAATTTTTAAAAGTAGATAATTGTTAAGATCAGGATCGTTTGGCCAGGTGTGACCTTTCCTCTCAGCCCTCAGTAGAGGGAGAGACAGGTGTCTATCTCTGAGTTTGAGGTCAGCCTGGTCTATGTAGTGAGTTCTGGGACAGCCAGAACTATGTAGAGAGACCTTGCCTTCAAAGAAAAAAAAGTTTGGACACAGTAATGAGGTCTGATTGGTACGGGATGGGATGGAGAACAAACTGAACATGGGAGACAAGCCAGGTTTTCTCATTAAAAGAGAGGCCAGGTAGCCGAGACCCTTTTGCCAATAGGGAGTCATCATATAAGAATACAGAACTCCCCTCAGCGTAATTTTGCATGCCTCTATTATAAGATACAATTTCTATGAGAACTGGAAGTCCTGCCTTACTTAAAGGGAGATCAAGAGGGAAACTTTACCTCTTCACTGCCCCTAGCTGCTGCACTGCTTCCGGTTAGCATCCCAGCGCGAGGAAATGGTAGTAACTGTCCGCATGACTGTTGAAGTCAGGGAAAAGGGTTATATTTAAGATCTTGATTTTAGGAGCTGGTTAGATAGCCCGGTGGCTAAGACCACTTAGAGTTTCTTTGTAAGATAATTGATTGAGTGTATATGTGTGTCTGTCTGTCCACATGTCTGTCTGTCTGTGAATGCACATGCCACACCATGTTTGGAAGTTAGAAGACAACTTGAGGCAGTTCTTTTCTTTTACCACGAGGGTCCTGGGTAATCCTCAGATCTTTAGGCTTGCCAAAGAACAACCTGACTGGCTGAACCATCACACCAGCCCTTTGTACTGTTTTTAGTGTGTGTGTGTGTGTGTGTGTGTGTGTGTGTGTGTGTGTGTGTGTGTGTGTGTGTGTGTGTGATGGTGGTAGTGAGAGAGCTCCACCCAAGATTGAGGAAAGAATAAGGTGAAGCTACAGCGAGCATGGTTTTCTTTTTCATTCATTTGCAAATTAGCACAAAGTTGCTCCCATCCCACAGGACACCGTGGGGAGACAGAGAGCTGAGATTTTCTTCAACATGAAATTTAAGTTGATGCTTTCCTAAGTGGCTAAATGTGAGTTTGCATTTTGTCCTTTCCCTAAATTTTATCTGTCTTGATGTTCCGAGAATCCAGAGCATGTGTGTTAACATCTGACTGAGACACTGGAATAGGCAGAAGCAGACCTATAAAATGCTGGACATTCCGAAAGGGAAACAAAACCCAGTAAGACCGTGCTTTCTTTGACATGGAGGGTTAGAGGCATTACCCTCCAGCCTCAGAAAACATCAGTGTCAGACCCCGAGAAGTGGTTGACACTGTACTAGTTGGTCCAAACTGACACGGGTATTAGGTGGCTCACAGACTCTTGCCGATGGCCAGAGAGCAAAGCCTGGAAGGACATACAGCTGCAAGTAAGACTTGGTTCACACCATGGGATTGCTCCAGCAAGAACTCAGGGCCCTAGATGCCAGGTACACACAATGCCCTTCTGCTGGCCGTGCCAGGCACTGGCTCTAGAAATTTACTGCTGCTCTCTGCTTAGCAGTGGTTTTACAAATGGCCACATCATCCTCTCTCCTGTGCCCATCCACTTTCCCTTCTCCTGGAACTTTGTCCTCTCAGATAACTCGGCTCTTCACCTGTATGCTAGGTCAAAGCCAACACTAGGACTTACCAAAAGGACTGTGCTGATGCCAGCTAACATCAGGGCTGTGAGCAAGGGCAGAAGATGCTTCCCCTGTGAGGGCCACCTACACACAGGTTCTCTGTACGAAGTCTAACTGCTCTGAGTCCCCCATTTCCCAGCTACCATTTGCTTTTTCCAGCTACTTTATTTATTTATTTTTTTTTACTAGAAAGTTGAAAGAAATTTCTTAGCAAGAGGTACTGGGGAATGCAGGCTCTGAGGGTGCTCAGTTCCAAATGGATGAGATTTGCTCATGGGCAGGCCTAGACCTCAGAGGCAAAGCCATGGTGGCAAAAAAAAAAAAAAAAAAAAAAGCTGGCGTGCCCACTTCCTTCTCTTTATTCCAACTCAGACTTAAATGCCTGCCTTGCCCACGGCTCATGCTGAGACCTGGACCTCAGTAACTCCAAAACACACACCCTTTTCAGAAATCTGTAATTTCATCATATTCTTGACCAAATGAATCTAGCCACAGAGACACAAACTTTCCATTGGGATTTATTCTGCCGCTCTATTTTGGCAAGTATGATTTTTTTCCCTTCCCTTTCTTGCTTTTGAAACCCTATTCATTACAAGAAGTATAGGTTTTTCCAAAAACTGATTTTTAAAGTAAACTTATTATTAAACACATAGATCTTGCCTTTCTAATTCTGGCTTGTAGGTTTGAAGACTGAGATTCAGAACAGTGTATGGCTTAGAAAGTGAAATTCAGGTTGTGTTTGGCCGCACACAACCCTAATCTGGACTTGGAAGTCTAAAGATCTAGGCTGACCCGCCTGCCTCCCCTCAGTTCCAACAACCAGAGCCTGCCCCATGAAGCCAGGAGCCTCAGCACCCAAGCACAGGCAACCCAAGGCTTCCAGCTTGTGGTTGCAATTGAACCCCAGTAAATTTAGGAAGCAACATGGAATTGTTTCTCATACAGAGGAACAATTTATAACAATTACGAAGTATGAAATTGATGAAAAGCCATTAACCAAAAAGCAGGTTCTATTGCAAATTTTCATCCCAAAGTGACTATACAATACAAATGTAAGTCAATTAAAAATAAGGAAGAGAACAGGAGCTATTATTAAATATGGAATCAGCCAGTGTGTGTGTGAGTGTGTGTGTATATTGTGTGTGTGCACACACAACACACACAACACACAATCAACACACATCACATAACACACACAACACACATCACATAACACACACAACACACAACACACAACACACACACACACACACACACACAGCACACACAGCACACAACACACACATCACACACACAACACACACACACAGCACACACATCACACACACACACACACACACACACACACACACACACACACACACACACACACACACACACACACACACACACACACACACAGAAGATGGAAGGAATGTAGAAGCCCTGGGGCAGAAGGAGAACAAGCTGAAGAGGGTAGATGTGCTGGGAGTACAGCACGAAAGGGGAAAGAGATGGTGCTGGGACGCTCTGACGAGTCGAGGCAGGCTCCTGGTTGTCTCTGAGTTATGCTGAGGGGGAGGGAGAGAATGGAACTAGAGGCTCCTGTTAAGCCCCCAGTTCTCTAAGCTTCCAACAACTCACCCCACACAGGGAGGAATCTCATGGCATTCTCCTTATGAAGCAAGAAATGAAGACTGACCTGACTCTTCACGTCTACAATACTCCAGACCACAGGGGAGTTGGCAGAGACTGGGGACAGTTAAAATTCAAAGGGGAAGAGGGTGGGATGGAAGGCGGCACCACCACCCCATTGACCAACTCTGGTAAAATGAGTGGAGTTGATTTTGAGAGCTGGGCTCGGTGACTTAGACCTATAATTTCAGCACCAGGGAGGCTGAGGCAGAAGGATTATGGCAGCAGGCTTGACTAGAGAGAGACCTTAGCTCAGCATCCCTACCCGGCCAGAACAATTAACCAAGGATGCTCCAAGTTGTACTCATAGGTCCAGATTAAGAAGGAAGGATTTCTGCCTTTAAAATATCAAAACAGTTGTTGGGGGGAGGGCGGTAATGGGGAGAGGATGGGGAGGGGAACACTCATATATTAGGGGAGGGGGAGGGGTTAGGGGATGTTGGCCCAGAAACCAGGAAGGGGAATAACAATCGAAATGTATATAAGAAATACTCAAGTTGGGCTGGAGAGATGGCTCAGCGGTTAAGAGCACCCGACTACTCTTCCAGAGGTCCTGAGTTCAATTCCCAGCAACCACATGGTGGCTCACAACCATCTGTAAAGAGATCCGATGCCCTCTTCTGGTGTGTCTGAGGACAGCTACAGTGTACTTATATATAATAAATGAATAAATCTTTAAAAAAAAAAAAGAAATACTCAAGTTAATAAAGATAAAAAAAATATCAAAACAGGATTTGGTCCTAAAACTACCCAAAGATGCCTCTTCTCAACAACTGATATCATCTTGAGATCTTCCCCAACTTTATGGAAAGCATTTTCCCTTCACTATCACAGACACCTGAAATCGTTTTTAATTAAGTGTGTGTGTGTGTGTGTGTGTGTGTGTGTGTGTGTGTGTACCATCACATACGTATATGCACAAATGCATTCGCTGCCTGCAGCAGCCAGAGAAGGACTCGCATCACCTGGAACATGGCCATGAGCTGTCATATGAGTGTTGGGAACTGACCCGTGGTCCTCTGCAAAAGCAGCCAGTCTTTTAGCCTCAGAACCATCTCACTCCCAGAGATAAAATCCTGACATCAGGTGGGAGGGAATAAAAGAGCATCAACACAAGGAATGGGATCGGTTGAAGCACAGACAGGATGGCTAGTGACAGACTCCTCCTGTGACAAAGAAGGATGCTGAAGAGGTGGGGGATGCTGCTGGAGAAAGGCCTGGGAAACCAAGTTGTGGGCCAGAGGCTCATACAAGGGTTTGGTCTTGGTTATCTTCACTTGGGTGGAAAGGACAGAACAAGATATTGCCACGCTGGGTGTGGTGACACCTTTGTTTTCTGGACTGCTGGGGACAGATAATCATGTGTTTGTCCTCGTCGGCATTTTCAATGTCTGTCAGGCCCCAGTGTGTCCCATAACATCATCAATTGTGGGGTGTGTGTTTCTGAGGCAATTTATAAACAGAAAATGAGCTGAGATGCGCCTGGACACAAAGAGCCCAGATCTGGGCTGTCTGGTCTCTACTGATGAAGGACAGTGGGTGGACTTTCATCTCTGAGGCTTAGTGAGTCGAAAGTAAGCTGGGCCTGGGGCACATGTCTATGTGGGTCACTCAAGGCATGCCTGGGCTCCAGAGCGAGTTCAAAGCCAGCCTAAGCAACTTTAGTGAGACACTGTCTTGAGATTTAAAAAATAAAATAAAAAGGGAGAAAGGAGTTTGCTCAGTGGTTAAAAGCTTGGCTAGCATGGGTAGGTTCTCCATTCAGTCTGCAGAACTGTTAAGTTCATGCACTCATATACACACGCATGTGCACCCAGCAAGTAGTGGCCCTGGATGATGCTCCTCCTCTCATCTGTGAAACTTTCTTAAGAAGTAAGCCAGAGGCTCTCAGATCTCTGCCCTTGGGCAGATAGTGGCTCCCACATGCTCTCTGCTTCCTCTGGCACTGGCATCACGGGCATCACCCACAGGCTTCAGAGGCTGCTGGGCTGCTGTAGAGCAGACCCGAGTCCCATGCACAGGAGTTGGGACACACCGATGCCAGAGGGCCTTGGGCTGGTCCAACAATGGAGACTTTCTCTCCTGGCTGCATAAGCTACCAGAGGGCACAGGAATGCTGGCATCTTCATTCTTTCTTTCTCTGTCATCTCATGCAGCCTGCGGTATTCCCACTGTGTGTCACAGCTGGCTCAAGTGTCAGAAGAAAGTCACCTCCTGAGTCACCTAGGTAGAGGTTCATCCCTTCATAGCCTATTCCTACCACACAAAGGATCGAGAGAGGAATAATGTCTTCCAACCTAGAGGCTGCTTGCTGGCTCCTCTTAACATACAATTTTGGAGATATTTGGTATGTGTCAATCAACCTTGCTGTGTTCCTGTCCTCTCCGTTGGCAGTAGACATTTATTGAGAACCAACCCTTTTGGGAAGGTCGGTTAATCACCAGAGAGAATAAGTGACATAAAATTGAAATCCTACAAAACTGGTTTTCTTCTTGTGAAAGTCGGACACGCGAAGCCACATCCCACACGAGAGAGAAGCCAGCAGACCTTCAAATGCCAGAGTCGGGTGAGACAAAGTTGGTTTTGAGCAAAAGGATTTCTGCAAAAGAGAGATAAAGAAGGAGAAAGCCCCAAACTCCCTGTGTTACATTACCCAGAAACACAAGCCGTGATACGGACCAGGCCCAGGCAGTGCAGCTTTTCCTAGGAGAGACAGCCAAAGGGAATGAGAAGAACGAAGTCTGAGGACTGGGGCCAGGAGACCCAGGGGCCGGCACCAGTCTGCTCTCAATTTGTCACCAGGTTCCAGATAGGTATAGAGCCTTATTGTCTGAATTCCCTGACCCAAACAGTCCATAACTCCCTTCTCTCCTTCAGCCCCGACCATGTGTGTGTGTGTGTGTGTGTGTGTGTGTGTGTGTGTGTGTGTGTGTGTGTATGTGTGTGTACATACATATATGTGTGTATGTGTATATTATGCACCATGTATGTATTTGTGTGTGTATGTATAATATTTTGAGTCCCTCTACATAGCCCTGGCTATCCTAAAACTCTCTATGCAAATCAGACCAGCCTCAGAGAATCTGCCTGTTGTTGCCTGCCGATCGCTGGAACTGAAGATGTATGCCGCCATGCCTAGCTTAATAATGATATTTTAATATAAGTTTCAACACAAGGCTTAAGAGGAAGCGAGGTGCTCCTCAGAAAGTAAGACATACTGAGAGCATGACTGCGGGCTTCTGCAGAAGAACGCAGAAGGTAAGACGCACACAAGCACCGGTCCAGGCTCCTAGAGTGGCAGGACTGTTTCTCAGCTTTTCCAAGAAGGTAAGACGAAATGGCTGTAGGAGAGTCACAGAACCATAAGACCGTTTTCCCCTCAGTCTCTGCATACATTTTAGCCTCTCTTTAGATCATTCTGGAATCTTCCATGTTGGTGATTGGAAATCATGGGTGATTCCCAGTTGCACAAAGCAAAACTTGGCAATGGTGCCTAGCCCTTATATGCGACTTGTTCTGTGCAAGCTTTGCTCGGGCACACACGCATTAGCGTGTAAAACATGTACTACTATCAACACCACTTTATAAATGAGGAAACTGAGGCACAAAGCAGTCACACAAGTGCTACGGCTCGGTTCCAAATCCGAACACTGCGCTTCAACCAAGTCTGCGTTATAAAAACACAGAGGCTCAGTAAGGCTCATCAGAATTTCTCAGACTTTCTGAGTGAGGGTCCTGGAGCCCTCAGGAGCCCACGAACAAGGAGATAGGTGGTGTGGAGTTAGGGTACCTAGAATGTGCTTAGAGGCTCTGAGCAGGGCAAGTATCTGCTTATATTAAATGTGCCTATTTCTCACTTAAAATTAACAGCCACAAAGAAACACGAACATTTGCAACTAAAGTAAGCAAGAGAAAGAAAGGAAGGAGGGAGGGGAGGGAAGGAGGGAGGGGTGGGGGAGAAAGCAGCAGCAGCAGCTATAGGAATCTGGAAATAATATCCCCTAACTCAGGGGACTAATGGCGTAGGTTTAAAAGGGACTGACTTTAAAGCTGGTATGTGAATTTACTGGGGCCATTGGCAGGGATGCTAACAATTTATGGAATGCATTTTTTTGGGAAGGATTAGGGGGGAAACATGTTGTGTCTTACAAACTCAGAGTTAAGAATACAGCTCTAAGGGGTGAGCATTAAATATCACGCGCTCAGTATGCATAATTTTTTTTTAAGGGAAATGGTTTGCCTTCTTTTTCTTTTCTTTTCTTTTCTTTTTCTTTTTTTTTTTTTTTTTTTTCAAATCTTACCCTAAGGATCAAATTCAGGCCATACCGGATATGCCCAAATCATTTCCATCTGCTGCCCAGGATGACCCAGGAGGCCTGGCCTTGAGGAGCAGCTCCCAGTGAGAGCTGTTTATGAAGGGACCACATTAGAACCACGTCATTCCTTTCTATTCAGCCTGGGCCTGGGCCCCACCAGCCCTGGCTGGCTTCTGCCAGCTGAGTTTTAAAAAATGAACTGCTTTTCATTTTAGCCACAGATTGAAGTAAGAAAAAAGAATCCCTTTGTTGCTATCCTGCTTCCTTCCCACCCCTCCCTCCGCAGTATATAAAATGTCCTCCCCACAGGGAAGCTTAGAGCGGATAAGTAAACTGAGTTACGGAGTTGACTGACGCGTCCTTGATTGGGCATAGATCTCTCTGTCCAAAGCAAAAGCACAGGCAGCTGCTATAAGAGTGTCAAACCAAAAGAATCCCAGGCCTTTTAACAACAACAACAACCAAAACAACCACCACCATTTTGAAGAAATCCTTTCGTGGCTCTTTCGAGAAAAGCTGTGGGGAGCTGTCCCACCCAGATTTTGGCCCGTCTCCTAACACAGAAGCTCCCCTAGCTCCCTGCTCACCTTCACCCTGATGAGACATGACTAGACAGAACACGCCTGGCAGGAAGGTTTCTCAGCGTTTCCTGACAACTCTGCAGTCATTATTTCTGGGCTGCAAATTGGATACAAGACATGGCCAGACTTCCATATTATGGGATCCAAAGCCACGGATCCAACCAACCTTGGAGCGAATGTGTGTGCACAAGAGCTGTGTCTGAGCTGAACACGTGGACTCTTCAGAGCCCTGTTCCCTAAACACAGCACAGCACCTGCTCACAACAGTGTTTTTGCTGTATCAGGTGATACGGGTGACCTAATAATCACTTCAAAGTGTATGGGAAGAAGTGTGTGAAAAGTTATAGGGAATTGCTACCCTTTGGATATGGAATTTGAGCGTCCCAAAATTTTGGTATCACAACGAGTCTTGGAATTAATTTCTCAAGAAGGTGTGCGTTTGTGAAGATGGCAGTGACCTCTACATCCAACCTTCGGTTTTTCTTTTAATTTATAAATTTAATACCATGAGAGGCTTTATTTTCTCTTTGAGTCAGGTTCTCACAGAAGAGACCAGGTTATGTCACTATTCTCCTGCCTTTGTGCTATATTTATTATTCATTTTAAGAGACACTAACTATTCCAAGCTGGCCTTGAACTCACTATGGAGTTGAGGTGATCTCAGCCTTCTAATCCTACTGACTTCACTGCCAAGCATTGTGATTATAAGTGCGCTACACCGTGCCCAGTGTATGTGGTGCTGAGTATCAAGATCAGGGACCTGTTCTGGCTACACCCCTAGCCCCTTCATGTTACCTTTAAGAGTAAAACGTTGCCATAACTTTTCATTTATTTGGTTTTGGTATTTAAACTGAAAGACTATAGTAACACTCAAACTTTCCGTGTCACATAACACAATCTCCTCAATGCTG
Source organism: Rattus rattus (assembly GCF_011064425.1). Lineage (NCBI taxonomy): Eukaryota > Metazoa > Chordata > Mammalia > Rodentia > Muridae > Rattus > Rattus rattus. Next base: position 105,128,498 of record NC_046159.1, on the reverse strand, counting down.
GTCACATTTTCAATTGTCTAGAAATCAAACCACTTCAAGGACTACTTATTGATAGATAGATTAGCAGTTAAGAGTATTTGCCTCTCCTGCAGAGGACCTGATCCACTTCCTAGCACCCATGTAGCGGCTCACAACCGTCCATACCTCTAGTTCTAGGGGACCAAAGCCCCAGCTTGGGGACCTCTTCTGCCCTTGGCAGACATCAGGTATCCCCACACTATGCATAGTTCATGCAGGCCAAGCATTCGTATACAGTTGAAAAAGTATTATCAAGTGCTGCTTAAATGCCTTATGTCAGGGAAAGTGCCAAGCAGTTTCTCCACGGTGGGCTTTTAAACTCTTTAGTTTGAAAGAACTTTTTTAAGTTTAAGAAGTTTGCTAAAATTCATGCAGACGGTTGCTGTACCCCACCCTTCACCCCAATTTTCTCCTAGTGAGGACCATGCAGAACCATTGTATAGTATTAAAACTTTTAAACTCTTCTAGCTTTGTAGATAAAAGCCCACTTGCCCAAAGGCCCACAAATGAGAGAGAGAGAGAGAGAGAGAGAGAGAGAGAAAAACACTTTTGTTGCGGGCCAAGTTCCTTAAACTCTCAGTTCATAGGTTAACACCTTAAACAATAGGGTTAAAGACAGTACCTACCTTGAAAGATTGTGCTGGAAACAGCAGAAGGATGTGTACAAGATTTATGGTACACGCCTGGCAGAGATAAGAAGTCCATGCCCCTTCTGTCCCTGTCATGGTTCTAGGTGGTTTATAAGCCAACTTTGTCTTTTATCGAAAACCCAGGGACACAGTTGTTATTTTCATCATGAGGAAACTGAGGCCCAAGGATGTCAGAAACATGAGAGTCAGGACTGGGATGCGAAGCGAGGCCATCTGGGCTGAGACAGGCTCCCTACCCTCCGGGTCGAATGTCTGAATGGCATTGCTGTGGTGGCTATCCCAGCAGAAGGCCTCTGACCTGTGAACTCTGGCTGGCTGAGCGGCTTGCCCAAAGCTCTCCCTGTGGGCCATGGGTCATGGGAGTGGGCTGCGTGCAGTCTAGGCACAGAAGTAGTTACCGGCTATTATCTGTCCACCACTAGTCTTGCAAGGAAATAGTATTGCATTGAGTCTACCAAGCTCTTTGTTCTAGAAGAGGCCCAGTACTCTGTATGGGGATCCCCATTTTCCCTTCACCAGAGACTCTGTTTGAGCTCTCCCTGCATCCTAAGAACTTCCTGCTAATCTGCTGATCCGTGTTTCCATATCTTAAAACAATTGTTCAAAGATACCCGCTCGTCTTACCAAGTAGAGAAACTGAGTGACAGTGTGAGCTAGCTAGCACTATCGCCCTGGGCTAATGGAATGGTAGCTCAAAGCAAACAGCAGTTGAGCCTGTGTGGGCTTAGCAGGCAGAGCTGGGGCTCCAGTGTGCCTTTAAGAAACCACTGGAAATAGTTTGAAGACTCCTAAGGGTTCAGAAGTCCCAGGGACTTAATCCAATCTCTAAGGACCCTGAAGATTTCAGAGAATCCTTCTGGAACTAGAAATGCTCTTTATCGCGTATGCTTTATGTCACACTAAGTCCCCTCGTCAATATCTTAATCCTGTTACCTTAAAGTTTGCTATTTACTTGGGAGTCTCTGAAATTTAAGGCACCCCAACTGCACCAAAACATCTCCCTGCACACGGGGCACCCAAGTGCTCAGTCAGTGGGGAACTGTTGGTTTAAGGCGGTGGTGTGTAGGCTCTTTGCTGGTTCTCCAGCTCTCTCCCTCACTTTCTTCTTTTTTTTTTTTTTTTTGGTTCTTTTTTCCGGAGCTGGGGACCTAACCCAGGGCCTTGCGCCCTAGGCAAGCGCTCTACCACTGAGCTAAATCCCAACCCCCTCACTTTCTTCTGAAGCCAAGCTCTGTCTCCTCTGCTTTTAGTCTCCCTCAGTCTTTCTTTCTTTTCTTTAGGAAGGTCTGGGGTTCAGCGAGCTGGTGTGTGTGTGTGTGTGTGTGTAGAGTATGTGTGTATGTGGAGAGTGTGTGTGTGTGTGGAGAGTGTGTGTGTGTGGAGAGTGTGTGTGCGTGTGTGTAGTGTGTGTGAGTGTGTGTATGTTGTGTGTATAGTGTGTGTAGTATGTGTGCGAGTGTGTGTGAGTGTGTGAGTGTGTGTGTGTGTGTGTGTGTGTGTGTGTGTGAATGCATGGACTCATGCATGCATGTGTGCTTACACACTGGTGTTTTTCCTTTGGCACGTCTACCTTAACAACTTTTAAAATTTTTACTTTTAAACAATTTCATACATGTTTACAGTGTATCATAGTCTTCCCCACTCCTGCTATCCTTCCTCAGAATTCCCTACAACATGACCACTCCCACCACGTGGTGCCCACACCTACCCATACTCACCACCTATGGTCTTTACAACCTGTTTTAAAATAAGTGAGCCTTGAGTCTCGGTCGGTCTGTCTGTCTGTCTGTCTGTCTGTCTGTCTCATCAGTATTTCTCATTGGTCTGAAACTTGCCAAGTAGATTTAAGCTAACTGGTCAGCACTTGGAGCTTACAAATTTACCTCACCACAACTACTTTTCTAGGGGTTTGGGGATGAGTGTGTCCCAGGGATCTAACTCAGGTCCTCTGAAACATTTTACTGATGGAGCCATCAAAGTTCAGAGCTTTGAAACCGGATCAGAACCACTCTGTGCCATCAGGTGGCAAAGTCTCCAGAACTTTCCTTTCTTTGCTTTCACAAGCCTGGTTGTTAGAAAATCGACCTGGGAAGATGACCCTGGCCAGAAGTCTCTCCCATGCAGCAGTGAATGCCGTTTCCTCACATGGTTGTCATGGGTTCTGTCTCTAGAGACCGTTCTGTAGCTTTATGAGACCAGAGTTGACCGTAGGGAGGATGAATCCCTGTAAGAAGTAAATATGGCACCATGGAAGACGTGGGACAGACTGATAGTTACAAAGTCCTATTATCGCAAACGGGGACTACGTATCTTAAGACACTGTTTTATCAAGAAAACCCAGGGGGGCCCTGGACATCCCAGTGACAAAGCAAATGACTGATACTCTGCCTCCGGCCAGGTATCTGTAAGAGTCAGGAGGAGCAGCCTCCAAGGGTCAGGGAGAGATGGCCTTTAGGCCTCGTCACTGTCAGATGACAGGGTCACAGGGCCACTGAGCTCTGTCTGTTGAATACTGATGGCTTCTTAGAGAGGAGAAACTCCTAGAAGGATGCCTTATCAAGACTCTTGGGTGACCCCAGGTGGTTCTGTCCCCACGTGCAGCCAGCTGACAATATGGAACCTTGACACAGGCAGAACACTTCTGTGGATGCTTAGGGGAAGGCGAGAACCGTGAAGGTTCTCCATTGCAGAAAATGGGCTTATGCATCAGCCCAAGACGATCCTACGTTGGCATCTGTAACCAAGCCATTCCTCATCACCCTCTGGGATATGAAAAGCCACACAAATTCTCTCCTCCCCACTCACATGCTGGCCATCACCCTTAGCAATCACAGTGAAAAACCTCCCCAGTTGACAAAGCACTGCTACCCAGAGAGAGGAATGATGTGTCCCACCCATCTGGGAAGCAGGCTGCTGAGTTGAAGGGGGCTGCTGTCTTGGCTACACTGCCGGCCTCTGCTTGTGAGTTATGAGCAAGAATGAAGTGAGAGAAACCAAGTGATCTGCAACTAGGGCTTTACTCCTCTCTGCGATGTAATTGGTGCTTATAAATCATCCAGATAGCACATGGCTTTGCCTTTTTTTTTCTACCCCAATGCTGATGATGTAGAACTGAATTACACGAAGAGTATACGGTGGACTTCGATCCCCAGCTGGATGTGTGTCTTCCTGACATTGTTCTACAGTCTACCCTCCATGCTTTATGTCTGACCTTCCCATTAAATCTGTAACTGTAGGGCATTCTAGTTACAGGCATGAGAGCCGGGGTCAGAGCAGTGGCTCCCACACCTATCACAATCCCTGTGGGCTGTGTGACTTCTGACAAGTTTCCTCACCTCTCTTATAGTTTTCTATATAAACACTAAGGGAATAGAACCAGATCTCCATAATCACACAGTGTGTATGTGTGTAGGGGGGAAGGGGTTACCAAAAAGCCTTTTCTCTCAGCTGCAGTCCTCTCATTTCTCTTGGGCCTTGTATTGGGGATGCTGGACAACAGAGGAAGAGGAACACAGGAACACTGAATTGTTGCTATTAACGCAGACGGAGTGCCACAGCCCAGGTTTTATCAAACATCAATGGAGCAGTGACTGGATTTGATAAAGAGACTCATATCAGATATTCAGCCTGAAACCAGGAATAGCGAGATCAACGAGGTCTGAAATCTCAAGCTTCATCAGCTGGGGAGGACTCAGTGACCACCAAGATCACTTCAACACTAGTCCGGAAGCCATTTGTACTCAAGAACTCAAGTCTGTAAGGGAAGGACTGAGGGGTTGAGATCTTAATCAGTACTTCAGAAGAGTTTTAGAACTTAAGAGTTTTAATAACCTCTTGCTTAAAGTAAGGACTAGCTCTCCTTTCTTTATTCCAGACTAGACTTGTTCAGTGTAGAGGAGAGACAGAGCCCGGCATCACTCATTCCGAGGCGCCATCCCAGGGGGACAGGAAGTCTGCAGAGAGTAGAATATGGAGGAACATCGAGGCTGTGTTCCAGGTCTCAGGCTCGAGCCGGTCTGTTTTCCTTTTGCAGATTGGGTTAATGCTGGTGTCAAAGGAGCCTCAGATGTTAGTAAAGGAAGACGGTATCAAAGGAGAGTCTCTTGCTCCTCACGGGTCCTATGCTGTAGGTCAGAAGGTGCCTCCACACCCAAGGATGATGCTGAACAACTTCGTTACCAGAAGCAGCTGCCTCATACAGCTCTGCAGAGGCCCAGACTCTCCTAACAAGGACCAAGAATGAACTGTAAATAAAAGGAACAACCTTCTCTGTAGCTGGCTTGCTCCGGATACCCTGAAAGCAGTCAGACCCCTGTCTAGGGCACGGTGAACTTGGCTTGGGGCATGCATAAGTTAGGAACTATGGAACACTAGACAGCAAAGTAATAGGTCGATTTATTTGCAGAGTAGATAGACGAATTTGGCATTCTACATGCTCGGAGCTTTAAATATTTACAGCCAAGGAATTTTGGGGAGTGACCTTTTTCTGGAGGCTTTTCTACAGCATGTACTTCAGAGAGTGCTTTACTAAGCCTTCCTTGATGCCATTCCACACTGTCTGTAAATATTGGCTAGATTTTCCTGGTCACTCAGCAAATGCTGTATGGTAATACTGTGAACTCTCTCAGCCACATTCTTGTCTAGGGTGCCAGGAGTGCATCCCTGAGAAAACATCTCTCTCAGGGCAGTCCTCTGCGTGGATCTTCTGGAACAAAAAGTAGAAACAGGAGGAGATGAGGTAGTAACTCACAGTGTTAGCGCTGTCCCTATTCAGAACTCTGGAAGGGATCTCTCTTACTGCAGCACTGTAGCACTCTGGGAAGTTTGACGTTCCAAGACTCTTCTCACCTTCTAGTCAGAGGGGCAGTCTTCTGGCTGAGATGGGATCTATATTGAAATGACTACCCTTGGGGTTGGAGAAGAGCACTTTCAGACCAGAGCACGTTTGTCTAAGTGCGAGGTTTTCTATATCTATCTATCTATCTATCTATCTATCTATCTATCTATCTATCTATCTATCTTCTTTCTTTCTTTCTTTCTTTCTTTCTTTCTTTCTTTTTTCTTCTCTTCTCTCTCTCTCTCTCTCTCTCTCTCTCTCTCTCTCTCTCTCTTTCACACTCCAGATTTTATTTCCCTCCCAGTCCACCCTCCAACTGTTCTACATCCCATACCTCCTCCCCACGCCTCTGTCTCCATAAGGATGCCCTCACCCCACCCACTTCACCAGACCTCTAAAGTCCCTGGGGTCTCCAGTCTCTTGAGGGTGAGGTGCATCTTCTCTGACTGAACCCAGACAGGAGTCCTCTGCTCTATATGTGTTAGGGGCCTCATCTCAGCTGGTGTACGCTGCCTGGTTGGTGATCCAGGGTCTGAGAGATCTCAGGTATCCAGGTTAATTGAGACTGCTGGTTCTCCTACAGGGTCACCCTCCTCCTCAGTTTCTTCCAGCTTCTAATTCAACCACAGGGGTCAGCAGCTTCTGTTCATTGGTTGGGTACACATATCTGCATCTGACTCTTTCAGCTGCTTGTTGGGTCTTTTGGAGGGCAGTCATGATAGGTCCCTTTTTGTGAGCACCCCATAGCCTCAGCAATAGTGCCAGGCCTTGGGGCCTTCCCTTGAGCTGGACCCCACTTTGGGCCTGTCACTGGACCTTCTTTTCCTCAGGCTCTTTTCCATTTCCATCCCTGCAGTTCTTTCAAACAGGAACAATTTTGAGTCAGAGTTTTGACTGTGGGATGGCAGCATCATCTCTCACTTGACGCCCTGTCTTTCTGCTGGATGTGGGCTCTACAAGTTCCCTCTCCCCTCTGTCGGGCATTTCATCTAGTGCTCCCCCTTTGAATCCTGAGAGTCTCTTACCTCCCAGGTCTCTGGTACATTCTAGAAGGTCCTTCCAACCTCCTACCTCCCAAGGTTGCCTGTTTCCATTCTTTCTGCTGGCCCTTGAGGCTTCAGTCCTTTCCCCCCACCCAGTATGAGGTTTTCACAATGGAGACAGTGACAAGGAGAAAAGCACTGGGACCTGAGGGTGAGGAAAGCGAACACTTCCTGTGTTATGTTCTGTCTCGGATCCTTCTCACTCCTTCACTCACAAAACCCAGCCTAAAATAAACAGGATGGTCCAGTATATATTGAGGGAAAAGGTAGAAAAATGTAAAAGGAGCTTTAAGTCCACTTTCACATTGATAAATGAAGTTTTAGAAACCATCTATGATTATTTTCAAACAAGTCAGCACTGAGAGATAAGCGGTCCTGCCTTCAACCTCCTCTCTCTCTCTCTCTCTCTCTCTCTCTCTCTCTCTCTCTCTCTCTCTTTCTCTCTCTCTCTCTGGTTTCTTCATTTCCTAGATATTCTGCAGAACTACACCTTTGCTAATTCTATTAAGTGCCTTCCTAAGGTCATCCTTAATTGTTGATTTCTAATTCTAATGCAAACTTACCGCCCTCCATTCCGCTCCTCATGGCTTGGATGACACCGTAAGAAATAACCCTGGAGGAGGATGTCCTTTTAAGAAGTTTAGTTGGCAATGTCTCCCCAACATCTGATTCCTTCTGACTGTGGAAAGGATGGTAAATTATAACTGAGCATTTGTATTATACGTGTACGTAATAAAACATATATAATATATACATATACACATTTGCATGGACAGATGGCGGAGGGCCTTGAGGGATTATGTCATATAGTATGTCTAAGGTTTCATGGAACAAAAGCCTTAGGAGATGTAAACAGGGATGCTACAACAAAAACAAAACAAAACAAGAAACCTTGAATGTAAAGGTATATAGTAAATATGACATATATCTTTCCTGGGGGCAGGGAATCTCTCCTATCCCGACTTAGCATGGGAAACTCTCAACTCCCTACAGTGAAGAAACGCATTAATTTATGTATTGCTTCACACTAATCCCACATGGGGTTCTTCGACCCTTTATGAAAAGACGGTCTTCAGGGCAGCAGCTTGGGAAAAACATGCCTACTTTAATGAATTCAGAAAATAAGTAGACACTGTGGTATTTCAGATGACCCCAGGAAACACAGAGAAACATCTTGAACTGAGAGGTCTGGTTCATAAGGGAGGAAGAAGCTGGGAGTGGTGACGCAAGCTTTGAGTCCGGCACTCGGGAGGCAGAAGCAAGTGGATCTCCGAGTTTGAGGCCAGCCTGGTCTTCAAAGCAAGTTTCAAACCAGCCAGGGCTACACAGAGAAACTCTGTCTTCGAAAATCAAAATCAAAGCAAAACAAAACAAAAAAACAAAAAGAGGGAGGAGGAGATTTAACGACAATTTAATGGTACCCTGAGGTGACTTTGGGTGGACAACTAGCATCTTTCTTCATCTGCAACCAGCTCGCCTGTATCCTTTGGCAAGTTTTCCCCTCACTGCTCACCTTCAGACACCATCCCTGCCCCCGTTGCTCTCTGCAGACACATCTCCATGTCTCCTCGTGCAGTTCCAGGTGTGGTTTGACCTTTGTGCACAGGGAGAGAGGAGACTTGTCTTCCTGATTGCTCACTTCTGCCTTTTCCTCATAACCACGTTACCTGTGGAGCAGGGTCAGGCTTTGTTTCAGACTCCTTAAGTGTATAGTTAGCAGTCTCTGGATGGCCTTTCCTTCAGTCTTTGCTCCATTCTTTGTCCCTGTATTTCCTTCAGACAGGAGCAATTCTGGGCTAAAATTTTGAGAAGGGTGGGTGGCCCCATCCCCCAACCAGGGGCCTTGCCTGACCTATGGATACGGTCTCTACAGGTTCTCCCTCCCCTTTGTTGGGAGTTTCAGCAATCTCATCCCTGTTGGGTCCTGGGAGCCTCTTGATTTCCTGGCATCTGGGACTTGCTAGCCCACCTGGGGATCCATCCCATATGCAGCCACCAAACCCATTACTATTGCTAATGCCAAGAAGTGCTTGCTGACAGAAGCCAGATATGGATGTCTCCTGAGAGGCTCTGCCAGAGCCTTACTGATACAGATGAGGATGCTTGCAGGACTGAGCACGGGACCCCAACTGAGGAGTTAGAGAAGGGACTGAAGGAGCTGAAGGGATTTGCAACCCCATAGGAAGAACAACAATATCAATCAACCAGAGCCCCCAGAGCTCCCAGGGACTAAACCACCAACCAATGAGTACACGTGAAGGGACCCATGGCTCCAGCAGCATGTGTAGCAGAGGATGGCATTGTCTGGTATCAATAGGAAGAAAAGCCTTTGGTCCTATGAAGGCTCATTTCCCCAGTGTAGGGAAATGCCAGGGCATTGAGGTAGAAGTGGGTGGTTGGGTGGGTGGGGGAGCATCTTCATAGAAGAGGAGGGAGAGGGAATGGGAGAGGGGGGGAACGGGGAAAGGGGATGACATTTGAAATGTAAATACATAAAATATCCATTAAAAAAACCCTACCATCCATAAAATGTATATAGTTAGCTTCATTTTAAGATTATATGTGTATACTCTAACTATTTAAAAAAGAAACTATGATAAGGAACACATACTCTAGTTTGACATGTGCCAGGTTTAACATCCTGGAGACCACCACTCCAGGGGCCCCGCTTCAGGGCAAGCTTGACGGAGTTCAAACCCAGAGACAGCACTTCTCTTGACATCTGTGTACATATTTGAATGTTTTACTGATGTGTCTTTGAGTAGAGTTTGTATCTCTACCCTGATGTGCTCCTAAATTCATATCTGTGCATGTCCCCTCAGGTGAATTATTGCAAGAATATACTCCTCGTTAATGCAGGAGTAGCTATGTTCTGTTCTCTCTTGGGAAAAGCTTGGATCCAGTCCTCTGTTCTCTCTTGGGCTGAAAAATCAGCTGCTTGACAAGTGGACACATTGCACCATGGCGGGAGCGGATTATAGCAGTTCCATGAATTACATCGTCCTCTTTCTCTGCCATCATAAGCATTTTACATAAATATGTCAGTGTGTACAGCAGTTTATTTGTTCTCATATTGACTCCCTTCTACATTATATTTTGTAACAGAAAGAGAATCAAGATCCAAATGACTCGTCTGACTAGACACTGAACTTTGCCATTTGTGGGAAGGCAAAGCAAGCAAATGACCATAGTTATCTGTTGCCCGGCTTGTCACCTTTTATGTTACACACCTCATGGAGTAAAATGTGCAAATAGGTTTCCTTCCACGCCTGCCAAGTCCAAACCTGCCATGGTCTTTTGACACACAATATAATGAGATTATTGGCATCGCACACTGCTGCAGTGCCTTATTGTTCCTGGCGAACAGAACATGGACCCTGGTTACAACTCATCATCAAAATCAGAGTAGACGCTCTGGGAAAGAACGGAGTGTTCCATTGTGGAAACTTCGCTAACTTAAATAATCATGCGACTGACTGCTATGAGAATTCGACCTCTTGCCGTCACCCAGCAAGTGCCCACCTGAGGACTTTATTTTCGTGACATCTTTACAGCTCCAGTGTGCGAGATTTCAATTTTCTTCGGTGTTACAAAATCACGCGGGCGAACATGGGGAAATATTTATTGCTTTGTAAAACTCCTGACAGGTGTGCCACAGAAAAAGACGGGTTTTCTTTACAAATAGGTGTTTAGATATGGTTTTACTGTATCGTCAAATATATTTGACAAAAATATAAACTAGCTGAATAAGCACCGTGAAAACAGTAGCAAAGAAAAGCCTCCGGTGGGTCCCCGTGAGCTCCATTTTCCGGTCCACACCTCTAACCACAATCCCAGATGCCTGCAGCCAGCAGTTCAACCAGGTGAGGCCCCTTCCCTAATTCCCTGCCTGCTGCCCCTCTAGGCAAATCCTGCAACAGCAAGCTCCGCCCTGCTCCCTCCACACTTCATTTCCGGGGCCACATCTCCAACCGCAACCCTGGAGGCCCGCTGCTGCCCGGGCCAACCAAGTGAGCCTCCCAAGTCCCGAACTCCTGCCTGGGTCCCTGGCAAGCCCAGCAGCCTTAAGCACCCTTCTGCACTTCCGGTCCTCACCTCTAATCACAATCTCAGATCCCTGCAGCCAGCAGGGACCATCAGGTAAGACTCCTACTCCAATTCCTTGCCTTCCAGGCCCTGCGGGAAACCCAGCTGCAGCAGCTCTTGCCCTGCCCCCTCTGCACTCCATTTCCTGGGTCACAACTCCTCCTACATCCTGGGAGGTCCGCTGCCACCAGCTGTACCTGCAGCCCCAGAGGCCTGCTCCCAGCAGGGACTACCAGGCCTGCAAACACCTAGGTGGTTAAAGGCCTGCATAAGAATGCAATCAGCAAAGCCTGGGCAATATGGCAGGACAGCCCGGCTGTCCTACAATATCCTTCTCTGAATAACCTACCATACCTGAATCACAAGAAAATGACCTCAAATCCAATCATATGAAGATCATAGAGGCCTTTAAAGAAAAAATGAATAAATATCTTAAAGAAACACAGGAAAACACAGCAAAACAGGTAGAAGCTCTTCAAGAGGAAACAAATAAATATAAATAAATACAATCAAACAGGTAAAAGAAATGAACAAAACTGTTCAAGACCTGAAAATGGATATAGAACCAATAGAGAAAACACAAGCTGAGGCAATCCTGGAGATGGAAAACCTAGGAAAGAGAATATGAACTACTTACACAAGCATCACCAACAGCATGCAGGGGATGGGAGAGAGAATCTCAGGCATAGAGGATACAATAGAAGAAATTGATACATTGGTCAAAGAAAATGCTAAAGCTAAAAAGTATCTAACACAAAACATCCAGGAAATTCTGGACACAATGAGCAGATCAAACCTAAGGATAATAGGTATAGAAGAGAGTGAAGACTCCCAACTTAAAGGGCCAGTAAATATCTTCAACAAAATTATAGAAGAAAACATCCCTAACTGAAAGAAAGAGATGGCGATAAATGTATAAGAAGCCTACAGAACTCCAAATAGAGTGGAGCAAAAAAGAGAATCCTCCGGCCACATAATAATCAAAACATTAAATGTACAGAACAAAGAAAGAATACTAAAAGCCACAAGGGATAAAAGCCAAGTAACATATAAAGGTAGACCTATTAGGATTGCATCAGACACAACAGAAACTTCAAAAATCAGAAGGGCCTGGGCAGATGTCTTATAGCCTCCCAGAGATCACAGATGCCAGCCCAGACTACTATCCAGCAAAACTTTTAATCACCATAGATGGAGAAAACAAGATATTCCATGACAAACCCAAATTTAAACAGCATCTTTCTACTAATCTGGCCCTAAAGGGGATATTAAAAGGAAAACTCTAATACAAGGAAGATAATAAGACCCAAGAAAACACAAGAAGTAGATAATTCCACATTAACAAAACCAAAAGAAGACACACACACACTATCAAAATAACAGGAACTAACAATCATTATATCTCTCAATATCAATAGTCATTGATATCTCTCAGTATCAATAGTCTCAATTCCCCAATAAAAGCCAAAGGCTAACGGAGTAGATGAATAAACAGGATCCATCATCCATCATATAAGAAACACACCTCAGCAATACAGATAGACATTTCCTCAGAGTAAAGGGCTGAAAAAAGTTTCCCAAGCAAATGGACCCCAGAAACAAGCTTGAGTAGCCATTCTAATAGCTAAAAAAAAAAAAAAAAGAAAAAGAAAAAGAAAAATAGAGTTTTAGTCAAAAGTAATCAAAAGAGATAGGGAAGGACACTTCATACTCATTAAAGGAAAATGTCCACCAGGATGATGTTTCAGTTCTGAACATCAATAGCCCTAATGCAAGGGCACCCACGTTCGTAAAGGGAACATTGTGAAAGCTTAAATCACACATTGAACGCCACAGATTGATAATGGGAGACTTCAACACAACATTCTCACCAATTGACAGGTTTTCGAGACAGAAACTAAACAGAGAAATAATGAAACTTGTTGCAGAAAATTCTCCAACCCAAATAAGGCCATGCAAAGAAAACAGAACTGAATTACTATGAATACACGCCTAGATTGGGCAGATCTACCACTACACTACTCTATTCCCCAGCTATGAGCTCTCTTATAACTTGCAGTTTCTCCAGGCTACGTGCTTTAGCTCCATCTTCCTTCTACCTCTTCCTCCTCTCCTCTTCCCCCCTCTCCCCAACTCTTCAGCTCCACCTTCCCTTCCCCTGCCCAATCACCGGCTCTCGCCTTTATTTTACAAGTTAAAATGGGGAGAAGGTTCTGATGAAGTCACCTGAATACATGATTCACTCTCGTCCTGGCAGCCCCTCTTGGGGAAACATGATTAACATAAAATACAGACAGCGTCAGGGCAACCCACAAAAACTAACAGAGGTTATGAAACAAATGGACCTAATAGACATCTACAGAACATTTCACCCAAACATAAAAGATTCTACCTCCTTTTCAGGTCCTCGTGGGACCTTTTCCCAAACTGACCATATATTTGGTATCAACGCATCAACAGATACAAGAAAATTGAAATAGCTCCTTATATCCTATCAGACTTCCATGGATAAAAGCTGGACTTCAACAACAACAGAAATAGCAGAAAGCCTACAGACTCATGGAAACTGAACAACTCTACTGAATGATCAATAAAGAATAAAATAAAGAAATGAAAGACTGTGTGGAATTCAATGACAATGAGGGCACAGCATACCCAAATTTATGGGACACTATGAAAGCAGTTCACAGAGGAAAGTTCATAGCACTAAGTGCCCCCATAAAGACATTGGAAAGTTCTTATGCTAAAAATTAAAAGTACGTATGAAAGCTCTAGGGAAAAAAAAGAAGCAAGCACAGGCAGGAGGAATAGATGGTAGGGAATAATCAAACTCAGGGCTGAAATCAATCAACTAGAAACAAAGAGCAAAATGCAAAAAAATCAACAAAACCAAAAGCTGGTTCTTTGAGAAAACCAACAAGATAGACAAACTTTAGCCAAACTAATGAAAAGACAGTGAGACAGTATTCAAATTAACAAAATCAGAAATAAGAAGGAAGACATAGCAATGGACACTGAGGAAATTCAAGGAGTAATTAGGTCTTACTTCAAAAGCATATACTCCACAAAATTGGAAAATCTAAATGAAATGGATGGTTTTCTAGACAGATACCAAACAATAAAGTTCAGTCAGTATCAGGTACATTGTTTAAATAGTCCTACAACTCTTAAGGAAATAGAAACAGTCATCCAAAGTCTTTCAACCAAGAAAAGCCAGATGGTTTTGGTTCCGAATTCTACCAGACTTTCAAAAAAGAGCTAGTACCAATACTTCTCAAACTATTCCATAAAATAAAAACAGAATGAACATTGCCAAACTCACTCTGTGAGGTCACAGTCATCCTGATAACTAAAGTACACAAAGACTCAACCAAGAAAATAATGTCAGACCAATTTAAACACTCAATAAAATATGAACTGAGTCAAAGAATACATCAGAGACATTATCCACCATGATGAAGTAGGCTTTATCCCAGGCATGCAGGGTTGGTTCACTATATGAAAATCCATCAGTACAACCCATGACATCATAAACAAACTGAGAGAAAAAACCACATGATCATTTCACTAGGTGCTGATAAAGCCTTTGACAAAAATCTAGCACTCCATAATAAAAGCCTTGGAGAGAACAGGGATACACAGTGCATGCCTAAACACAATAAGGCAATATACAGTAAACTGAATGCCAACATCAAGTTAAACAGAGAGAATCTTAAAGCATTTTCACCAAAATCAGGGACAAAACAAGGCTGCCCACTCTCTCCCTAGTTATTTGATATAGTATTGAAGTCCTAGCTAGAGCAATAAAACAACCAGGGGAGATCAAGGGGATACAAATGGAAAAGGAAGAAGCCAAAGTACTGTTATTTGTACTATACATCAGTGACCCCGAAATTCTACCAGAGAATTCCTACAGCTGATAAACACCTTCAGCAAAGTGGCTGGATACTAAATTAACTTAAAAAAAAAAACCAAAACAAACAAACAAAAACCTCCCAGTAGCCCTCCTTTATTCAAATGATAAACTGAATGCCAACATCAAGTTAAACAGAGAGAAGAACAAATATCCTTCACAATGGTCACAAATAATATAAAATACCTTGGTGTAACTCTAACCAAGCAAGTGAAAGACCTATACGATAAGAACTTCGACTCCCCGAAAAAGAAATTGAAGATGTCAGAAGTTGGAAAGATCTCCCATGCTCATGGATTGGTAGGATTAGCATAGTGAAAACGACCATCTTGCCAAAAGCAATCTACAGGTTTAATGCAATCCCCATCAAAATTCCAACACAATTTATTACAGACCTTGAAAGAACAATTCTCAACATCATGTGGAAAAACAAAACCCAGGATAGCTAAAACAATCCTGTATAGTAAAACAACTTCTGGGGGTATCACTATCCCTAACTTCAAGCTGTACTATAAACCACTACTAATTTAAAAACTGCATATGGCATAGAAGCAGACAGACTGATTAATAGAATCAAATCAAAGACCCAAATAAACCTACACACCGATGGATACTTGATTTTTGACAAAGAAGCCAAAACCATACAATGGAAAAGGGACAACAGATGATGTTGGTCTAAGTGGATGTCTGCATGTAGAAGAATGCAAATAGATCTATATTTATCACCCTGCACAGAACTCAAGTCCAAATGGATCAAAGACCTTAATGTGAAACCACACATACCAAATCTAATAGAACAGAAAGTGGGGAATATCCCTGAACTCACTGGTGCAGGAGACAAGTTCCTGAACAGAACACCATAGCTCAGGAACCAAGATTAACAATAAATGGGACCTCATGAAACTGAAAAGCTTCTGTAAGGCAAAGGACAAAATGATAGCCTCAAGATTGGGAAAGGATCTTCACCAACCCTACATCTGACAGAGGGCTAACATCTAAGATATATAAAGAACTCAAGAATTTAGATACTAACAATCCCAAAAACCCAAATAAAACAGGGGATTCTCAACAGTGGAATCTCTAATGCCTGAGAAGCACTTAAAGAAATGTTCAATGTAAATCAAAATGACTCTGAGATTCTGCCTCACACTGATCAGAATGGCAAAGGTCAAAAACTAAAGTGACAGCAGATGCTGGTAAGGGTGTGGAGAAAGAGGAACACTCCTCCATTGCTGGTAGGAGTGCAAACTTGTATAACAACTCTGAAGATCAACTTAGTGGTTTCTCTGAAAATTAAGAATAGTTCTACCTCAAAACCCAGCTATACCACTCCTGGGCATATACCCAAAAGATGCTCCACTATCCCACAAGGACATTTGCTCAACTCTGTTCAGAGTGGCTTTATTCATAATAGCTAGAAACTGGAAACAACCCAGATGCCCATCAACTCAAGAATGGAGAAAGAAAATGTGGTTCATTTACACAACAGAATACTATTTAGCTCTTAAGAATGAGGACACCATGAGTTTTTCAGGCAAATGGATGGAACTAGAAAATATTATTCTGAGTGAAGTAACCCAGACCAAGAAACACACACATGGTATATACTCACAAGTGGATATTAGCCATAAAGTACAGGATAACTATGCTACAGTCCACAGACCCAAAGAAACCAAGTAACAAGGAGGCCCTTGGGGAGGATGTTTGAAACTTTCTCAGAAGGGGAAATAAAATAGGTAAAACAAGTATTGGAGGTGGATGGATGGAGGGAACCGGATGAGAGAGGAGATGGGTAGGGATCAGGTATGGGGAGAGCAGAGAGAGTGAATGGAAGTCGGCAGTGGGCAGGGGGAAGCATCTCTAGGATGTGTCAGAGACCTGGGGCAGCAGGGGTGAGGAGGGCCCAGGGAGTCTATAGGGGTGACTCTAGCTGAGGCTCCTAGCAGCGGGGGATAGAGCCTGACGTGGCCATCTCCTGTAGCCAGCAGGTCTCCCAGTGGAAGGGAGCCCTAACCTGCTGACCCATTTCACCAGCTTTACACAGTGTATGGTCTAGTTTTATGCCCACTTGATACAGCTAGAGTCACTGGGGAGGGGGAATCTCAATTGAGAAAATGTCTCCACAAGGTACAGCTGTAAGGCATTTTCTTAATCAGTTATTGTTAAGGGAGGGCCGAGCCCGTGGTGGATGGAGCCGCCACTGGCCTGGTGGTCCTGGGTTCTATAAGAAAGCAGACTGAGCAAGCCATGGGAAGGAACCAGTAAGCAATGATCCTCCATGGCTTCTGCATCAAGACTTGCCTTCAAATTCCAGCCCCGTTTGAGTTCCCGTCCTGATTTCCTTCAATTATGGACTAAAGCATGGACTTGTTTGCTCCAGTTTGCTATGGTCATGGTGTTTCGTCGCAGCAATAGAACCCTGACTCGGACACACTGTGAGCTTCTATGTTTGAGACGAGTGATGAGCCCCAGAGTTTACATTTTTTTTCCATAGCAAAGACAACAAATTAAACAAGAATTAGCCGTTTTTATTGATTTGTTTGCCAGTATTAAAAACAACAGGACGATACTGTCTCTTGGCTATAAGTTGGAGCAGTGAACTTTTTTGTGTGCGCGTGTGTGCTTGTGCATACTCATACTTGCCCCCTAACCTACATGTACGTGTAAATTGAGTCTCATATACACTATCTATTAAAATTCAACCCACCCTGAGGGCTGGAGAAATGACTCAGAGGAGAAGTGCACTTCTTCCAGAGGACCCCAGTTTGATTCTCAGCACCCAGCAGCTCACGACCCTTTGGAACTCTCGTCTCAGGGGTTTGAATGCTCTCTACTGATTTCTGGGGCATCTGACTCCAGCTACACATGTGGTATATGGACATACATGCAGGCAAAATACTCCTACATATAAAATAATAAAATAAATCGGTTTTCAAGAAATGAAAACTAGTCTGGCTTTCTAGATTAAGTCTATTATACATTCTACGTTATAGAATACACATTCTATACTTAATTTCCTGAAACAATGTTAAGTTTACAGAGACACTGAGCAGAAAATACAGCAAGATGTCTCCTTCCCTTCCTCCTCTATGTGTCCTAACACCATCATCTTGTACCATGTAGTACATTTGTTACAATTAATAAACCGAAATTTATAATTAATTCATACTTTGATTATTTAAAGCCCATAGTTTGTCTTGGGGTTTCTTCTGTGTGCACATTCCTTGGATTTTCACATCACAGTGACCTACAGAATGGTGTTATTGTCCCCCTGAAGTTTTAGTGATCTGGAAAATCTCAGTGGGAAAGTTGGAAAATCCATAATCCTCTGCTCACAGATGCAAATAATGAGCCAGCAACAAAGGCAGGAGACAGAGCCCTCCCATGCAACACACCATTCATGGTTTCCTGTATCTACTGTGATCTGGAAGATGATGGGGAAGTGAGTTGGAAGCAGGAGGAGAAGGAAAAGCTAGATTGTGGAACACCAGCCATAAATGCACCTCAACCCCAGCCCATCAGTCGCCTCCCCCACTCCTCAGATTCCTGACCCACACAGGGAAGCGTATGACCTCACAAAAGCAAAACATGTCCAGCTCTACCCTAGGGAAGGAAGGCCGGGAGAACCCAGGTAGGGCTGCCGTGTGTTTAGAAGATTGGAAAACATTTTTCTCAAGCTCCAGGATTTTTTTTTTTAAAAAAGCTGTCTACTCTTGGAGAATTCCATGTTTTTTTTAAAAGTAGCCGAGGAGACCATCAATACAGAATTTTATACTTTGTGTGGTTACGGACTTAACCAGTAAATAATAGGCTTAGGCAATGGCTAAAATAAAAAGCAACCATGGAGATTATTCATAGTTAACAAGCCAGAGCACAATTATCTTCAGTTCCCTTTGGTGCATGTATAGACTCTTAGTGGACATTTTTTCTTCTTGTAACAGAAAGAAAGCTTGTTAATAATTCTGAGGAGCTCCCAGAAGGAGCGCTCTTCTTTTGATGACCCAGTGAGGCCATTCTAAAGTTGGTCCTCAGTAAAGAGCATAAAACCAAACCACAGATGCCTGTCAATGTATTCTGAAGGCCTAGGTTCTGTGTCGAAGACATTTTTAACAGCCCTCCACTCAGAAAGAACCCCATATCCACGGGACCACGTAAGCAGACAGTAAATAGCACCTAACTCTCACTTGAAGCTTCGTCCCAAGTACTTCACGCGGATTGCAACCTTCTATCCACTCATCCATCTTATGAAGTAGATACTATTATTATCTCCATTTTACAGAGGAAGAGGGATGTGAAGTAGCCTTTCCCTCTTCTCTCTGGGCTCTAAGCCCGAGCCCTCAATTCTAAACCACTAAACTACACGGCTGTAGACTGTGTATTTACAGTTATGTCAAACTTGTTTATTAATGAGAAAGGAAAGGGACTTCTATATAAGCATGTATCTAACATGGGAACTGAAACTAGTTCCCAAATTAAAAACAGTTTGTTAAAGACTTGTTCTGGGTTTAGAGAGGCACAAAAGGCAGCCTAGCTGTTTTTAAGTTGAAGAGGGTTACTGTCCAGGCTGCCCTTGTGATCAGGAGACTCTGGCTATTGCTGTGGTGTGAAGAGGGGGTTCTTTATCTTAGACCTAGGAATCTGGCATCTTCTGCCAATGTTTCCACAATGTTTACCGCCACAGTTTAATTTGCTGCTTCGTAACTATGAAAGCTCAGGTCCTTAGCAGTTCTTGACAACTCTGTGGATGTTTAGATTTTTTTTTTTATCATCTTGTCAGCGTTACATAGATGTCACACCTACATGAACAACACTTCCCAAATGGGCCACTGGTAAATGAAAGACTGGGCCTGGTGGTGCCTCCTGTAATTCTAGCTACACTGAAGATAGGGGCAGGTGGATCAAAAGTTCAAGGCCTACCTTGCCTATACAGAGTGTCCAAGACTAGCCTGGGTAACTTTTTTTTTTCTTTTTATTAACTTGAGTATTTCTTATTTACATTTCGAATGTTATTCCCTTTCCCAGTTTCCGGGCCAACATCCCCTAACCCGCCCCCCTCCCCTTCTTTATAGGTGTTCCTCCTCCCTCCCCCATTACCGCCTCCCCCAACAGTCTAGTTCACTGGGGTTCAGTCTTAGCAGGACCCAGGGCTTCCCCTTCCACTGGTGCTCTTACTAGGATATTCATTGCTACCTATGAGGTCAGAGTCCAGGGTCAGTCCATGTATAGTCTTTTAGGTAGTGGCTTAGTCCCTGGAAGCTCTGGTTGCTTGGCATTGTTGTTCATATGGGGTCTCGAGCCCCTTCAAGCTCTTCCAGTTCTTTTTCTCTGCTTCCTTCAACGGGGGTCCTATTCTCAGTTCAGTGGTTTGCTGCTTAGCCTGGGTAACTTAATGAAACCAAGTTTCGAACACATTCTTAAAACAGTCTAGATGTACAGCTCGCTGGGAAATACTTGCCTAGTATGCACAAGTCCCCTAGATTCAATTCTCAGTATTGCAAAAGGAGAGAGAGGGGCGGGACAAAAATACTTGGAAAGATGGAAGGAAGGAAGGAAGGAGGGAGGGAGGGAGGGAGGGAGGAAGGAAGGGAGGAAGGGAGGGGAGGAGGGAGGGAGGGAGGGAGGGAGGGAGGGAGGAGGAGGGAGGGAGGAGGGAGGGAGGGGAGGGAGGGAGGAGGGAGGAGGAAGGAAGGAGGGGGAGGAGGAGGGAGGCAGGGCGGAAGGTGGGCAGATCACAGCTACTCTCTGCAGTTAGAGTATTATCCTGGTTTGACAAGTTAGGTTCAGAGACATTAATGCTTCCCCCAGCCGTATATGGCTAGCGCTGTTAGAGCTACAGTCTGGAGCAGCCCAGTGTTCTTTCTGCCACCACTACTTTTGACTATAACAACCTTAGTTTTCTAACCAAATAGGAAAAGACATTGGGAAATGAAAATCAGTTGTTTAAAGAGAAAATGTGAACTTCGGACCAAAAAAATAGTATGAGAGAGACGAGGAGAAAAATGAAGAAAGAGGAGAGACAGAAAAATAAAGTTCTAATCCCCTCCCAGGGCAAATGAAGAGAATTCCTAAGAGCAAGCTGAGGAGCGGGCAGGTGGGGCCGTGGGGCGGGAGGAACTCAAGCCGGCCCATGAGGAGTTCAGGTATGGTACTCAGGCCAGAGCTTTGGAGGAGGCAAACAGCATCTAAATAAAGGGTCACTCCAGCCACCAGATAATGGGAGTCAAGGAAACTAAGTCCCTTAGAAGGACAACAGAGGAGGGGTCCAAAAAGTCTGAAAGGGAACGATTTCTCAAAGCACCAGAAGGCTGTACTATACAGCCTTGGACACCAGCCAGTGTGTTTGCCTTGCTCTAGTTGGACACCATCAGCCTTGCCTTTGACATTAGGAGAACTTCGAGGGACACGGGTCTGGTTTAGATAGTTACAGTGACCAGCAGCTCACCTTGATCAGCTCCCGAGGAAACGGGTTTGGCAAGTTAACCTGTTCGTACCTGTAAATGCTCAGAATCAATGACTAGAAGATCCTGCAATGGTTTTTTTATTTCTGCATCTGTCTTGAACCAGTAAACTTTGACTTGTGTAGAGCCTTGAACGTAATAAGAGGCTGAATTTTGAACCCCTGCTTTGGATAACACATGTGCTGTAGCACGAGCTTCATAGCTCTTAACATGGTGCCTTTGAGGGCACGACCCACTGCATCCTGCTTTGCCCACACTCACACCTTGCCCAGCAATGATCCGATGCCTCCTGATGGCGCTGGTGGAATCCTGGCTAGTTCTCAGTTGTTTTGTTTCCTGGCAGGGCAGGAGCGGATAATTTGGGAAAGTTTCATTTCAGCTTGGGGGGGTGGGGTATGCACTGCAAACAATGATAAATGGGTCTCTTGTTCCGATGCATAGTTCTGTGTCCTACAGGGGGTTAAAAGAACCACCCTGACAGACAGCTGCGAATCTGTTTTCACGAGCCCACCTTCCCCTCCAACAGATCACTCACTGTCACGCGTGGAGGTGAAGCGGAATCTCATGCTATTCGTTAGGCTCAAGTCCTCATTAGGAACTTCTTTATCAAATAAACACCAGACTCCACAGCCACAGGGAACAAGAGGCCGCTTCATACCAAGTACAGTGATGAACGTCTCCTGTGGCCCTGGATTCCAGCTCTTAACATCTGTGATCTCCCCCATCTCCCTGGCAACATAAAGTAAATAATAAAAATAGTTCAAATCCAGGAAAAGCACAGCAGGCAATGTCTGTCCTCAAGGAAAACAAATGCTTAGCCTGCACTCACATACCAGCGAGGGAACCCATATGAAACTGAGCAGTTAGCTGATAGAAAAACGGCAGAGAGTAGAGAGCAGGGACTGTAAGGGGGTGTGCGGCACACACACACACACACACACACACACCACACACGTGTCAGATTATTTGACAAAGCGTTGTCTTCTTCCAGTGGGAGGCCTGAAGGGAGCGTGGCTTCTTTTATTCGTGGGCTTGTACAGTATGTATTCTACACTCTGCATGAATGTGTTTTGAATTATAGGCTTGTTACGTTACCTTGGGTTTAAAGGGAACCATAGATTATAAAAGCAATAGTATCAAACAAAGAGTTGAGAACCGCTGGTTTAGCCTTTGCCACATAACTTCTTGCAAAGCTCTGCTCTGCCAAAAAGACATCTGGGGCCTCCTTCCTATTGCCTGACACTGAGGACTCTTCCTGATGTTTCTCAGAGCTCTTGGGTGCATGTAGAAGTTTCTGTGGCCTTCCCAGCTTCCCCATGGGACAAAGCATGCTTCTGAAGAGAAGAATGCGCCCTCGGGGTGCAAGAAACCCTGAAGATGGGAGAGTTTAAGGATGGGAATTTTAAATTAAGTTAATTTTCTGATTAATTATGTGACTTTGGACCTTTCCACACAATGACCCAAGTTCAGCTCATCTACAAGGGAAAGTGGAAGGAGAGGGAAGGGGGGAAGGAAGGGGGGGGAAGAGAGAGAGAGAGAGAGAGAGAGGGGGGGGAGGTTTGCCCGAAAGAGCAATTCTTGCATCTCTGCCAGCCCGAGAATTCCACAACTCTGTGAATTGAGCATGCTGTACTATTTTGTTTCAGTCTTTTGGTTAAAGAACTTGAAGCTTTGGGGCTTACTATTTTACTATGACAGGAGCTATACATTAACTATAACTAAAGATGTCTGTGTGTCTGTGTGTCTCTTGTGTGCAGTAAGATGTAGGTGTGGCTTAGGGGAAAGCTAAGAGTCTAGAAGCAACCCCAGTGAGTAGCTGTGTGTCTTTGAAGAAAGTTACTTAATTTTCCTTGGCCATGTGTCTTCATACCCATGGGGACAATGACATTATAACATTGCTATCAGAGTACTGAGATTAAAAGGAGGTAACTACTATCTCCTAGAAGATTGAAGATTACTACACCACCATTTTCCATCATACAGACAGGCTGTTAGAGGGCCAGGGTTACTTATCCAGTCATTCCTGGCAGGCCACCTCAGTGCTGTGTGACAGATATCCGCTTGACACATGAGTGTGAACGCTGTTAAAGATCTACTGTTGGCTCTCCCTTCTGAGCTAGTTTCTCACTGCTACGGCTTCCCTTATTTTCCTAGGACCACAGGATAGTTAAAACAACTGCTTAAGTGAATAGTCCAAGATGAATGGTTCTTAGTAAGAGGAAGCTTTGCCGCATGATTCCTGCAATGTTCGCTGTCTTCCATGGAGCATTGCATGCTGGGAATCAGCAACCACAAAGAGGGCGCCCTTCCAGCTGGGTTTCTCTTTATTTCTGTCTTCCTTCTTTGACTTTTCATTTCTCTTCTTTTTTCCTTCTTCAGATCTTAGCACTGACTTTCTGGCATTGTGCTGTGTGCCCTGCAGTATTTTCCTGTCTTTACATCTCACGCTTCTCATTCCCGACTTCCTACTGCTCAACCCGCCCCTTCCCTACTGAGCACTTTGGGAGAGAAACCACGGATAAATGGGCTCTTCCTTCTTCCCTTCCTTTCTTCCTTCCTTCCTTTCTCCCTTCCTTCCTTCCTCATTCTTTCTTTTTGAATACAGGAAGATTGAACTTTTTTTTATTAAATTTATTTATTTATTATATACACAGTGTTCTGCATATAAATATCTTCATGCCAGAAGAGGGCCCCAGATCTTACACAGATGGTTGTGAGCCACCATGCGGTTGTTGGGAATTGAACTCAGGACTTCTGGAACGGTAATCAGTGCTCTCAACCTCTGAGCCATCTCTCCAGCCCAAGATTGAACTTTCTAGACTGAATTTCCAAAGGAAGCCTCATGTCTGAGAACCCAACTACTCTGCATTGACACCCATTGAATTGAGATCTAATAACTACCTGAAGTCACAGGGATCGGGGGAGCTACCGGACAGGGGAAGAGGGAATCAGAGATACCGTGGACTCGAAGGGTACGGTAGTTCAAATGAGAATGGCCCCATGGGCTCATATATTTAAAAGTCTGATCCCCAGTTGGTGGAACTGTTTGGTAAGAATTAGGGGGTACAGCCTCGCTGTAGGAGCCGCGGCTGTGTTGAAGGAGATGTATTGCTGGGGTAGGTCTCGAGGTTTTAGAAGCCCAGGCCACTCCAATTAGCTTTCTCCCCACCTCCAACTTGCAGATATGATGTAAGCTCTTAGCTACTGCTCAGTAACAAGCCTGCTTGTCTGCTGCCCTGCTTTCTAATGTGATGGTCATGGACTCACCCTCTGAAACTGTAAGCGAGTCTCTATTAAATGGTTTCTTTTATTAGTTGCCTTGCTCATGGTGTCTCTTCACAGCAATAGAAAAGTAACTAAGGCAAAGGCTAGGCATTAACTTTAGAGGAGAAGAAAGTTGACTTCAAAAGGCAAATCTTGTATATAACCTGAAAGAAAGTAACACAGGCTTAAACCCAAAAGTCTCTGTAGATTCTCTCTCAACGATACCATCTGCAATGCAAGCTATATATTAAATTAACCCAGTCCAAACAGGGGCAATAGTTGATTGCTAACATTAGCTGTCCCCTAACATCCTGGAAATTAAGCATGGCTCTAGCAGACCACAGTAGACTGACCATAATAAATTAGTTGACCTACCTTGACACACACACACACACACACACACACACACACACACACACACACACATACATACATACATACATATATGCATATTCTCCTAAATCTTGTTTTAGCTTTCTGTGAAAACAAATTTAAGTATAAACAACTTAAAAGGAGACAGGTTTATTTTGGGTCATGGTTTCAATCCATGATTGTTTTCTCTATTGTGTTCATGGCAGTACATCATGATGGGATGGCAGAGAGAGAGAGAAAGAGAGGGAGGGAGGGAGGGAGAGAGAGAGAGAGAGAGAGAGAGAGAGAGAGAGAGAGAGATCTCAAAATCCCTTTTAAGAGCATGTTCTAACTTTTTATACTAGACAGACCCTAACTCTTTGGGATTTTTGGTATTGTTGTTGTTTTTGTTTTTTGTTTTTTGAGCTGGGGACCAAACCCAGGGCCTTGAGCTTGCTAAGCAAGCGCTCTACCACTGAGATAAATCCCCAACCCCTAACTCTTTGTTTTTTTAAAAAAACAGAAGATGGCATTAGATCCCATTACAGATGGTTGTGAGCCACCAAGTGGTTGCTGGGAATTGAACTCAGGACCTCTGGAAGAGCAGTCAGTGCTCTTAACCACTGAGCCATCTCTCCAGCCCCAGACGCAATTTCTTAAAGGTCATATTTCTACTCCACCCCCTTAATAACAGCACAAATTGACAATCAAGTCTTTAACACATGGGGTAACCTTTGAGATCCATACCACAACACTTGTACACTTATAACAAGGAATAAGTGAGGTCACATATGTAAAGTACATCTAGAACATGCTGAGTTTCTGTATATATAGGCCCGAGCTTTTAATATTTTAGGAAAATTTTGTCTTATGCATAGCTAAGGGTTAGTATGGCTTGGGGTCTTTCCGTGGTCCTCTTGTACTGGTATTATGTTAGAAGTAAACTGGTGAGCTCTCAAAACCAGTGTATTTGAAACCCACTATCTTAGTTTTCCATTGTGGTGATAAAATATGACTATCCTAGTTAGTGTTTTATTGCTGTGAAGAGACACCATGAGTGCAGCATTTCTGATAGAGGAAAGCATTTAATTGAAACTGGCTTACAGGTTTGGAGGTTTAGTCCATCCTGGCAGGAAGCACGGCAGCACACAGGCAGACAGAGAAGGAGCTGAGGCATCTTGATCCGCAGGCAGCAGGAGACTGTGTTCCACACTGGGAGTAGCTTGAGCATAGGAGACCTCAAAGCCTGCCTCTCCAGTGACACACTTTCTCCAACAAGGCCACACCTACTCCACCAAGACCACACCTCCTAATAGTGCCACTCCCTGTGGGCCAAGCATTCAAACACAAGAGTCTATGGGAGCCATTCCTATTCAAGCCACCACAGTGACCAAAAGCAGCTTGGGAAGAAGCAGGTTTATTTCAGTTTACAACTGTAGTTCATTGTGAAGGGAAGTCAAGCAGGCACTCGAGGTGGGAACCTGGAGGCAGAAATTGAAACAGAAGTCATGGAGGAGTGCTGTTTACTGGCTAGCACCTCACAGCTTGCTCAACCTGCTCTTTGTTATAAACTCAGGACTACCTGCCCAGCATTAGCACCACCTACGGTGAGCCAGGCCCTCCCATATCAATCATCAATAATCAATAAAATGCTGGACAGACTTGCCTACAAGCCAATCTTATGAAGACATTTCCTCTATTAATAGAGTCCTTTTCCCCAAACAACTCTAGCTAGTGTCAAGTTGACATAAAACTAACCAACTCCCCCTACACACACACACACACACACACACACACACACACACACACACCCCATTCCCATTCGATTCACTAACAATGTACACTGTCAAGGATGAAAACACAAGAAAAGAGCAAGCGCAAACCAGTACTAGACCTCATGCGTGGTCCTTGTAAAGCCCCTTAGAAGGAAGCAGCATTGTCTTCTAGGTGACACTTGGCATATCTGGAGACCTTTTTGAAAGTTCTAACTTTGGGAGTGAGGTTGGGCCGTGTTATTGGCACATGATGAGTGGAGGCTAGAGCTGATGCTGGCCATTCAACAGTGCAAGAGATGCTCCTGTCCCGAATGTTGATCGTGCTGAGGTGAGCCAGCCACAATTTAGAGGTAGCAGAATCATTTGGGAAACAGTAGGATCCTGTTAGTGTCTGTGTCCTACTGGTTTTTAAGTCTGAGAAAAGCCGTGCAAGAGCAGGCACTCAATGGGGTCTACAAACCTTTTTACATTAAACTGCTGCTACGACTTCAGATGAGTACGTTTGCCTTTTGGACAAAACCAATAGATCTGTGGCCTCTTGAATGCCAAAAATACGCCCAGGGCTTGCTCTGCAGTAACAGAGAGAATGTGTCCATAAAAGGGATGGCCATTGCTGCCAGAGGGATTCCCTTCAAGGGTTTCCCTTGTGAGCCTGAAAAATCACTGGGAAATAACTGGGCCGGCCAGCCGCCGAGTTCCAGCGGCTCGCCATAGCATGTTTAGATTTCCCCGGGGGTGAGAATGAAGAGGCTGCAGGGACTGCGGCGCTCTAGCCCTAAAAAGGCCTTGTTTAGGAACCATCTGCTTGTTTCTTGGATGGGAAGTCGGGCGTTGCTGGGAAAGGCCGTAGAGAAAGGGACCTGGATGGACACTCAGGAAGTTAGGAATGGAGACGCATGGGGGTTTGCGCTCATCAAGATGGAGGCCTCTCGGAGCTGCGCGGTGACTCCGTGACCTTGCACAAAGAAAGGAAAATAACTGTAATGACTGCACGCCTACTGCAGTCCTGGGTTAATGTTAATGCTGCATATGCAGGATGAGTTTTCTTTATTTTCACAGTAACGTGTTGAAGAGACTTGCTTAAATCATGCTGTCAGCAGCCAGCTAACTCAGCTTCAGCTGACTTCAGGGGCCATGATTTTCCTCAGTACCACACTACTTCTCCAGACCCTCAGGCCCTCTATGCCTCAGTTTCCTCCCTTGTTAAATGGACAGAACCAGATGCCAAAGGAGGGAAGGCAAGGAAGGAAAATTGAAAACTCTTTAAAATGATTCGGCGTGAAGTTGTGCCTGGCCTCCAGGGGGCGCTCAACACACTGGCCTTTCCCCCTTTTCCCCTCTGCCTGGACAGATGACTCTGAGGACATTTATCAGTCACCACACACACAGAGAAGTATCAGTATATGCATAGTCGGGGTCTTGTGGTCACCCAGGCTTCTGGCTTCTGTATCCTTCTCTGCAGTTCCAGCAAACCTCTTGAAATTAGGAGTTTAAGGACGCAGCTGAATTCCTCCCTGGGGCATCCCTTTCCTCTTCCTTCTTTGAGGATGAGGTGGGGTAGCCCAAAGCTTGCCCTTGAGAATCTTATGATCCGTCATCTCTTTGTCACTCCTTTGGCAATCTTTTCCTGTCTGTTGTCCTGGCCTGGGTGGCATGTGGATGACCCCATCCAATTTTGCTTGAGACCCCGAATCTAATCTTTCTTTTGTTGGGTGGAATCTTACCTTAATCCAGTATTTTTTTGACCTCATTAAGGAAGTTGACGTTCAGCTCCTCCTGACCTCTCTCCGTGGAACTAATCCACAGGTTTAGCCCAGCTCTTTGCAAGCTACACACTGCCGGTCCGATGCAAACTCTGTTCAGAACAAGGGGTCACTCTATCTTGTTTGCAATTTGTACCTACATCTCAAGGGACATTTTCAAAATGGGTAAAATATGTATGTCCATTTTCATTATTTCCGTGTCCTCTCCAGGTATGATATAACTACCCACCCAAACCCCTAGATTCTTCAGTGCTCCCACTTCTAACAGTCGGTGCCCTGTGTGTGTGGCTCCTCCTGGCTCTGGCCACATCGAACAAAACTTTTACAAACACAAAAGGGTCATCTTGTTTCTGAGTGCAAGGGATGTCAAGTCCTAATCCCTGGAACCTGTAAATGTTATTCTCCATCTCCAATAATGGGTGTAATTGTCTTAAGAACCCCAAGATGCGCTCATCCTGGGTTGTCTCAGTGGATTATCTAGAACACCGTCTTCGTTGCCTTTGCAAGAGGCAGGAGGAAAGTGATCAGACCCACAAAGGGACAGGGGCAGAGGGGGACAGGGACAGAGGCTGGAGCCATATGCCCAAGGAGTACTAGGTGAAACCCACAGCTGCACTAGGTTCTCTCTCAAAATGACTTACTGTATTTTTTAGCTCTGCATTTAAAATAAGCTAATTGCAGTTTCTCTTTGCCAACAACTTTGCCTTTTACCTGGTTTTAAATAAAATAAGAAAACTTAACAGATGGACCAAGACACTAAAATTCAGTCTGATCGTCCACATGGCCTCACAGTGACTAGTGGGTGGGTGGTAACATTCTATGTGAACACAGTGGAAGAGGCTATTAGTTTATGTCCTTGGGTGGAGTGGCAGAGCCTGAGATCTTGTTACATCACACAGAGTAGCAAGCGATCTGAAAATGTAGAAATTGTTTGTTTCTAGAAATCCTCCTGATAATATTCAGACAGCACTGGCCACCGATATTTAAAATGTCAGAAAGCAGAGAAATGGCCGACAGAGAGACTAGTGTGCAACCAGCAAAAGAAAGCTTCACACACGCTTACTAACCTGTGGCTTAAACTTCTGAAAACCCAGTGTATGACCCTTAGAGTGGTGGTCTTAAAATGCTCGCCCCCCCGCCCCGTCTTTTGAAAGAAACACAGAAACAGCCGTGTGGATTCGTCTGTAACATTTTGGCTGTATTCATCTTTCAGAATGAAAAAAGTTAAGTTATAGTCACTGGCTACCGTAGTTAAGAATGTTCTAAGCCACCAGATAGTAAAATAAAAGGTGGTTTTAGGGTTAAAAACCAACTTTGGGTTTTCCTGAGTCATAAGACAGGATGACATTTCATGGGAGCAAGTGGGACGCTTGCCGGTTCAGATTGTCTGGATCCAGAGGCAAGCTTCCAGCACCAGCACGTCTGCCTCCCGCCCTGCCTGTCCTACCTCTGTCACCTCCTTTATCTCCCTATCCTCACCCCTATTCTGTTCTGTGCATCCCAGATGTTTCTGGTTATGGCCCTGCCTCCTCAGACCATCAACTGTCCTCTTTCCAGTGTCTGCCTTCTTCCCAGGTGACCTCTCTTTGTTGTCTGTATTAATTGCTTTTCTTGGGGGGTATGGCTAAATGCCGGATAAAGGCAACTTAAGGGAAGAGAGGATAATTTTGATGGACAGTTTAAAGGATTCAGTCCATCATGGTAGGGAAGGCACGGTGGGTGGAGTGGCTGGGTCGGTGACAGGCGCTACTCACATCTTGGTGGATCACATAGAGAACTCTGGCTGGTATGACCTAGGTATAACCTTCTAAGATACACCTGTACTAGCCACTTTCCTTCCCCAAAGATTCTACCACCTTCCAGAACAGCTCTCCCAGTTAGTATAAAGTTTTCAGTCTCATAATGAACCTGTGGGAAAAATGTTCATCCAAACAATAATATAATCTCATATGTGCTCTTCACGTGCACCCTGAGTCTTGTCTCCATCTGTCCCCATTCCTTCTATCTCTATCTTTGTCTCAGTCTTGCTCTCACTCTCCTCCTCCTTGGATCTAGAGCCCTACCATCATCCTCGTATTTCTCCTACTTACTATCAGCCCACAAGTGCACCCAGGACCTTAGCCAAGACTCAGTGTTGATATTCTCTCAGCCAGAGCGTGACAAATACAGAAGTGAATGCTCGCAGCCAACCTTTGAACTGAGAACGGGGTCCCTGTTGGAGGAGTTAGAGAAAGGATTGAAGGAGCTGAAGGGGTTTGCAACCTCATAAGAACAACAACACCAACCAACCAGAGCTCCCAGGGACTAAACCACTACCCAAAGAGTACGCATGGACTGACCCATGGCTCCAGCTGTATATGTAGCAGAGGATGGCCTTGAGGGGCATCAATGGAAGAAGAAGCCCTGGGTCCTGCCAAGGGTAGACCCCCCCCCAGTGTAGTGGAACGTCAGGGCAGAGAGATGGGAAGGGGGAGATAGTTGAAGAGGGGGAACACCCTTATAGAAGAAGGGGGAGGGAGATGGGATAGGGGGCTTATGGACAGGAAACCAAGAAAGGGAATAACATTTGAAATGTAAATAAAAATATCAAAAAAGGGGGGCTATGTTAAAAAAAACACTGAAATTTAATACTTGATGTGAGAGCACTAAGTGTGGAGGCTGTGACCTCATGAATGGGATTATAATGCTTATAAAAGAAGCTATAGGATGTCTTCTGCCTTGGAGAACATATAGAGGTGCTTCTAAGAATAATAGACCCCTCCCTCCACTGCAGTTCTATCTTGGGCTTTGGTTGCCCCAGTCTTAAGAACTAAAAGTAATGAATTTATGCCACTTATTTTGGTGGTTTGAATAGGTACGGCCCCCATAGATTCATGTTTAAATACTTGACCCATGGGGAGTGGCACTATAAGAAAGTGTGGCCTTGTTGGAGGAATTGTGTCATCATGAGGGCAGGATCTGAGGTTTCCTATGTTCAAGGTCTGCCCAGTGCGGAATCCAGTCTGCCTTCAAATCAAGATTTAGAACTCTCAGATCCTCCAGCACCATATCTGCCTGGATGCTGCCATGCTTCCTCCCATGATGATAATGGACTAAACCTCTGAACCTGTAAGTCAGCCCCAATTAAATGTTCTTCTTTATAAGAATTGCCTTGGTCATGGTGTCTTATCATAGCAACGAAACTCTAACTCAGATATTTATGAATGAACCAGTTTAAGGTATTTAATTATAGCAGCTGAACTAAGACAGGCCTCTACCTCTGTCCCACGCTCCCTCTTCTGTTCTACTTGTCAGGAGTTATTATTTCCACAAGTTCTTTCCTTTAGACTCCACTGTGTAGCAAGCATCTTTGAAGTGGAAGGGGCTCCGGCGTGGGTGTGTGTCTCTGCCATTATCATGACATAGTGAAGACCTGAGAGCTGATATTACCCGTCTCAGCTAGGTTAAAGGGGAAATCAGTAAAAATGGATTTTATTGTTAATAAGCCTGATTCTGAAGAAAGAAGCTTAGTGGCATCAGTTAAATAATATCATAATTATATAAAATAATTGGCATACTTGACCTGCCATTTTGATATCTAAGTCAGAATATGTGATACATATTATAAGTTTGATACATTAATATACAAAATTGTATGTAATCATACAAAGCACATGTTATACAAAGTTATTTTCAACCAAACATTATATTAAACTTTTTTTGCTTATATGTAGCTCTGTGATGGCTGGGGCTATCACATGAAACAGCTTTACGAGAAAATCTGGATCACCATGAGATTGGTTGGAGAGAAAAGAGGCGCCATTAATGTTTTATGACATCAAAACAGCATTTCCTATAAAGGAAAAGCTCTTAAAAATTATACTCAACATGCCAGATTTTTGCTTCTTCTTTTTCTTTCCAATATCCACGAGGAAATTCATCCATTTTGTTTTCCAAGCCGACACCACACTGTCCACCCAAGAGTCTTTGTTTAATGCCAGCCATCTGGAGATGTGTTTGAGATAGATTGTTTTCAGTTTTCATGAAAATGTGTGGTGTCAAGTAGATGCAGCCCACGTGTATCTCTTTGAAGTGCCTTGGTACTGACACATCGCCTCTGAGAGCCCGCCGTCCTGAGTTTAGACATGTTAGTGTGTTTGGAGGGCTCTCCATGGAAAAACTCACTTGCACATTAACAGACGCCATTCTGTATATTTGAGTAACTGAGTTTAGATGGGTGTGCTACTGAGTAAACCTTGAATCTTACCCTTGAGTGGTAATGACCACACATGCCTGTGATCTCGTGAGTGTGTGTGGATAGCATGCAGCTCCCTGATTTGGATAGCACACAAGCGTTCCTAAGGGAGTGGTTTCTTTCTGTCCTTCCAGCCCTCCACTCTTTGCATGTGTGTGTTCCGCCTTCTGCATGTGTGTGTCCACCCTCTGCATGTGTGTGCTCCACCCTCTGCATGTGTGTGCTCCACCCTCTGCATGTGTGTACTCCACCCCCTGCATGTCTGTGCCCAGCCCTTAGTGGAGCTGGTTCTTGGCAGAAGCAGAATGACACACATGTCCTATGGATCGCCAAATACTGCCCCTGGGGCTCAATTTATCAGTGTTATTTCTCTTAGGGACCTTAGTGTTGAATTTGGAACTTATGATAAAACCTTCGTGGCCACCTGGAATTATACAGTGCTAGGAATTAGAGAAAGGAGTCCCCTAGAAGAAACTCCTGAATAAAATAGCCATGTCATCAAATGCATGGCAATATTTCCAAGTGTTTGGCTGATTCTCTTGTTTCACAGGGTGGTGTCTACAAGTAGAAACCTCCAAGTGGGATAATCTGCATATAAACCTATGCTCTGAGAAAGATTTGTACTTCTGGGGTTCCTGTGAGCCTCGCCGGGCACTGGCTGCAAGAGCTCTGAGGGGGTCTTTTGAATTATCTCATGGACATTGGTGCAGGACATGTTTTTGTATGACATCAATTGAGGGATACTTAACCAAGAAATAAAATCCCACCATTACACTGATCAAAAATGTATAAGAGCTTTTCATAAAGGACGAGAAAGAGTGACAAGTTGACATCTTGTCCTAAAGGAAGCATCCTTTACCAGGGACTTTTGGTTCCAAAGTTTCTGAGTCATAGAACTTTCCAGAGTAAATGGGGATATAAGCCTTCTCCTGTTATCTAATGACAAAAGAGAATTGAAGGCCAATGTTGCTTTGCTTTTAATTTCCTGTCACAGATGCTCCAAAGAGAGATCACAAATCCTTTCAGGTAAACAAAATGACTTCCTCTCCCATTTCCTAATGAATGCCTAACTGACGACAAAAGCCACATCTGAGCTGACTGACATCGATGTCACAGTGAGCGTAAACATGGCCTGCAGACCCCACAAACACGAGATGGGTCGTGCTTGCCAGTCCTCTGACACAGAAGATGGCTTCCTAATACGTTTTCAGCTCCGTCCATCCCTTGGTTTCTAGACCCTCTTCACTCTGAAGAAGCATTGTCTTCATCAAATGGGAAGTTTCTGACCTCGAGCCTGTTTAACCTGCCTTCTGCTGCCTGCCTTTATTCTTCAGTTCTAGAAATCCCTTAGATTTGGCTGAATCTCCTCACGCCTTCTTTTCTATTTTGAGGTCTGAATTTTCCATGTCCTTATTTTGCTGGCTAAATTCTGCTCTGCTGCCTCTGCAGGCCCTCTTACTTGGGAATCCCTCTTGGGCATCTCCTCTGTTTAATCTAGATGGTGGATTTTCTGCTGTGCATTTTATTGCTAGACTTTTTTTTTCTGGTTCTTCTATACTTCTGTCCTTTGGTCGTGGTGCCCGTGTGTTTCTTTACTTCTGTGACATCCTTGATTATTCTAAACACGCTTACTTGGTATTCTCTTTCAGATCATTGTTCTGTTACTTCAGCTTTTTGAGAGGAAGGACCGGTGCTGATGAATTCCTCTGTCTGCGGCACCTACTGACTCTTGATGGATTGTTTCCTTCAGCATCTGCAGTGTCTTTTACTGTGAGCTCATCTCACGAGGGGCTGGAGTGTTCCTCCGATCTTACCTTGTAGTTTGGATTGTAGAATGGCTCTCTGGAGTGTTTTTATAGCTGCCTTTGCCAGACATTCCAAAATATTATTAACCAGGGACCAGTTTTTACATTAATTTCTCCCGCTTAAAAGTTTCTAGGCTATTTCACTAGAATAGGTCCTAAAGCTAAGTTTGTGTCAAGACCGGGCCCAGATTTTGAATCCCCAGCAAATGCCTTTTTGTGAGTTTCTGCACCATATTACGGTGCTAATTGAGGCCATTTCCTTTCCTGCTTCACAGAGTCCCTGACAGTTCCGGTCTGCAAGGCTCTTCCTTTTGTACCTTTATCAGTGCAGCCTCAAGGCCTTAAAGTCCTGTAGTCACTAAAACTCAAGCTCTGTGGGCTATGTAGATGTGTGACCTGCTCCACTTCCAAGGAAAGAGGAAGTGTCTACTCATGCATTTCCTTACTTCCTTCATCCCATTTCCTGTGATTTCCCCTTCTCTCTTGTCCTCAGTTCTGATTTAGTGTTTTGTTTCATTTTGTTTTGGTTGCATTTTGTCCTGAAAGCTTGGTCATAACTGAAGGGAACGTTTTCACTTTGTGTCTGCCTGACATAAAGCTACCATAATTCATAGATGTTAGGCTGTGCTTTGTGGGCTTCATCTAGGGGCTCTTACGATAGGATTTTTTGACCTCATGTTAAGACTTCTATAGTGACTCTCTGAAATGCTTTTCTTCAAATAACCTCAGATACCAACTCTCAGGTAGGTCTCTCTCAAATCCCGCCCTGCAGTTGGCTGGTTTACTAGTTCTTAATGAGTTCCACACTACCTGTAGAATAAAATCTAAAGTCCCTGTCTGTGCATGTAAAGCAGTATAAAATCCAGGCTCCGAGTAAATATATTTTCTATTACTTTGAGTGAATTTTTCCTTTACTAACAAACTAAGTATACAGAAAAGGGCCAGATAGAGCCTCAACTAGGACTATTTTTTTTTTCTATTTTAGAGTGGATTAAATTAATCTTGACATTTACCCTAAATCTTAACACAGGCTCTGGTTGCAACAGGCACTTAACCCCGGAGCTGAGGACCAACCAGGGCCTTGCACTTGCTAGGCAAGTGCTCTACCACTGAGCTAAATCCCCAACCCCTGCAACAGGCACTTAATGGCCACTGGTTGTTTGCTTACACAGACTTTCTTGAACTCGCTGGTATTACAGGCCTGTGCCACCATCCCTGGCTACAACGACTACTTTAAATTCATTACAGGCAGGAAACTGGTCATTAGATTTGAGGTCATACATTGAAATACTTGATTAGATCAAGGCACTTGACTATTTTCTGTAATTGAAATAAAGAAAATAAAGAAATGTTGAAAAGATCAGGCCATAGATGGTGACACCAATAGGCACAAACAGAACTCTAATTGGGAATAGAGCATTCATGTACTTAAAGACTTAAGAGCCTACTTTAGACCTGGGTACATCATGTGGGTTGGGGCAGGAGTATAGTGTAGCCTATTTCTCTTAGAGCCACGATAAATAAATACAAGGTTAAGCCAAATGCAAGAGGGAATGAGGCAATCAAGACAAATAGTATGCATGAGACGTGTGAGATTGCTACCAGGGTGATACAGCACCGAAAGCATCTTATGAGTGCAATTAATTATAATTAATTTAATTACTACAAGTAATTAATATGATTAATTAATTAAAATAATATTAATTAATATAATTAATTATAATTAAAGTGATGGTCATGGGCTGAGGAGATGATTCAGTTAGTAAAGTGCTTGTCAGGGAAGGGTGAGCATTTGAGGTCAGTTACCCAGAACATATGGAAAGGGCTGGGTACGCTCACACACACACACACACACACACACACAGAGAGAGAGAGAGAGAGAGAGAGAGAGAGAGAGAGACCACTGGATCCCTGGGGCTTGCTGGTCAGCCAGTCAAGCCAGTTGGTAAAGCCTAGGTTCAGTGAGTGACCGACCCTGTTTCAAAACGCTGTTGTGGAAGTCACCTATTGTCAGTCTCTGACCTCCACCTATACAAGTACACATGTAAAAACATGTAGACATACCCACCTGTGCAAAAACACATACATATACGCATGCTAACTTGCCGTTCCTTCTCTCTCTTTTATAGAACATAACCTACTACACAGTTAAAGCTTAGATTTGCCAAGTGACACGAGGTGAATGGGATGCACACTTCTATTGTATTCAGAATTGAGGAGGCTCTTTATTGAAGCAGGAAGATAACCTTCCAAATTCACCCTTAGTTTTCAAATTCTAAAATGAGACTGTAAAAAAGACAGGCAAAGATGGTTGTGGTGATATACACCTTCAATCCCAGCACTGGGGAGGCAGAGGCAGGCAGATCCTGAGCTTGAGGACAGCCTGGTCTATACAGCAAGATCCAGGACAGCCTGGGCTACACTGAAAAACCCCATCTAAAAATAAAACAAATAATAAAAATAAAAGAAAGGGCCTGGCGATCAAATAATCAAATGGTATAAGTTTAGCTGGGCATGGTGGCACCTCTGACAGTTATAACATCAGCTCTTGAAAGATAGAAGCAAAGGGATCAGGAGTTCTAGGCCAGCCTCAGCTGGGTAACAAATCTGTAACCTGGGCTACGTGAAGCTCTCAAAATAACCCCAAAACATAGGAAGAACTCATTTTATTTTTAAGTCCCCTGTTAAATGATGACACTTAGGTTTCCTAACAGTGAGCTGTATGTAGAAATTAATATATTATAATTATTAAAAGAAATAATAGAACGCCAGAAAAAGTAAAAAATCAACATTCAACTATCTCATAACCTGGTGTATTTTGACATCAGTAAAGTAGTAACTAGGTATTTATAGTATAATAGTAAAAATTTACATTCCAATGTTCAGTGCTCAATGAATTCAAGGCTGTTTGGAAAATCTCACTGAACTGAATATGTTTAAGAATGCAGAAGTTCCTTCAAGTGAACTGCTAGGCTAGTCTTTCAACCTTGTTTTGTTCAAAATTTTTGACAGCTTCTCCGGTGAAGATGTAGTGAGTACACTGGCCAAATATACTGGTGACACAGTCTGGAGGGCTTTAAAGAAGCTCTAAGACAGGTGACAGAATCAAGATTCAGGATTATCTTGACACGTAGATGTGCCGTGCCAAAACTAACAACATAAAATGTAGTAAGAAAAAAAAATGCAATGTCTTGGTTTTAGGTCCAAAAATGAATTATAGGAACACAGGATAAAGAACATGTAACTTGGCAGCCATTGATATAAAAAGGCCCCAAGGGTCTTATTTGACCCAAAAAGCTTGATTTTAGCCAACAGCGTGATAGGGGCTCCATAAGCTTAGGCTGCATTAGCAGAAGCACGGTGAGATGGTTGTCCAGGCTCTGAACTCTTCAGACGGAATCTGGACGCCATTTTAAGTCCTATGACGTTGGAAGAATGACAAAGACAGATTACACAGTGGAGGTGTCGAGGATGGTGACTTCAGATGTCTCTGACTCTGATCCTTTCAGTACATGTCACATTCCTCCAGCATTGTGCCACACTAGACTGTACCCTCTGTTAACAAAGGGGCGTTAATTTCAACACCAGGTGCTTAAAGGTAACATCCACTGAGTCTTTTCTAGATGCAAGACACTTCTCGGAATGTTTCCTATGTATTATGTCATTCCACAGCAGTCCCGTGAAATGGACTCTACAAGGGTCTCCACTTTGTGGATAAACTGAGGTCTACAAGATGAAGAATCATGATAACTTATGAAGTCAAACACAGATTTAGGCAACTTGGCATCAACATCAATATTCTTTATCCAAATGCTATGCCAATGTCCAGTGAAGTACAGAAACTCTCCAGTCTCAAGCCCTCAACTCATGTACAGTCATTTTAATGAAAGATGCACTTAGCCCGTAGATACAAGTAATAGAAAAGGGCAAAGAGAGGCAGGCTACTCCCTGAGTTGTGTGGGTTCTTGATTAATGCTCACTCAGTATTAGAAGAGAATCAAGGTTTTGACACACATGGACACCTACCTACCTATAGTTACAGTCACACCAGCAATAAGAACCTGAATTTTTAAATTTACATTCCAGTCGTCCCCCCACTTGGTCCCCCCTCCCACAGTTCCTCATTCCATTCCTCCTCCCCTTGCCTCTGAGAGGGCGTTTCCCCTACACACACACCAGGCCTCCCCCTCCCTGGAGCCTCACATCTCTCAAGGATTAGGCGCATCTTCTCCTACGGAGTCCTGACCAGGCAGACCTCTGCTATATTTGTACCAGGGGCCTCAGACCAGCCCACATATGATTTCAGGTGGTGGCTCAGTCTCTGGGAGCTTCTTAGAGTCCTGGCTAGTTAAGACTGTTTCGTATGGGGTCGCCCTTCCCTACAGCTTCTTCAATCCTAATTCAGATACTTCAAGTAAGTATCTGCCTCTGTCTCAGTCAGCTGCTAGTAGGGCCTCTTAGGGGACAGCCATGCTAGGCTCCTATCTGTAAGCACGCCATACCATTAGTAATAGTGTCAGGCCTTGGTTCCCACCCCCCACCCCGCCATGAGATGGATCCCAAGTTGAGCTGACCATTGGATCCCCTTTCCTTCGGTCTCTTCTCCATTTTGTCCGTGTAGTTCTTTTAGACAGGAACAATTCTGGTCAGAAATACTGGCTGTGGGTTGGTAACTCTGTCCCTCCAATTGAGGCCCTGTCTATCTATGAGAGGTGGACTCTTCGAGTTTCCTCTCCCCAGTGAGTCCTGAGACTCATCCCCATTGAGTCCTTAGAGTCTCTCACTCCCCACTCCCTCACCCCCATGTTGCCTAGCACCATTCATTCTCTCAGCCCCCTGGGCTTCTATCCCCTCAACCCCCATACCTGAACCTGTTCCCCCTTTCCCCTCCTCCTCCCCTCTCTCCCTCTGCCTCCTGTGATTATTTCCTTCCCCCTTCTAAGTGGAATTGGATCGTCCTCACTTGAGCCTTTCTGTTTGTTACACTTCTTACGGTCTGTGGGCTGTATCCTAGGTATTCTGTACTTTTTGGGCTAATATCCACTTAACAGTGAGTGCATTCCATGCATGTCCTTTTGAGTCTGAGTTACCTCACTCAGGATGATATTTTCTAGTTATATTCATTTGCCTGCAAAATTCATGATGTCCTTGTTTTTAATAGCTGACTAGTATTTCATTGTGTAAATGAACCACATTTTCTGTATCCATTTGGTTGAGGGACATCTGGGTTGATTCCAGCTCTGGCTACTACAAATAAGGCTGCTATGGACATAGTGAAGCACTTGTCCTTGTCATGTGTCCGAGCATCTTTTGGGTGTATGCCCAGGAGTGGTTTAGCTGAGTCTTCAGGTAGTACTATTTCCAATTTTCTGAGGAACCACCAGATTGCTTTCCAGAGTGGTTGGACCAGTTTGCAATCTCACAGCAACCGAGGAGTGATCCTCTTTATCCACATCCTTACCAGCACCTGCTGTTACCTGAGTTTTTGATCTTAGCCATTCTGACTGGTGTGAGGTGGAATCTCAGGGTCATTTTGATTTGCATTTCTCTGATGACTAAGGATTTTGTACATTTCTTTATATATTTTGGATATTAGTCAGATGTAGAGTTAGTGAAGATTTTTTCCCAATCTGTAGGTTGTCGATTTGTTCTGTCGATGATGTCTTTGCCTTACAGAAGCTTTTTGTTTCATGAGGTCCCACTTATCAATTGTTGATCTTAGAGCCTAAGCCATTGGTGTTCTTTCTATTCAGGAAAATTTCCCCTGTGCCTATGAGTGGGAAAGAACCTGACTCTTATTCACAGCTAGTTTTTACATTTTTGACATTTTAAAAAAATTTGTCATCCTGTAATCCTTCAAATTGCTTTGTGAACTCCACATAGCAAATTTTGAAATGACAAAATAAGCCCAGAAAGATTGTATTTATTCGTTACCCACTTATTGAATAAATATTTACTTTCTTTCACCACCCACTTATGTATTTATTGAATAAATATTTACTTTCTATTTTGTTCCAGCAATGTAGAAAGATCG
This sequence comes from Rattus rattus, assembly GCF_011064425.1. NCBI lineage: Eukaryota > Metazoa > Chordata > Mammalia > Rodentia > Muridae > Rattus > Rattus rattus. The sequence goes on along the minus strand of NC_046159.1, from coordinate 105,088,267 downwards.
CAAGTATAGTAAAAGCATTATTTGTAAAAGTGTTATTTCCCTTCCACAGATCACTAAATAAATGATAAATTAAAATGGGAGCTCTGTAGGCTGTGCCAGCAAATGGAAATGATTATTCATGTTCATGGCCACACACACACACACACACACACACACACACACACACACACACACGAACAAGTACATACCGTATATCTAGGACCCATTGCACATGTTTCTGCTGCTAGACTGTAAGCACTGGTGTGCTGTGAAGGAATTGGAATGGTGTTTAATTAGTGCTTGAGTAATTAGCAACTGGAGTATTGGTGCTTATTGTGGTGCTCTGATAGCCGAAAGGTTGTCTGTGTGAAAAAAAAACCTCAACATGACATTTGTGCAAAGGAAGGTCATCGCTAACAAAAAGGATAAACACAGAAATAATGAGATCACCCTTGGAGAGAGCTTTGTATCTTTGAGGAAATGTAACTGGGATTTGGGAGGGGATCACAGTGAAACATTTCCCCCTGTGGGCTCCGGGCACTCCGGGCTCCCGGCTTCCTTAGCTGTGGAATGACTCAAAAAATACGTTTGAATCCCAGTGCACTGTGAACCTGGGAACAATAGGGCCTTGCTAGCAGAAGCTGGATGGGGCCTGTCTGGAATCTCTGATGTGGTTTAGCACCCCCCAGATCTGGGAGATAAGGAGTTTAAAGAGTCACCAAGATGGCTGAGTGGGTCAAGACATTTTTCACCACGGTTGATGACTTGAGTTAGTCCCTAGGACTCATGATGGAAGGAGAGAAGCAACTCCTGTAAATTGTCCTCTGACATCTGCATGGATGCTGTGGAGTACTCATGTCTATACACACACACACACACACACACACACACACACACACGCACGCACGCACTCACACACAAATGCACGCACACACACATGTGCGCGTGCACGCATACCATAAATAATTGTAATGAAACTTTCTTAAGGGATAACTGGAAGTGTAGATATCGATACTGGGGGCTCCAAAGAGCAGAAATCAGCCTGAGACACAAAGCGTACCCAGATTCCTCTGCCCTTCTTGCAAGTGTCTACCATCTCAACTTACTTCTCAGCAAAGGCTGTCCCAGTCACTTCCCAAGCCCTTTCTCTTCTGGAAGGCAGAGCTAGTGTGTCACCAACATATTTTCTGTAAATGTTCATTTTCTGTTTCTTTAAGGTTAGAGCTGCAGAGAGAGCTGGGCAGTGAAGAGGGATGAGTGTCAACAGTGGAAAGACCAGCAGGGGTCCTCCAATTCTGGAGCTCCTGTGGCTTTTCCCTAGATACTTTTGCTTACCCTTGTATAGCTGTGGCCTAGTGTGTGTGTGTGTGTGTGTGTGTGTGTGTGTGTGTGTGTGTGTGTGTGTGTGTGTGTGTGTAATAAGCCTAGGAAAAATCTTCCCTATCTCCCTTGGAGACCATTGTAACTTGAATATTTCTTGCTACATTTTGCTTTTGTTTTTATTTTACTTTAAGAAAAAGTTTCATTTAGCCCAGACTGACCTTGAACTCATTACATACCCGAAGATGACCTTGAATTTCTGATCCTCCTGCCTCCACTTCCTGAGGACTCAGATTGCAGGCATGTGGTACTACTTGGTTTATGAGGTACTAGGAATCAATCTGAGTCTTTGACTGCCGGGCCAATGCTGTACCACCTGAGCTCCTTCTGAGGCTCCTAAGAGGGGAGTGGTAGGAGGGATAGACTCTGTGAGTCCCGGAGGCCATTCTGGGGCTTAGCTTTCTTGGCATGGCCTGGTTCCTCTACAGAGCAACACATTCAGCTTTGAGTGCCAGAGAAAGTTTTGCTTCTAGTGAAAGGAGAAGGAGATAGGAAAGGAGATAAATGTACAAAAATAAGAAACAACGAATTCCTGAAGGTCTGGTGAGTCCTTCAACTATGCACCAAGACATAATTATTTAGCCAAATTAGTACTTCAAATGCATCGCATTTCCAAAATGAAGGATTCTAGAACTTGGAAGCTTTCAGCTCTTGACAATCCCAAGCAAGTCTGAAGGGGCTGGGGGCTTGGGGTTCACTTCTCCCTCTGAGAACTCAGAAAATTCTGACTTCTTCCCCCAATCCCTGGTAAAACAATCTTCTTGATTCATGGCCATTTCTTTCCAAACTGAGAAGATCTCCCCACAGTGACTTCACTCAGCATTTTGTCAATGAATAAACAACAGAGCCTCTGCTAGAAAACATCAGCGTGGAGCCAATCAGACGCGCTTTAATAGTGTCAGGGACATAATTGCAATCGTGTAGAGATTTTCACTGGTTTTATTTTCAAGGGTTGACTTGGGAACACTTTACCCCATGAGAGAGATTAAGTTGTCTGATGTGTCCTGCAAAGGAGATGAGTAGAGAAGGATGGACACGAACAGAAACAAAAAGCAAGAAGTAGGCTGGTTATTCCTATGACTTTCCTTGGCTGATAAGCAAAGATTGAAGAAGGGAGAGTAAAACATAAATGTAAAATAAAATAAAATAAATGGTCAACATTTAGTATTGTTTCTTGGGTAAGGATTAAGGCAGAGAGAACTTTATGATCATGATAATTGAAACTGATATATCTTGGAAGGTTAGATTAACATCTTAGTTTAGCCCAAATAAACTCCATTTTAAAAAAGTTTTTATTCAGGTGTATATAGAAGCTTCGTCCCAGACTATAGCTTCCTATAATTTTAAATTTTAAGAAGTTACATTTATTTATCTGTTTATTAAACAAGCTCTCTGCACACCACAGACTCTGCCTTCACCCCCTTTGACATTTATGTCACCGAATCATACAGCTTAGTGATTCGTGTTTACACTTCTGGTGATTTGTAAGCCATCAGATGAAGCTTTGTGATATGTTTTGGGTTGTACCTCTTGGCTATTTTTAGAGCCTAATACTTCGTAGGCACATAAAGAGTTCACGTTTCATCAATAAAGAATAAGTGCATCTGGAGCCAGCTCCATAGCAGAGGCCTGTGACCTAATTGCTTTTACAAGAAAGAAAATAAAATGATTAAACCTCCATGTTTGAGTTAAGTGTAATCTCTCACATCTGGAATTCCAGTACCTGGGCAGCTGAGGCAAGAGAGAGGGTCCCAGTTCTAGAACCTCCAGCCTGGGTTATAGAACGAGACCCAAGAAAGCTAAAACAGCCGAAGCCTTTACTTTCTCAGTCAGACAAGCAAATCCCTCTTTCTCCCTCTGCCACATTCTGGAACCAACCATTTTATGTCTGGTCAGAACTGATTGAGTAGTTTAGAGTTTAATAGTTTAAGTAAACATTTTCTTTTTTCTTTCTTTTTCTTTTTCCTCTCCTTTTGGAACAGATGAAGCTTTGCTGGATAGAAAGGCAGGGAAATAAAGTACCTGGGTTGGGAGAAATTGGGTGGGGTGAGTTAAGCCTGTGCTCTGCTCCTAGATTAGTTGAAAACTACCAAGCTCTGGATGTCTCCCTTGCGCTGAATGCAGAGGTCCCTTCCCAGGAAGAATTGATATGGGAGCTGAGACTCGGCTGAACAAAAGGTGACATTTTAAATCAAAACATCTGCCAGAGGGGCACATTTAACTCGAATTCCAAAGGGCTACTGCGCATCAGCTCTCACCCTTCACACTCTCTTCTCCGATAAAATCTCTATGCTTTTAGATAAATAAATAAATAAATAAATAAATAAATAAATAAATAAATAGGAAGGGAGGGGTCATCTTGCCCATCTACTGAAGTAGAAACTTAAAACACAGTGTGGTTTCTTTTAGTGTGCTCTAAGCCCTGTCTTCCATATGCTGACTGTTCTGTACTTTATTTTCTGAGACGTGGCTACAATACTCAAACAATCCCTGTATTTTCAGCTCATGGTCCAAGACTTGGAAGACCATAGAGATGGCAGTGCGTGTCTACTGTGCTGTGGGTTTTGACGAAGACGCTGTGGTTATCTTGGGTTGGCTGGAGGGTGCCTAAGGGCTGTCAGCGCAAAGAGCTTAATTGGAATGGAAGCTCTGGAAATGGTTCTTTGGGGTTCCAACCTTGTATTCCTGTGAACTTTACCCCTGTTTGTCATCTGGATGTTCCTCCATGCCACCATCAGAATGTTTGTGCTGTCTTAAAACTCGTATGCTGAAGTCCTGCTCCCCAAGGTGAATGGCTTAGAAGGCGAGACCTTGGGGGAAGTGGGGATAGGGCAAAATGTCGCAAATAGAATTAATGCCTTGATGAAGGTGACTCCACACGATCGCTACACATTAGGACACACACAGCCAGAATCTTCACCGGGCACCAAATTCACCTACATCTTGGTCTTCCCAGCCTCCAGAATTAGGATATATATGTTGTTGCTGTGTAAAAACCTCACTGAAGGTAGTATTGTGTTATAACAGCTCAAAACTAAAACTGAAAAAGAAACTTGGTACTAAGAAGTCAGATTTCTGTTTTAACAAATACCGAAAACACCAAAATGATTTTGGATGCAAACGGGTAGAAGCTAGGAACTTTTGGAGGACCACACTATAATAATAATAATAATAATAATAATAATAATAATAATAATAATAATAATAATAATAATAATAATAATAAATCCTAAATCACCATGTGCAGACAAATGGCTTTGGTGACAAGCTTCAGTCTTTTAGAGAACTCCTTAGTGGTCTAGAACACAACTTGGTAGGCAAACAGATAAGCTACAATCTTACATGGTTTCACATTCTGATGCTGAGGGCAGGAGAGTCAGCCGTGGTGAGAAGGGGTGGAGAAGTGGGCTTTTTGCAGAAGTGGGCTGTTTGCATCCTCACCCTAGAGTTTTGTTGCAGGTAGAACTTCTAGATCATGAGACAGGGTGTTTAGCTGAGGTGATTTCTAAGGACAGTGTTGAGCGTGCGCTCTGGTTTCTCTTACCTGTTTATGGCAAAATGCCAGAAGTGATAAGTGACTTAAGACCGAACTTTTCATCAATGGAGAACAGAACACAGTAGTTCAAAAAAAAAAAAAGTCACTATATTTGCATTGAGAAAATGAGCAACCTTGTTTAGAAGAGGACAGAGGTGAAACTCAGCAACTGTTTAGTAAGAAGACTGTCCCAGACAGAGTTAACTGTCACCCTGACACGGCTTGGAGTCCTCTGAGAGGAGACCCTCAAACCAAGGGGAAAATGCATGGCTCAGCTTGACCTGTAGGTATGCCTACAGAGGGTGGTTAATTGATGCAGGAGAGTGCCACCCATCCTGGGAGAATAGTCCTGAACTATTTAGGAACGCTGAGTGTGGGATGCTCTATAAGCTAGCTAATAAACACTGTCCTATATGCTTCCTACCACACTTCTTTGGCTGTGAAATTAATTCTATGGTTGAAGGTAATGCCGTGTGGGATCAAAAGCAGGCCTGCCTTCGAGTTTCTGCCTTGTCTTCCCTCAATGATGAACTGTAATGTGGAATTATAAGCTGAAATAAATCATTTCCTCCCAGGGTTGTTTTGGCCGTGGAATTTTACCACATCAACAGAAGGGAAACTAGAACCAGGATTAGTATAATCATCACAATGGTTCAAGACAAGTGGGAGGGGCTGGAGAGATGGCTGAATGGTTAAGAGCATTGACTGCTCTTCCAGAGGTCCTGAGTTCAATTCCCAGCAACCATGTGGTGGCTCACAACCATCTGTTGTAGGATCCAATGCCCTCTTCTGGTGTGTCTGAAGATAGCTACAGTGTACTTATATATAATAAATAAATAAATCTTAAAAAAAAAAAAAAAAAGACAAACGGGAAACCAGCCATTCAGCTAATAGAAGCCAGGGCCTTAGTCTTAGGTGTCTTAGAGATTATTAGGTAATGTCAAACCCTACTTTATACAATAATGTCAACAGAAGGCCTCTGCTCCCCTGTGTGGCCACACATTCAGGATGCCACTCCCTGAAGTCACTCTCCATCACCATGTCTCCTGATCGCACCAGATCTAATTCAAAAGGCTACAGTGCTCACCTAGATTTCAAGGATGAGTCATGGGGCCCAAGCCAAAGAATAAAGAAGCCACCAAGAAGTCAGAGGCACGACAGATGTCTCCAGATGTAACTAGCAGAGCACCGCAGAGCAGGATATAGACACCAAGACTGGGCGTGAATGTTATCAGCTTTGTAACTGCAATGTCTCCTCCCACCAGGACCCAGTCTTACAGATAACAGCTAGCACTGTATCTGAGTCATTTTTAAGGAACCTTCTCTCAGAAGGGAGCACTGTATCAATATTCCTAATATTAAAAAAAGAAAAATATCTACCTTCCAAAAGTCCAAGGCATATGTGTGCTTATTCTTATACTTTTCATTCTTAGCTGTTAAAAACCAGTCTGCTTCCACTCTCAGGCAAGTGCGAGAATGCTCTCCTTTTGACAAGGTGGTCTATAACAAAGTTATAATGCAAGTCCTTTGTGGTCTTGCCTAACTTATCCGTTCTCTGCAGTGTTTGCATTGCCAGGTTACACATGAGGAAAAATTCCCGATGGGCAGGATCATTCCGCCTTGACTATTGCCGGGGAACAAGGCATTCTCTTTCATTTCTGCCGCTTGGAGTTCCTTCCCGTCTTCTGTCATCTCTTGGGAAGCACCGGCCGCCTCTGTGCTCTGCAGCCTCAGCTGCACTTCATGATGCATGCTTGCCAGGTTAAAGAGACAGTGTAGAATAACACACTCGACTCTGGACTTCACTGACTATGTCAAAGTCACTCTCTTTCTTCTAACCCGCCATATGTGTCCTTATGCAAGAGGCTTGACTTCTGCCAGCCTTATTCTTTGAATCTATAGAATGGAAACAATAACAGTACCAGTTGGATAGTACTGCTTCTAAGGTTAAAGAGGTACTCCTGGGCTGAGGATGGGTCTAAGCACTAGAGCATGTGTACAATGTGCAAGGACCTGGGTGTTCAGACTCCAGGTGAGAAAGAGGCCTTATTAGTATAAAGATTTGGAGGCTGTACTATTTCTACCTTCCTTGCAATATTTCTAGGGTACACATCCCCAGGTACCACCCAGATTCTCACTCATGGCCACATCTGAGGTTTGCTGGCCAACTGGTGGTCTTCTCCCTTTAATATTTTCACATTATATCATCTAGTCTCTGACCTCTTCTGGCCGAGAGCCTACTATTGTTTATACTTCAAACCGTGACTTTAGTTTCTAAATCATATTTTTATGACCATCTCCTTGAATATTCAACTCCTAGCTCGTCCTTTCCCTCCCAAGTTTCTACTGTTTGTTGAGAGCATTATATAGCTCTATTATATAATAGGGTGAGTCCTTCAATTCTTTGCCCAAAGTTCAGTCATTTCTTTTCAGATACTGTCACTTATGTAGCACTTTAAACTCACAGTGTGCCAGCAGGCGATAGCTAGGAGTGAGTTAATTGGGACCCTTAAGCAGCAGATGCCTCAAGAGGAACAGACTAAAGGGCTTCATAGAGCCTGGTGATGTGTCTGGGGTAAGCAACTTAAAAGCAGAGTGCTTATTTCTTATAGGATAAATGGGGGTGTCGGCCTGCCAGCTATTTGCACAAGGCCAGAGAAATATATTAGAAAAGAGGATCAAATAAATTTCAAGCAAGTTACTTTGCCTTCTTTGTGTTTGCCTTGTTTATATAGCCCAAGACTAGGGAGGGATAGATGATTACTTTAGTGTACAAAGGTTGGCTTTCCTGTGGGCTATTGCAAACTATCTAAATTAAAAAAGAAAAACTTTATACTGTACAGCAGTGCCCTCAGTTCTAAGAGGCAGAGGAGAAGTATCACAGGTGGGGAATTTATATGTGTTCATGCATGTGCAGAGTTCAGGCCCCCAGAGATAAACGAGTCAAGAATGTGCGTTTGCTGCAGACTAATTACGCAACTTACATTTCTGCCCATAAATGCTGAGCCTGATTTATGTCAGATTGGACTATAAATCTACTCTCTGCACCAATTATCAAAAGTATACTTCACTGTCTTACGTATATTATTTTCTGAGAGATGAGATGTTATATTGGGTCTCTGCTGAAAACTCTTGGGGCTAAGGGTGGGACAGAACATATCTCCAGAGGCCATATCTTAGCACTGAGCAGACTAAAATGGAGAGGACTGTATGAACCTGAGATCTCCTGTGAGGAACCGAAGGGAGGGGAGACCTTGATTCTTCTAGGGATGGGTGGGGTCAATCAACTCATTTACTAAAGTGAAAGGGTAAAATTATTCTGAGGAAAAGAATTCCATCATGTGTGGAGACTACTTACTCTAAGAGTCACCATTGCCTACTCTAGATTTGCAGAGCCCTGGCAGGGCATCTCAGTCCTGGAGAATATCTAGAGGAGTTTTGAAAAACACTAATGTTTGACTCCATCCAAGAAATGCTAGTTTTACTGGCTGGAATGCAACCAGGCATTGCTAGAAGCACTGCTACCTCCCTGCCCTGGAAATGGCTCCTGCTTTGCAAGGACCATTTGCAGGGACACAGACAGAGCTATGGGTACTCCCATTGTTCTTTTCTGGCTTTCCCCATGCTCTTTATTCTCCTACTTGGTAGCATCAGCTCTGGGGGCAGAGGCATGTGCATGTATGTTGATGTGCATGTTGGACTGCCTATTCATGTGTGCACATGGGTCTGTGGAGGCTGGCAGTGAACCTTGAGTACCATCCTCAGGAGCCATCCACCTTGCTTTCTGAGACGGGATCTCTCACTGGGACTTGAGGCTCATCAGTTAGATTATTCAGACTGGCCAACAGGCTCAAAAGACCTGCTTGTCTCTTTCCTCAGTGCTGGGATTGCAAATACACAAGGCACACCAAGCTTTTATATGTGGGTCCTGAGTATTGAACTCCAGTCACCATGCTTGCATGGCAAACACTTTCTGAACTGAGCCATCTTACCAGTCCAGCGTTAGCTCCTCACTGTGGATTGTCCTATGTCTGTTAACCTATAAGTTTGTACTTTACATCAGGGGGAGCTGCTCTAACTCCATAATCTTGTCTTTCTGAGGCTGTGCCTACTTTGTTGTGCAGGGTGACTTCCATATTCCCTGGCTACCTCTGCAAACTCCTCTATTTTCACTGGTGTGAGGCAGGTCTCTGACTTGGCCACCCAGCTGGACTCTGCATTCCAGTCCCTTCCTTCACATTGGCACTTGCAACTTCCATAAAATGGATCAGAGTTCCCGTCTGTCTATCTATCCATCCCCACAGCCTTGTTATCGGAGGTAGTGGTAGAGACACTCTGGATGAGACTAAACCGGCTTGAATGATAGGTTGAGTGATCTCAACAGAGGGAAAAGGAAGAGATCAGGTGGTTAGATAATAAGGGTTCAAACTCTGGAAAGGAAGTACCTATAAAGGGAAAGTGGATAAGGAATGACGGGCGGTGGGCGAGCCTTCCTTAGGTGAAGGTAGCTGTGTATTCTAAATGTGTAAGCTACTACTGTAATTCAAACAGCTGCTGCAGACCAATTTGAAAATTCTGTGTCATTTCCTCCCTTTTGGCAATGAACTTGAAGGCTGCATCACATCTTGTTCATGACCTTTTATAGACCTGTCTCAAGGTTAAAGAATAGATGTATAAATTGTGGGGGAGGGGGAAGTGAGCCAGGCATAGTAACTCACAGTTTTAACCCTCAGGAGCCAGAGGCAGGCAGATCTTTGTGAGTCTGAGAACAAAACAATCCTGATCAATACAAGGATTTCTGAAGGAATCACTATCTCTGACCTCAGGCTGCGCTACAGAGCAAGAGTGGTAAAAACTGCACCGTGTTGGCATAGAGACCGACAGGTTGATCAATGAAACGCAATAGAAGACCTAGAAATAAACCCACACACCTCTAGACACTTGATTTTTGACAAAGAGAGAGCTGGCTGAGCCTGGACACTATCACTGCTTCCTGCCCGAGTACAGAGCGGACTGACTGCCTCCTGCCCCCACCACCAGGCCCTCCCACCTTGAACAGTAATGAGTAAAACGTGAGACCACAGGATAGTGGTGATCATGAAAACAGCCCACTTGCTTTTGTTTCTTCCTAAACAGTGTGCTTAACTTAAAAGCCCTTTGCATGATTTAGTTATTCCACAACAAGTTCATCCGAGGAGAAACTGTACCCTTTACCTTTAGATGAACAGACTGTTTGAAAGAACAGTCCGAAGATGTTACGAACTTGAGCTCTTCCATGCACCATGAGAATGACGACCCATGGCACAGCCCGGGATCTGGAAGAAGGCAAGCTAACACTCAGCTTTAGAAATGCATTTTGCTTTCTTCATTCTACACAGTTGACTTGGCTTGTGTCATTCGGAGTGCCTGTTTTGTTTGCCTCGCTTTGAGACATGATCTTAGAACTTGACATGAGTTTGGCCTTCATAGCCAGAAAACTTTGAGTAGATTTAATTCTTCTCTTTGGACTTCATTTAAGCTTAAGACTTCAGACTAAGTTTATGATTTATTTATTGTTAAGGTATTGGTTATAAAACCAAAAGGAAGCCTATTATTCTTCGGTCTTGCTTCCCATATGTTCCAGCTCAATGACAATCATCCTCCTTTTGTTCGACTTCCCTTCTGGAGAAGAACAGAATGTGACAGACTGGCCTCTGGGGATCTGCAGTGGACAGCCTGTCCTTCTCTCACTGTCCCATTTCCATTCTGTGCCTATTTTTATTTTTCTTTTGTTTTTAAAAGATTTATTTATTTATTCTATGTTTGTGAGTATATGGTCGCTGTCTTCAGACACACCAGAAGAGGACATCGGATCCCATTACACATGGTTGTGAGCCACCAAGTGGTTCCAGAACTCAGGACCTCTGGAAGAGCAGTCGGTGTTCTTAACCACTGAGCCATCTCTCCAGCCATGTGCCTGTTTTTCTAATCGGGAAGAACTACCCAGCTCTTCTTGTCCTGCTCTCTGCAGCGTACAGCTGTTCGCTGCCTCCGCCCCATGTGGCTGTGGTCTTTGAAGACCTATGTCCACGACCCACAAAGGTTACTCTCATAGTTAGCTTGGAATCTTGGAGCCCTTTCCAAGCCTCTGTTCTTATCAGCATTTGTCTTACAAGAGTTCAAGAGGCCTCCTTGTGACTGGAAGTCAGCTTTAGAAAGGCTGTACGGGATGATTGCTCTCTTGCACGAGGAACAGCGTTGGCCGTATGAATGTCTATATGGTGACAGGTTCGTGTCTTTAGTCGAACTTGGGATGTAGCTTGGATAGTGATCCTATTCAGTCAGTGTAATAAACAGTCTACATTTACCCACCCAAACTGTCCACAAGTATATACCACAGGATGATCTTTCTGAGTGGTGCTGGCTAATTTGTACTGGTGTGTGGTAGCTTTCTTCCTAAGGCCTGTAAGTGATGATGTACACTAAACTCCCAAGACTCATGGAGACCACCTAATTCAATTGAGGTGTATGTATGTATGTAATGTATGACTTTTTATGTATTTTATAATATAAACTAATAAGCACATAAATTAATAAATACCTAAGTATACTTACATATTTTATATAAAGCCATATTATTCCTATCAATAGCAAATAAATGAAAATTGGTTGATATATATTTAAACTTAAAAGGAAATGAACATTTGGTATGAATCCAGAGGCATTTATGAATACATTGAAGCAAACTGTTCATTTAAACATCAACAACTCCCAGAATATTCATTTCATCTCTCTCTCTCTCTCTCTCTCTCTCTCTCTCTCTCTCTCTCTCTCTCTTGTGTGTGTGTGTGTGTGTGTGTGTGTGTGTGTGTGTGTGTGTGTGTATGAAGAATATAGGGCTGGGAGGTTACTGATTACCACCCACTAGAGTGGTGGGAATGGTTTAAATGAGAAACATTTCCCAACTACATGTGGGATTCTGGGATTCTGGCTGGCCACTCTTGACTACGGAGTCTGTTTTATTTTGTGGAACAGTTTCTTATCACATTTATTTATTATTCCTTCAAGGAAGGCTGGGAGGGATGCCCTTTATTGAAATTCTCATGCTAACATGGGAGAAAGCCGAGTTCACAGAGAGCTTGTCACGCTCCTCCTGGGAACAGACACTTAAAATAACCCAGAAGACCAGTGGGCTCAGCAGGCCCATCCAGCCTTTCTCTCACCCTTTGCACTGATGAAAATGATGTCACATGGAAAGTCCCCACAGTCAGGGCGGTTTAACATCCCCAGGAGGGACTGATTAGATGTTATCTCTGTGAGGATATTTCTGGATGCTAAAAACTGCTTTGGGGATATTCTATGGCCCCTCCTAACTAGTGCAATGTGATCTCCATATATAATTCACCCGAAGTGCTTGGACATCGTATTCATTAAGAGCCACTCAACAAATCAGTTCTGGCAGTTAAGTTCCAGCACTGCAACGGTTTATAGCTATGTCAGTGAGAGGCTGAGGCCCTGGAGCAGGCAATGCAGAAATAATGATAAAATGGCAGGCCTTCCCCTCTCTCCCAGAAGCCACAAAGCACAGAATTGATTCTGATAAATAAAGAGGCAGTTGGGGAGGATAAGCACAATGATTTTAGACACTCGCAGTGTCATGGGGTAGGAGGGTACTTAGCTCAGACAGAAGCAACCGGAAAGGCTTCCTAGAGGAATACCCGAGAGGCCCATTGGGCACATGTGGAAGAACAGTGATCAAGGCAGAGAGCTGTACACTAGAGGAAGCAAGATTCATTCCAGAGCATCGGAAGAGGTTCGGCTAGAGCTCGGAGGGAAAGCTGAATGTGGGCATGGGCTTGCCGGAGTGGATGGAGCAGAGGAAAGCCAAGGTACGGCTGGAAAGATGACCAGGAGGCAGGAGGATATTATAATGAATAAATCAAAGACCAGGGCTCCATGGCTTTTGCTCTCAAGAAGGGCAGAGGGAAGCCAAGAAGTGAGCAATCCAATTAGATACACGCTATGTAAAGGGGAGGAAACTAAGGCAAGGTGGGGTAAGCTATGTCTTCCATTTTTTCATTTTCTTTTTTTGAGGGGCTGGGGTGGGAAAGGGTGGATGTGGTGAGGTCCTGTTGGCATGGCAGTACAAATCTGAGGAAGGGCAGGGAGAAGCCAGGCAGATGTGTAAAGGGAAGAATATTCTGGGCAGAACAAGACGACTTGTAACTGAGCATCACGGTGTGCTATTGCATGATGGAGCTGCATCGAGGAAAGGGGCCCAAGGCCGAAAGAAGTCTGATGCGGGGTGGGGGTGGCAAAAGCTGAGACTTGCAGTATTTCATTCTAAGTAGGATGGAGAAGCAGGGGACAGTCTCCACTAGAGAGATGACAGGATTCTGTTCCGTTCCTGCTGCAGAAGAAGCAGGGATTGGGGTTGGGGGTTGAAGCTGAAGAGAGAGGGAGGGAGGGTAAGTTACAGCAAAAATCTGGATGACCAAGCAAGTGCACGACAGTAAAGAAGCTACAGGTAGAGGCAGGAGAGACAGAGGCAGAGAGATAAGAGATGCTAAGAGACCCTATCCGTTGGTTCATATACACATTTAACCACGGTTCACACTCGGCCTGAAATTTCCCCTATCTTTTGAGTTTAAACCGGGAGTCGTATTAAGGCAAATTCTGCTGTTGGGCTTTGTTGTTGTTGGGTTTTTGTTGTTGTTTGTTTTGTTTTTTTGGACCATAAAAGCACAGCAGCTAGAAAGACAAGCAAGGATCAGAATGATATGCAGCAATACAATTTCCATAAGTTAAGAGGCTCACACGCAAGGCAAAATTGAGCACTTTGAAAGGTAACGTGTAACACAGACAGTACAGAAGATGGTTTGGGGCAGTGGGTGAGGTAGGATGAGGGTCGCTATAAGACAAAACAGTCCTAGAGCACAAGAGTTTTTTTAAACAGAGAAAAATACCAAACGTTACTGAGCCTTAGCAATGTGGAGGAACTCATTTGTGTAGTTTGGCACAGGCCTCTTAGAAAACAAGTCTTGAGACCATTAGGTTCTGACAGTGACTGGTGGAGGGCAGGAGGCCGGACAGAGCATGCCAGAAGAGGGCCGCACGTGCGACCAGTCAGTACACGGCCTTTAGAGCATCAGAACATTCTATTTAAAGCTGATTCTGAACACATTTTTTCATTTTTATTTCTTAATTCCCTGACCAGCACTTCCAAAACATAGTCTACCCTGATATTTAGGGGAAACTTGTGCTTTCCTCTCACTGCCCAGTGGAATGTCACCGATTTCTTTGGAATGACAAGTATCAGAAAAAGTCCCGTGGCTGCGAGAAAGCAGTGTTCCGCGGTCTACCTAGGGTCAAGGCCTCATAGTCAGGGAATTGGCAGCTGTTAAAGTTTAAAATAACAAAGCCCAGAGGCCGAGTTGGATTCCAGACTTCGGTTTTGTATCAGTGGGGATCACTCAGAGCTGAGCGCCCCTGTTTACCAAGCGCGTTTGCGTTTATTCATGCTTGTGCTCCATGTTGACTCTGTGAGATAGCTGTAGAGCCTTGAGAGTATTCACTCCAGTTGCTTAACTCGCAGTGTGCATGCTTTCTGTCTTCTCAAATCCTCTAGGTTCTGAGGTTTCTAAACGTCTTTGTTTCTCGCCGCATCACTTGCCTAACTGACTTCACGGAGATGTGTAAGAGAAAAGTAATGGTGACACAGACAGCCCAGGGTCTTATTTTAAAAGATGCTAGTAAGGGGTTGGGGGATTTAGCTCAGTGGTAGAGCGCTTGCCTAGCAAGCGCAAGGCTCTGGGTTCGGTCCCCAGCTCCGAAAGAAAAAAAAAAAAAGAAAAGATGCTAGTAAACTAATTAAACCCATACAGAAAAAGGATAATAAGCTATATTTCTACGTTTTAAAAGTATTTTGAAACATCTCTAAGTCGATCATTATAGTTTACAGCTATGTTAAAGAAACACTATTTAACATGGAGCTAGGAACATTCGGACTGGCTCTCCACCTTCAGGTACCTTCCCAACAGAAGAGATACGTAGTGCCCAAAGAAAGTGCCCAGAGAAAGATTGCTTTATCTGTTACATGGAGCCTTGGTCTAAATCCAAGATATGTCCAAAGTCAAGTTTGACTGAGCTACAGAGAATCATGAATCTTCTCACTTCACTGAAAAGTCTAGTCCAAAGCCTCCCCGAGCAAAGCAAGTCTTTGTATGACAACAGAAAGGGACAGTGGGAACGGCTAGACTTTCTTCTGAGCATAGCCCCGTATCTCCTGATCACTCTTACTCATGCTTGACAAAGGTCCCTATTTGCATCTGACCCCAGACAGATAAGCCCCAAGCCTCAAGACCCTGTTTCACAGAAAGTGCAGACCAGTCTTCTTGATTTTAGCCAACCTCTAGTTCCATATTCTTCAGGGAAGGGGGAAAATATTAGCATGCTAGCTTGGAAGAATTGCTTGGAGCTCCCTAGCTGATAATACCCAAAGTAAGATGGATCACCTAATCCGAGGACCAGAAAAAGAAGATCAAATTATTTTAAAACTCACTCATTCCATGATATTTTGTGCTACTCAGACATTGAAATATGGAGACTAAAACTTATTCATCTACCTCTCTCTCAATACCTAAGGCTGTGTCTGTGTGTACAGCTGGACCATCATGTCTATTAGAGCAGCACAGGCTTTGAGTAAACAAGTTCAGTAAACATTTCCTGGAACGTCTCCAACCGACAGACTGACTTAGAGGTAATACTTCTAAGGACAGGTTCATATAGAACACCAGATCAATTAAAAGCGATACATAAATGCAGAATCTATAACTAGAAGATCACCCTGTGGAAATGGCAAGCAGAGAAGAGGCAGCCATTGTCGAGCATTGGGAAGAGCAAACTAGCACTTCTTCAGTAGTCTGGCCATCCACCTCAGTTCCCCTCTCTCACAGTTCAGCTCCTATGCTGTTGGTTAATTGGCCTTCAGGTGTCTACATCAAACCCTAGCCACACTTTGGTGTTTTCTGTTATTATGACTATTACTATCATGGCTACTCCTTTCCTACCTTCCAGAAAAACTCTGAGAACAGTGTATCTCCACTGTCTCCAGAAGTCCATACATGGACTGTTCTGTCTGAGGTATTCCTGGTATTCACGGCCATGTGGGAGGATCAAATCATTTGTTCGCCTCCTCCAGCCACCTGCATCTCTTAATTAGGGTATCGACAATTTAACTCCAGGGTTTCTGGTCTGCCCAAACTCACAGTCAATCAATGTCAAAGTGCCAACTGTTGTTCACAGTTGAATATACACAGTATGTCAAACACCAATTTCTTTCGCATTATTAAATCACAGCTCAAAATGGTAGTAGAAAGAGAGATAAATATAAAATGGGCACATTGCCAGTGATTATATGATATTGTCTTTGTGAAAAGATTATATTAAAAGTTCTGTGTTTATCTCGTTGGCTACAATATTGCCAGAAATGAATCGAATTAGCAACACTCAGAAATATGTATTAATTAGGCATCATTCAATCAACTATTAATTAGCAAGCTGGTTCTTAATTAATCTATACAGAGACAAGGATGAGACATCCTTGAATGGAAGCAAATAATTCAAGTCAGCAGATGGTAAAGGCGGTGACAATATTCCTGAGGCCATAAGTAATCCAAGGATTGAAGTTGAGCACTGCAATTGGAGGGATTGGAGGAGGGCATCTGGACCTAATGGAGAGGACTTAAGTAATTATGAAGGGGCAAAAGCACCAGGACTTGGGTTGTCGAGGCAGGAGGAACATTCTTTGATGAGGCTAAAGGGGGAACTAAGCAGATCGATGTGGGAGGGAAAGAGGGTCTGTGCTGGGAACTTGAGAGAGGCAGGCAGAGTGGACATTATAGATCACCTAAAAAGCTCAACTATCCTTTGACTTCATCCTGCTAGTAAGAGGTGATATCGGCAACTTGGGCAAGGACACAAATCTATGATGACAGCAAAGAGGCAGGGGCAACAAGCATATTATCTGATCTATCACACCCAGTCTGAGCCAAGGGGCTGAGAAGTGACTGTGTAGCCCTCAGCAGCACTAAAACCATCACCCTGTCAGGACTGAGAAGAGTTTCATAGGAAGTCATTTCACTTCATGACTGTCACCTGAATAAACATGCGGACCTCATAGGTATTTTGACACATTTCATCCTTACATCAGTCCTGAGAAGTAAGCAATTACCACGTAGTATTTGGTCTCTAAGGAAGAGATCAGGCGTGAGCACTGGGGTGTGCCTGTATTTAGGAGAATAGAAGGAAAAGGGAAAGAAAAGGAGGAAAACAAACATAGAAGCAACTAGCGTCAGAAGACGTCAAGGACAGAGAGAACCCAGGAGGCTTAGGGAGCAGGAGACAGGTCAGTTGGCAGAGAGTATCAATGAGAAGAGGAAAGGGACTGAAGACAGAATGGTCAGGGACCAAGACATGCGGTCAAGGAAGAGAGGGAGGTGACTTGCAGTGTAAATTAATGTGGGGCAATTGGACACTGAAGAGTGAATCTAAGAGGAATAAGAATCAGGCAGAGGGCATTTTCCCTTTAGCCTTGGATGTGGGTACAGGCAGAGGGGAGAGGACACTGGGAAAGAGGGAGTCTGGAGTAAGACCAAGGTGCATGGTGTATGCAAAGTCCTGAAAAAGGCAACATAGTATTTCGTTTCTTCCCATTCCCCAGCCTGATATAAAATGATCGATGTCCCTGCACAGCCTGACCAATGGTTAGACACACACACACACACACACACACACACACACACACACACACGTCACGTCACATGGTCCATCTGCTTGGTCCACACAACCGTCGTCTTTCTCCAGTTAACAGACTGTTCTCTTTGAAAATATTTTTTTCTCTCCTCATTTTTGGATCTTGAAAACAGTTTACCCCCAAGAGAAATAATTGCCTTCTTGCCTCTCCTCCCCGATGACAGCCTGTGAGGCCAAGGCTACAGAACCTCACCCAAAATAGATCAAATATTTTAAATGTTTTCTTCTTTGCGCCCCTTACAAATATGCCTGCAATGCCAAGCCAATTATGAGATTGGCTTTTCTCCCCTTGAAAAGAGTGAAGGATGTGTTTTCCCGGTTAGGAGGCAAGGCCAGACTCTGCCACATGGTCTTGGTTGGAGTTCAGACAGCCTTCATTAAGTACGGACTAGAAGACACAACGTGCACAGCTGGGTAAATATGCGTGTGTAGAGCGAGAGGATCTGGTCCTAGATACCGTTTTACACCAATTGGAGACCTGTGTCAAGCAGAGCAGCTCTTTAAAAGCAGGCATGGGTTTTTATAAAGTGAATCAAGGCATGGAGTCTGACACGATGCCTTGTAGCTCGCACATGGTCAGACGGTAGGGAAGATGGGTGAATGTGGGAACTGAGAAAAAGCCAGCTGTAGTGCAGAGTGCCTCGGATGCTCACCAGAGAGCAGTGTCTCGTTTCTGTGTTTCTCTGATGGTTTTATAGACCCAAGAGTAGACTCTTAAAAAGGGGAATCTAAGGGTTGGGGATTTAGCTCAGTGGTAGAGCGCTTGCCTAGCAAGCGCAAGGCCCTGGGTTTGGTCCCCAGCTCCAAAAAAAAAAGAAAAAAGGGGGGGGGGGAGACTACAGAGACACCCATGACTATCTAGGTCAAAAAGTAAAGGGCAGAAGTTTACCACAGGGAGGCCAAGGAAGTGGCCAGGCTTGCTCTGTGATGAGGGAGGGATGCGCCGTTTGTCCCAGGTGCCCCCATCCCAGGGGACATTTTCTGTTCATGCATTCCTTCCATTTTTGTCAGATCTTCATCCTTATTCCAAAAAACCCAGGACTCTTCTTACCCAAGAGACTGGCCACCTCAAATGGATCTATGAAGCTCCCATTTCAGCTGTTCCTACCATCGTCATAAAACTGCTGGCTACAGGTCAGCGGTCCTCCCACATGACTGTCACTGTGTGAGGCACATGAGTGGCCATGTAGAGGACCTCAGGCAGGGCAGGGCCACTCATGCTGGTCAGGTGGCCCTGAGCTAGTTCTGCCTTTGGTCTGAGGATAAAGGATAATAGTCCTTCCCAGAACCACAAAGATGACCAAATACTAGTCCTGGAAGGGAGAATTCCTTGTCTATGTAGATTGTTTTTTCTAAAACAAAAATCCCCACAAGTTAAAGATGATACAGCAAACATCTTCATACATGGTCTACAGGATTAAGGAAAGTGATAGTTTCTTGTTATAATTACTCTTCTTTCATATATGGTAAGCATGTGTGTGTTTGTGTGCGCGCGCACCTTGTGGTGCTATGTGGTGTGAGTGTGTGTATGCATTCCCATGCACACATGTGCAGAGGTCAGAACAGGACATAGGATATCCTCTAACATACTCTACTGTATTGCTTTGAATCAGGGTCTCTCACATAGCCTGTATCCTACAATTTCAGCTAGGCTAACTGGCCAGTGAGCTTTCAGGATCTACCTGTCTCTACTTGCCAAGGCTAGGGTTATAAGCACTGGCAGCCACGTCTGACCTTTTACTGGCTGCTGGGGATTTAGACCCAGGTCCTTATGTTTGCTAAGCAAGTGCGCTCTTGCCAACGAAGCCATCTTCCCAGCCCCAGATTTCCTAACTCCACAATCCTTACTGTTCTCTGTTCTTATACAAACAACCACCATCTTGGACATGGTCCCAGTCTTCTGATGCTCCCATCTATAAATAAGTCACACTTATTTGAAGGGATGAAGGGATCACTTCAGCCATACTTGCTTTTCTGCTGTCTTTCACCAGGGGTGCCTTTGAGATTCAGGCACACATTGTGTATGTGTTTTAGCTGCTGGGTAGTAATACCTGCAGCCTCTCCTTGCTGGACGCTCTTGGGCCTTCAGCATCATTCTCTTGATTGCAGACAGCACTTGGCCGAGCTCCCGTTTGCTGTAGAGAAGAGAATTTCTCAAGAGGACGGACTTATAGTGATATCCCTGGTAGAAGAAAGCCCATGACAGTTGACATGAGATGTTACCAGCTCACTCTGTGTAAAAGTGTTCTGTTCTGTGTTATCCTAGTCATTTAGGGTTGTGTGATTCCAACTTATTTCTTTACTCAGCTGTTGGCTGTGAGACATTTCCATCTAGAACTTGGGTTTTCCTGATGACCAACAGGGTAGAACCAATTTGAGATTAGCTCTTTCACTTTGTGATGTAGGCTGTGGGGACAGTGTGACTGAGTAGTTAAGGGATGGACCACTAATGTGGACGGATAGTTTTTGTCTTCCGTATCCTCTCTTCCTCTCCTCCCCCATCTCTCTCTTTTCCTATTTGGCCTCTTTTCTTATTTATTCTCCTTTTCCTCTCCCTTCTATTATCCTCTCCTCCCTTCCCTCTCTCTCCTCCCTGTGTCTTCCAGATGACATATATCCTTTGATATTCTAGGTTTTTCCTTTTCTTTTTTCTTTTGTTATTTTGTGTGTGTGTGTGTGTGGGAGGGTGTTTTGAACCAAGGTTTTTCTATGTAGAACTCACGCTGCAGACCACACTGGCCTCAGAGTTCTGTTGCCTCTGCCACTTGAGTGCTGGATTAAAGGTGTGTATCACCACGCAGGACATTCCAGGTATATCAAATCTCTTGCTTTTATACATTGAGTTACTCCCTCTCAACTGGGCTTTTTACTTAACATGTGATGTCTTTTGGAAACAGACATTTTTATATCCTAGTGCAACCAAAGCTTTCATTTAATTCTTACTGCATATTTACAAATATTAGCCATTTCTTTGTGAAAACGACTCCAAAATCTTGGTGGCCTACAACCAGAGCAGTTTGCTTCTTGCTCCTTTCCCAGGAAGCCTGGGCACAGAGCTCTCTGCTGGGCTTGGCAGACTCTCAGACCCAACCCAGTTCCATGTGTCTCTTCTCATGGTGGCAACAGGCTGAAGAGCAGCTACTATCTGGGGTGTGTTAGTTTTCCGAGCTGCTGTCACAAATTAACACAGACTGGGTGGCTTCAAAAAGCAGATGCTTCTTCTCCCTCAATTCTGGAAGGAAGGGCTCCAAAATTAGAGCTTCAACAGAGTTCTGGCTTTTTCTGGATGAGAATCCATTCCATGAGTCTGTCTTCGCTTCTGGTGTCTGTGGTTTACAGATGACTGCTGAACGTCCCTTCTCCCTGTCTTCTTTCTCTCAAACCTCCCTCTCTTGCTTTTCTTACAAGGATTCTGGCATCGGGCAGAATATCGACCTGGCATCTATGACCACAGCACTCGAGAGGTTGTGGCAGGAGAGTTGTGAGTTTCACAGCAAGTTCTAGTCCAGGTTTCACTGGCCTTGTCGAAAACAAAGGAGCAAAGAAAAGAGGGTGCTATCGTCGTTGGATCAGAATCCACCTCAGTGGCCCAGTGGTCTAAGATCCTCCGTTACACTTGAAAAAAACTCTAAAATATTCTAAATCTAGATTCTGTACCTGAGAGAGGGCATGCTTCCTTTGTTCAAACAGAATGCTCTCTAGCTCATCCATTTCCTGCAAATGTCGTGCTTTCATTCTCCCTTACCACTGGGGAAAATTCCATATTGTCCCCACTGTATCCACTCATCTGTAATGGACATCTTGGCTGGCAAGCCAGCATCTCTGTGGTGTGCTGATTGAGAGTCATTAGGACAGTCAGAGGACTGTCATGCCCCTGTTTACATTCAGTTGTTTGAGGAACCGCCATTCTGACCTCCCTATGGCTAGAGCAGTTTACATTCCCACCTGTAGTCAACAAGTGTTCCTCTTACCCTGCACTCTCTCCAGCCTTCGTTGTCCTTTGTCTGGTTAATAATTAGCCCTTCTGGATGGAGTGGGACAGACTCTCCAAGCAGTTTTAATTTGCATTTCTCTGATGGCTAAGGGTGTTCAACACTTTCTTCCCAGATTCTTACTGGCCATTTGTATTTCTACCTTGTGAACTATTGATTGGATGATTTAGGGCCTGAGTGTTCAGATTTGGGATACACACACACACACACACACACACACACACACACGTATGCATGCACGCAAGCACCTTAATATATATATATATATATATAGATAGATAGATAGATAGATAGATAGATAGATAGATAGACAGACACACATATCTTAGCTACTGTCTGATGCATAGTTGTTGGTTTCAAGTTCAAACCAGTGCCTCCCCCTGACTCCACCCTTCCAATCTTGTCACATACTCTACACAGGGCAGCCAAAGTAACTCTTCCTCCAAGCTCAAAATCACCCAGTGATTCTCCATCTTACTTAGAACGAAACCCAAAGTCCTTTCCAGCATTCAGAAGCTCTGGATAATGTGACCAGCAATTGGCTATCACTCCTTCCTGGTAAGGCTGGACTTGGCCTCTGTTTTAATATGCACCTGCTCTTCTTGCTTGGCAGATGCTTCTACTTTGTATAGCCTCACTGCTGGCTCCTTTGCTTATTTGCTTGCTTTCTCTCTGTGTGTATGCACACGCGTGTGCCCGTGTGTTTCTCTCTCTGTGTATGCATGTACTATGTGTGAACGGAGATCAGAGCAGGACACTGTCTCTCTGCTGATGTCTGCATTCTTACCATGACACAGCATTGCTCACTGAGGGGAAGCTCAAGTTTGGCTAGGCTGGCTGGCCAGTGAACTCCCAGAATCCTCCTGTCTCTACCTGTCCATGCTGGGGTTATAGGCATACTCAGTCATACCTGGCCTTTCATGTGGGTACTTGGCTTCAAACTTGGTTCCTTATACTTGCTGAGTAAGGAGTCTTACCCACTTGGTCATTTCCCTGGCTGATCTCTGCTTTGTTTATGCCTCTCCTCTAGAAGCTCTTAAGAGAAAACTTCCGTCTTGACCTTTAGCCTGTCTTTATTATTTTTTTAATAGTACTTACCACTGAGTGATGTTATATTGTTATGGATTAGTCAGTGTTTATCTGTTCCTCATCATCAGAGTGTATTTAGTTCATAACATCCAGGACAGGCCTTGGCGTATAAAAGAAATTCAATAAATATTTGTCCAGTGAGTGAATGAAAAGTGAACTATTTTGTTATTCTTTTAGAGATATAGTTTCGTATTCTTGAATAATATCTTTATTCTCCATTATGTTTCAAGTTTTCAGTAGTAGACGCTGTCTGTTGACTTTTTAACTAAGCCAAGTTTTAGTGTTCCCACCCGCTGAAATCCTGTGGGCATGTTCTTGCTGGTTCTCATTCCATCATCATTGTTCTGGTGAAATCGACAATCGTGACTCTATAGACTTCCCTCATTATTGTTCTGGTGAAATCAATAATCGTGACTCTATAGACTTCCCTCATTGTTAAGCTAAACTGTTCCATGGTTACTGTTCCTTTCTTATGCAGACGTCTAGTCCTTATGTTGGTCTGGGGTATTTCTTTGTTTATTTTGTTTTATTGTCAACCTGACACAATGCCTACCAGGTACTGTGGAAAAAGAAAATGTCAATTGAGAAATTGCCTCTACGAGAATGGTCTGTGGGGGCATCGTCTTGATTGCTGAATAATGTGAGAAGGACATAACCCACTGTGTGCAGAGCCACCCCTGGGTACATGGCCCTGGGCTGTATGAGAGAGCAGGCTGAGCAAACTGTGGGGAGCAAGACACAAGCAGCATTCCTCCATGGTCTCTGCTTCAGTTCTTGCTTCAAGGTTCCTGCTTGAGCTCCTGCCTTGGGCTTCTTTCCATGATGGAGTATAACCTGTGAGCCCAAGTAAACCTTCTCTTCCCTAAGTTGTTTTTTGGTCAGTTTTTTAACAGAGCAACAGAAAGAAAACTAGACCGGTCATTTCTGAAGTGACAGTGATCTCAATCATCTCATGTTAACGAAACTTTCCCCCAAACCCATCAACTCATCCATCTACTTAAAATGCCCTGGCAGAGCCCGGTGCCCAGGATCTGTTGGATACTTTCCCACCCAGCCGTGCAGCTAAGACCTGAAATTTCCCTACACCATCACAACACCACTCCTTTCCCCGGGTTCCATCCTCTATTATTTCTTGGATTCTAGCTTCTACTGTAACATTTCCCCCCTTCTGATGGCGGTTATAACCGCAAGAACGGGACTACTTCAGAACGACGTCTTTTTGTCTTACGTTGTTTTTCATTTCTTTACCTCAGGACTTGAGATAGAGTAAGTTACTAAAGACGCATGCTCAGCGGGAGGTTCTCAACCTGTGGGTTGCCACCCCCCTACATGGGCTCGCACATCAGATATATACATTATAATTCACAACAGTAGGAAAATTACAGTTATGAAGTAGCAGCAAAGTCTATGGTTGGGGGCCACAGTCATAAGAAGAACCATATCAGAGGTTGAGAACCATTGGTTTAGGGGTTGGCTGTTCAAGAGCATGGCATCTGTAAGCATTTTCTTGCTGTGTTTAGCTCTGCAGAAGGCATGTTAGCTCATGAATCTCATAAGAAGCCACTAACACCACCTTAATGACCTCTCCCTCATGGCTTCACCTAACCCTAGTTTCCTCCTAGATGCTCCCTTAACCTAGGAATTGGAGGATTAAATTTTCAAACACTAAATTTTGAGCACATATTGAGACCGTAGGCAGGATTCCATCCATACATTGTACCAGCCCAGTGTGCTTTCCTCCTAACACAAGGTATTGAAATTGTTTTCTTAAATAATTAAAAATTTGTGTGTAAGTATATGTATGCATGTATGCATGTATATATGTTACCATAGGCATGTTAGTGTCTGTAGGTACCGGAGGACAGAGCTGGGTCCCCTGGACCTGGAGTTACAGGGAGCTATGAGTCTCTAGTGTGGGTCCTAGGAACTGAGCCCAGCAAGCCCTCTTAGCCACTGAGCTTCCCTCCTCCCCATTTCTCTATTTTTATCTTTTCTCTACTTCCCCCCTCATCCTTCTTTGTTCTTCTATTTTATTTTTGCAGGATTTTTTCCCTAAACTTGAATTTTTATTTCTTGAATTTTCAAACAATTTTGCCACAATCCTTTTATTTACAAAAGGTCATGACATGTCTGGTTCCCTGGAGTGGAATCTTCCAGACTGTCCCTGGGGAGGACAAACCTGACTGGTAGGGTGCTAGGGTCCATGGGGGTGAAAGGGTAGGGGCTGGGCGGTTTCAAGGTTCCTGGGAACTGGTTTTCATTTGAACGTTGTCCTGTCTGCTACCCTAAAGCTTGCGACTTTTCTTCAGAGAATAAAGAAAACCAACTTCCTATCTTCCCTCGGGTTCCTAAAGGAAGTTCACCTGGTTGTGCCTAGGGACTGGATGCCATTTGGGTTTTACCACTCCACACCTTCAGAGATTTCAGGGACTTAAGAATCCCGACCCTGAGATTCAAATTAGCATGTTTTTCATTGGCCTACCAATTCACAGGGCCAGATCTCAGTCTCTCAGCTGTGAAGTCAATTACCAACTATCTGCCCATTTCCATATTCCAAAGTTTGTCTGGAAACCTGGCCCTCTGCTGGTTCCTTTCCAGGTCCATTTGCCTCGAAGGATTTATTTATGAGCTTTACTTCTTTCCTATCTTTTTTTTTTTTTTTTGTGGGGGGCGGGGGAGGTCAGGCTGAGAGAAGGAACACAAATATGTAAGTAAGTTCTGCTCACCCAGTTAGCCATGCTTAACCATGTCTTCCCACGTATCATCTTCTTCATTTCTGTGTTGTTTATTATGCTCCATATCCTATTAAAATATTCACCTATAACTTTTCCTCGCCATCTCCAGTTTCATTGTTCACCCAGTGTATTGTAGTGTGGGGTAAGAATTCTGCATACAAATTTATTGTGTCTGCATAATTGACATCTCACTGTTCATACCATAGCTGTTTCTCATCTGATTTTAATACTATTTTTGTGTGTCCTTGGGTCTGCATATAGGTTTTCTATTTTATTCTATTAATTCCTTTGCCCTGTAGACCCCACCTTAACTGGACCTGCTCTGTGACAATCACACTATCGCTTCTGAGATCTCTTCTTTACAGATTTGCTATTCTTTTGTTACATTTTACAAAATATATCATTTGGGAATTCAATTGGCCAAGTTAATTGTATTTTAATATCATTACAAATACTTTGAGGTTTGTCATTTGTGAAAATAGTGTGTATTTCCACTTGTTGTTTTTGTTTGTTTGCTGGTTTCTGTTTTGTTTCTGAGACAAGTTTTCACTATGTAACCTTGGCTGGTCTCAGTTATGTAGGCCAGGCTGGCCTTGAACTCACAAAGGGCATCTGGCTCTGCTTCCCAAGTGCTGGGACTAAAGTGTCCAGCTTTATTTGAGTGTTTTTATGGCCTTAAATAAGTTTGGGAACTTTTTAATGTATTTTTATGTATTTAACTACATCAATTCAGGATAACATAAACTTTTTGTCCTAATTACAAGCAGCATATTTTCCCATTTAAAAAAAAAATAATTAGAGCTGAGAGCTAGAGAAATGGCTCAGCAGTTTAGAGCACTGACTGTTCTTCCAAAGGTCCTGAGTTCAGTTCCCATCTGTAATGGGGTCTAAAGCAGACCCTCTTCCGATGTGTCTGAAGACAGCAACAGTGTACTTATAACATAAAATAATAAATTTAAGAAAAAAAATTAGAGCTGGCTGGTTACGGGTGCTCTAGATGCCCTGAATTTTGCTAAGTTCTTTTTATCAGCTGCGATGAATTTGAAGATTGTGTGTTAGCTAATCTTGGTTGTCAACTTGACGTACCTGGGAAGAGGGAATCTCAATAGAAGAGTTGCTTCAATCAGACTGACCCAAAGGCATGTCTGTGGACATGACTGACTGATGGAGGAGGGCCTAGCCCACCACGGGGGGTGTCATCCCTAGGCAGGTGTGCCTGGACTGTATAAGCAGGTAGCTCAGCAAGCCAATAAGCAGCATTGCATTGTGGGCTTGGCTTCATTTCCTCTCTTCCGGTTCCTCTTCTCTCCAGCCCTTGCTTCCCTGTGTGATGTCCTGTAAACTCTAAACTAGGTAAGCCCTCTTCTACCTGGTTTTGTTCAAAGGTAACAGAATGCAGACTAGAACAATCCTCTTCCAATTTCTACACAAATAGCAATAGCAAATAGAGACATTTCTTTCTTTCTTTCTTTTTTTTTTTTTTTTTTTAACTACCCTAATGGCTCATTCTTCTCCTTCATAAAAGGGACAGTGTTGACTCTTGTCTTTTTAGAAGTTGTAATGAAGTCACTTTAGCATGCCCTCATGAAACACAATGTGCTCTAGGACTGCTAGATGTCTCTCAGCGTGCTCACGAGGATTTTATTCTCAGTTTTCTTAGAATTGTCTACAAATAATTATTAATATATTTACATTATTCTACAGATAAATATTAATTACCAAATATTATCCCTCATCTTAGATAATTTTTCCTTTTTTAAATATTTCAGATTTTAGACCCTCTCTGCATTTACTCTCTTTTACACTATTTGATGAAATTTGATAATTTTCCAACTTTAATTTCAGAAGTGCAGTTAGCTACTCTAGTCTCTCTGTTTTTTGAGGGTCCGTCTCTGCGTGTTCTTTGTGGGTATGCTTCATGGCCTATTTTCTATGACAAGGCTCTCACTTTATAAGCTCTGGAAAGATTTCATTTGGCTAGAAGAATGTGGGAAGGAATATCCAGCCTTAAAGAAAATAAATCCTCTCGTCTGTTCAATAAAGTAGATTTCTTAAAAAGTGAAGTGAAGTGCTGTCTTTTTTTTTTTTTTTATGAAATAAAGGAGGTGGATTCCTGTTTTGAATGGAAGAAAAAAAAACATGGCCTGCTTTTACATTTAAAGTCAAGTCACAAACAAAATATAGTTGCAGCTTCTGATCGATGTGACAGTAAGCTCTAGGAACCAAAGATGAAAAAATATATAAGGTGTCATGGAAATGTTTCTGAAAGTCTCTTTACATCCATTATGGTTGACTAAGTTCTGTGAAAGACAAGCTTTTCTTTATCTGGGATGATACTATTGGGAAATATATTCCATCAGAATGTCCTCTATAAATCATATAAATGTGTGTGTGTGTGTGTGTGTGTGTGTGTGAGTGAGAGAGAGAGAGAGAGAGAGAGAGAGAGAGAGAGAGAGAGAGAGAGAGAGAGAGATTTCCATAAGGACCTTGGGAAAAAGTAAATACTATGGAAGTAAAATCCCCATGACAGAGATTGGGCAATATGTAAACATGTTTTCTCGTCCCTTTTTAACATTTCTGTTTTCTTTCAAGGACAAGGAAAGATTATTTTCCCCATTATTACGTGAAATGTGTTGAACCTATGGTTCTTCCACAGCAGTGCCACTTCAGATACGTAAAATGGACTTTATGGCTCTCCACGTGTGATACCCGTATATAAAACTAGTAGAATTTATCTAGAGAAGCACACTTCTTCCCCCAAAGGCATAACCCAAAACATTCGGCTATTTATCTTCTATAAACCATGCAATATGCTCATCCCTTCCGTGTTTCCTGTTGATAACATTTCCCCCTTTTGAAGCACAAAACTTCTCTTTTCTCTGGGAAGTTGGTACTTAAAAAAAAACAAAATGAAGACAGCAGCAAAGCACAATCCTCACAGACTACAAAATGTCACCCTGCTGCCAGTCACCCAGGGGGCATTCCTGGCATAAGTGGAGAGTATGTTGCTCAAGCTGACATCTGCACCAGCTGAGGAAAATAGCACTTTCACACAGCCCTCTATAATCCTGCCTTGAGTTCATGCACCCAGAAAACTCCCTGGACAGAGGTCATATCAATAGGATTGAGATGTCTGAAGAACCTCATGTCTGTCTGCTATTGTCTTCAAGTCCAGTCCTTCGCCAGACTGAGAAGTATTATTCTGTCTTTCAACCTGTCCAGCCAGATACAGGATTTCCCCAGCTGCCAAACTGGCAGGGATCCAAAAAAGTTTATTTTCAAGTCATTTATCTGGGATCAGAAAGAGGTTTCCCAAAAGAACAATTTTGAAAATGGCCGTGTTCACGGATGCCTGGTTGAGCTGCAGTGAACTTGAAATGCAACATTAACAGTGCAGTTTCCCACCAACAAGTTATTTATCTTGTATGTCTGGGAAAGAACATTCTGGTTCAGGATGCTTTAAGTCTGACTCTCCCTGGACCCAGTAGTCTTTGCTGTAACTTTTTGGGGGTTGTTTTGTAGAACAAAGCAAGAAGAACAGACGTAAGTTACCTCCTTAAGAAGTATAGGGGATTCACCTAGATATTTCTGGGTGACCGGTTAATAACGGGGGTGGGGAGCTGGAGAAGAAACTCACCCATGGGGACCAGTTGCTTCCCAAGCATTCTCAAGGAAGCACAGAGAGCAGGGGCTGTTTCCTGACTAACGACAGCTTCTGCATCAGATCTTCATTAATAAAGGCTTTTTTCAGTCACACTGTATGTGTTGATTAAGCTTTTGGACTTATAATTAGCCAGGGAAAATACTTAAAAATTTCTGGTCAGCGATGAGACAGTATCAGTAATGAAACATGGATTTTGTGCTAAGCTCCAGGCCTGACAAACAGTAAGTATTCCATTTTTTTTCTAACAAAAGCTAAGTACCGACTGAATGAATTCCAAAAAATACAAGACCACAATTGGATGCATGTGTGGGCCAGTGACCTGCATTGTAACTCAGCGTCTTTCGGTGCTCACTCTCCCCCTAGCGCAGGCTTTCTAGAATTTTCTAGAATTGTCACCTGTAAGGGCAAATGTGTCTGTCTACACCTGACCCAAAGCAGATATGGGGTCTCTCCATGTCCCTCTCCCACACTCGATTTTAGCTATTTCTGGTACAATCTCCCCATTGCCAAGACAGAGAAGAGAAAGGAAGACGGGTGTTGGTGGGGAACATCAATAAAGCTCTCTAAAGTTAAGGAGCCGATCTGCTAGCTTCTGGCTTCCCCTTTCTTTTCTGGCCAACACTATCTGCTAAAAAAAAAAGACGGATACATTTTATTTATAATTTTTGTCAGTTGTTTGGGTAACATACATAGACATATTCTAGATTAGAACTTAGCCTGCGCAACAGACCTGCTTCTTATCCACTTCAGGTTTTTAAACGTGTGCAAATGATTTACATTTATTTTGTAATGAAACTGCTTTGAAAAGAAATACACTATTAAAGCTTCTTCAACTAAAATGTCTCCCTCTCACCCCCATCCTCACTCCCATAAGCATGTCTAACTGTCCACTTACTGTTTCGTGGTGGACTGTACTTTCTTTTTAAAGCTCTATTTAAAAGAGGCTTGTGTTCTACAAGACAGCCTCTTTCTCCAAGATTAACGTTTCTTATGATTGTTCCTGACAATGGATCCGCTTCCAGGAGGCCCTGCTTAGGATAACCAAAAAAGGGCATGGAGCCGGCTGGTTTTGGCAGCCTGCTCGAAGTTTCAAGCTTTTTAGGACTTGGTTTTTCTGATGAGTGATATCCTGAGCATGCCTAGGGAATGACAGGCATCTGCACGGGCAGACAGCATCACCTTGGCGAGGGTGTCGTCATTGGCTGCCTATTAGAAAAACTACAGGACAATGCATACCACCGCCTGCTGACTGTAAACATAGGGGGTATGTGTTCACTTAGCATGGACTTCTGGGAGGGGCCAAGGAAGGGCGGTCTGCAGTTTTATTGAATAGAGAGCAGTGTGCGTTAGGCTGCCTGCCTGCCTGCCTGCTTGCTCTCTTGCTGGGTTGCTTAAAGGAATCCTTGCTTTCAAACAGCGGGACGTCCTTCTCCTCGAGAAGAAGCTGCTGCCCCAGAGGTAAGACACAACCTTTCTTTCTCCGCCTTCAGGGAAGCTGGAGCTGCTCTACAGGTTTCAGGCAACATTCCTGGCTAAGGTTGCTGGATATGCAAAAATCTTTCGAGGCAGGCAACGGACCGTGTAAATTCCCAAAGCCAGCCTGGACTTCCCGACCTGTTCCCAGAAGGTCAACGTGATGAGACTTCAAGCTTTGTTTCTAGAGTTGGTGCACAAGGAAGGAGCCCATAGTGACAGGGTCAGGGAGCACGGGCGCCTTTGCCTGGGATGCGCTTTTGTTTCTAAGGGGGGATGTGGACTGTACCTGGTATCCTGAGGCCAGCGTCAGTGCGTGGGCTCTTGCTTGTCTGTTCCTTTAGCGGTTTCTTTCCCATCTTCTGTCAGCAGACAGTTAAATAGGATTCAGATTTTAATTAAAAAAAAAAAAAGCAACAGCAATAGCTTTTACGTTGTTAAGACAAAGAATGTTTTGGTTTTTTTTTTTTTTTTTTTTTTTGCTTTAAGCTAATTTTAACCTAAGTAATGGGTTCCTCTTACTCTGCCACCAGGATTTTAGAAGTGGGTTTTCAGAGATGTAAAGAAATAAGGTCAGAGTTCTAACACCAGCACCAACTCAGCTAATGCCAGTCATCTGCTATTTGCTGAGACAGAAGGTGCCTACCGCGTCTGTTTTCTATAAAGCTGAGTGGGTGTGTATGTAGAAATCGTGGTTAACTGCCTAGCAAAAATGTTTCTTGAGAAATCTTCATTTCTTTTGGAAAGTATGCCCATGGGAGTCTGAAGAGATAGGAGCCGAAGGAATGTTCTGGAAAGGAAGGAAAGGAACTTTTCTTTCCAGACAGACCTATTTGGGCATCTCAAACAGTAGTGCAAGTTGGTAGTAGTCGGTAATGCCTTTTAGAAAGAGCTGATTGTAAAGGGCGGGGGAGTTGCAGTGCTGTGGCAATACATGGTCAGAAAAGTAGAACACAAAGTGTTTGGTATTCCCGGATCCCTGCTGGTAACGAGGCTCTGTCCACGGAGCTGTAAACGGAAGCAGCACAGTCCCTTAGCGTTAGGCAAAAACCAGACATGTGTGGCCAGAACTTACTGAAGACAAGGTGCCCTGCAGAAGTCCGATCATTTCAAAAGTAAAGCTCATAGTAAGGTCTAGTGTTTGCAGAGGGCTGCTCCCGTTCCTGTTGGTCCCAGACCATGATGCCTTGCCCTTGGAACTTGCTAAGCAAGCCTTGCGTTTAGAAGTATGGGGATAATTTCTCGAGCAGTGACACAGGAGAACAGACTGCCCTGTGAGTTCCTTTCCCTGGAGTAAGCGTGAGGGAAAAGCTGCAGGCAGGAAGCTGCAGGCAGGAAGCTGCAGGCAGGCGCTCACTCTGCTCCACTGTTGTTCTTCCTCCTCAGAAGACATCAAGTTCCAAACTCTGTGGAGGGTTTTTAATGTCAGTAAAAACATGGAGAGCAATTTCTTTTTCGAGTGTTCGCTAAACCATGTAGAGAATGCAGTTTGGAGGAAAATCTATAATCTTGGATTTGAGGATAAATTCCTTTTTGAAACCAACATCCTGGAGTCGCTGAAAGTTCATTTTGTCTACGGCCAGTTTCTCCCATCCCCCTCACGTGCTCCCCACCCCCAATCACTACAAAAACACTTTTTCTGAAATAACACCGCATGTGTTCTCTACACGCAGAGTGAGGGGTTTCATTCAGTTCATGGTGAACGTCAGGCAGTTCTCGATGCTACTTCCTTCCGGTGAAGAACAATCTGGGAAAGGTTTCCCCTAATAGGGAGGTAAATAGAGCTCAATGAAGCCACAGCCTGGAAACTTTTATTCTATTAAAATCATTTAATCAGAAACATAAAGGCAAAGTTCTGGGTGAAAAAAATGCAGAAAGGAGTAGAACTTAGAACACAAGGGCCGGGGGATGGGGGTGCATGTACTTAAGTAGTTTACAGGTTAAGTTTGGGGTTGTTACCATAAAACATGCAAATCAAAGATTGCATTAGGCATGTGATTTTTTTTTTACGAGAGAGAGAGAGAGAGAGAGAGAGAGAGAGAGAGAGAGAGAGAGAGAGAGAGAGAGATATCCAGGTTCTGACTTCAGATTCAAGGGTTTAAAGGAGACACCTGAATGAATTTCCTGACAATCCGAGCTATTCTCCATTCTCATTGGTTCCTCTAGCCCCAAGTCTTGTCTGTTCTCTGCAGGTAGAATAGGTTGGTTTAGAAGTGTGCCATAGAAAGTTCCAGAATCTACCTTGGGTATAAACCCTTCCTTGGAAACTCATACCATCCTGTCTGTTTGTCATTCAAGGTAGTATGATTACTGGCTAGTCATTCTTCAGTGAGACAAGACTTAGAGAGGAACACGAGAAGGGTTTTGCCGGCTCCCCATCTGCCTGGTGTCTGTCACGTGGCTTGGAAATGTGGTGGGGTGAGGCCATGGTTGGGGGGGGGTTGGGGGGAGATGCTGACACAGCGGAATGTAAATGGCCTGGTAGGCCCCGGGGAGGAGGTTAGGGAGATGCTGCCAAAAGGATCTTCAAACTCTAAGGAGGCATTTTTTTCTGGGTAAATCTCTCAGAGTCCTAAAATAGCACCATCAGCTTCTTAACAGAAAGCCCTTCATCTGCCAAGCCAATGTAGACACTCAGAGGCTGGGGAGCTGCTCATTAAAGCCATACTCTTAGTTGAGGCTTAACTCACGAGCTCCAAGATGAGAGCTTGATTCTAGTTTTGGTTCCTTTGCTTAAATAACCCTGACCTTTAAGGATGCTATCAACTCTTTGACCTCCCCTGGCATGGCCATCAGGATGCCTCTCTTCCATCCCATGGGGGTTAAGATGTCCAAAGGACATGACAGGTTTTGTCTCCTCTCCCAGTGCTTCCATTTTGAATCTTACGGCTGTTACGCTAACTCTGGGTGGTAACCAGCATTTCTTATCTTCCCTGGAGATCTCTCCTCCTTCCTCCCATTTAAGAGATCTTACCAAGTACTTTCTAGAAAACTGATCCTAGAACCTTAAGAAACTGGTCTATCCCAAGGTTATCTGAAAATTGGCTTTGAAGATCAGAGGCCAGGAGCAGACAGACAACAGAAGGCAGAACAGGGTAGGCTATCTGCTGTCCAGAGCAGTCTCCAGGAACCAGGGGATGTGAGGAGCCGGGTGGACAGGCCAGCGACAAAGTGCTGACAACACACAGGCCTCAGTAAATGAGGTGGCTTCTTTGCCTCCAGCCAAAAGGATGGAATTAATCCCAGCTTGTCATGCCTGGGCCTTGTAGGCAGGATGAGGTAACCGGCTGCACCTGGCTAGGGTTTCTGTCCTTATTGAGACCAGATTTCTCCAGGAGCTACGCCTCTCACCTATGCTGGCTTCATTGTTTGGTGTTCCTAATTTTAACTAAAGCCCGGTGCCACCCTGGCACCCTTATGCCTTAGATGCTCAACGTAGATGTTCGGCTCCCCCATCTCCTAAGCAGACGTGGAGTTGACCTACGTTTCCAAGAGTTGGAAGTTGTCAGGATGAGAACCAGACGGCATCGAGTGGGAAGCAGCTAGGGCATAGCCAGGTGTCTCCAAGCAGAGGCAAGTTTTAGGTCACTTCAGATAGCATTTCACGCTAGCTAAGCTAGTCTTTAGAAACTCACAAGCCTCCTGCCTCAGCTTCCCAAATGGGTGCTGGGGTTACAGATGTGGGCCTCTGTAGCCAGCTCAGGGGTGTCTGGTGGGGGAAAAATGGGAGTGAGCATACAGATATGTAGGCCTCCATTCCAAAGAAGAGGCAACCCACGTCCAGGGGAAAAAGTAGTTTTCAATAGGAAGTTTGTCAGGGTTAGAAAAATTCAGAAATGGCTGCTTGCGAGTGGATTCCAAGAGAGCACCATCGGATTAATAAAAGGGTCGCTAAGCAGCAGTGAGGAATGGCTGGACTTTTGTGAATCAAGTGCTCTTTGTAAGTACGCATCTTCACGTGTATTTTTGCTGTTTTTCCCCCCCACACACATATGCAGCAGTGATGGTAGCTTGATACTGTTTACATGTTGTCTCCTGAGGCTGCTGGCACTGCTCTGTGAGTATGCGGATGAAAGCACTTGACCACCAGGAAATCATTTTACTTGGAGAGGAACACATTAGGCAAGAGCACATAATTAGTTCCTTTTCAGCCCACATAGGACATTCTCTCTCTTGTCTCCCAGGACATTTTGCTGGGGAGAACCAGTTAGACTCCCCCAGTGGGCCAATGATGGGGCGTCTATGGGCAGGACCAAGGTGAAGGGACAATAGGGACAAGGGCCAGCTGTCAAAGGTGCAATCAGGAGGGCCAGTCTCAGTCAGAAAGGATAGAGAATTCAAAAGAAGCGATGTCAGGACTTCCAGCCAGCTGAGTGTAAGCGAAAGAAGAAAGAAATAGTGAAAGAAAGAGGCAAGCAAACTTTCCCAAACTGGAATCTCCCTCAACAAGGCAGCGGTGTGAAACGGGAGAAGACTTGACTCAGAATCAGGACCAGTGGGTCCTTCTGTCACTAAGAGTCAGTGGTTCATGGGAAAGGGCGAGGCTATACAATATAGGCTCAATAATAAAGGGGTCTGAGATCCAGAAGCCGACCAGGGCTCGGCTCCACAGAGGATGGGGTTAAAAATCCAGGTGGTTTAAGGACGCCAGCAGGGAACTGTGGCTCTCAACTCTGTGTTCCCATTCACGTAAACTCAGCTACTCTAGGCAGCTGCTCTACCACCTGGAAAATTCCTTGCGTGCTCCAGGTCAAAGTAGGGGAAAAGACATTTGATTGGCTCGGGTCCCTCAGCAGAGCAGATGGTCAAAGGCTTTGGTGTATCTCTGTGTATTACTCTATGAGTCTGGCAGCTGCCAGACCCCTTACCTGGGGACCATCCCTGAGTAAAGAAAAGCTAGGGAGGGCTAACTGAAGCTGAAGAGAAAGTTGGGTGGGGAGGCGAATAGCTGGAGTGACCAACAGCTCTTAATGGCTATCATTTGAATTTTTCTTATGAACGAGTCTATGGATAGGCAACAAACATCCAACGTGGGTCTCATATCGATCACTCTTAATGGCCATCTTCATAGGACATAGTAAGCCAACCTCAAGAAAGGCCAACTTGAAGTTGACACCACTAGTAACCCAAAAGCAAAACATCATCCTTTTTAGAGAAACTCTAGAGAAAAATATCCTGAGCTTCGCTGTTGGCAAAAAGCTAAGCTCTCTCGTCTTTGTATAAACCACTGCTTTGCTGTGGCTCCTCCCCTGACTGGCGGCCATCTTTCCAAGTCAGTAAGGTGACAACTGAACAATTTTAACAAAGAAAAATTACGGGTCTGGGGGGGGGGGATGCCTCCGTTGATAGGGATGCTTGTTGCACAAGCGACTTGAGTTTAAATCCCAGCATGGCCAGGTACCTGCAATCCAAGCACTGTGGAAGGTAGGGGCTGGGAATCTCTGGGGCTTGCTGACTGCCGTTCTAGCTACAGATCCAGTGAGACGCCTTGCCTCCAAGAAACAGAGCGGACAACGGTAGAGAACACTCGACATTCTCCTTTGTTCTTTGCGGGGACATGCGTGTGCGTGTGCCACCACCGCACAACCTGCACATATACCACACACATATCCAACAGGAAACCTCATTTATCTCAGGGCAAATCACAGTTCTTTAGCGAACCAAACACATTATGCCGATATGCTCATAGCCAGTGGAATTTGTGATCTAAGTGATATTTACGTCTCAGCCTCTCGTTTGCTGAACATATTCATGATCAAGGAGGGGGACAGAGGCACCGCATTCTCTTGGTACCAACCACATTGCTCTACTCTGGGACCCTCTTCAACTAGACAATGACAAAGATACATTCAGGAATGAGTACCCAAGGCCAGGTCAGCAGAGACAAACAAACAAGGACCAGATAGGCTATCTGTAGGTGGGTAAGGGCAAGGGAATGGAGACCCATACAAGTATGCATTCTAGTGTTTGGGGCGCCTTTAGGCAGGGATGGGAGGAAGCGCCTGTCTAAAGAGAGTAGAAGTTCATGGAATTTTTAAGATGCCTGTACTTAGGGGTATTATTTAGCTGAGGGAGTGCATGCTTGGTCTACCCAATTGTTAAGATGATCTCCTACACTGTGGCCAAGTCCACGTAGATAGAAAATTGATAAAGATCACAGAAAGAGCCTTGGTTGGCACATTGTCAATACAATCTATAGGTTCCCAACTCCCAGACCTGATCCCTAGGCAAAGAGATAAACATATCTATGTACACAGGCAGTGATTATGGCAAACTGAGTAAGTAAGGCATATCTCCCCAGAACAGTTTTGCGCTACTATTTTTCTAATTGTACAGCTACGTTATGATGATGAGAAGCTAAATTATGACAGAGTAGTTGAATTCATACTCACTTCATTATTGATTGATTGATTGATTGATTGATTTAACTTTCCCAATCCCCAGATCTGTGACGTGTACTATTTACTATTGTGCACTAGAAAGATCATCAAGAAATTTGGGCATCTTAAGAAAAACACATTAAGAAACTGGGCTTGTGGATGTAGTTTAAAGGTATGTCACTTGCCTGGAGTGCATAAGACCCTGAGTTTGATCCCTAGCACAGAAAGATAAATATATATTAATAACCCACTTTCCATTCTCTAGATAAGAGGCAAAAGTCTAGGCATCCACAGCAGCTAAAATTATATAAATACTGTGAGGTGCTTTTGAGTAAGATTTACCTGTTGTGTTAGTCACAAGATGCAGAAAGCAGGCCACAACAGTCTGTGAGTAGATGTTCAGTGGCCTGACATATAGCAGAATCCCAGTAAATATTTGTTGAATGGAAGAACAGCTCATGAGTTGACCAAGGCCGTGTCCTTTGTTAGTGGCGGAGATGACTCTGGACCACACAGCTTTGAAGTTCCAAGCAGTTTCCAATAAGAGAAGATGCTTCTCTTCAGAGATTCACGGGTTCAGTCTGCCTGCATCAGGGGTTCTCAGGCAGCATCACAACCAGAATCAACTGCAGAGCCTTTTGACCCAGCCCTGGGTGTTCCAATTCAGTAGGTCCTGCTGGAGTGGGGTCCAGGCATCTGCAGTTTGTAAAAGCTCCTTCCAGGCTCTGATGAAACATCCTGCCTCAGAAATAATTCTGGTCACTGGTGTTTACAGCAATTCATGGCACATGATGGAGTTCATTATTCCTCAGAAACCTATTTTTTGTTTAGCTGATGTCCCCCCTAAAACTTACAGCTGTGTATCCCAAATGCTCCATTTAGCCGAGCCTCTTTGGAAATGTGCTGAAGTATTTATCTGAACCTCCTCCATCTTCCTCTATCCCTTTTTTTTCTTTTTCTTTTACTTTTTTTTTTTTTTTTTTTTTTTTTGGCTAAGCACAGAACTATCACTCCCATAAGGTCAAGCTTGCTGATGAGATTTCAGTGTTTGCTTTTGTAAGGTTTGCACTGGAAATGTGGGAAGAATAAAATTTCTCATGGTGTTTCCACGTCTCGTTCCAGCCACTGTTACTAAGTGGAATTTAGGCCTTGGGGGAGGAGCAACTCTGAGAATTTTTCTTTTTATTTATGTCTTTGAGCAACTTTAAAGATCAGTTACTTCAGCTAGTTCCCTTAGCAGGAAAAACAAAGTATATTCTCTCTCTCTCTCTCTCTCTCTCTCTCTCTCTCTCTCTCTCTCTCTCTCTCTCTCTGTGTCTGTCTGTCTGACTCTCTCTGTCTCTTTCTCTGTGTGTGTGTGTCTGTCTGTCCTCATGTCTTTTTTCCTTTCCTTTTTGTAGTAAGGATAAGAAATCCCAGACTAGATACAACCTGTACTCCATGCCTTCAATTTCCCCAAAGCTGGAACCTGCATAGTCCCTAGCTTAGATGCTCTCCTAGGAGGCCCCTTCAGGAGCATTTGGGCAACAAGGGACAAGTTTGGTGTTGCAGGACAAAGAGTTCACCTCAAGACTCTTCTGGCATTCTGAGCATGCAATACACATACGACATTCACTAAAGATTTTACAGCTTAATTTATCCTGTGATTGGCCTGGTCCAATAAGAATGCCAGGATTGGTACTGTGGGTGAAGGCACTTCCCTTCAAGTCTGAAAGCCTGGGTTCAGTTCCCGGTGTCCACATGGTGTATCAAACCACCTCAGCAAATTGTCCTCCGAACTCCACTCATGTGCCAGCGCATGCCCCTTTCCCCACACAAATACATTAAAAAAAAGTTAATGGAAAAAACTGAAAACAAAACAAAACAAAACAAAACAGATGGCCAGGATTGGTTTCTGGTTTTGCACAAAGGATATTTGCTTTACAAGAGCAGGTGCTTCTGGTGTGCACATGGGGGCGGAGCCTGTAGAAGAGAAGCTAAAAAGGACCAGCTCCCCTTGTTGTCTCCCCCCACCTCCCCGCATCCCCTTTCTCTGTCACTGTCCTCTCTTTCCAAGTTCAGTGTAGCTCCCCAAATCGGAAAGTTAAACTTTCAAGAATTTTGAGAGCTAGTTGTAAAATATGACCAGTATTTTAAAGTTGACCTTATAAGTTCATTTTGTATATAATATCAAAATATTATATTAAAAATATAAAAATTCGCCCCTTCCTAATTAGCTCACTATATCCTGCTATTATCTGACCTCTGATGATCAGTTATATCTATGGAGTCTATACAATGGAAATGCATGTGATGTTAGAAGTACGAACTCCAAACTGCTTTGAACAGGATTGGTTAGTACCAGTTATGGACTACGCATTACTGGTTTTCTACTGTGATTGCCTAGGAAGGCTCTCTGCAAGCCTGTGAGTCCCTTTCCAACCCCTACCCTTTGCCACACACTTCCCCATATTGCTTCTCCTTAACCTTCATGTAGATGGAAGAAACGAGGTTGACTTCTGTACCGCTTTGGGCTTTCCAGGAAGGAAGGCAGAGATCAGCAAACATCCCCATTCAGGTTGGCGAGCGCACATTCTAACTGGGGCTGTCTAGGAAGCATGGCTCTCCCTGCTGGGCAGAAGACAGCTTCCACTGTCCTCTTCATCCCAACCTTTAATGGGCTTGGAGTTGCTGCCTTTTATAGGCTAAGAATTCTTTATGTAATGCAGTTAAAGGATTTTATTGTTTCTAAGGCTACATTGTTTATAGATAGATAGGGTTTTTTTTCCAATGTTTTAGACCTGGAATTGGATATGAAAAGAAAAGAAGGAAGGGGAGGGAGGAGGAAGATGAGTGGGCTAGGATGGGGGAGGGGGAGAGAGACAGGCAGACAGAGACAGAGAGGGAGAGAAAGAGACAGAAACAGAAAACAGAGACAGACAGACACACAGACAGACACACACACACAGAGGGTACCAGCACTGGGCTGCTGGTTAACTTGAGGTCTTATAGGTCCAGGATGGTTACAGAAATAAGTGATTTCAATCTGTTATCCTACTGGCTCGCCGTATGTCATCGCCTTTTCAGCAGAGGCCATCGGAGAACAGCAAAGTAAATCAGATAGCTGGCCGCAAGTGACAAACATGGCAAATGGCAGAGCAGGAATCAATGCCACTCCCTGATTCCGACCCCACGGCTGTCTGTTCTGTCTTCCTGGGAAAGGGATGGAAGGCAGAGCGCGAGGTTTCCGTAACCAATCATTAGGACTTGTCATTGAGCCATGCTGCAGTTCAGCTAGACAGACAAACACACTGTCACTCCCTGCCATATAAGGAAGCAGAACTAAACGCCATTCCTTACCCTACTGACTCAAGT
The DNA here is from genome assembly GCF_011064425.1 of Rattus rattus. Taxonomy (NCBI): domain Eukaryota; kingdom Metazoa; phylum Chordata; class Mammalia; order Rodentia; family Muridae; genus Rattus; species Rattus rattus. Next base: position 105,047,894 of record NC_046159.1, on the reverse strand, counting down.
CAGAAGCTCTGCTTAGAGGCAGGCAGGATGAGAATTTTGGCCTGTAGCAGCCAGGAGGAAGCAAAAAGCGGGCTGCAGGAATGAGTTTGCGCCTTCTCTCCTTGGAAGCCCAAAGATGTCAGCAAATGGGTTCTCTGCCGGACCAAAGGGAAAGAAACATCTTAGAATTAGGTACTGAAGGATTGGAGGGCTTGGACAAACATTGTAGCTGTTTTGGCGTTCCATTCCATCGTGTCAAATTTAGATATTTAAAAGACAGAGCTGATTGTGTGAGGACTGGTTACATTGTTGAGGGCTCTACCTCTGCCCGGCTGAAGTTGGGGTTCCCTTGCCTTGCTAGCCACTCTCAAGAGCATGGCTACCTGTCAGACTCCACTTAAATTAGATCTTCTGCCCCCACCTCAGCGCATTTGTGCGATCGCTCTTTAACTTTATAATCAATCACAATCAGAACTTAAGAATGCAAGTCTAGTAGTTAATTTCATGGGAGAAACTGAGGCACAAATGATTAAAAGTCTACTCTTCCTGCAAAGAACGGCCGCTCTTCCAGATAATTCTAAGATAACACATAGTCTCCTCAGAGAAAGCTGGGGAATGGATTAAACAGTCCCTTCAACTTCTCCTAACTCTGGCTTTGGCCAGATTATACCTGGATATTCATCTCCAAGACCTACCTTAACAGAGCACTACAAACAGAAGCCAGTTTTGTCATAGTTCTAGATGAGAAGGCCAAGGCCAGCCATCCCCAGGTTCGGTTCCTTCTATGGTTGTGAGGAAGGCTATGCTCTAACTGTTCCCTCACAACTAGTCTGGTCCATGTTCCTGTGCCATTTTCTCTGTATGCGCCTTGCCTGTGTCTCCATCCCCTTTCTTAGAAAACTTACAGTATAGGAGCCCACGTTCATGACCCCTCTTTAACTTGATAGTCTCTGTAAAGACCCAAAAGTTTGGGGTGAAGGGGTTAGAAACCCAACTGATGAATTAAACCCAGAATATGCCCCAATTTAAAATCGGGGTAGAAACCCATGCAGCAGTATTCTGAAAGTCCAGTTGCAGAAGACCCTAACTGCTGACTGGATTCTGCCTTCCCTCTAGGTCTGGGACACAGTTTTGCTAGAAGTCGCTTGACCTTTTGAACTTGCCCTTGATATTTACTTTCAGCCTTTCACAATATGGAATTCTGATCTGGTGAAAAGTCAAAAGAGGTCTCTGAAATGACGCACTGAGGCACAACATCGCTTGCTGTGGCCTATCTGTGGAAGGCTGAGAAACCACAGTGCAGACAGTCTGGTATGCGGCCATCAGGAGTGGGGGAGGGGCTGGTGGGAAGGCTGAACTGAAGCCCCGTCTGAGAGAGAGAGAGAGAGAGAGAGAGAGAGAGAGAGAGAGAGAGAGAGAGAGAGAGAGAGAGAGAGAGAGAGAGAGAGATGAGCTATCTGGAGCAGCCTGGGAGACAGCCACCGCAGGGGCTGTGTGGGCGTCTGCAAGGGCTAGAAGGAGACAGACGATGGCCATTTTCAGTCAAATTTACAAAGGCTGATCTTGGCCAGTAACCGTGTCAATACAGGGGAAAATATTAGGAGCCTACACATATTTGTGCTATGAATCATTTTGAGTCTTCGTTTCTTCTGTGTCTTCTCTATTCAAGCTTAAAGGGTAAATGCTTTCGGTGCCCTCTTCGCTTTATCTGCGTTTGCTCTGCCACAGCTCGCGGCTTGTGTCCTGTCTCCTTTTCCGGCTTACTTCCTGCAGCACCGTGCCCCTCTTCCCCTTCCTTCTCCATGTGTGTCCCAGTTTCGATCCTTTCCGTCAGTCCTCTGCTTCAGACCAGAGCTATCGCCAATTATCCTCCAAACTGGGGGGCAGGAAGAGCTATTAATAGCTTCCCTAGAATAGCAGTCCCAGGCTGGGCGTGCCCCAGGCACACTGGGAGGGATGGTCATCCCCTTTACAGTTTAGATTCTCTCTTCCCTAAACCCCTTTCAGCGACCCACTGTTTCAGTGTCTTTCTTTAAAAGTACTTCTATTCTGATTCGTTTACATTTCCTTTCTAAGAACCTGCCCACGGACTTCCCTCTTCCCACCCTCCACAGTCTACTTTGTGGTACAACCTTTTGTTTTTGTTTGTTTAATGTAATTTTGTCTTTTTTTTTTTTTGAGTCAAAGTCATGCTATAGATACCACCTCAGAGTGGAGCGCCGATGCTACAAGCTGCTTAGGGTCTCCTGTGAGCCGAGGCTGGTCTGTCCACCATCTCTGCACCTCTCTCTACTCAGGGGTTAGAGCAGTCCCTGCACCGCAAAAGTGCCTATAGCTGTTATATACAGTTATTATGTATATGTATCTTGGCTCTCACAGGGCATACTTTCTGTATGTGAACATATGTGTACACCAGAGTTGAAAATGATAACAATATATTATAAATTATATTCAAAATAAATTATATTCAAGGCTAACTCTATCTTCATTACGGCTTAGTGGTTCGCATTGATTATGCTTTTAAAGTTGTGTGTGCAATGACTGCTGTAGGTTTAACATAGGTAGAAATAAACTTTGAGGCAAAAATATAGAATAAACGTTTACTTAAGTCTCTGAGTGTGTGCGTGTGAGTGTGTGTATGTGTGTGAGTGTGTATGTATATGTGTATGTGTGTGTATGTGTGTATGTGTGTGTGTATATGTGTGTGTGTGTATGTGTGTGTGTGTTTGTGTGTGTGTATGTGTGTGTGTGTGTGTGTGTGTGTGTGTGTGTGTGTGTGTGTGTGTGTGTGTGTGTGTGTGTGTGTGTTGTGTATGTACGTGTGTGTGTGTGTGTGTGTGATGTGTGTGTGTGTATGTATGTGTGTGATGTGTGTGTGTGTGTGTCTGTCAGTGTGTGTGTATGTGTGTATGTGTATGTGTGTGTGTGTGTGTGTGTGTGTGAGTGTGTGTGTGTGTGTGTGTGTGTGTGAGTGTGTGTGTGTGTGTGTGTGTGTGTGTGTGTGTGTGTGTGTGTTTGTGGGGGGGGCAGAGGTAAACAGCTGCTATCTCCTCAGTTGCTCTCCACAATTTTTTTTTTTTAAGACAGGGTCTCTCACTGAACCTGGAGTGTCCTGATTCAACACTGTTGGCTCACCAGGGGTTCTAGTGATCTGCCTGTCTCTGCCCACCCAGTGCTGATCTTACAGGTGTGGGGTGCTTGCTTGACTCTTTACAGGGGTACCAGGAGTCCAAATGCGGTTTCTCATTTGTAACTCGCAGAAAGCAGTTACTAAGTAGACCACCTGCCAGCTCTTCAAACCTGATTCCACTTGTGACCAGGCCTGTGCAAGTTCTGGGTTGTTCTGAAAAATCACTCCAGTTGTCAGGATAGATGTTGGTCTTTGGGTTGCCCAAGGACATTCTAAGCTCCCCTGTAGCTAGAAGGGGAGAAACAAGAACATGATCCCTTTGAAAATTACAGAAAGTCAGTCGGTAGCTGTCTGAAGTACTCAGTGGTCCAGAGCCATGTCGGCTGCAAGGGGCCATTCTCATCCGTTATGTATGTATATACTTGGAGATTTCAACCAAAAACTGTCTTCCTCCTCTTCTTTTACCAAGCACCCTTAAAATTAATGAATGAAGGAGAATAAAATAAGGTAATTTAGGAAGGAAATAGGTCCTGCTGCAGTTGTCCCTTTCCTCCCCGACTCCTTCCTGCTCCTCCTTAGTGTCTTCTCCTCTTGGTTTCTATTTCTTCTCCCATTGAGGTTATGGTGACAAATGTCCTGTGGCCACTGGGCCACCCTCTGCTTTAGTCACATTGTTTACAAATATCCTCTTATAGAGAGCGATGATCCAAAGCTCTTCCCCATACCCTCCATGACGGTATGCCGCCATGGAGACGGTGGGATGGCAATGTCTATCTGTCGGCCTGAGATCTGATGTCACTTGGATCTGCTGGCCTGCAGCTGCTTGCCCATCTGTGTTTGTATAAATAGGAAGTGAGGAGTGTAGGGCTTTGGTGGTTGTTTTATTATATTTTTTCCATTTCATTAAACTTCTGTGTCTCCCCGTATTTTGGCGTTTGCGTGTGCTGTTGAACATACAGCAGGTATTCTTTCCATGGGAGTGGGTGCACCCTGATAATTCCTTCTTCAGGCAATCTCTGGGCCAAGGTCAAGCTTTTGATGCCTGGGCTCACATACTGTGGTGGGTTCAGGTTCCAGGTAGTAGCCTATTGGGTAAGGACCTTCCTTCTCACCACAGCTGTGGGACTCTGATGGCCTCTTAGTGCCCGACTATGAGCTTCCTTTAGCCTAACTCTTCTCTGTAACGCCCACGTAGGGAGCACCGAGCTTTCACAGAGAAGGACTCCATTCAGTAGGGTGTCTTCAAGCCCAGACATGCTTTCTTTCCTTCTCCCTTGGTAATCTGAAGACTCCGGTTGGCTTAGGCAATGGGAGTTAGTCAAATAATATTCGGTTTAGACTGAAATGACACATTTGAGGTTTCCAGCAGCCATTCCTCCTGTGACAGCTTCAACAGACTTCTTGGTTGTGGGAGAGGCAGGAACTCTTAGCCCAGGATCAGACTTCTCTTCTCCCTGTTGAAAAGTGTGTAAAGGGTGCTGTGCATGTTTAGTACAGAGATCTAGAAAACACAGAAGGCTACACAGTCACTGCTGATGCTGTCTTAGATCATTTCCTCTACATACCTACATTCGTTTTAGTTGGCACGTGACTTGCATGTGTTTACAGCCTACCATATGCTGATTCAAAGCACATAATTCAATGCACACACAACATTAGGGTTCTGGTTTTACTCTTGTCTTTAACAATCAGTGGTAACAGGTGCGGGCCAGAGAGGCGGCTCGGTGGATAAGGCACTTGCCTTGTGAGGGCGAAGATCAGAGTTTGCATCCCCAGTACCCACATGAATGCAAGGCAGCTGTGCCGCGTGCCTTCTGCCAGGAAGTCCAGTGCTCAGGATGGGGGACTGGGATCTCCCAGGGCAAACTGGCAAGCCAGACTGGCAGGAATCAACAAGCTTTAGGCTCAGTGAAGGGCGATCAGGGAAGACATTGAATGTCAACTCCAGGCTTCCATGTGCAGTTGTATCTATGTGCACGGGCAGCAGAACTACTGTGTGCTTGCTTACACACAAGGGATAAGAGCACACGGACATCACCTACATGTGTAAGAACTAAAAACAATATTAGCAATCATCTTTGTAGAAACTCTGCTGCAAAGGGATGGTTAAGACAGGTTAGCATCTGATCCATGATTTTTTTCCCCAACACAAACATCAGTGTGCATCTTCCTTTTAAAGCTTCATATGTGTCCAGCGCACACAGCCGGGCAACTCTAAAATCTTCAGTCTTGTCGCACTCGATTTTGTTAATATGTCTTTCATCTGCATTTGAAGTCCTGACACATGAGATCACAAATGTGAGTTATTCTCATGCTTTGCAATCGCTGTGATTTTAATATCTTATAGCTGAATACATTCAGGTTTTAAAATACTCTAAAAGTATAGAATATAAACATGTTGGAAAACAGTGTGCTAAGCTTGCATAAGCAATCATATGGGTGGGTCTTTTTATTATTTAAATAAAATTTTATTTTGAAATACGTTTAGGTGTACAATTGCAAGAATACTACAGAATGCTCCTACCTTGCACCAAATTCCACTCACTGTTAACTTTAGCTATGCTCTATTTATAACAAATCATGAAATTATATTATTACGGTATTATTAATGAAACACCATGCTTTATATGGATCTTAGTTTTTATTCAGTGTCCTTTGTTTTCCAAGGCTCTTGGATCAATGATTTTTATTTTTTATGGGAAATTTTAAACATTTACATTGGGGAGCTATTGCTGGGACTCTGACACACAAAGGAAAATCACACAACGCAACCCCTTTCTTGAACAGATGTTTTACTGCACAAGCCATTTTCTTGAGGAGTTTCCACCTGAAGTGCCCTAGGTCTCCTCTGGTCTTTGGTTCCCTTGAGACCACCAGTTGAGTCCACTGCCTGCTCCATCCTGATGGGAGGTACTAGTACTCTTTCCATAACTGAGGCTAGCCATCCCAGGACCACATGCACACCCCCACATCACCCTCGTCCCCTCACAGACGGAGACTGAAACATGAAGAGGTGTACATGGATGCGCTGTTTTAAGTTTCACTTTTCACGCTTGTACAGCATCTTAAGGTTACTTGTGAAAGGTTGGACACTAACAGAAGAAATGAGAAAGAGGAGGTGGTGGTGAAGAAGGAGGAGGGAGTGGGGTGAGGTGGGGGTGGGGCATCAATGTTTCCCTCACATCTTGAAATCAAGGCTTCATTCAAAAAAAAAGTACCTACTGTTAACAAATAAGCCAGAGAAGTGCTTGTTTTCTAGAAATTATTTCAAGGTTAGCCATCCATATGTTGATCTTTCCAATTACTTTTGGACTGTGAATTAACAACAGTTGAATCCTGTTCATACCTTTGAAGGAGTTGGTGGCAACGGTGAGTGGCGAGCCTTCCTGTGATGTTGGCCCTTCTAGTGGAGGGCTTAAACTAGCTGTGGTCTCTCTTAACTCTGCAGTTGTTTAAACCAACTTCCGAGGTTTCTAGCCTCCAGCACAATCTCGTTGCTGTACTTTCCTTCAAGGTTGCTTCTTTAATCTTCACTTCCACTGACAGATTCCTTGCGGAAGGAGAAGAAAAAGCTAAGGGTAGTTCAGATGTTGGATACAAATGAGCTACCTTCAAGGGTTCTGTTACTTCATTTGCAACACTTGAATAGATACTGTGTAGGGATGGAACCTAATATGTGTAGGTGCCTGAATAAAGATGAACCTATACTAAGATAAGGAAACGTGTCTTTGTATCGATACCTTAACTGTTGGGGGGCAGGGATGAAGGGAGCAAAAACGTACACATCATTAAGTCAAAGAATATCTTAACTACGAAGCCTTTCTTAAATCTGATAGTAACAATATACTGAAATGACGAGTTCAGCCTTAGTAAACCTTTCCTAAGACAAGGATTGAGTCTACTTTTAAACAGGAGGCCATCAGAGTCAGGGGAGGAAAATAAGAGCTCAGGCGGGTTGGGAATGGTTACTCGGTTTGGCACATCTGTTTTGGTCTTTTCTGTTCCACATGTAGCTATATAGTTTACATAAAAATATCTCCCCGGAGAATCAGAAAGAACAGATTTATGGAACCAGATGTGAGTTAGCATTTCTACAGGTGTGGTTCAGCAGCTGAAAGAACATGTTGTCCCGGGGATGGAGTTTCTTCTTATGTAATCAATATAAATTACCACCGGACTTTACAGAGGTTGATAAAGCAAACATGTGCCATTCGGGCTGGCCTTCTGCTATATAAAGAGACCTTGATTCACCCGGAGTCTAATGTGGAAAAGGGTACCATTCAACATGTATGAAAGAAACTTAGTAAAGAATATCACAGCCATGATCAAGCAGGGCTCTTCCGGCTTGTGTACAGAGGGGACAAGCTGGGGATTAGATAGATATTGTATCTATGTATAACTTTATTAAGAAAAACAAGAGATACTTTGTAAATATTTTTGAAAACTCTTGATATTTGACAAGAAAGGACTGAGGGCAATAATTAATAATAATAATAATAATAATAATAATAATAATAATAATAACATCAAACCCCAACAACAACCAAAACCAGAACGTAAGAACAGAGGCACAGTAACGATGAGAAAAGTTCTTTAGATGGACAGAATTGGGCTGAGGAGGAGGAGGAAGAGGAGGAGTTAGAGGAGGAGGGTCCTTTGGTAAATGGCAAAGCCTTTCTACAATTACACACAAAAAGAGAATTTTAAATCTGGACAAAGGAAAAGTGTTGCTGGTTAATGAATATCATATCAGTAAATGAGTTGACACAAATTGGGGTGGGATTTTTTTTTAACTTGCTGGGTTTTTTTTGTTTTTTTTTTTGTTTTGTTTTGTTTTTTTTTGGAGCTGAGGACCGAACCCAGCTTGCTAGGCAAGTGCTCTACCACTGAGCTAAATCCCCAACCCCAAGCTTGCTGTTTTTAAAACTAGATTTAACAATAAACAAAAAAAGAACGATTTTACTTGATGGTTTTTAATTTGCTTAAACCCTTTCAACTCTCATTTAATGAGTATTCAAATCTATTCCTGTTAACTTTAATTTTTCTTCATTAAATGGTATCAAGGTATTTTTCTAATACTTCAAATTGTTTGTTTTGCTTTTTGTTTTCCAAGTCAAGGTCAAGGTTTCTCTGTGTAGCCCTGGCTGTCCTGGAACTCACTCTGTAGGCCAGGCTAGCCCCAAACTCAGAGATCCATTTGCCTCCGTGTAAGTGTGGGCCACCACAGAGGCAGGCTTTCAAACAATTTAGATACAAAGTAATTTAGTCTTAATTCTAATATTTTAGTTTTTCTTTTCCATGGATATTCTTTGATTCCTTGTTCTCCTTTCTTTATTTTTATTTACTTCCTTTAATTATTTGAGATGTGAACAATCCATCCCTAGTTTTCTTTAAATGCCCATTTATTTAGAGAAATATTCTTACTAAATAGTTCCTGGCTAGGCTGAGCTGGATTGGGATGTACAGCAAGTTCCAGCCCAGCCTCAAAAGTGAGCTTCTCCTACCTCATACTCCTAAGTGTTAGAATGACAGGTATGTATCGCCATATCTGGCTTTGTTTCTGTTTTAAAATTTAACAAGAAAGTAGGACAAAGCAGAGATTTAACTTTTAAATCTGTTCTATTCATCTGTGAGCTATCATTGTTTAATAATCTCTATGCTCTGTGGTTTTAAATCCAAGAGGATAGTTGTGGCTTCATCCATCCATCCATCCATCCATCCATCCATCCATCCACCCATTCATCTACCCATCCATGCATCATCCACCATCTATCTATTATCCGCCAGCCTGCGTATTTACCTACCTACCTACCTACCTACTAAAATAGCCAATACTTACAATGAGCCACCAATGCCCCTTCTAGAATATCATTCATCATTTCTGGGCATAGGCTCCACCCCAACACCGAGCTGGGTACCAAACCCAGGGCTTTTCTCTTGTTGAGCAAATGCTCTTCTGCTGAGCTAAATCCCCAACCCCTGCATACATATTCTTATTTATTCTTTAGAAATTCCATAAAACACAATCCGCAGCAGGAAATTATTTGAGCTTCAGCAAAATGGATACTTTTGTTTTTTATTTACTGTATATACTTTAATATTAGTTTATCTGGATATAAAATATTTTTCTTGGAACTGAAGACGTTTCATTTTCTTTTAACAGGTATTATTATTTAAAGGAAGTTGCCTGCCATGGTAGTTACTCTCTTTTCTACCAGTAAAATTTTTGTTTTCTCTTTTGTAGTGTTTCGTGGGATTTTGTTGTTGTTTCCCTTGAAAGCTATCCAGTACTACTTGGGGGAGGTCCCCATTGAGAAGTGTGTTCTAAGAAACGTGTTATTGGCTAATTTTTTCATTATGTGGATATCTAAGGATATAATTTAACTAATATGTTCATGATGTCACTGAATAATATAATCTTGAGTAGAACCACTGTACACATATTGATTAAATGGTATAATATAAAAAGTAAAATTTTTATAAGAAAAAGTGTTCATAAAAAGTATATTTATGTTGTATTAGAAAAATCCCAATTGCCTTCCTTGAAAAAGTTAAAGGTGGCACACTCACTTTGGAGAACAATTTGACAATGTTTCACAAAGGCAGCCTTATACCTAACCTTAGGCCCAGAAATTCCACTTTTGGGGTCTTATTTGAGATAAATGGAAACTCTCTCTCTCTCTCTCTCACACACACACACACACACACACACACACACACACACACAATTACGGTTATTAGAATACTCTTACTATTTACCCTATTTCTTTCTATATCACTGTTCAGGTTGCTCCTAGATGGCCGCATCTGATTACTTTCAGTTATTTTTATGACTACTTACTTCCCTCTTACTTCCCCTACAATTTCATAATCACTCTATTTCTCTTAGCAGATTAGTTTTTGTTATTAATAATTCACCAAGAGTACCTGTTGGAGATGATGATGGTTGTTGTTATTATTATTATTATTATTATTATTATAGATAAACACATAGAGAAATTTGTCAGTAATTATCTTTCCAAAGGAATCTTTTCTGAAAACTTCTTAAAATTTTCTAGGTTTGTTGCACAGCTTGCCACTCTAAGTCTTCACTTCTCAGTCATCTTAGGAATTTCCTTTCTAAGAAGGAAAGGAATTTCCTTCGTATGTGGGTGGAAATTTGAACCCTCTATTTCCTGGTTCCCACTCTCCCTCTTTCTTTATACACCGATTTGACGGAGAAGATCACCCAGAAATTCCCAGATAAGTGTTCAGTGAAGAGAAGATTTTTAAGAACTTAATTTAATTAATTTAAGTTTTAAGAACTTAATTGTCCTAATGTAATGGAATTCTAGGCCGGTGGTGGGGTCCATATACGGCAAGGGTGACTACTGAATCCTAAAGAAAGCATGTGGAAGGAATGGTTAAAAGACAGGAAAGGGTTTTATTCTACACAGTAGAGACAAGATTAAGCATCTCAGCACATCCTCAGAGTAGTGACTTGAGCTTTAGAAGAAACTGGGGCAAGGGGCAAGATATAAACCTTATTAAGTAGTCTTGGTCAGGGTGTGGTCTGGCTGATCATTATCTCAGTTCTGGTTCTGCAAGATGGCTGGAAGAAGTCCTTATTGCTCGAGGGGACAATCCAGTTACGGTGAGATGATTGCTTCTGCTTGGGAGTGACCTCATCCTGGGTGGCCTGTTGTGTCTTAGATTCTAAGGTGACTGCAGGCTTAGGACAGTGAATAGAGACATTTTGTGGGGGGTTTGGAACAGAAGCTATAAAAGCTATTAGATTCTTCAGTTACTCTGACCTTTGTGCCTACAGCTTTGAAGGGAAATAAAATGAGTGGGGTCTCAACAGTTTGTAGACGGACAGTTTGTAGTGATCAACATGGCTACACACTGTAGGAACTGAACCCAAAGTAGAGGAGACAGATGCAGCATGGAGACATGGTTGCCAGGGTTTTATTCTGCATTTAGTTTCCTTGTGGGTCTAAACGAGGACTCTGTGCCTGCTAGCAATGTACTTGCTGTGCATTGGGTGTATCTGTATGTCTGTCTCTGTATATCTATGTCTATTTATACCACGCGCTTGAATAATTATTTGGCTGGGTGTAGAGTTCTAGACCGTAAAGACAACTCTACACATTCCCCAGACATTACTTGTATTTTTTCATTACCTCCCAGTTCCAGTGTTGATCTTAGAAAGTCTGACGTCATCTTGATTACTGAGTATTTGTATGGTGCCTTAATTTTTTTCCCCCTTTCCTTCCCTTCCTTTTAACGTCAGTATTTCAAAACCGTATAAGAATATGATCTAGTTGTTAGCTTGCAAACCTGGGCAAAGTCTTACTGAATACCTGTGGCTCCTCCCAGCACTCCTCAGCCCACCCACTTCCACATCGCTCCCTCCCAGGGCTGGGCCTTCAGCTTTCCTTCCCCAGTCATGATCCCTACAGAACTCAGCCATTTTGGTTATGCTGATCTCTCGACCTCTTGACCTGGGCCTCCTTGGTCCATGGCTCCTCTCTTGCGCTCCTTCCCCTCTCATCTCATGGTCCAGTTTAGTCTGCCCGCCATGTTTATCCCATACTCTTCCCTCTGCCTGCTTTCTCCCTTATATCTACAATTAAAATGTTCTCCATACTTAAGGAGTAGACATGTCTTCCTCCTTTTATTTCAGTTTTACATTCACTAGTATCATAGAAACCTATAATCATTCTGCTGAACTCTTCCTGGGATTATCCATTCTACAAAAATCTAACTTTTAGCTTTAGGAAAAATTTTTTCCTGTTATTCTGGTGATGATTTCACTCCATTTTGTTTGTTTTCAAGTCTCATTTTGATATTTGTTTTATTTACCAATCTCGTTTTCCATGTTCTGCTTCTCTTTCTCTGGAATTATTGAGAAGTTGTTGGTTGGTAGGAGCGGGTGATAGAAGGATAGGGGAAGGAGGAGGAAGAGGAGAAGGAAGAGGAGGAGGAGGAGGAAGAGACCTGTTCAGACTTAAAACAATTGCCTGTTATAGGATGACCCAAACTAACTTTCCTGAATACAGTTCTTAAGTTCCTTAAGGTAGATGCCAATAATCTCCAATTTTTTAAATGTAGGCCCTACACTTCGCCTCAATACCAGTTGATAAGTTAAAATTCAAGCAAGTCTCAGACTTTAAGTTGTGCCACATGCACAAATATTTATTAGCAAGGAGGCACAAAAGCAGCCATAAGGCCTGTTCTGTGACCTGTGTGGTACAGTCTCTACTCTGTCCTTGTAAGTGATCTGGTAGGTACTTCATGCAAACGGATCGCCATACTGTTGCCCATTACCATATTCTGATGGTGCTCACAACCCACTGTTCTAGCCAGGCCTCAGTCTTTTATTAAGTAGACAGAGGCCTGAATCCAAATCTCAGATCTATAACATATCACCATGATGAGTTTGTCAGATTCTCAGACCCCATAAACACCAGGATGAAAAGATCTGAACCAAATCTTCTAGCCAAACCAATCATGTAAGTTCACTACTCATTCATTTACCTAGAGAGAAGTTTCTGCAGTCTTAGAGTCAATTGTAGACCTTTGGGTATGGACCAGTCTGTAGTTTTCTAGAGCGTGTGCTCCTGATTGGTGTTGTTCACGCACTTACAACATTTCCTATAATTCATGCATAGATTATGCTGTCTACACTGACGTCAACCTACCTTGGTTATAATATGAAGCCTAACTCTAACGATGGGTGATTAAAAAACAAAATAGAAACAAAAGGGGGGGGCTTTAGAGCCTGCAGACACACCCCTATAATCCTATCACTGGGAAGCTGAGAGGTGGATTAGGAATCTGTGACAAGCCTACGCTGTAGAAAGGAATCCCTATCTTAAAGGTAAAATACAACTTGAGATGTTATAATGTGAATTGAATAATTTTAGGAGTAGGAACACTATGACTTAAAGAGGAAAATTACATTTACTGAGGATAGAAAATTCAAATTAAAACGTATGAAGATTTTGGGTTCTTTCCTACCCCCAAAATCCAAGCTAAAGTTACAAATCTATTTCCTGGGAGGCACTCAATATCCTACCAGACCTCTGAATAGCCTACCCACACAGTAGTACTGCTCATGGGCTCTTGAATGGCAGCAGTCTTCTTGTGCCTTCAAAATTCCTCAATAAAGCCTCTACAGCCAAACATCTGCAGCCAAAGGGGAGAACCCAAGTGAGAATATTTATGCTGTGTGGAAGGCCCGGGCGAGCCCAGGCATATAGTGCCGTCTTCCTTCTTCCTTTCCCTCCTAGGAACATGGCAGGAGAACGACACTAAATGAACTGATGTAAAAAACTTAACCCCGTGCCCATCAAGGCTCAATAAGCATTAGTTCCTTTCTCATTCTTCTTCTTCTTTTTTTTTTTTTTTTTTTTTCCATTTTAAGCTGGGTCGCCTTCCACTCATGGCCTTCCTAGGAGAATTCCGTCTAGAACAAAATGTGTGTTCACCATTGTCTCTATTTTGACATGTTGGTGTGGGTCATGTCTGTCACATTTTATTTTCTAGCATGCAAAGAGAACTTTAGGGCAGTCTCATCGGAAAACAAAGAAAACAAGATTACGGTTCCCTCAGATCAACCTCGGAGCCACTCAGACAGCAAGGCTGAGCCTCTGACTCCCAAGCACTAGAGGCTCCGCGCCAACTCCCAGCTTTGTGTTGCAGAGGTGATGAGAACTCATTCTCATTGCTAGGAAAAAAATTAAACTCTACAGACAGACATGGGACATGGGAGCCAAATTCCACAAGAACACCCTTGAGTTTTAAGTTGTTATTTTTTCCCCCTCCTCTTTTTGACAATGTTTAGAAAACCAGAGTCTATAAACGTGTAAAAGGAATCTTGGATGGCTTACAGAAATAGGAAGGTCAGCAAAACACTTAGTAGATATTGAATTTTAGAAAGGCATTTAAACTGATTACCATTATTCTCTAAGGTGGAGTAAACTTTAGCATCATAAATGCTTGCTAGAGGTGAGCACACGTGTTATGACTAGCAGCTGGTGACCATCCAATCAACTCAATTGGTCTAGTCTTGTAGTTCCATGGACTGGACCTAAATCGTATCCGTCTGAGGTAAGACAGATGGTTGCAGAAGGCAAATCGTCCACGCTGTCTTAATCAGCATTTCCTAAATTCTCCTGGTTTCTGACACACCTTTGAACTGCCACATTAGGCCTGACAGCGCATCTAGTTCCTGCCTTTCCCTTGATTATAATTATTCCATGACCTATTTACAAGAATATTTGCCTTGACAGTCTATGTTTCCATTATCCCAGGATAACAGCTGTTGTCTGAGACAGCTCCTCACCATTACCTTCCTGAGTAGCACCCCCATCGTGGCTGATGGTGTCTCTTCTTATATCCACAAAGGGCACACCAGTGTTATTAAGGGTTCCCCAAAGCCCATAGTCTTGTGTGCTGCTTGGGGTGTTGAGCTTCTTTAAAAGGTAGAGCCTAGAAAGAAGCCTTCAGGTCATGGGTGGTATGTCCTCGAAGGAGCTGCTGGAAAGCAAAGACTTCCTCAGCTGTCTTTCACTTCCTGGCCAGGCAATGAGTTGTTTTGTCCCACTCTGGCCCCATAACACCACTGCAGACCCAAACAGTGGGCTCAACGGATTGGGGAAAGAAATTTCTAGAACTGTGAGCCCAAATGAACTTTTACTCTTTATAACTTGATTGTCTGGGGGGAGTTTGTTACAGTCATGGGATGATAGGGCAGTTTTTGAAACGTTGAGGGTTCCACGAAGCCAGAAGCTTCCAGATGAGCTCTGCTTGGGCCTTCATTCTCCTTTCTTTTCAGTCTAAGAATGCCTCCCTGCTGCCTCTTAGCTGACAGCACAAGAGGGAGTTGTGTGTGGGCAAGTCTCTTGGCAACTCCTGGGCCATGGAGGAATGACTAATCACCTAGGTTGCCCACAGGTTTTCCCACGCACCCATCAATCAACAAATGCTGTCAACTAAGGTTTTCTTGGTCCTGGATCCTTTTTAGTCACCCTCTACTGATTGGAAAAAAAATCTATTTATAATTTAATTCGTAGGCTACTACACCTTGTTACTGCCTTTCCTACTGAGATTTACTATTCTCTTCTCTCTACCTTACCAGAAAGCAGAAACTTTTTAAAACTGCTATCTGTGTATAACCCACTTTCAATTCCTGTGTCAAGTACAACATGAAACCCGAAATGCTCAACCGTGCCTAATGCAAGTCAGTCTAATAGGCTGAAGTCCAAAAATGTTTACTGACATGAGAGTAACCCTTGTGTGATACGCAGCCTCACTGGAGGACATGAACTGAGGAGAAAGGCCAGGAGAGCAATCAGAATCAGTTGGGTTTTTCCAAACTACAAAGACGGATAACTCAGGTTAGTTAAGACGGGTATTCGGGATTCTCTGCACATAGCTTCTTAAACTGTGGTTTCAATTCCATATAGCTCTACATTTCCAATGTAGAGGTCACCCACATTGGCAATTATAAAATGGTCTCTGAATGTACAATAATAAAAATTATTTCAAAATCAAACACGCAAAGAATCCAAGTCTTTCTGGCAACACTAGGCAGGGTAGCATCTCACACCTTCACTGCAGCCTCTCCTCTAAATATACTGAGCATGCCGTCACGTCATGCCAGAATAGTGAGTGCAGCCTGAAACCCCTCAGATTCCAGACGATTGCATGTAGTGGATGGTGACCTTTGTACAGTGAAGCATGACAGTTCAGTTACAGGAAACAAAGTTTCTCAATGTTTCCCCACCACCATACCTCAGCACGAGAGTGTCAAATTAGTATATCTTCGGATTATATTAAGTTTATGTCTCGATTTTCATAAAAATCACCTGGTGGATTTTGGCTTAAAGTTAGGACAAACTTTCCAACAGTTTCTGAGATCTCCCTCAACATGTTAATGCCCTTTTGTTCTGTGTATTAAAGTGACATGTCATTCTCGACCCTAACAATCGCAAAATAAGAGTACCAACCAACTTTGAGAAAATTTAAAAGATGCCCCATCTCTTGTATCAGCAAGTATTCAGCCAGGATTTAATTCTTTAAATAAAAATTAGCAAGCATTTCTATCTCATTCACATGCAAATTTTCTTTGATTGTTAATTAAGATTGAAGTTATATGTATGGCCCAAATAAGTCTCACTTTAAAAAATATTTCTTTATGAATTATTATCCATGAATGTTTGATCTGTATAGCTATTTTATACAAGTATATGGCCAGGATTGCTAAAACAATTTTTGAGTGAAAAAAGATCCTAGGTAGAAAATGTTTAAGACTACCTATACCGTCATTAAAAACTCCTCACCAGCGTTTACTATGGTTGGACTTTCAGAGATCTCACCCAGTCTACATCATCCAGAATCTTCTATTCACTCATTTGTTTCCATGAAAACAAACAAACAAACAAAAACCTTGCAAAGCTGTTCCTCATGCTTTTATCACGTTTAAAGAGAGCAGACTTCTAAGTGCAGTTTGTTAGTTAGTAATACCTACATGGTCATAAACCACATTTAAACAAAACCGTTTACAAGGAGTCCAGTAAGGATCTACTGAGACTACTCTGGATGTGGCCTGGACAGGTTATGGCTAGATGCTTCTGACCAGCTTATGGTTTCTCCTTCTAGCTCACCACTTTGAGAGTTTCGAGATAGGTTCTAGACCCAATTTCCCTTACCCACGGGTAACAGAGAAGTGTGGTTTTGTTCGAAAGGGCCAAACCATTCAGAATCTGACATCCCAAATATGCGCCTCTTTTCTTTCTTGAAGTCAGAACCCCTGCGGTATAAATCCTTTTTAAATGAAGAAAGCAGGGCCAGAAGAAATGAAGCATTTTTGGTCCCTCTCCAACACAGAGAGAGATAGCACCGAAACAGGAAGCGGATGATTTAAATATCCACTCGGCATCTTGGCAACATATTTATGTTTAAGAGACTGAAGGTTAAAAGGTTTTAGTCTGGCCTGGGAACGCTTCATCTTCCTCTAGGATTTAGAGCTTTGGGAAAACTTTTAAGCACCGAGCAAATATTTGTAATTAGCTGTTTTTCTGAGTCCAAACGGCGACCCAGAATACCATGGGGCTGTGTTCCTGACGAGCACTGTGCCATCTTTCTTTCTCCCGTCTGAGGGTTTTCACCAGCAATCTGGCCCGCTGTGATCTTTCCACAGAGCGGGACAGATGCAGGCCCAGTTCTCATAATGAATTCTCTTGGAGCTGCAATGATTCAGGATGAGCAAACTGCAGGGCTGAGATTCAGCTGACGATGAATGTGTTGGTCTCTAGGATGCCTGAGGGGCCCATGTTCAAAACGAGAAGTAATCCGTGACCCAAGGTGGGAGTAGTTACATGGGGGAATCTGACCTTCCTTCCTCCCCCTTCTTCCACCAGAGCTGAGAGTTTACTGTTTGTCATATAATTTACCAGCACACCACAGGAAAGGGTCAAAAATTAACTTAATGGTTTTGGTCTAATTGAGTGGAAAAATAAAGTTTCACTTAACTAAATGTAACTAGTTTCATTTAACTAAACTTAACTAGACTAAATGAAGAACTAGAGGAGGATAGACAATGGGTAGCCAGTTTAGTTTTAAACACTAGATTTGATGACATATTTAGACATCTCTTTGGGTTTATTAACCAGGCATTCTGGGGAGTTCTGATAAAGATACATGTTTAAGAGTCATCAGTATCTAAATGCTACTTGATGGACAAAATGGGTTCAGAGCAATGGGTATGGTGGATGAGTCCCATTTGGGGGCCATTTTTAAAGTCCATCATCAGTGTAAAGACAAGAAACTAGCAAAAGAAACCAAGATCGGCCACTATAGGTAGCAAGAGGATCAGGAGAGTGATAGAAGTTACATGAAGAAAAAAACCGCCCAAAGGAGAAAGCGAAATATGTAACAGACTAGTAGGTTAGGTAGGACAAGAGATGAGAATTGATCATTAAGTTCGACCAAGGAGAAGTATGGACCAATGAGACTGTGAAGAAAAGGCCTGAGCAGAGTTGTGGCATGAAGAGATGACCCGTAGGGAAGACATTGAGACAGCAAGCACAGACGATCCTTTGAGGACTTCTGTTGAAACGGTGGAAGCTTGCAAAAACAGCCAGAAGTCATGTGGCCTTGATGAAGATCTGTTTTCTTAATTTAAGATGAAACTGACTTTGACCTGCCCATATAATGACAGGAATAATCCAGTAGGGAGAGATGAGTTCACAATATTAAAGAGAGATGGCGGTTACAAGAGCAACGGCCTTGGGGTTGCCAGAGGGGAAGCCTAGACCTTAAGGGGAAGAGGTGACTTGAGAGAAGAGACGGAACAAAGGAAGCAAATCGTTGGGATTCAGTTGAGGGAGAGTGCAGAATGAGGGAATGATGGCCTCCATTTTTTAGGTGAAAGGGGAAAGACATTCATTATCTGGGAAGGAAAGGAGCTGGATATTTGGGAAGCTTTAAGAGAGCAGAGGAGGTTTGGATTTCGACAACAGAATAAGGCTGCCAGGTAGCCTAACGTCAGTGGTAAAGGAGGTTAAGTAAAAGCAGTCAATGTGCATACACGTCTGCTTTCCTCCAGATGAGTTCAGCTGCCTGCCCGTTGCCACATACAGCATTGCATTCATAGTGGTACTCGTGGGATGTCAGTTGTGAAAGGAGAGTGGGCGGTGAGGTGTGTTGGAAGATAATATCATGGAGCTTAAGAAACAAAGAGGCTTAGAGGATCATACGAGGGAATACCGAATTATTGAGAATTATGGCAGAAAGAATATCAAAAGAGTCAGAGGTAAGACCCCATAGAAGTAAAGGAAAGGAATTCTGGGATTGCAAGTGAGGAAGCAAGGAAGAGTAGTGAACTGTCTTGCTAGGGAGAGGTGAATGAAGAAAAGAACAGTTGGAGGACAAGGAGGATGCCTCCTCCACCATCAAGCCAGCACTGATGCAAAGACCATGACATCAGGGGAGCTACTGAGGGGAAGAACAAAGAGTGAACAGAAGAGTCAAACAGGTCTGGAATACAGATCTTGACTGACAGCTACTTTCTAGAGCAGGCAGGAAGGGCACACACAGAGCCTCTTAGGCAACACTAAACAGGTACTGCAAAGTGATCTAGCAGTCTTTGGAAACCTGGAAGACCCAGAGCATCATGTAGACCAGAGTTTCTCAACCTGTGAGTCACAACTACACTGGAGGTTGTCTAAGGCCACCTGCCTATCAGATATTTACATTACAGTTCTCAAGGGCAAAATTACAGTTATCAAGTAGCTGTAATAATTTTATGATGGTGGGTCATTTCAATGTCAGGAACTGTATTAAAGGATTGTAGCATCAAGAAGTTTGAGGACCAGTGGTGTACACAGTCCTGATGGCCTCTCCATTCATTCATCCAACTATGGAGTGAGACATGCATGGTTGCAGAGAAAAGAAGGAAGAAATAAGAACTTCCTTCTCAGAGTGCAGCATGCCAGGGCTTTGTTTTCCTTCCCTTCTCTGAGGACTGAGTCTGGGCCTGTGAAGGAGTTGTTTCCTAGGGATGCTCCTCATTCATTTGTAATAGTCACTCTCTCTTTTCAGACTTTCCTGTTAGTCTTCACACAAGTTGAAGTTCAGTTTGGTCAGATCCATGCCTCTTGTCATGGCACTTTCCTGGTCTGTGGAATGTGCCAACAGGAGTGGGTGAATTAATCGGGGTTTGCGTAAATGAAGACTCCCTAAGCATTGGGGGGAAATGATCCAGAAACACAAGAACCAGTGTCTGTCCCCATTCAGGTCGTTTCTCAGCAGATTTCTATCTGTTGCATCTTGCTCTTCTTTCTCTCTTTCTTCCTTCCTTCCTTCCTTCCTTTCTTTCTTTCTTTCTTTCTTTCCTTCCCTCCTTCCTTCCTTCCCACCTTCCCCCCTCCCCCCCTCCTTAAGGCAGGCGCTCATGTGCTTAAGGTTGTTTCTTGAACTTGCTATATAGGCAGAGATGCTTTGAATTCCTGATTCTCCTGCCTCTACATCCCAAGTGGTAAGATTATAGGCATAAATCACTCTACCTGGCTCTCTGAACTCTCCACCTATGCCCCACCCCAGTTCTTTGGCTTCTACCTTTCTGACTGAGTGCAGTGTCTAACCCTTCAGAGCTTGTCATACCTCACTGCTCACCCAACTTGGAGAGACCAGAGATTACATGCAAGCTTTACCTCCCACTGTGTGTTCAGGACTCTGGTGAACTATTACCCAGGGAGCATACTAGAGGTCAGAAGTATTTCCTGCTCCTTCCATTCCACCTGAGGCAACCACTGCTCCTGATCATTGTCAACCCTTAGGTACATTTAGTAAGAGACAGCATCTTATAAGAGAGGACTGTTCCAATTACCTTCAACTTGAGACCTTTGGAACAGAACAATATGACAAAGTTTGGGAATTTGATGTGGCTGGCATCTGAGATTTACATAAAAGGTTTAAGTTTTATAAGTTAAATACTGTTTTTTAAGAATAATATTTATTTACTTTCTCCATCAGTTTTTCAGGTGAGGTCATGTTGAGGTGGCCTAACAGATTATAGAGCAAGGAAAAGTCAGTAACTGATGTTTGAATTTGAGTAGAGATAGATAAATGTTCATACATAAAATAAAAGAAGAGGAGGAGGAGGAGCAGGAGGAGAAGAAGAAGAAGAAGAAGAAGAAGAAGAAGAGGAGGAGGAGAAGGAGGAGGAGGAGGAGAAGGAGAAGGAGGAGGAGGAGGAAGAGGAGGAGGAGGAGGAGGAGGAGGAAGAGGAGGAGGAAGAGGAGGAGGAAGAGGAAGAGGAAGAGGAAGAAAGTATGCCACTAAGTGGTAGAAGTTAAAGTCTAATAAATGGAGGCTATTGGACTTATTGGAGGTGACAGAGTTTGGGCTAGACCTTGAAAATGAGCTAAAAACAGAAGAAGATAAAAATATTTTGGATGGAAGCACATAAGTGCCAACAATGTAAGAATGTATTAGTCAGCTTCTCACTATTATAAGGCAAAGACTGACCCAGGCTACTTCAGAGACAGATTATTCTTGGAAGATTAAGGGCATGGTGTCTTCATGACTCAGTACTGAAAATGTTTCCCTGGGGAATGGCAGATGGCAGTGGTGGCAATGATTATTGGCCAGGCAGTCACATCTTAGGCTAAGCAGAGGGAACTGGAGCACATGACATTTAGGTTCCCTATCAGTCCCCAAACGGAAGCCATTAACTCCACCTGGATCCTCAGTTCGCCTTAGGATGGCTCCTGGCCTCCATGCTTTATCTCAGTTTTGTCTTGGCTGTATTTTTAATTTCTCTTTCCACAGAAAGGAATGGTCATGAGCATGTGGTGAGCATGGTTAGCTGTAGTACTTGGAGCAGATTGATGACCCTTAGCTGACAGTCTCTATACCATGACATGGCATGTCATATCTACACCATCATGTCTCGGCATGTCCTTTGTCCTGACCTCCATGGACAAAAGGATCAGATCCCAGCACACGCAGTTATGGTTGGTATTTAGACTGTGCATAGTGTCTGTGAAGTAAGTGTCAGTTTGCTTCTGTGTGTGTGTGTCGGGGGGGACAGAGTGAGCAAGAAGAAATGAGACAAGAACGGGTTATATGTGTTGTCTCTTCAGATGGTCTTCAAGCAGAACGCCTCTCTCTTTTCCAGTGCCATTGTCACTCTCAGAGGGGTTTCCCATCATTGTTTCTAGGCAAGAAACATTCTCATTGGATTTTAGTACACACCATTTTTGCCATATGAATATTTACTAAGCATAGCTTTGTACACACACACACACACACACACACACATATCCATACTGTATGCAATGTGCGTGCATGCACACACACATGCACGCGCGCGCACACACACACACACACACACACACACACACACTAACTATGATGATACCACCCATCTATCTGAAGTCTTACAATGGAGCATTTGGTGTTACATTGAGTTTATAATCACCAGCAATGCTTCTAGAATGAGTCACTAGGCAATGAATGGCTTCACAGATCTTAGTGGGTCAGCAACATTATACCCTTCTAACTGGTTTGAAGGCAGAAGTGTTACCATTTCCTAGGGTTTTGAGGGTTAAAGCAGTGGTTCCCACCCTTTTTAATGCAGTGACCCTTTAATACAGTTCCTCATGTATGATGAACCCCGCAACCATAAAATTATTTTCTTTGCTACTTTCCAACTGTAATTTTGTTCCTGTTATGACTCGTAATACAAATATCTGTGTTTTCTGGTGGTCTTAGGTGACCCATACGAAAGGGTCATTTTCAAAGGGGGTCTTGACCCACAAGTTGAGAACCATTGGGTTATAGGAATGTTTAGCTAAGTCTAGTCTGATGTTTCAACTAAATTTGCAGGAGACAATGAAAATACAAGCAGAGTACTCAGCCCAATTCACAAGCACGTAGTGTTTCAGAAGAACCTGTTGCCAAATAAAACATTGTAAATGCATCTTCCAAAAAAACAATTTTTCCATTTTTATTTTACTAAGGTTTATTTTTATTTTGTGTGTATGGATGTTTTGCCTGTGTGTTCTGTATGTGCACCATGTGTGTGCAGTGCCTTTAGAGCTCAGAAGAGGCATCAGCTCCCCCTAGAAGCAGAGTTACAGACGGTTGTGAGCCACTATGCTTAGAAGCAAACAGGGTCTTCTCCAAGAGCAGCAAGTTCTCTTAACCACTGAGTCATCTCTCCAGCCCCTAACTCTATTCATTTTAAAAACTGGCATGAATTCCTGTTGTAAAATGTTAATTACCAGGACTCTTTTCTTTAGCATGGGGGTTGTTTTTGCCAGGGTCCTTTGGTTCTGAGCTTATGATCCCTTGACAACATCCAGAGCATTGGTTTTTTTGTTCATTACTGTTCTGTTTTTCCTTAGCCTGCCCACTAATTCAGTCTGGTTATATAATCTTCTTGTAGTGAAGAAGCATTCTTTAGTTCCAAATTTTACTTTTCCAGAAAAATTGAAGGGTATGTGTACATACGTGTGTGTGTGTGTGTGTGTGTGTGTTGTGTGTGTGTGTGTGTGTTTGTGTGTGTGCGTGCATGCCCAATAACCCAGTGTCTAGTTCCACAGTGGGGTATTTCCCTTCAACCGATGTGTTTCTCACAGTGTAGCAGGAAGGTAGGACACAGGCAGCATTGCTTGATTACAGGCACAACGTCTCCTGCTTAGTCAGTTAACAACCACTCACTGAAAGAAAGCTCTAGAACGCTTGGATTTTCCACTTACATATTTTCACATACTGGAAAAGGTGGGAACGTGACTGAGTCTATTTAGTTGGCCATTTAAAAGCTACCCTACAGTATTTGAGAAGAGCTTATGACGCCATTGTTAGATCACGTGTCCTAAACTCATCCTTGAGTGCTCCTTCTCTATCCCGCCAGCTTCAGTTACCCGATGGCTGTTTTACATAAACAGTATCAGCTAATTTGGAAATTTTATGTTCGTACTGCCGCTTTGACCAAATGGCCAGGAATGTTTTTTGGTTTGTTTTTGTTTTAGTTTTCCACTGAATGAGTTGAAACTTAGGAAGTTTGAGTTCTTTGTATGGAGCTGTGCAGCCAGACATACGATCAAAGCCTTTAGACAGACGCCGAAGTTATTTCCAGGTGCTGGCTCCTTCTCACTGACCATCCCCTGGCCTCAGAAGGAATGGTCTGCTCCTGCACGAGATCACACAGCGAACTTAGATCCCCTTGAATTTCTCTAGTGGAAATTCTACTTGACTTTATAAGTAGATCCATAGGTCATATTCCTTAAATGAAGAGGCAACACACAACATGCTCGCACATGCATGCACACACATGTACATGCACACACGTGCGTGCACACATGTGTGCCTACGCGTCCCTTGTTATTATTTTTTTCGTGCAGCGTTCTGACTACAAAGACAAAATTAGGTTTGTGAAGGAAATACAATATTTTACTTATCAAGGCTTTATTAGCAGTGAACTTAGTTTTGAGGGATAACAAACAAAGGTGGAAGCACTCCCTTCTAGTTAAATGGACTCGGAGAGTTAAAAATCTAGAATAGATGGAAGACCAACCTGAAGTGTCAACTGGAGTTCCAACAGACACACTTCCTGGTTTGTAAGTCTCGCTCTGGTCGAGCAGAGAAGGAGGGAACTGACCTCTGATCGTGGAGTCTTTCGGAAAACCTCTTCCTTAAAGGAAAACCTCTTCCTGTGTCCTAGGCCTGTGCTTCTCCGTTCCGGAAGGGCTCAGTGTTTATTTAGCAGAGGTCCACGTCAATTATGTAATCAGAAGCAGGCCCCAGACTGCCAATGATACTCTGGGAAGCACGGCCTACTTCAAAGGCAGCTCTACATCTCCCTACCCAGATGAAGCCAATTTTTTTTTTTTTGAGAAGAACAAGGTAATTAGATTTTCTTTTTTCAGAGAAAAAAATTATTTTTAGACTGAATTCAATGGGTCATATTTCTCTGCTCAGTAAAAATCTTGCAATTATCACCATGCTCTGGAAAATGTAACTCAGTGACCTGCCATCGTGCCAGGGCTGTGGGTCACCACAGAAACAGGTCAGGTGGCAGCTGTGTTCAAGAGGCAGCTGGACAATTAGTTGAAGGCCCAGAACACACTAGTCCTCCCAAGCCTGCCCTGCTGAGCCCTAGCTAGTCACAACAGAAGTGCCCACGTCTTAGCCCAGAGCAATCCTTCGTACCCAAACAGCTCCTCATGGGCCCAAAGAAACTGCTGTGCTCACTTCTGGGCCCAGACCAACCTCAAAAACCCCAACCATTACTTCCTCTCCTGATCGCCCTTCACTTCTGGGGCAGCCAGGCTTGCCCCCCCCCTTCCCCAGCCTCTTCTGAGGTCCCTTTGTCAGCTGAGATGGCAGTCACTGCTAGGACTGGTGTCAGCTCATCATTCCCGGTCTTTGCTATTGGGCCATCCCTTCAGGCTCCTGAGTTCACTGTGGACTCAGCACTCTGCCCCAGGGGTGGCCCACCAAGCCCCAACTGGAGCCTGAGGCTTGTAGATGACTTCCTGGGTGACTTTGTTATGCTACTGTTGGACTGCACTAGTGGGAGTTGGCTCTCTTTAAGTCTAAGACGGTTTCCCAGACTGCCTCAAGGCTGTTTCTAGGTTACTTTGGCTGATTGGGTCCATCACATGAGAAGGAGAGATGAACTCCATGCCACCCCAGTGTCCCCTCCACAGGTGTCAGGCCTCTTGGTGTTACTGTGCTCCTCACATGTGCTGCTTTGTGATGGGCATCTCGTGGGATAGGTTCCATAGCCACACTAAGGACTTGGAGCTCTTGGGATCCCTCAGCATCTTTTGGTGCCTCTAATTGCCAACACTGTCTTTGCATCTCTGAGCCTCTCATGCATGTGTACAGGTGTGAATGGTGTGTACAAGTATGCCTGTATGTGCTGGACATGTGTCCTAGCCCTCACTCTCCTTCCTGTCTCTCCCTTACTCTCTCTCCCCACCAATGTATTCCCTGCCCGGAGCACAATGGCTTAGGTGACTCAGGACCACACTATGGATTTGGTTGGCCAGGTTTCAGGCCACACTTTTCTTGGCTGTGGGATGATGCTAGTGTCTACTTGAAGGTCCTCCAGGTACATGAGAGATGTGAAGGGGTGGTGACTCAGTGGCTGCTTTCCCACCTCTCAGGGCTCTTCCTGCACCTCAGAGGCAATGTAGGGCAACAGGAAGCCCCTATCTGGACTCTCTATTCCCGTTATAACAGTGTTCAGTCCTGATTTTGATACCCATTACCACAGAGACCTCTTTGGGCCTGCACTTGTCCCACAGCCCACACTACCTGTGATCAGGGGTTGTTCACCCCCATCCCAGTCCTATCTCAGAGCAGCCCCACACTGGAGTCTAAGTGGCTAAACTGAGCCCCTGAAGGGGAAGTGACGAGAGCAGAGGACATTACTAGATTGGAACTTCTGTGCTGGCCACCTGGGTTTTTTTTGGGCTGAGTGGGCCAGGGCCCCCAGTCTTACCTGGTACCTGTTTACCCTGACAGGCCCCTTTCTGTTTTTCAAGTACAGTCGCTGAACTGAGAATTTGGGACTCGTTTTTCTGATTATAAAAATAAAAAACGCCATACCATTTTTATAACAATTAAAAAAAAAGAGGCAGCTAAATAATGGTGTGAACTCAGTTGTCTGTGACACTGCCTCAACATGGAAACCAACGGTCGACGGTGGCTGGTCGATAAAAACCCACAGGAGGGAAGACCAGGAAACTGGGTTCCAGTATGTGGTAAAGATGTCAGCCATACCCCTCCACTGTGGAAGATCCAAACCGGTCCCTCGAAAATGGGCCTCCATTGAGCACAGGGAGTAAGTACATCAAGGCCCACAATTCCCCAACATACTTCTCTGCTTTTTCACCAGCCAAAAGGCCCCATTGAAAGGCATCCACTCTGACCAGAGGGAACAGCAATACCAGATAAAGCCAGGGACAGAGAATTAGTGTCCCGAGTTGGAGAACACACTATACACCCCATGAGTAGCACTGTGAGAAGTTACAAGTTCCCAGTCTGTCCTCCTGACTTCCCTTAGTCAACTCCCATCCTGCTTCCTCAGGAAAGCCTACTACACTCGGTGTGTACTATGCTCTCTGTGCTCCAGCAAGGCCTGATGCTTCTCCAGAGAAGACTATTAGATGTCATCATCGTTGTGCTATTTCCTTACCAGAGGGGAAGCCTAATGGGCGTAGGGCTGTGGCTCGTACATGTACTTTTGCTTTGTGTTGTGTCAGGCACACAGCGGATGCCTAATATGTTTGTGTGGCTTTGAGCCAATAGCATGGAGCCAAATAGATAGCCACACTGTCTGGGACACCCAGACGATTGGAAAGTGCTCGAGTACTTTTGCACCCCCCCAACCCAGTTCAATAGCAATGAAACCACCTCCACCAACTTTGTAAAAACATCAGCACCCGGGAAGCCATTGTGAAGGATGGCGTCATAGTCCACGATAACCCATAAAACCTCTGGGCTACAGGAGAGGATTAAGATAACCATGAAAATGCGCATTAGCCTGTATGGTCGAACTGATACAGTTGACCTAACGAGAAGCAGGCATGCTTTGAAAGCTGGTTTATTTCAGCTTTATTTTACCCTTCTATTTACATGATTTTCCTGAGAACTCAGAGGGAATTTTGAGTTCATGTCTACACAGATGTCGATCCCAAACTTGCAAGGCCTATCCAAAAGGCAAGTTCCAACCCGTACTGGTATGGGTGGTCTATGCACCTTGCCATTAAGACTGCGGTGTCTGATGTGATGGGCTTGCCACTACATATGTAAGGGCCTAACATCGGTCGGTGCTCAGGATGGTCTTCGGATCCATTTGCTACCAAATGTATTTGTTTATACGGGAAACCCGTTCCATCTTGTCCAAAAGAGGAGCAGAGGCTGGGGAAATGGCCTAGTGGATAAGAAGCCTTGCTAGATAAACACAAAGCCTGGAGGGAAAAGTCCAGTATGACTGAGGGTGCCTGTAGCCCCAACGGTACATGGGGCAGAGGTAGGTAGATCCTCATAGCTCATTGGCTGGCCAGCCTAGCCAATATGGAAAACATCTGAGCCAGTAAGAGACCCTGTCTTAGAGGAATAAAGTGAGGAGCAATAGAGGGAGTGCCCAATGTCCTGCTCTGGCTTCTGTGTGTGCACACCTCTGCAAAGCAACCCACATTCAAACGCCATACACAGAACCACGGAGTGGGGGTGGGGAGGGGGAGCAATGACTCCTGGGAGAAATGTGTCATACATAAAAGTGAACAGAACGTATTTAATCTCCTGGACGGAAGAAAAGTGCTTCCAGTCTAATGGTTGCTTGGCAGAAACACGAGCATCTATCTGCTGGTGAACGTATCCAGGTGTTACAGTTAAAGGAATCTCATAGATCAGGGAGCAAGCTCACCCTCCCTGCCTTTTTTGATCCTGAGCCACTATGAAGGTTGAGATGCTCTGATAGCCTGTCTTGTACCTTTAGAAATCTCATTTAAAATGAGATTCTCCCTCATAAACAGCGGGAGCCCACAGTTGTCCCATTAGACAAAGGTTCTGTATTTGTTTGCAATATCACCCAAAGATTTTGCCCCTGGGGTGGGCAACAGGCTATGCCAGTGGATGGAAAAGAATTTCAAGGTGAGCTGAATTCAAAATATACATTCACAGCTTCACTATTTTCAAGTTTTTAAAAGAAGACTGATTAATATAGCCATGTGGACACTAGGCTGCAGTCCCCAGGGGAAACATTTAAGTAGAAATGAGGGTTTACAGGACCAGTGAAAAGGAGAGGTGATATGCAAAGTATTTACTATGTTTTTGTGGCTAGAATGCATTGTTTTCGATGACATTTAGTCTAGCTTTACATTGATTGATTTGAATCTAAAATTCAAGTAATTGTTGATGGTAAATGTAAATGCTATAGCATTTTCTTTGACAATGTAAAATAATAACATCGTGAGTCTTAAATAGGGAAGTCAGGAGGAGTAGGGAAAATATGTGTGCCCTATACATTATAGAAGAAATTCAGATAATATCTAAAGACAATATCTTCAGCTAACACATCAGCAAAAAAATCTTTTCTCTTTCCACTTTCACTTAAAATTATTTTTTGTAAAGAAACAGCTACTTTATTTCTTAACTTCTAAGCTCTTCGTTACATAATTATAACTGTTTCCAATATTATATTATGTTTATTATTGTATTTGAGCTACACATATTCTCCTATTATTCAGAATTATGCTCACTGAATATTAACAAAAAATACTTCTGAACATGGATATAAGTAATTTTATAAATGGTCTTTGTGTTTTTAGATGTTTCCCCGTATTTTTGTAAAAAGGGGTGGGTGTTTATTTTAGCAATCAATTCCTGTAAAAGGTGTGACAAAGTTGTAGCACACTCGATTCTCCTTCTGATTAAATGGGAGTTGTAGACTGCAGTTTATCCGCTGGCTAATGCACACCAAGGCCCAGAACTGGCTGCAGGGTGCACACTGATCCTTGTTGGAAACATTGCCAGACTTCGGCCAACACCTTATCATCTTGAGCCTATTTCCTGCTAAGTTAAAGTTCTGTGCAAAAGTGAGTCAGAAGTGTTTGGTTTTTAGAATTTTCTATTTGACGAGGTACCAATAGCTCTCTTTTCTAATGTTAGTGACTCAGCCCCGAGTGATATTTACTTTCGCAGGTGACAACCAGCGTGGTTGGTGAGTTATAATGGGGAAATAGGATGCAAGGATATTTTCTAGAACTTTGAGGATCATGTTTCTGAACATGAATTGATCGATTAACTTGTCAAGCCTGTTGCCCATCAGAGTACAAGTAACACAGTTGGTGAACTGACCCAATTTTATTATGTAGTTGAAAGTCAAAACAGAGTAGTTTTTCAGAAAAAAAAAAAACTTTATGAAATGTAAAGTTATGTAAAGATCGTGTAAAATAACGTGAAAATATTAACTTACCTAGCAGAGTCCCGGAATGTTGTACGTCAGTTCAGTACTTATTGTATGTGTGGGTGACACTCACCGTAAATAATTTAAGACGTTGAGACTTCCTTGTAAAAATATTCTGCATTTCTGAGACATCTCATTTTACCATTTCCTTTTCAAATTTCCTCACTCCCGGTCCCAAAACAATTTGTTCTACTTCCTTTGAAAAGAGGTTGGTTGGTTTTTGCGTTCCCCACACAACTCTATCCATTGTTGTAAGATTGTTGCCTGTTTGTCTACGCTCCTGATTGGATGGTATTGGAGGCAGAAATTGTGCCTTCTTTTCCATTTGTTTGCCTGCCTCTCTCTGAAGACTATAGAACTCTATGTGTGGACTCTCTGAACTCAACACGTGTGGGACGGCTTCATTTCCAATGAAATTGATGGGTTAGTCCATAGAACACTGACCCCTTTTACCCCCTCACCCCGGCATTACTCCACCCACTCCAACTCTCCCCTCATCCAGTGCCCTTCAAATGCCAGAGATGCTGGAAGCTTGAGGAAATTTTATTTTAGCATTCTCCTCTGATGGCTACACAGACATGGTCCCCAGAGGAAGTACCTAAGAGACCCGAACTAAGCGAGTAACTGAAACCCGAAGACCTCAATGGGATCACCGAAACATCTAGATACCGTCATACCCTGCAAATGTGCGGGCACCATTACAAACCCAGCCATTCGGATGTCTGATTCTGAAGAGCCAAACACTGGGTCTCGTGCGGTCCACACGTCTGGTTGATGGGCTATGAACTTTCTCCTTCTGTTCCAGATGGCCTCAGCAACAGATAAAGTGTGGAGACTTTCCCACACTTTACATGGTGCTCGGAGCTGTAGAACTCAGCGTTTGTGCTGCTCTTTTTCTCCCTCTCGCCATTGCCTGGATCTCATTAGAAACCATTAGTGATGTTATACTAAACCTATGGAATCTTAAACATGCTTTTAAAACCCCGTGGAATAAAGATGTCTCCTACCAAACCCGAAAGGCAGGGAGAACAGACCAAGTCACATTTCTTTAAGAAAGACTGACTCATTTCATAGTTTCCAAATTGTTTTGACTGAAGCTTCTCAAAATAAACTTTCTTCAATAGGCAGCCTTTGATGTCTGACTTTGGGAAAGAAAATCATTTCTTGGAGTTACATTTCTTTTCGGGGTGTTCATGTATTTCTTTTGTGCTGATTAACTCATTTTATTTCCACCAGTGAATGACATGATATTAAATACTGACTAGGGAAGAAAAATATGTTTGAAGTGGTCTTGACTCCTACATAAACCAAACAAACATACAGAACAGGCCACGTTATTTTTAAAAAAAAAAAAAAATTTAATTACCACAAAAATAGCCTCTCCAGAACCTTGCCAGACAGGGATTCGGTCCGTTGAAGATAAGGAAGAGTTTAAAGGTCACCAAAGTGGAAGATTAGACCTGCAGTTAAGCTTCCTAGTAAGATTTTTGATTCATTTGCTACTTCCTAGCTTAGGCAACATTTTTAATTTTTCACAGTCTCAAACCTTAATCCTGGAAGGGTTCAAGTGCGAGAGCTCCCAGACAGTAATTTGCTTGGAGTGGCAATTCGCCATGGACTTGCCTCTGGGCTCTTTTGTATTTTTGCGGTGAGGGGAGTTAAAGGTAGCCATTCTAAGTTCAGGTCTACACAACACCACGGAAACAAAGTGGTTTTGAATCAAACCTTTTATTTGTTTTAAGCATAAACCAGCTCCCCCCCACCCCCCCGCCATCGACAGGTTCTTTTAAAAAGACATCATTTATTTCTAGTCAAACAACTGTGAATGAAATTACATAATTGAGCAACCTTTTCTTTCCTCTTTCTTTCTTTCCTTTTCTCTTTCTTTCTTTCTCTTTCTTTTTTTTTTTTTTTTGAGTAAGAATTCCCCTTAGACAGGCAGAAGAGAAAATTAAAACCCAAAAAATCTAGTCATAATCATGTTGTTTATCTGATGTTAACCAAGTTTCTTAACTTCACCAAATTCAGTTTCTTCATCTACAAGTGGAGGGGAACAAAACCCCATGGCTTGTTGGAATACCGAGGAGGAGATGCTGTCCGTGACTTTCGGCCCATGATATCTGTGAATTCCTCTGTCACCAGTCTTGGCTTCTTTCCCTTCTCACTGGAGTGGTAACTCCTCAATGACAACTTGAGAGAGCATCTGACCCCCATTCCACTAACCTGCTAAAAAAAATTAGACCCTGAGATCTGTTTCCCTGAGTCAGATCTGAAGTCAGGGTGAAGAGAAGACCATTGCTGGAATTGATGTTATTTTCCCTGAGATTTTAGAGCCCCACTTCTCCAACTTTCCTATCGCCATCCAAAAAAAAAAAAAAAAAGCCTCTAGATTATTCCAGAACTTATATATGTTTTAAGCCTGGTACCAGCGTTTAAAGTACCACATGTCAAGTGTTTAGTACCCACAATGTGAAAAATGTTCTTCTGTTGTTTGACCTGAAATTATCACTGTGAAGCACTAAGGTTTAAAGTGGGGAGGAGTAGGTACTAGGGAGACAAGTTTCAGGGGGAAGGTGGAGGAACTCAAGGGAGAGCTGAACTTACTCCAACACCCTCATTCTAGAGCTCAGCATTGCTCTGGGCATACTCTGTGCTCCTGTTCAAGCAAATCTGCTTTGTTAAATTGTTAAGTTTGCTAGAAGCTTCCGTTTGGATTTACTCCCTCAGAGGATTTATTCTAATAACGTGACTATGGTGGCTTGGATTTTTTAAGTGGCTGCAGAACATCTTAAAACAGACTTAAAGAAGGATGTGGAAATTTGTATTTTCCCTCTGTGTAAACGTATTTTCATAATATAACCTTTGTATTTACAGGAATGTTTTTTTTTCAGAAAAAAATGTAATGGTTTCCTTTCCACTGAAGTCACTTAGAGATGACTGTTAGTTTGCACAATTTACAAAAAAAAAATGCATTTGCTCATGCAATGAATGCACAGGCTATTAGCCACGCAACAACCCATGGTCATTTAATACTCAAAATCGCCCTGGCCCTTCCTACAGATTAATCTCTGAAGTGATTTATTGGTCCTTAATAGCTCAGAGTTTAGACACAGGGGTCAGAGTTCAGGGTGCTGCAACCAAGAGGGAACCCCTCTCCCAAGGAGCTGAGGAGAAATAAATGTACATTGTAGATCCTGAGCGCTACACGATCTCTTCCTCCACAGTTTCACTATTACCATTCCGAGTCAGACATCCTCAAACCTAACTCTGGCTGAGCAACACGGCCTTCTGCATCCCCCAAACTTTCAGTCCCTGTTGTCTGCTTGTGAAGAGTGCAGAGGTGACATCCAGGGACACATCAACGTCCCTTCTCCTTCCAGCCCCCACCCCTAGGCTTTCCCTGAACACAGCTCACCTAACCTTGGCTGGGTTTCTCTGCAATTGGCTTTGCTCCTCTGTGCGTCTGAAACGGCCTCACTCCTCTGATCATCACCAGGATTTTAGCTCCCACAGCATCACGCTTTCTTATTGGGGCTCTCCTAGGTACCGAGCTCTACCTAGTCAAAAAATAAATAAATAAATAAATAATGGAGACTGCCTGATACATTCTTCAGCCCTTAACATTAGAGGAGGCTGAGGCAAGCTGAGAGTTTGTGCCTTGTCCAAGATTGTGTGGCTTCTTAGTAGGATCACCAGGACTTGAACCTGAGGTCTTGTAGCTCATGTCCTCTCCATACATAGCAACTGTTTTCTGAAGCATCCAAGTGGCAGATGCTTTCCTCTGGTAATATTTGTAACTGTGCAACCTGAGATGCTCGAGCTCTTCCCGGATGGCTCTTTCATTTCAGGTGCAAATAAAAATGGTGGCAGGGCCTCCACCTCAATGTCTTTAAGTCCCCGAGAAAGAGAAAGTACTGAGATGCCTCATGGCTTCCATCTACTTTCTAATCCAAATTTCTGTCACCTTCTTCCCGGTCTCAGTTTTATCCTACGCTCAGAAAAGTACTTTTTTTCTTCATTCCTCCAAAGCTACTGCTGTTGACAGATTTTGATGGATGGCCTGCAGTGATCAAGGGACAGAGCAACCCAGCCCAGACTGGATCAGAGCTTAAAATTAGTTGCTTCAGCTCTTTACCTTACTTCTTTCCAAGATGATTTGTGGGGTAACCGGAGCCATCCATCCTCACAGCCCAGCCAAAGGTCAAAGTGTTCACCATGCATATTTCATTTTGAAAATTACTATGGCATCACTGTGCAGAATGCCTTGAAGTTGGGAAGAGAGTAGACACAGAAAATGAGCATTTGATGACATGGCTGAGCCTTTTCCTGCCAGGTACCACGGTGCCCGTTCCCTCACTCTCACCACAGCCAGATCCAAGGCAGATCTTTTCCACCTTCCTTTTAGTCTCTCGGATAGCAAGTGACAGCTCCAGAATTCAAACTTGAAACTAGGAGACCCTAATGTTCCCAAAGTGCCCTGAATAGCCAGGTGACCATGCCAATGGTCCTCATAGAAGAAAACTCAGGAAAGACAGAAACAAGATGGGAAAAAGAAGCCTTTGCCCAGTGCAGCCCAGAGGAAATCCTCCAGCTTGGGAATGCTCAGTTGTATCTGTACTGAGAGGAGTAATATTTCAGAACACGCTGGGGTTTCAAATCTCCCAGAACATAGAGGTAAGAAGAATCAGGACGTCAAGGAGAGACTCCAATGAGCTGACAGGAGGTGATGGTTTAGACTGTGATGAGCCAAGGTACTGAATGGGTGTGTGTCTACTTTTCAGCTCTACTGCTCAAAGCTATTTGAGTTTTACATAAACTCAGAGGACCCTCCCACCTAAGCGAGCTGGGCAACCTCCAGTCCCTTGGTTTTTATAACCCAAGAAGGGCAACATGCTCCTTTGACTCTCACCGAAAGCTTTCTGGAACGCTTTTATCATCGCCCTTGCCCATGAGCAGGCACAGGGGCAGGTGTCTGGTTTTTGTTACAGGGTAGAAGAGCCATTATGCCTTCGCTCCTGCGAAGGGAGAAGGGCTGTGTGCGAACTGAAATCACATCACATCTAAACAGAGTGCTGGGTGGCACTTTTCTTGCTCAAAAGTTGTTAAGTTTGGCAATCCTCACTCTGCTCCAGTCAAACATTTTCTTAGCCATATTAGGTTATATGGACCAAAGCCAGCATCGTGGCTGATGTATGAGTAGGACTTCTGATTTTTTTTTAGAACTTTTTTCTTTTTTTTTTTTTTTACTGGTTGAGAAGGAATGGAGACAAATGTGGCTCAGAGCAGATTTTGAAATGTGGCTGGCAATGAAAACTCTCTGATGTGAAGAGAGAATTAGACATAGCAGCTGGGAGTGGTGTCCGATTTTTTAGAATGAAAGGCATGGAGAAATGTGGACATATTTGTTTCTTATGGAAAGGAGGGAACAGTGAAATAGAAGCTCAGCCAAACCTAGTACAGATAAAAGGAAATCAGACTGAGATCACATCCACTAAGTTTAAGATTGTCTAGATTTACCTAGTCTCCAGGGTTAGGAAACCGGTCTGTGAGCTCTACATTCAAGACATTCTGAGCAATCCTAGACCCAGCAGCCAATCTCATTATCTGTCAAACGGGGATGATACGCCATCTCTCTTGTTGGGTTCTTCTGAGAATCAAAGGAGATAATGCAGGATTTCAACAATTTTAATGAAAGCTTGTTGACATGCCTCCCATCCCGTCCCATCCAAGCTACAAGTTGTAACAGCAGAGAAAATAGCTTTCAGGTTTCCCCCCAGCTGCCTATCAGTCTTTCCGCATTCTGCTCTGACAGCTAATAAATATTCATCCGTCTACACCATGTGTTGACGACTTAGCAAGTGCCAGGATCTTAATGAATAACTTGTTTGCAAATAGATGATCAATCCATGAGGTCCCCCCATTGTCTTCTTATCGGAAAGTCTTTTGAAATAATTGGACAATGGCTGTTCATTCATTCCACGCGCGAGCATTTGTTGAATGACTAGTATGATGCTACTCTATGACCGACATTTCTAGAACAATGAAGAATCAAGTAATACAAACACACACCTTAAGAGCTCTTAGTCTCATGGGGGGAAAAGTCATATATACTTTTATGGTTTTCCTACAGGCTTGTGTGTTTGAGTAACTGGGAGGTGGTGGAGGCCTTGGAATGGAAGGCCTAACGATTAGATATAGATCACTAGGGGCACCCCTGAGGAGTATTAGCCCAGCCATCATTCCATACCTCTGTTTCCTGATCTACTCAAAAGGTGAGAAGTGACAGTTGTGATCACCACAGGCTAAGGTTCCCCATGAGCCCTTCCCCGCCTGCTGAGATATGTCCCCTCAAACCCCTCAATGCATCCTCCCTCTTTAACATTCTATGTTTGTCACAAGAATGAGAAAAGCAATAGCAAACATTGACGTCATTGTAATCTGTGATTATCATGAAGACAGGTGATAAGCAGCCTGTGAGAGAGAACAATACAGAGATTAAACCTTCAGAATCTCTAGGTCTAAGGCAAGGAGGTTTAGTTTTACTGTATTTTGGTGATAAGTGTATAGGACTCTTAAACCCTTGTCATTGGTCTCGTGACAGTCATGGAACACACACACACACACACACAAAACAGTCTTTTCTGGGTGTTGCAACCTATTCAAAGGTTATTAGTAGACTTGTGGACTCTGTGGCTCTATAGGTTAAGAATTATATTATTATACAAATTATATTATTAAACAAATAAGACGCATGTGATTCTTATGAGGTAGTGTTGAGGTGCCTTCCATCTTAAAGGACACTGTGCCCCAAGCTGGAAGGCCTGAAAGAGTTGGATTCATGCAGACTCTGAGGGAGCTGATGCGACTAGGTCACAACTGAGCAGAACCCTAGGAAACAGAGAGGTGGGCAGAGATAGGTAACACCCCACCCTGTAGGTCACAGGAAGCTTCGTGTCTGAAGACCGCATGCCCTATAATGCTAGCGGCTAGCAAAGTGTTTTAAGTAGGGCAGTTGATGTGACTGGAAGAGAGAGAGAGAGAGAGAGAGAGAGAGAGAGAGAGAGAGGCGCTGGGTGAGTGTGTGTGTGTGTGTGTGTGTGTGTGTGTGTGTGTGTGTGTTAAACTTAGTTGTTTACAGATGGTCAGAAGGTTAGAACAGAGACCTGTTGCAAGGCTCCTAGAATGGCTAAGACAAATGGTGGTGGCTTGGATTAGAGTGGAAGCAATGGTGATGAAGATAAATGGACCATTTCAAGCTAATACCCTAAAAGCAGAATCATGTGGCTTCAGTCATTCGAAATATGAGGCATGGAGGGAAAGGATGCTGAGGAAGACAGAAGCGCCTGGAAGACTCCTGCATCCACAGCCTAAAGAATATCCATGCCATTCACTGAGATGGGAAGAACATGGGATCATGTTCAGTTGTATTCTGCTTGTTGAAGGAAGAAGCAGGAGGGGCAGGGGTGGAAGCTTGTGAGTTGTAGAGCAGAAACAGGTGTATATGGTGTGATTCCCTTCTTTTGGTTTAAAACCATGGTTGGCATTTTCTGAGGAAGCTTTTCACAGCGCCTCAGGCTAGGCTGTGATGCTGTGGACCACTGCACCCCCAAGGCTGACTCCCTGGCCTCTCTCCTCTGTGTGCCTGCAAGCAGGGTGCTTGGTTTTAATCACTTACTCTGCTACATTTTAAAATTATCTCAGTTTTAAGAACCGGGTCCTTGTGTTTAGGGTTTCTGTAGCACAGGACAGTAACTCGTTAGCAGTAAGCTTGGCTATTTTTCAAAGTAACAAGAGAGAGCATAAACTCCAACACATGGAAGTGATTGATGCTTCAGGGGCTGGAAGAGCTTGGTACCTGATTATACGATTATATACCGTGTGTATCAAATTATCATACTTTGCAGCATAAATGTGTATAAATATGCTACCTCGAAAAGCACTAATGTATAGATCCTGAGAACAAGCTAGCCAACAAGAGAGCAAAGAAATAGATGTATATATTGACAAATTCTGGAATAAGTCTAAATTAGACAAAGGCAGGTTTCTAAAAGCAAGCTTTAAAGGCAAATGTCCCCTCATCCTCAGCCACGTCCCCTTGAATTATGTATTCACTTGCTCGTGAACAGGCCACACCGGCAGTCTTTGCCACTTGTCTTTCTGTCATTGCTGTAACTCATTGCCAAAGGTTGGGT
Source organism: Rattus rattus (assembly GCF_011064425.1). Taxonomy (NCBI): domain Eukaryota; kingdom Metazoa; phylum Chordata; class Mammalia; order Rodentia; family Muridae; genus Rattus; species Rattus rattus. The sequence goes on along the minus strand of NC_046159.1, from coordinate 105,010,114 downwards.
GGCATCACGGTTGACATTCCAACCCTCTCCAGTCGGCTCTTTGGAAATATGAAGGACTTACAGAAAGAAAACATGATCAGTTAGAATCTCCCGAGAGTCACTGGCAGAACATGCTGCTGTGTTTGATCATCCAAAATGGAATCGCGGTTTAGTAATAAAGATTTACGCGTAAAGAAATTCACAAAACGCAGCCACAATAGCCTCAGCTTTAACTTTTCCCAGCGGCCAGCAGAAGAGGAAAGGTGGCATGAACCACGAGAGTTAAACATGCTAATGGGATGGTGCAGGGAGAACATGTAGGGTGACAGCTAAACAGCTTCATACGGATCATGTAAACTTTGATTTCAAATGGAATTGCTTCCTACACACGTGTCTGCACACTGTGAGTTCTCTATGATGGAATGTACATGTATATATTTTCTGTAGTAGAGTATGTATCTCCCAGTATTCAGAGATAGATAGGACCACACTGAGCGCATGATTACAACCTTTCTTTTTTTTTTTTTTTTTCAGTAGCGTGATAGAAAGAAAAGAAGTCTTGAATACCAGTTATTTATTTCATTGAGAATTAATCACTGGGTTGGGCGCATAACCCAATTGGTAGAGTGCTTATCTATCATGCCTGAGGCCTCGGGTTCTCCCTCCAGAGCTATGGAAGCCTAGGGTGGTGGTATACACCTATAATCTCAGCACTTAGACAGTGGAGTGGAAGGGTTTTAAGTTCAAGGTTATCCTCAGCTATATAGAGTCCAAAAGTCCAAGGCTAGCCTGGGCTAAAAGACCACCACCACCCCCTCTCTCTTTCAAAGAGGAATTAAATTATTAACTATTGCCTGCTGTGAGTTCCCTGGCGATGTGAAGCCACACACGGATGTAATTAGTCAGGCACGGAAGTCATAAACAAAGCCCTTGCCTTCACAGATTTCCCTTCTCTGGGAGCTGGGGCCCAAAGCCTAGTGAGGATAATTTTGATTTTCAGCTCTGTACTTTTGCTTTTGAGACATGTTGGGACATGGAAGCACACAACCAGAGAGGGCAAGAGAAAGTATTCCAGAATAGCCAAGTGCCGGGCAGCCTCAGCGTCTTCAGTTCTGACAGACAGAACTCAGTGTTGCCTCCTTCTTACGCCCCCCACGCTCTTCCAGCTCATTCCACATCACGCATCCACAGCCCTACTCAAGGTCCTGGGAGCGAATTTGTATGCAAGCTCAGTTTGTTTAGGTTACTTACAATCTCTCTCTCTCTCTCTCTCTCTCTCTCTCTCTCTCTCTCTCTCTCTCTCTCTGGCAGTAATTTGTCACAATCACATTACAGTTTAAATGAATATTAATTTAAATTAATTTACTAATTTAATAATAAATTTATTCTACATTAATACTAAATTAATATAATCAATTAAAATAACTATTGGTTAATATTAACTGGTCGAATTAACATTAATTTAAATATATAACAATCATGAGCTTGTCTCTAAGAAACCATTCAGAAGACTTCCTTGTGGGTGTGAGGCGCCTTCAGCCTCGTGTGCCATTTCTATTCAGGCTGTGGTGGTTGCTGCCGTGGAGTCCATTGCAAACTGCTTTTGATTAATTCTTTGATGTTTTTCACTTAATTTAATCAACTCATGTCTAAATATTGAACCTAGTGAGGTGTCTGCTGGTGTTTGTTGGCACAGGAATAAGGAAACCCATTGTTTCAAAAATACTATCCTACAGAGATACCATGAGACGTTTATTTTATATATTAATGTAGAAGTGGGTTTCACTTCCTTACTATGTCTGCATGGCTTCTTTCACTCGACTAAATGTATACTTTTGAGTCAGAAGACGAATCAATAGGTAAAGGTGCTTATAGCTCACCATGTAAGCCTGATGACCTGAATTCATGGTTCCCTGGAACCATGGTTGAAGGAGAGAACTGCCTCCTAAAAGCTATATGCTGACTTCTACTCTGACCTGTGCCATAGCAAGGCATGTTCACATTCACGTATACAAAACACACACACACACACACACACACACACACACTCACACACTCACACTCACAGAGAGAGGGAGAGAGGGAGAGAGAGAGGAGGAGGAGGGGGGAAGGAGAGGGAGGGAGGGAGAGAGAGGAGGAGGGGGGAAGGGAGGGAGAGACAGAGATAGAGAGACAGAGACAGAAAGACAGAGACAGAGAGACAGAGACAGAGAGACCTTTAGATTTTATTTTTTAAAGTATATGTAAATGTGTGTGTGTGTCTGTGCCTATAAGGTGTAGTGCCCACAGAAGCCAGAAGAGGGTACTGGATCCCTCAAAGTAGGAATTACAGGCTGTTGTGAGTTACCTCATCTAGGTGCTAGAAATGGAACTTGGGTCATCTGTAAAAGTAGGACACATTCTTAACTGATGAGCCACTTCTTCAGATAATAATGATAATTTTAGGAAGACCATGTTTTTATTATTTTGTTTTTCCCAGACAAGGTTTCTCTGTGTAACCCTGGCTGTTCTAGAACTCACTCTGTAGACCAGGCTGGCCTCAAACTCACAGAGATCTGCTTGCCTCTGCCTCCTGAGAGCTGAGATTACATCTTCACAAAGACAGCTGTCTGGCTTGAAATTGGGACTATGAGAGATTAAAGCTTATATACTGTTCACATCTTATCAATTAGTTAATGGAATTTCCAATAAAAAGGTTAGCACTGGGCTTCAGTGAGACTCGACTGGACCCTGGGGATCATGTCTATTCGGGCTGAAGGAAGGACAGTGAATAATGATGTTTTCATCTGGATCTGAAAGTGGACAAGAATAACATCTGGAGACTTCATCTGATACACGCTGGGCAACTAACATGTTCTCAGCGCCATCGCTGGCTCTGGGGATACAATGGTGAATGTGACAGGAGTAGCTTACTTCTTATTTCCCCCATGAAAGTCAATGTTTGTTAGCTGTGTGAGAGCAGGGAGCTCATCTCTTTCCACCCCTGCTGCTCTTAGCAGGTTCCAGCTAGTGGCTAGAAGTCCAGTCCCAAGTAAGACTTAACCCTGTCTCACAAGATAGAAATGGTGAAGGATCTGTTCTTAGATTGTTCCTAAGCACGGACAAATCTCTGTGTCTGAAACTGACTGAGAGGAGCACACGGACAGACGGAGCCAGGTGTTTTCCTTCCACCCAGGAAACATGATGCAGCAGAGTGAGTCAGGTTTACAGGACGACTTTGAATCCTTCCAACAACTTTTTGAACCAGATCACATGAAACCTAGCCTTTTTGATGATGTGTGTCACAAGTGACTTATGCGGGGAATTTCACATGGAATTTACCTCACTGGAGGCCTGCTTTGGTGTTCAAGTGCCTTGAGGCTGGGGCAGGTGCATAGAGGACTTACTGCTTGCTTCTCCCCTTTGTGTGATTACCAAAACAGCAAGGCAAGCTGCAGAAATCAAAGAGCATTGAACTCCTCAGGTAGTTATTTTTGAGAGCATTTTGGTTAGCAATCCAGAAGGGAACAACTGATCCAGTCTCTAAGAACAGAGGTTGTGATTTGTCCCCAAACATCAATCCAACTTTTGTTAAATTAACTTGGCTGACAAGTAATCAGGCAGAATGACCATCTATAAAAAGAACAGATTTAGGAGCTGGAGAATTGGCTTGGTTAGTAAAGTGTTGGCCATATAATCATGAGAGAACCTGAGTTTGGGTCTCCAGTATCCATGGGAAAAAATAACACTGGGGGAAACTGAGATAAGCAAATCCTTAGAGTCTGCTGGCCAGTCAGGTTCTCCAAATTAACAAGCTGCAAGTTAGGTGATAGACCCTGACTTGAAACAAGGTGCAGGGGGACTGAGAAAAATCACCAACCTCAACCTCTGGCCTCTACACATGTACACCTCCATGCCCACATTCCCACCGAGAGAGAGAGAGAGAGAGAGAGAGAGAGAGAGAGAGAGAGAGAGAGAGAGAGAGCTCTCTTCCCACTGTCAGCTGAGAGGACTTGGGGAAATCATTTAGTCTCTGTCGACTTTCCTAGACCCCGTCATAAAAGATTTCCAGTAATATTTGTCTTGCTGCCCTCTGGGGTTGCCATTAAAATCACTCCAGAGGCCATGCACTGGCTAGTTTTATGTCAACTTGACCCAAGGTAGAATCCTGTGGGAAGAGGGAGCCTCAACTGAGGACAGATCCCACCAGATTGGCCTGTGGTGTGTTTTCTTGATTGATAATATGTATGGGAGGAGGACATAAGCCCACTGTGGGAAGTACCACTCCTCAGCTGGTGGTCCTGGATGTTGTAAGAAAGAGGCCACATATGCCACAAGGGGCAAGCCAGTAACGAGGGCTGCTCCTTGGCTTCTGCATCAATTCTTACCTCCACGTTCTTGCCTTGAGTTCTCACCCTGATTGCCCTGGAGGATGAACTACAAGCTGTAAAATGAAATAATCCTTTTCCTCCCCAACTTAATTTTGCTCCTTGTGTTTTATCGCAGAAATAAAAAAAAAAAAACATAACTAAGACACTAAGGACCCAGTTCTGTTTATTGTAGCCGTGTCACTCTTACATTCTTAACTCGGCTGCTGCGATGCCCCAAGTGTTGCATGGAAATCAGTCCACAAGGGTTCTTCTCTTGTGCGATAGGAGCATCATTGCCTAATAACCAGCTGCTTCATTCCCACCAAGCATTCCAGACATTTCAGAGCAGGAACAAGGACTATGGGAAAAGTCAAAAGGAGACCGGTCAGAGGAATTCCACTGGCTGTTCCCAGGGCCCTGTGCACAGAATGGCCCCCTGCGCCTTGTTATTTTACTGTGGTTGCTGATGTCTACAGCTTCCTACATGAGGGCAAACACAGATCTGGATGACAGTGAATGAGCAGCAGTGTGCCAATAACTGGTTTTCTAGTGCAAAGGTCGCGTGTCTCATCTATGGAATTGTAACCTCTGCTCGGTACTCTTCAAACTGTAAAAGCTAACGGCACTTGCCTTGGCTTTCGGCTTACTTTAAGCAACTGGAAATAGAAGAAATCATGACATGTAGCTCTGTCCCCGGTATTGAAAACTTAACCTGTGAGTCAAAACCATTACTAGAAAAAGAATTAAGACTTTGTTTCATGAGACAGAGAGATGGTTCCATGGGCAAGCATATTTGTTGCTCTTGTAATGGACCTGGGTTTTGTTCGCAGCACATACATATACCTCCGAGGTATCTATAACCCCAGTTCCGAGGAGTCCAACGCTCTCTTCTGGCTTGTGTGGGTCCTACATGCATGTGGTGTGTGCGTGAGTGTGTGTGTGTGTGTGTGTGTATGTGTGTGTGTGCTTGTATAGATGAACCACACATACACATAAATAAAAAATTACACACACATACACACACACACACACATACACGTGATAGTGCAAGTGCCCACACAGGCCAGAAGAGGGCATTGGATCCCCTGAAGCAGGAGTGACAGGTGGTTGTGAGCCATCCGTTTGGGTGCTGGGAACTGAGGTCCTCTGGAAGATCACTAAGCTTTCTTACCTGCTGAGCCATCTCTACAGTCCTTTTAATATACATAACAAAATAAATAAATAAATAAGGGCAAGCAACATACAAGACCAAACCAGACAAAGTCCCAGCATAGAGAAGCGGAAGTAGACACAAAGACCCACCTCTAACCAATCAATTTATAATTGATACTGGAAAAGGGAAAGTCGGTTTTCTCCAACGGACTGTCTCTGGGTGTATTGAGCACACTCCAGTGCAGTCCCCAGGCCCAGGACTCGATGGCCAACCCAAACGAGCTCCGTGGGTTTTGTTTTGGGGTTTGTACGTTTGGGAAGCATTAATTTTGGACTTAGTAGGTTAGAAAAGGAAGAAGACATGAAGTTGGGAGGGATCTGGGGGGACGGGAGGGGTGTGGAGAGTGGATAAGATCAAAGCACACTAAGTACAAATATGAAATTCTTGAAGAATAAATAAAACTTTGTCATGTGGAAGGTGAACACATGACCTCCACATGGGCACTGTGGCGTGTGTGTGCCCTCCCCGCCCCAACACACACCACACACACGTATATACACAGGAATACATGTAAAAATGAAGCCCGTTAGTTCTTGGCACGTTGGAACCCAAGCAGTTAACATCACGCACAACACAGGAAGCTCCCGCACTCACTGAGAAAGGGTGACGCAGTGATCAGACAGGAGGGAAAGCCCACCAGAGTGTCTCCGAGGCCTTGGGCTTCTTCTTGCCACACTTCCTCCCCTCAGCTTGTTCAGTGGTTATGCTAAATACCAGCCTCAGGTAAACAGTGACTCTGAATTGAAGGATGCTGTTTTCCTCAGAACTCTGCATCTTACGCGTTTGCATCAAAAATTATCAAAGGCACCAACCACTTTCCCATGAGAAATCTAGAACTTTCATCGTTACGTAAACAACTCTTTCTTCCCTGTTTGCTTCCAGCAAGTAGAGAAGCACTTTAAAAATAAACATCTGACCTTCACTCGCCCTGCTCTGGATGCGCCCTTACTGCTTCTCCAGTCAGAAATCATTTTGCCTAGAAAAAATCTACCCTCATCCTTCTGTTAAAAAATGGAAGGAGCTTGGCTGAAGCAAGAGCAGCATGAATTATTCCCAGGCCATGAAGAAAACAGAGAGGGGCACAGCAAAGAGCCTCGTTTAGGACATCAAAGCCTTTTCTCTGCATTTTATGTGTTCTTATTTTAGGCAAAGAGGAAAGAGTTCCCCTGTCTTTGTACTTTACAAATAGGCTCCTCGGAAAGCCCAGGCTTAAACTATACCCTTTGCCTTCCTTGAATTTTTTAAGAACTCTGCAAAGTTTCTTCAGGTTCTGCAGCTTTCTATGGCCACATGATCACCTAGAAATAGATGCTGGGTGGGGTAGGGGAGGGTTTCTCTGCTTTCCAGATGCAGAATAGCAATGAAGGGTGAAGAAAAACAAGTCAATACTCATAGGGGGCTCATTGTGTGCTAAACTCATCCTGGGCTCTTTCCTTCCGGGTTATCTATTCACTCACTCAGGTACCCAGCAAGCCCGTACAATACAAAGAAACTTGGAATGATATATAATGTGCAGGAAATCACACAGCCCATAACTGTACAGTGTGATGAATGTTCACATAGCAGACATACCTGTGAGGCCAGCATCTAGAGGAACAACAGCACCCAGGAGCTCCCCCCAGGACTTACTGCCATCACTGCCACCCCATTACTACCTTAATTCGATCTCTGGTGCCAGATGTTCATTGTATATGTCTAAGTTTATATTGATGGACTATGGTAATTTTTGGTGTCTTATCTAACCTCATGTCTCTCAGATGGATTTCCTGAATCGTTCTGAGACCTTCTCAGAGACATACTTTGTTTCATTCTTTGCCTGATACAGTTTCTCTGCTTGGAGGTTGATAGACACTAAGGTTACTTTCTCTGTGACTGTGATGAAAGGCGATGCTCTGAAGATTCCGGCTATGGTTGTCTGACAAACACACACAGTAGCAAAATTAGTTATAAAGTAGCAATGCAAATAACATTATGGTCCTGGATCACCACACCATGACAATACTCTAGTAAAGGGTTGCAGCATTAGGAAGGTTAAAAACCACTGTTCAAAGAAGAAACCTCCCTCTCCCAGCAGCCAGCAATTGCTAGTAGCTCCTGGGCTGGGGTAGGAGCACGTGACAACCTTCACTACTCCATGCTGGGATTATGCCTGGCTTCATCTTGTACAGGTCTTGTGCGTGCAGTTACAACTACTGAGTTTGTATATGTAAGTGTCCTGTTGTATCTGGTAATACAGTTTCATTATAACTGTAGTCTTTCCACCCTCCTCTTCCACAAAAATCCCCAAGCTTCAGGAGAAGAAGGAGGTATGATATAGATGTCCCAGGTAGAGCTGAGCACTGAGAAGTTTCTCATTCTCTGCATGCTGACCAGTCGTCAGTGTCTGTGTTAACACCATTTACGAGTAGCTTCTCTGGTGAGGGTTGAGCAATACACTGATCCATGGGTGTAGCAATAAATCATTAGGACTTGGTTCAAGTTACACTACAGAGCTATAGTACTAAACCAGCATGGCACTGATATTGAAAAAGACACATTTCCCAGTGGGATAGAACTGAGGTCCAGATACAAATAAGTGCGTACTCCTATATCCACTCGTTTATTGTTTTGTTTTGTTTTGCTTGGGGTTTTGTTTTTTTATCAAGAGTCAAAAACGAACAAATGAACAAACAAACAAACCTCACACACTGGAGGAAAGACAGCATCCCCAAGAAATGGTGGTGGTCAACCTGGAGAGCTACATGTAGGAGAATGAAACCAGATTCATCTCTCACACACTGCACAAAACCTAAGACCGAATGGACCAAGGACCTCAAAATACTAGTATCTGAGACAAGACAAAGGAAATAACACTGTGCAGCATAGGCTCAGAGAAGGACGTTGTAAATAGGACCAGCAGTAGAGACAGACATATAGTATTTTTATGTCCTATTTACAAAATTCTTATGTGTAGACATTTCCCACTCTCTCACCACCAGCCACCCCTAACACAACAGTAACCTGCTTCACATTTAGTTTATCACTCACTAGGAAAATACTAGACGTGCTGATAATTAGAGGTCAGATTTAGTCACTCTTTTCCAAACAGACATCAGATTGAGATTGCCTTCTTTCCTCTTCCTGTCTCTGGGATGAAATTCCATAACAGATGCAATTCGAGGGAGAACGGGCTTATGTACCTCTCAGTTCTAGGATGCCATCCCTTACCGCGATCTTTTGGCTAAGATCAGGTATAGGATGCCATCCACTGTTGAGGGGAAACCAGAGCAGTAGTTAATCTAATTGCATTCACAGACAGGAGCAGAGGGCAATAAGTGAATGAGTGTGTGACTGTGCTCAGCTCACTGCCTCCTTTTCGTTCAGTTCAGGGCCCAGACAGTGAGGTAATGCTCAGAGTTCATCATGAGTTTCTAACCTCCATAAACCCAGTTAAGAGAATCCCTCACAGATATGGGTGAGGATAACTTAACCTACAGAATTCCTCACTGAGGCTTCCTTCACAGGTGGTTCTCCATTATCCCAAAGGAACAATCAAGTTAACAACCACCAGGCTGGTGGGATGGTTCAGAGGTTAAGAGCACTGACTCCTCCTCCTAGAGGACCTGGGTTCAGTTCCCAGCACCTGAATAGTGGTACAGCCATGCACATGGTACCCAGACATAAATGCAGGCAAAACATCCATACATATAAAGTAAATTATGTTTACAAAACTAAGCAACGAAAACCCTACTCTAGACAACAAGAAAAAGTGTCGCTGGGGTGCAGGGTGATGTCACAGTTTTCCCAGTATGGATTATTCTTATTTACCATGAGTTTGAGAGAGTTAGGAAACCTTGCTGCCATAGAATTGAACTGAGATGTTAGTGTTTGTGAAGCTCACGTGCGATAAGACTTGCGAGCAACTCTTCATGCACTTCTACTTTACCTCATCTCCATCGTCAAGTATGCCAAGGATCCCAAGACATTTCCTCCTCCTCCTCCTCCTCCTCCTCCTCCTCCTCCTCCTCCTCCTCCTCCTCCTCCTTCCCCCCTCCTTCTACCTTTCTCCTCCTCCTTGTCCTCCCTTCTCCCCTTCCCCCTCCCCCCCTATCCTCCTTTCTTCTCCTCCTCTCCTTCCTTCTCTCATTTCTCTTCCCCCTCCTCTTCCTCTTCCCCTTTTCCCCTCCTCCCCTTCCTTCTCCTCTGCTTCCTCCTCCCCCTTTCTCTTCCTCCACCCCTCCTTTCTCCTCCTCCTCTCCTTCCTTCTCTCATTCTTCTTCTTTTCCTTCCTCCTCCTCCTCTTCCTCTCTCTTCCTCTTCCACCCCTTTCTCCTCCTCTCCTTCCTTCTTTCATTCCTCTTCCTCTCCTTCTTCCTCCTCTTCCTTTTCCTCCTCCCCTCTTTTCCATCCTCCCCTTCCTTCACCTCCACTTCCTCCTCCTCCCCTTCCTCCTCCCTCTTTCTCCTCCTCCACACCTCCTTACTCCTCTTCCTCTTCTTCCTTCTCTCCTTCCTCTTCCTCTCCTTCTTCCTCTTCTTCCTCTTCCTCTTCCCTTCTTTTTCTCTCCTCCCCTTCCTCCTCCACTTCCTTCTCCTCTTTCTCCTCCTCCCCTTCCTCTTCCTCTTCTTCCTCCCTTTCTTCTCCCCCTCTCCTTTCTCCTCCTCCCCTTCCCATTCCTCTTTTTGTTGTTGTTCATTTGTTCTCTCAAAGTATTTGACGTACAGTAAGATGGATTCTTTTTAGTTGAGTTCTGAACTTTTTGTAGTAGTTAATAACTACCACACATAAGATATACAAGAGCCCCAAGATGGAACTCTCTTTGTAAACTCTAAGCTTTTGCTGATGACCTCTGTGGGACAGCACAAGAGAAATGTGCTCTTTGTTTGTGTTCTGTTTTGTTATGAGACAAAGTCCATAGTCCAGGTTGCCATTGAATTTAATACTGTATCCCAGGCTGGCTTCAGCTCCCCAGTGCTAGGATTACAGGCATGTGCTGCCTTGCCTTGTGTCTTTTCAGTCCTCTTACGCCATCTCGTTTGAGGACAGTGACTGTCTTGGTAGAAACGACTGAATGGGAGTGGGGGGAAGTCCGTGCTGCCTTCATCCTCTTTGGAATGTTGACCACTGAGCACCCAGTTATTGCAGCAGCTCTCTGACGCTTTAGGATAGATCTTTACTTTAGCCACATTTTTCAGTTGTTTCCAGTCATAACATTGGGCTGTCCCAAGCTAATCTCTAGGCAGGCACCTCAGTTGGTCTATGCATACTCAACAAGCTCGTCAAAAGCCTGCATCATATCAGTGTTTGTAACTGGTCCTAGAAGAGCCTTGGAAACTCTGACAACTCCAGGTGTTCACTCAGGGAGAGAGCTTTGGAGTAAGACAATTGTGGCTTTCATTTCAACTCGATCATTTATTAACTGTTTATTGACAATGAGCCTGCATCTGTTTCTTTACTTTAAGATGGTGAACAATGAACAAAATAACACATGCCAAGCTCCTTGGCCATAGCAGGCACTTAGTAAGCTCTGGACACTACTATGTGATATGTTATTTCTAATATACTCACTTATAGAAATGTTAGGGATGGAATAGTACTGGGTGGTCCTGGAAAGAGAGTACATTGGCCTTTTTATTCACAACTACAAGGTCTTCCACATATGTTGAGATTCATAACACAGCTCTTTCCCTTATTCCCTTAAAAGATCAAATGACTATATATAAACCATATGAGTTGAAGATATCTTTAAAAATATACTCCAAGTGCTTTATATTGAACTGAGGAACTGAGAGGCCAGGATTAGTTAATCGACTCATTCAAGATCCATCTGCTTATTGGTGTTTGTGTAAATGCCCTGAACACCCTAAAATTAGACATTCTTTCCTTTCCAACAGACTTCTCTCTAACTTCCACACTCAATTATAAAGGTGAGACAGAGACAAGTATTAATGTTTCATTTGCCACTGACTCATTTTGACTCAACTCCACAGATCTATTTTAAAAGATTTTATTTTAATATCCGTCTCCATGAGTACTTGACTCCCTGCCAACCGAGGTTAGAAGAGTCGCATCCCAGCCCTTTCCCGTTTCGAGTATCATGTCCCATAGCTTTCCCTGTTCTGTGGGTCATTAAATAAATGTTCTATCTCATCCTCTAGTACAAAAGACTGAATGGAAAGCATGTAAGACCACACAAAACACTCTGCATGTTCCCCAGTGTGTAGACGTGCCTTTCAACCTTATCTGCAACACAAAGTATTTGGCACCCTTCTGGGCACTGGAGGGAACTCTCTTATAGCAGCCACCTGTACCCTCATGCTTCCCAGCAAAGGAGGCACTTCTGGAAACTCCTCCTGAGTGGCCCTCCCCGAATCTCATGGGGACAGAGCAATGCGGATGAGTTTTCAATCACAAGCATATGAAAGTCCACACTAGTAGCTATTGGAACATTGTTCTCAGACTTCTATGCAGGCGACTCCTTCCATGAGTTGTGCCTTCAGTCTTGCCATCTACTCTCATGAAAAACCATCCTTCCCCATCTGTCTCATTTTCTGCTGCTGTAATAGAATGCTACAGGACGGGTAATTTGTAAAGAAAAGAAATTGAGTTGGATGTGGTGGCACATGCTTCAATCCCGCACTCAGGAGGCAGAAGCAGGTGGATCTCTGAATTTGAGGCCAGCCTGGTTTACATAATGAGTTCTAGGTCAGCCAGGGCTGTGTAGAGAGACCACAACACACAGACACAGACACAGACACAGACACAGACACACACACACACACACAGAGAGAGAGAGAGAGAGAGAGAGAGAGAGAGAGAGAGAGAGAGAGAGAGAGAGAGAGTTTCTCACAGTTCCTAGAGGCTGGAAAAGTCAATACCAAGGTGATGGCTTCTAGATCCTTTATGTTGTGTGATACCAAGAGTGCTTGGGTCTCTCTAGAAGGCCACTAATCCCATCATGATGGCCCTACCATGGTAACTTCTATTCCTGATTATTAAGCTCCCAAAGCTCCATTCCAAATTCCATCAACATGTGAATTTGGGGATTAAGTTTCCAGTGCATGGACTTCAGGGAGCACTGACATGTTCCAACTAGACTACTAACCCCACTCCAGGAGCCTCTATAACAGCCTGTTGCTTAATTTACTTAATCAAAATATACATTGGCTTTAATTGACCAGTATGTAAGCTCCATGAGACACTCTTTGTTATTCATCACAGGCTTAGTCCTGGAGCAGAGAACTCACTCAATAGGAAGCAGAGTATGGCTCCGGACAAACCCATCAGGCTTTGTCAACCTCTGGTCGAAACAGCACTGGCTTCACTACTTAGTAACTGGTGACCGAGCCTGAGTCATCCGGCTTGGTGGCCTTAACTTACCACTTAAACAATGAATTTCTAAATCCTTATCCTACAAGGTTATTATAGTGATTAAATGAAGCACAAGTGTGTGATGTACCTAGCACAGGGCCTCACACATGTACACAACTCTTAATAAATAATAATTATTACTGTTACTTCCACATAATAAGTACAAAGGATATTATGTAACAAGTATCGTTTGATAGAAATAATAATGTTGGCATCCCGGGTCCTAATTCAGCAGTGGAAGGCAACATGTGAAATTGATTCTGCAATTGGCACTTCGTGCTGGATCAAGAATCATCCATTTTTATCAAGTTCCCTAATTTAACCTTTCAATGGCTCCCTGTTACAGCAAGACATTACCCGAAACTCTCTCTCTTGGTATCCATTTGGAAATTTCTAAGGATATTCTTGGTTAAAAAACAATTCAAGTGTGATTGTAGAGACCTCTCCCACATATGATTTCAACCATTTTCTTTTTTTTACTGAGAAAAATGCTGTTGCTGTTTCTTGTTCTACCAAACAGTTCACTTAACCACTTCTTAAGGACCCAAGAATGTCACTATTCTAAGAAAGCTTGGATCTGATGGCAAGGAGACAATCTCTCCTTTCCTTTCATTACACCCTGGTTCTCCCATAGTGAAGGTTGTCATGTATAACCCGTTTCTCCTCATGCCTGGGTAGATGGTTAATTCAAAGGAGCAATAAACAGTGCCTGGCTGTTTGCCACCAGCTCGCTAGAGACTGGGAAGGACGTCAGGCTCATTTGCCCGTGTGTCTAGCTCCCTCCCTCCCGTCCTTTACCTCAGTCTTTTCCTTCCTTAAGTATGTCTGGTCTAGACTCAGCTTGGCCTGCAGAGAGCTTGGCAAGGGCTTCAGAGCAAGGTCAGCCAGAATGTCTGTGCTTGGCACGGCACGGTCGGCTGTGGCTAGACGTGATAAGGTGAGGGATGGTTCCCACGGACAGGGATGGCCTTGGAACAGAGTAGGAAATCCACTCACTTCTCATCTGCAGACCTGCAACTGAGCACAAAGGGAAAGGCCTCTCTTTCAGTTCCTTTGTTGTTTGCTTTGTTTTTCTGTCTCACTCACAGGACAGTTCACACACACACACACACACACACACACACACACACACACACAACACAGAGTAGGACAAAAAGGGATTTTCCACCTACATCAGTCCTGCCAGAGTAGGCCATACATTCTTCTCTGCCTCACTCTTTAGGATAACTCTGGGCCGCTTCTGCTTCTGTAATAATGATATTTACTTTCTTTAAAATGAAAATGTATGACAATCCCCCATATATATATATATATATATATATATATATATATATATATTGTGTGTGTGTGCATGTGTTTATAAGAGAGAGAGAGAGAGAGAGAGAGAGAGAGAGAGAGAGACTTATTCTTATGTATGTGGTATACTTGTAGAAGTCAGTGGACAACCTTCCTGTCAATTCCCACCTTTCCATCATCTTTGACCAGGGTGTCTTCATCAGGCAAGCTGGACAGGCAGCTTCTGGAGAGTCTCCTGTCTCCAACTCCCAGGCCCCTGGAGTTACAGACTTTGGAATGCTGCCTCTACCTTTGCTTGAGTTCTGGAGACCTGAACTCAGGTGGTCTAGCTTGGACACAACAAGCATCTTTACCTGCCGAGCCATCTCGACTATAGCTATTTCTAACCTAGGCCTATGTTCTCTCTTCAGCACTCAACTAGTGATGGTACCTGAGAGAGGATCAATATCTTACATATATACATTCTAGAGCTGGGACAATGGCTCAGTGGGCAGCATCACTTGCCACCAAGCCCTGTGACCCATGTGCAGTCCCCAGAACCCACACAGTAGAAGGCAAGAGACGACTCCAAGTTATCCTCTGACCTTCACTCTACACTGTGGCACACACTCAGAGAATAAATAATAAATAAATATACAAGAGTGAATGTATACATTGACTCTAAGTTATTCTGCTTGATAATCTTCCAATCTTCCATTTTATTCCAGAAAATCAATAACTATGAATAATATTGTGACCCTGAGGCAAGAACGAGGATGAGCCTGCCACACAAGGCCCCTACACTCATCTTTGGGAAAAGGCTAGTGATTTCAGGAGTAATAGACCACCTGCCCCTTCAAGCAAGTGCATCAGTCACTTTCTGTTGCTGGGATAAACCAGGGTCAGAAGCAACTTGTAGATAAAGGTGTTTATTTTGGCTCACAGTTCTGGAGAGGTCAGAGTCCATCATGACAGGGAAACACAGGAGCAGGAGCAGGAAGCAGAGAGATCACATTTCAAGGGTAACAGGAAACAGAGACCATTCAAAGACTGCCCCAGTGGCCTCCTCTAGCAAGGCTCCACATCCTAGAAGTTCTACAATCCCCCAGACAACACCACCAAGCAGAGACCATGTTTTTAAGTACATGTGACTATAGGGGGCATTTCTTATTTAAACCACCACAAGTCCATCAGCAGAAGCACCAGAGGAGCACAAAAGGGCTTTTCTAAGATAGGGTATGGAGAACAAGGAAATGGAGGGAGGGCGCCTTATTGAAAGAAGGGTTCTTTTGGTTTGGTTTTTGGTGTTTTGGTTTGTTTGTTTGTTTGTTTGTTTTCAGGAATTTAGTGCCATTCTCAGGCAATTACTGTCTCAGGATTATTTCAGTTGTACCCTATTCCTCCTACTTCCTTTTTTTCCCCTCATATCCTTGGTTCTCTTTCAGCAGAACCTCTCTTGAGGTGTGTGTGTGTGTGTGTGTGTGTGTGTGTGTGTGTGTGTGTGTGTTTGTGTCTGTCTGTCTGTGTTTGTGTCTGTGTGTATTTGTATTTGGACTATGTGACTATTAGCAGAAAAGGCTATCTGTGTGTGTGTGTGTGTGTGTGTGTGTGTGTGTGTGTGTGTGCGCGCGCGCGCGCGTGTGCCTGCCTGCCTGCCTGTCTGTCTCTGTCTGTGTGCCTGTGTGTGTTTGGACTGTGTGACTATTCACAGAAAAGGCTACAAACTTCTGCTCTGTATACTCCTGCCCTTCGCGATGCCAACCTTCGTAAAGCACTCACACCCATCCTTCTTTCCTCATGGCCCTAAAGTAGCCAAGAAGGAGGTACCTATTATTATAGAGCTGCCCCCAAAATGCCACTGACGCCTGATTCTGGAACTTTACACAAATTTCTACTTCTGTAAAATAGGGAAATCTGAAGGAACGAGCTGAGACATTCCAGTGAATCAGGTGGCCCGTGGCCAGCAGAGGTGCCTCCCAACTGTGTTTCATTAAGTTCAGGCACCTAACGGGCTTGAAGAGAAAGACGGCTTTTCCTATAAGCATGTGAAAGTGAGCTGTAACCACCTAGAAGCCTTTGCTCTTGTTTCAGAACAGCATGAATGGGAGACTTCATAACCACTGTGGGCCAATATGTTAAGACACAGTTGAGACTCCAGATGGAAAGAGAAGTTTAGGAATTTATTTTCTTCCATTTTCCCTGGGTTTTACAGAATGAGTTTCCCTGGACACCGTTAACAAAGTATTCTGTCTCTAACTTAGCTCAAATTTTCTCCAACGTGTTATATATATAGTAGGATTTAAACTCATAATGTGTTTCCCTATGGATTTCTGGGAGTGGCTATAAAATGAAGCTTGTGGGAGAAGGCCTGGAGCACACTTCTAACCAGGAGTCTCCCCTAAAGGAGGCTCCTTCACGGTCCTTTTCATACGTCACAAGGCAAGTCTACAGTGAGCCTGGGTGTGGCCATATTTGGTTAGAGATTGAGGAGACACAGGGACATGGGTTCTCAGAGTCTTCCCACCTTGTGGTTGGTTAGCAGCGTAAGAAGAAATTCTAGCCCCTCCTATGGAGACTTGGGGTTTCCCTGGCTAAGACATCACCTTCAGCCTTCAGAGGAGGCTCGTGAGACCACACACCCCTGCCCAGCACAGCCTCTAACAGAAGAGAATGCTATGGTTGAAGGACAGAGTGTGGTACAGACAACAGGAAGGAAGGTCGATGGTGGTCCCAGGAGTTCTGTGGACAGTGACTATTCAGCCAAGAGAAAGGGACAACTGAGCTGCTTATCTGAAACAACATTGTCACAGGTCTCACCTGGCATTCCAAAACGGTCTGACCCGACTCTACAGACTTCTAAACTCCTCTCACTTGCCTGACTCGGAGCCACAACCCTCCCGTAAAATTTAAGGAGAACAAAGATCCAACTTGGATGGAGGGCAACGGGTTGAGACAGTTTCCTTCCTACTGTTCTCTGTAACCCTAGTCCAACAATGCCAAATTAAACCTAGGTTCTTTTTCAATGGAGTTTTCTGAGAGGAAAGGGCAGACTTGTATTCCCCGAGACGGATATTTTAGACTAAAGTTATTACCGGGGCGGAGGGGTGGATTTCCCCTCCCTTTTCCTAATTCTAAACAAAACGTCCATCACTCATTCTAACACCAGCCTTTAAGAGCTGGAGACAAATGGAGTCTGAATATTCACGCCAGTGTGGTACAAATGAACTGTGATCTCAGGATGTTGGCTGCGCCGCTGACAGGGGGAAAGAGTAGTTTAATATCTTTGGCTGAAAACGCTTTCTTAAAGGATGGGGAAGGCCAACATTAATACCGAGTCCTGTTATTTAATAACTAAAAGTGATATATTGTGGATGGGGACATCCGAAGACTGGAGGAAAGTGTGTTCCTCTACTCCGTTGAATGCGACCTGAGTTTTGGGACTGAGTGCCAAAACACTGGGTATTGGGAAGTGAACTTTCCAAGAGCGTTTTTCTTTAAGATCTTCAAAGACTTCTCCCCATAAGTATTTATAACCATGATTTTTTTTAACTCCATTTCATCACAGATTTTTCCAAATTTATAAATGCAGGTGGTCGTTGATTTACAATGGCTGAATTTAGCGTTTCTTGACTTAACAATGGTGCAAAAGCCATGTGCATTCATTAGAAACTGTGTTTCAAGTCTTGTGTTTGGATCTGTTCCCAGGCTAGCAATATGGCGTCTGATACTCTAGCAATGCTGGGTACCACAGCGCCAGCCGGAACTGCCCATCATGAGATCAGACAGCTGATACGTGAGAGCACTTGACCCACTGACGCTCAGTAGGTCAGGTGAAGTGAATACATTTTCAATCTACACCAGCTTTATCAGGGTAACATAAATCAAGGAGAATTTACCTAAAGACATTTGTCTCAAAGAGAGAGTCCAGGGAACTTTTTAACTCACTTTCCCAGATAAACGATGAGTAGTTTACCAATTAAAGATGTAATTCCAAGTTGAGGGTGGTAAGGAAGGCTGTGGCTGCTATTAGCAGCAACTCCGGCAAACATTCATCAGCCGTGCTGCATCATTCATCCTACAGATACACATTGACTATGACCACCCCCATCCCAAGTGCTATGTTAAGTCAGGGTTAGCGATTCTAGTGTCCTTTCCTATGAAATGAACCTTTTTTAAAAAATGCAGTGCCGTGGAGAACTTGGTAAATTCAAACGTACGCAGTGACATAGACTGAGGTGTCTGGTAATCTTTATGTAGTTTTTTTGTTTTTTACCTCATCTTGACAAGGGGTCATAGTATTGTAAAAATTTTTTTACCCCTCATCTTGGCAAGCAGTCACAGTATTTTAAACCTCCTCACTCCCCCATCCAGCTATAATACTTCGTCATGTGGTTATAGGCACAGCATTGCAATGCACCACCTAGGTTTGTCATTCTTCTGAAGTCATTCTTTAGTGACATCTAATTGTTCCATGATTCGTTTCCATAATTCTGGGTTTTGTAGGGCACTTAAAGGAAAAAAAGAGAAACATGACAATAGTTTCAACAAACTGAAGTAAAAAGCCAAGTAAGGCTATCATGGCATTTGAATTGAATGTTCATTAAAAAAAAAAAAAAAAAAAAAAAATCAGAGAGGAGAAGCCAGAAGCAGACGCTCATGAAGGCATCTATCGGAGCTAAAGCCAGAGGACCTCTCACTGGGATAGGGGCCTGCCTGACTTCATGTCTGATGCCTTCCATTTAATATCATATCCTGTTTCTCAAATGAGGCCTCCGAAGTAACCGGCAAAGCCTAGATCTCCCCAGAAATGGACGCAGATGAACTCCGGTGATTTAGAGTCATGTCGAAAGCTAATTGAGCAAGCGAAGACATGGCCAAAGTGTGAAGTGTGGCCATTTGTTTTTTTAAGATTTTTAGAATGAACTCAGCTTATTTTCTCAAGCGTCCCCCACTTAGGTGAAATAATAAATCGGTTTGCCAACACACAAACGAACACAAACAAGAGATTCATTTTTACTTCATTAATAAACATCAAGTATGAAGTTTGCCCTCACAACATGCAAGCCAAACCCTCTGACAGGAAGCAGCTCCTGGTGGGAAGACTCCGCAGGTGCATATAAATCCTTCCAGGCTGTCCCATGACCATTTCATCACCGAGGTCCTTGCTCCTGTCTCCCTTGTCTCGTCCACTTACAGGTCTTGTGTAGCCAAGTATTATAGTTGAAAACGCACCATGGGACCAGGCTATCTGATTATTAATCCTGAGTCTACTATTAACTAGCTCTGTGACCTTGGGTGAATAACCCACTTCTCTGGGTTCGGATATTTCTGTATGAGGAGTGAGGACAGTAAAGATTGTTACGAGGACTTAACTTTGGTGTTTATAAACTTCATCTCTTGGCTAAACCAACGTTTCGGTCTAAGTTAAGCTTGTATGGGATCGATCATCATGAGTCCACTCTTGCGGCTTCTTGCTGAAGTGGGACTCGTGTTTGGTGAGTCAGTAGTGGAATACTGCATGCATAAGGAATCACAAACCAGCAACAACCGGAAGTACACGATGCCCCGAAAGCTGGCTTCCTTGCGCAGTATGTTTTGGGTGGTTTGCTTGTTTGTTTTTAATTTTGAATTTGAATGTTCCTGGGGATACATGTGTTTTCTATTTCTCTAAGCCAGTACTTCCAAAATATTTGCCTCTTTAAAAGCATTTGGTGTGTCATACCTAGTATAAATGAGTGATCACATAATATGCAAGTACTCCCAGGGTGAGCAGCAGTTTTCTGGATCACTGGAGCAGGAGGTGAGCTGAATGAGAAGTGAACCATGAGGTACTTTTTCTGGTGCTGTAACTGTAGGGTTCTGGTGAGGCCATCTGCCCCTATTTCTGTTCTGGAAGCTACCTAAGGGAAATAGGAACTAGACGCGTGGGATGAGTGCTCGCTGCGAAGCAAAGAAGTGTGTCGTTTAGTGCTTTATTTTTTTCAATAAATCTAATTCAGCCAATGTTTCCCTGCATCTATAACCACATAGAAAATTCTCAAGACTGAAAGGGGCTCTCAAAGTGCCAACATTGAACTGCTTCAGATCTGGTCAAGGCAAAGAGAAATTAGGAACTACCTCAGTAGCCAAGCTATGTAGTATTGAGTATCAAGAGCAACTTTGGCAGCTGCAGCAAGGCAGGTGCGAGAACGGGCTGGGTGTGATGACTCGTGCGTGTAATACTAGTACTTGGGAGGCAGAGGCGGGAAGATCGCTACAGGTTCCAAGCCAGCCTGGTCTGCAAAGCGAGCTCCATGCCAGCAGGGATGTAAAGTAAGGAGAGGGGGAGGGGTGTCCTGTGCTCATGATAAGAGTTGAGAGATGGCTCAGTGGTTAAGAGCACTTGACCGCTCTTTCAGAGGATCTGGGTTCAATTCCCAGTACCCACGTGGCAGCTCACAACTGTCTGAAATTTCAGTATCTGACACTTTCACACAAAATAAACATAGGCAAAAACACTGATACGCATAAAATAAAAATAGATAAATTATTCAAAGAAAATAGTCTGGGGGGCGGTACTGAGGGCTGTATTTATCTTTGAGGGTGGATGGTGAGGAGCAGTCTTGTGAGGGATACTGTCTACAGAAGATGGTGGCTCACTCAAGGGAGTCACCTCCTTTCTCAGCAACCCCTTGGACAGCTAAACCAATCACTAACCCTCCCAGTGATAGGTACTCTGCAGACCAGGAGTCTTAGGTGCCCAGCAGCTTCCAGACCTACCCAGCATCACTGAATGGAGACAGTAGTGAGCTCCAAGTTGCCCTGCTTCCAGTTTTAAGACATGTTTAGATGGCTCCTCCTGCTACCAAAGAAGAGTTAAGTGAGTTGAAGTGAGATAGCCTCTCCTTGCTAGGGTCATTTCAACAATTTACCCTCCCTCCTCCTCCTCCTCCTCCTCCTCCTCCTCCTTCTCCTCCTCCCTCTTCTCCTTTTTGGCTATGAAACATCTGTTTTTGAAATTTGACTAAGACCCTGACTTAAATCCATTTCACTCAAAAAAAATGGCAAGAGAACATCTTGTTTTCATGAATGTCCAGGGCCTGCGTGTCAACAAAGTAAAAGGTTGGTTTGCAGTGTTCAGAGCAGAAAAGCTGCTTGTGAGATATTCTGCCACAGGGATAAATTTATTACAAGCTGTCCTTTTGTTGGAATTAGGAAGCAAAGTTTGAAAGCACAGTGGACCAGCTTTGTTTAAATCAGCAAATTTCTTCTTGCTGGTGGGTGAGAAACCTGCTTTTAACTGTCAGAAAGCCATCCGAGTTGGATGAGTAGAGAGATGGCCTCTCTTTCCTGTCTCTTGCCCTCGTTGATATAGTAAATGGATTTCCGCTGTCAGCATAAATTCTAGCAGACGGTGTCCTGTGGGTCATAATCTTTAGGATCTGAAGTGGGACAGGAGATGAAAATACATCATTATCCTTCACAAGTGACTCCCCACCTCCCCACATTTTTAGAAGAGAGAAATGGAAAGGATTTGTGTTTATCTGCACTTAGAGAGCTATGCCTGGCATGCAACAGGTGTCATTCATATTTGATAGATGAGTGCGTACGCTAACGTTTACCCTCCCTTCATGAGTGCCTTCCTATATACAAATGGCTATCACCCAATGTTTAGAAAGCAGTCAGCATTCCCACTGCTTGCTCTCATGGCAGCTTGTGTTTTATTGACTACATAGATAGCCACCGTTGGCTATAAGCACGGTGGGGGAAAACAGGGTAGCTATTTATTTCTTATATCCATACCATAGTTTGTTTTGTATTGTTATGATAAAATACCATGGGCAGAAGCAGTTTGGAAGGAAGGGGTTACTGGGAGTATATATGCCAGGCCATAATCCACCATTAAAGGAAGTCTGGGCAGAAACACAGGACAGAAACCTGGAGGCAGGAGGGAAAGCAAAACCTGTAGAGAAATTCCCACCAGCTCGCTCTCTCAGCTTCACTTTCAGCTCTCTCCAAGGACCACCCACCCAGGGCTGGCACTGCCCGCAGTGGGCTGGGCCCTCTCACATCAATAATTAGTTGAGACATTGCCCCAAAGACTTGGCTACATCTAATCATATGGGGGCATTTTCTAAACTGGTTTCCCCCTTCCCAAAGGGCTCCAGCTTACGTCAAGTTGACACAAAATTAATCTCACATCACACGAAGTGTCTGGTACATGGCTGATATTATATATATATATATATATATATATATATATATATGTTTTTTGCCAACATTTTCCCTGAGACCACAATTAGAGACTCTCAATCACTCTTGATTATAACTTGGTTCAAACACGATGGGGAAGACAATGGAACTTATAACTCAAGGGACTATATAAAGACTTTGTATATGATGACACATTCATCTAACCATACACTGCATCCATAACAGATGCCTACTGAAAATCATGGTAGGATCAGTAGTCAAACCTATCTTTATTTTCTCAACTTAAACTTGTCGGACTGTATCTGTCATTCAGGCTAGAATTGATGTTATAGCATAGCAGTAGCTTCAGACTGAATAAAAAACATTATGCACTATATTTGCCTTTGCTTGTATGTATGTATGTATGTATGTATGTATGTATGTATGCATGCATGTATGTGTGTGTGCCACATATGTACTCAGTGCCTGAAGAAGTCAGAAGAGGTCACTGGATCCCCTGAAACTAGTGTTACAAGCTATTGTTAGCCACCATGTGGGCTATGGAGCGAAACAAGGGTCCTCTGCAAAAGCACCCAGTGCTCTTAACTGCTGAGTCCTCCCTTCAGCCCAGTTTCAGATTTTTTTTTTTAACAATCTCTCAAACAATTAACTCACTGTCAGAATGGGACTGGATCTATGAAACTTTATCATTTTCAAGAAATCCCGGCTTACCAGACTACTTGCTAGAGGCAGTCAGTCAGATGCGTTGGTACCTGACGAGCACATGGCTTAACGTCTACCTTCTTTTGTCCAGTGGTGACACTGCCCCTTGAGAGGGAACAGGCTGGGCACTCCCTCCATTTCATTTTTTTGGTGCTTGGGGTAAGCAGGGTTGACACTGGAATGATCTGTGAGTTCTGATAGTTCCCAAGAGAAATGCTGGTTTGTTTACAAGAGGTAAAATTCCACAATAGTTTTATTATTGTTGTTATTTGTCTAATTGAAAGCATTCCCAAAGAAACAAAAGTGGATTCAGGATAAATATTGGGGGAGGAAAGAAAAATAATACTCCGAATTCTGACCAGTTCTATTTTAATAGGTCAAGTTGACTGCCAGCTGGCCGCAGGGCTGACTACTTGTAATCTATACTTTTGGTAGGCCACATGTAGTTCTTGGAACTGTTTATGTTAAGCCGCTGAAATTTAATTATTCTAAAATTGGCAGGGCTCTCTTTGATTACTTAATTCAAAATTGCTTAGTCATCTTTCTGGGGAGTGGGGACAGCTTTTGTTTAAGTGTGAATAATTGAAAAATGCAAACGGGACCCCCAAAAGGTTTTAAGTCAGGTAGAAAAGTAAGAAATGACCTATTTAAAAATAATTTTTTTCATGCTCTTTAGCAAGTGGTGCCACAGACCACCGAGGTGCTCGTCAAATCAAAAATCCTCAATTATAAGTCCTTTCTCCTCTTTCCTTGTGGATTTCGTCAGAAGCCAAACCTGCCGTGGCTTCTTAGGTTGTGTTCTGATCCTACAGTTTGCAAAGCAGGGGCTCTCTACCAAGAAAACAGAAAAAGAATCAGCCATGAACAAAACTTTCTTGTTCTCAGATCAGCTTGTTACTGCAAGCTGGGTGTCACAGAGAACCCTCCCTCTTTGGACTCTTGGGTTTGAAGGTGGATCTGGTCCTCCTGGGAGCTCCTTACCTTTCAAATGCAGAGCAACTTTAGGGCCTATGAGGAAACAGGAGAGCTCTCTGTCATTCCTCCCGGAACTTTAAAGCTAGGTGGCTCCCCAAGTCTCCATTTTATTCCTGGGTATGCTCTTCTGACCTAGGCTGGGGTTCCTAAGAAAGATGGTGAGAAAAGATAGTTCTGTGGCCACTGACTAGTGAACCCTGGCCCCGGGGAGAGAAGTCCCCTAGGCAAACATTCAGAACCAAGCCTTCTGTTTCTAATTACTGAGCGTGGCTAGAGAGCAACATCGGGCTACACTTTTTTTTTTCAGACTGATGGAAGCATTTAAATGAGCTCCCAATGTCAATGTTTTCTAATTATGATGGAGGAGTGGCATCTCCAAAGGCCATGGGCACTTGAGGACTTTCTGTCTCATCTTTCCTTACAGATGTCTTCTTTTTCTTTGATATCCTCCCTCCACCGATACAGATGTTTATCTACACTCTCCTTCCCGAAACGAGAACGCCCTTCTCTCCAACACAAGGTTATTCCTCTATGGAGGAAAAAAACCTATAGCTATAATCAAATATAAAACAGAACTCCATTCCACCACCACCACCAACCCCCCTGGTCACAAAGAGTTACATTAAAGGTGTGGCCTTTAGATAAAGGCTTCACAAAGTTTGTCTGGGTGCCAGTTAGCACCAACGAGCAAGCAATGCCCTGTAGCTCATCGCAATCTAACGAGCACAAAGCAGACGCTGAGTAAAAGAAAAATAATTGGTTAAGAACTTCAAGGGGTAACCACCTGAAGGAACCCACCATCTTTCAGAAAAGACTGACATATACCTAAGTGACCTGCACGCTGTACACAACGGGTATGGTAGGGATATGTCACTGGATCAACTCTGGACTCAAGTCAATGAGGATGTTGGTCTTAAGAAAGCCCCCAGTTTCTTTTGTAAGGAAGTCTAGCTATTCCGCACTAATGGAGTAGCTAGACCTGCTGTCTGTCTGGAAGGCTCCTGTGAAAAGAAGAAAGCCCTTTCCAAATCATTTCATCTGTCAATGTTTACGCTCGACGGACATGACTATTGTGTCTGAAGGACGTAATGGGTCAAGCCTGTTGGTTAGGTTTAGCGCTTTCCGTTTTAGATTATAAATTCCTCAAAGACAGTTTCTGTTGGCTTCATAGTCACAGAGATGCGTTTGACCATCAAGACTGCATCAAAACCAAAAGAAATAAAAAGGAAAGGAAAGGTATGCCCCTAGGTATGGTGGAGGAGAAAGTTTACTGTAGCTAAAGGGAGTACACAGCAAAGTCAGGAACATCTGGGAGAGTCCAGAGTGGTCATGACCCTGAGCCGTGTGAGAAGGGGTGCATAGGGAGAGGGGAGAGAGGGAAGCCAGGCGCAGCATCTGGGAGGCCAAAGGTACAAAATGTTTGGAGTATACAGGGAAGAGCATCTTGAGAAGGACATCCTAGCCCCTGGGCTGGAGAGTTCAGGGTAGAAGATATAGCAAGCCAGCCACACCCTATAACGGGTAGGGACTGAGGGATGCTGGGAGACCCTGGAGGCCTGTCTGCTTGATATGTTAAATAGGTACCTCACCCCTTTGTCCCAGGTTTGAAACTTAACAATGACAAGCAGAAGTTGAAACACACACTAAGAAGTAATTAATGTGTGATCAAGATACAAACAGTTCTTAGCACAAAAAAAAAAAAAAAAAAAAAAAAAGAAAGAAAAGAAAAACCCACAAACAAAACAAAAACAAAAAACCACTGCCCTAAACAAGACACATCTGGGATACACCTTGGACTTGTTCCTGGTGACATGAATGGCTCTGCACCCTGTCATTCTCCCAACCTGGCTCTGAATCAGGTATTTGGCCACCAAACTGTAGTGTTCTGGAGTAAACCAAGCAGACTCAGCAGACATGAGTAAGCCAGCAAGTAAAATTATCATATATAACAGACAAGCGTCTCAGAACCTTCTGATCTTTATTTCCAAGTAAACCAATCTGGGACCTTGTCACTCAGTTTATTCAGGTGACGCACTGGCCTTTCTTTGGAATTCACCAATCATTTCACTGTCTTAGTTACAAGTGCCTTATCAGGCAATGCTGCCCCACCCAAAGACGGTCCACAGGACTACAGAGAGCGCGCTAATGGGGAAATCTAGGGAATTCTTCTGCTTCTAGGTGAGGATCTCTAGTCACACCCCACATTTTATTAATGCTTCTGGATATGTGTATATGTGTTACATGTGTGCACGAGTGGGTCCATGTGTTCACGTGGAGGCCAGAGACAGCCTCAGGTGTCGTTTTTCTCTGTACCCTCCTACCTTGGTGTTTTTGAGGCAGAGCCTCTCATCGGGGTCTAGGCTCACAGGAAGCCTCAGTGTCTCACTGTAACTCTGGTCATCCTGGAGCTTAACACATAGACCAGGCTGACCTCAAGCTCACAGAGATCTACCTTCCTCTCTGCCTCTCAAGTGCTGCGATTAAAAACGTGGGTCATTACACCAGTTTAATTATCTGAAGTTTTCTGCAGCCTCTAAACACATGTGATTTGTGAGCACTTGAAATGGGATTAGTGAAGCTGGCGAACTTGATTCTTAATGTCAATGTATTTTGATTTATTTAAATTTAAGTGAACTGACCACACAACACAGACTTACATAGTTAAAAAAATCTTTTTGACTTTAACTTTACACAAATGGCCATATCATCTGTTCTAATTTTGTCATTGTTATAACAAAATACCCAGCAAATGCAACTTATGAAAGGAAAGGTTTATTTTGACTCCGTTTAACGAGGGATGTCGTCCATCATGACAGGGAAGTCATAATGGCGGAAAAAGCAGGCGGCGGTGGCTGATTGTACTGTGTCTGCAGTCAGGAAGCAGAGAGTGGACTACAGAGCTGCCAATCAAACCTCAAGTCCCACCCCCGTGAATATGTCCTCCCTCAAGGCTCCGCCCCCTAAGTCTTCCACAACTTTCCAAAAGAGCCCTAGCAGCTGGGAGAAGTGGTCAGAATACAGTAGCCTAAGGAGGACATTTCACATTCAAACCACAGACCTCTCTACTCTTTCTTGGGATGGGCGTTCACCTCTCAGCACACCTCTCATTTGCAAGCACCTAATCTGTGAGAATCTTTGAATCATTCTATCGGAGTGAGCTCTTTCTTGACAGCTGAATTGTGTGTGGTAATTGTGCGCATGCTTCTGTTATTAACAACCACATTCGGAGGGGACATTCAGACTTTTTCTCTGTTTTAGCTAATCTGTATATTAATTTAAAGCACATGGGTGTAGTCAGTAGAGAACCTCTGTCTTTGCCATAGGGCTCACCTCTAACATTGACTTTTTCTGGAGTCCAAGGAAACATTAGTCCCCATGGGCTGAGTCTTACTTGGTATTAACATGTCTCTTTCAGTCTGTCTCCCCTTAAGGATATTAAGGAAAAGCAACTCAACTTTTACAGGGGACCAGATGCATGGCTTTCTACATGTTCCCTTCTATACAACTTTCAGGTTGGCCCAGGGATTAGTCCAATATCTGTCCTGGGTTCTTAGGCGCTGTGATTCAAAAGCTAATGCCAAGTTTACCTATCTCTCCATGTCATTTCTTGAAACGGGGTTGAATTTCCCCTTTGTACTTGGGAAGAGCAAACATGATAATTGCAGAGATTTGAGAAACAGACAGTGTTACTATTCATGGTGACACTTCAAGATGCCACTTAGAGTCATTAAACGTGTTGTCTTCACAAGTGTTCCTCTCCAAAGCTAGGAGATACAAACAGCATCATTTCACAGTCACACACTGGCCAACTTCCAGAAGGTAGAAGAGAGGTTGCAAAGTACTCTTGGCCTTGAGTCCTGTGTGATGGTGGAAGGTGGGTCTTCTGCTTCACAGACGAGAGTGGAGATGGAGAAAAGGTGCTTTTTAATAGACTGCACAGTGAGAAAGGGCAAAGCAGGTCACAGCCTGGCACCCTCTTAGAGGTCTTTTTGCTTTGAAGCAAGTGGTTAGAGAGAAGAAAGAAATTGAGAGAGCAAGCATCCTTGGACTGGCCGTTTGGAGTCTTACCGGTGCGTTGCAGGTCTGGAAACATGTGCTTGGACGACTGAGCGTATTCTTTAAGTAGCACAGATTTTTGGAACAAGGTGGTAAAGGTTGAGAGAGAGTTAAGTCCTAACTGTTCATTACAGTTTGTTTATTTGTTTTTTGAGTCCCAAAAGAACTCTTCGGTTTGCAAAGGAGCAGAGCAAGTTGATGAATTGATTTTTTTTTCTTTTTAAGAACAAAAGTTCGTTTTCTACAGTCATAAAGAAAACACTGTCTGATTTACTGGGGAACTACTGCATGGGCGTTTACATAACTTCTGAGATTCGTATGTAATCAAGTACCACGGCCTTTGATTCACTCTGTAAACACTACGGTTAATAAAGTGCAGAGAGGGATGAATCGAGAATAGGACTATGTTCCCTGTACTATGATGCACTGCAGCATAAAGAGGCATTGAGGAAAATGAGGCACAATCCTTGAGCGCCTGCTACGGGCCAGACATGAAGGGTTTGTTTTCATACGACAAAATTATTCTTCAGTGGGCTCGGGAGTGAAAACGCATGAGAAGCAAAATATCAATAAAGTACTAAATGCCACTTAAGGAAAATGACTCCTGAGCGATGGAAATGATAAGGTTATTAATAGTTGAAGTGAGTTATGGATCCTCATTTGGGCCTCATGATGGAGAGGTGATTTGAGTCAGGAATTGATGACTGGATAGGAAGGAGAGAAAGGGAGCTTAGTGCAGGTGGGTGGGGGTAGAGCTAGCAAATACATACTGTGAGAAAGACGTAAAATGCATTTGAAAGCTAATCAGATGCACATTTTTAAATCTCCGGTGCACTGTCAGCTTAAAAGAAGGATTAGTGATGTCTGCATCCCTTAAAAAAGCCTACTTTAAATAATTAATACTTAAAAGAGAAACACTGGGTGTGCCATGCTTAGTATGCCATCATTGCTATGATGATTCCACAGGAGACTGGGAATAAGGCCACAGCGTTCTACGGAGTAAGATGAGTCTTTGAATGTTATCTGGTCCAACTATCTCACTCCTGGAGAAGAAAAGCTCAGAGAGCTTGTTTTATTCTGTTTTTTTTTTTTTTTTGTTTTGTTTTGTTTTGTTTCCAATCTCCTAAGTTCAGGGCCCTGTTAAGCAGAAGTTCATAACGTTAGAGAACTGGACTAAGTAGAGATACTCTGAGGAGCAATGAAGGAGAACCTACGGGGATGTATTACAACCAGAAACCACTCGATATCTGTCTGGCGAGGACAAGCGTTACTGAGTTGCAGCGATGGCCCAGCTGATAAATCCTTAGAATAGACGAAATATGCCCCTGACTTTCTCCCATGAAGCCCTGAATTGTGAGAACAAATACAGACAGTCCGTGATAGGCATGACCAAGGTTGGAGTGGATAGTAGGTCTGCCTGTATGAGTCTATTTCCTTCTGCTTTAACAAGATGTATGGGGATAGATGTTTATAAAGAAGGAGCTGGCTTTTTCTCAGTGAAGACATCATGGTGGATGGCATCACAATGGCCGGAACACCTGTAGGTGAAGATCTTCTAGCCTAGCAAGCTCTAGCTCTAGTTGGCAAGCTTCTAGCCAACCCCTAGCAGTGTATTTTATTCTTTAGATATAAACTTCAGCTATTCAAATGATAGGGTATGAAGATTCTTAGATGTTTTAAAAATCACGATTTTGAAAACTGGAAACAACAATTAATTGTTCCTCCATTGAATCTCAAGGAGGAACATGGCAGGAATCTGGAAACACTGAGAAATATGTTTGCTTGTTTTGCTGTGGTATGATTCTAAAATATACTGTCGTAAGTGAACAAATGCCTTTTGCTTTTTCAATTAAAAAATGAACTTCAATATCTAACCTGCACACACACACACACACACACACACACACACACACACACACTACAAAAGAATGTTTTCTTAGTTAAAAGATACTAATCAGAAATTAAGCTTGAGTTTTCTGAGGAAAAGAATCAAATTCGATTGACTGGATATAGATATACTTTCATTCCCAACCTTGAGAAGGAGATGAAGAAACAAAATTGGGCAGAAGAATGGGGATCTCTGAGTTACAGACCAGCTATGTGGGGGGAGGAAGAAGGAGAGGGAGAGGGAGAGGGAGAGGGAGAGGGAGAGGGAGGGAGAGCGAGAGAGAGAGAGAGAGAGAGAGAGAGAGAGAGAGAGAGAGAGAGAACGAACAGAAAGGAAGGGGAAGAGGGAGAGGAGGAGGAGGAGGAGGAGGAAGAACACACACACAAAACTTTCCCCCACACCTTTTAGAACTGCAGGAAGAGGAAAGGGAAGCTGGGAGACCCTGAGGAGCTGGTGAGCTGTGGAGGAAAGGACTCAGGTCCTTTCCTTCCTCTCACCTGGACCATGAGCTCTCTAGTCCCTTTAGGCAAGGAAAAGGGCAGCATGTTCATGCTCTCTGAAACCCACAGCACTGAACCCAACATCAGAAACCTTACCAGAAAGGCCAATACAGTCCTGGGTAAAGCTATATCTATCTTTGCTAATACTGTTTATTTGTAAACCAAAGGCGTCCCGTCATAGTTCTCTGAACAGTGTGATAGTAGTTCCTGCCCCACACTTAGATCTCCCTAAGATTTGCCAGGAATTTCTGCCCATGCGTGGACACCTCCTTTGGCCCGCTTTCTCCTCCTGTGTTCTGTCTAACTTGTGACACCCAAAAGCTTCGTGGTTGCTAACTACTCTCTGCCTGGATTTCCCCACTCTGAGTGCTTTGAGTTACTTCCTAACCAATTGTACTGTTCAGTATTCAGCACTGGCTGGGGGAAGGGGAGGAAATGAGGCTTTACTATCCGGGGACATGTGTGCTGCTTTAAGTCAGGGAATCGCTTAAGATTCTAGCCAGACATAGTTTCTCCTACACAGGAATAGTGTGATATAAGGGTGTCTTGCATTAAGACCAGCTAAGAGCCATTTTCACAAATGCACCTCTCTGCCAAATAACACACACATACACACAGACACACACACATACAAACACATAGCACACAAACACATACACACATACACACACAAACATATAACACACATACACAAATACACACATAAACACACATACACACACATACAAACACATAGCACACAGACACACGCATACAAACACATAGCACATAGACACATACATACAAACACATACACACATACACATACAAACATATAACACACATACACAAATACACACATAAACACACAAATACACACACAAACACATAGCACACAGGCACACACATACAAACACATACACACAAACATATAACACACATACACAAATACACACATAAACATACATACACACACATACAAACACATAGCACACAGACATACACATACAAACACATACACACATACAAACACATACAAACACATACACACATACAAACACATACACACATATACACACAAACATATAACACACATACACAAATACACACATAAACACACATACACACATAAGCACAGATGCATAGATGCACACATACACAAACACACATAAATCCAGAACAACCCAGAGTCATACTCACAATGCACAAATGTGTTTTTCTTTCCACCAGATGTCCACAGAACATAATCCACAAAGGCACTGGTCTAGAGCTGCCTGAAGGAATACATTTTTGTGGTCCATTATTCCCCACTGTGTCCGCAGGTACATACTTAGTCTACACCCAAATCACAAGTAGTTTTTCTATGGTTAGGAAAGGAAGCTGGCATCTACGTAAGTAATAAAAGGTAGGGAGTAGGGCGGCAGATTGAAGAAAGAATTGGCAGGGGTCAAGGCAGCAAGGATGTTCAGCCACATTAAATACGCGGGGCTGTCAGCTCCTGTCCTGTACCTGACTGCGTACTGCTATCTCTACAAAGCAGGGCTCAGGGCTCCTTGTTCGCTGCTCTCTAACCCTTCCAAGACACAGGTATGAGCATAGCTCTGGAACCTGCCAAGCAGCAAATGTCTGCTTAGGTTTGAGAGGCAGGAGCACTTACCACCTCCGAGAGGGCTTTCCCCACATTGAAACAGTAAAGAATGGTTTGCCTATAGGCAGAACTCTTTCTCTCATAGCTATTGCTATAGTTATAAGAGGTGGTTTATGCAACAAAACCAATATGTATATGCATATGCATGTGTATATAAATATATACAGGATCAGTGTGATATGAGGGTGTCCTATAACACACACAAACACATGAATATGCATGCATGTACATAAACACATGCAAACACAAAACACATACATCCATACACACACACAAACACACACATACACACACACACATCCATACACACACACATGCACACATACACACATCCATACACACACACATACACACACACACATCCATACACACACACACACACACACACGCATCCATACACACACACAAACACAAAACATATATCCATACACACACACACACACACACACACATACACACACATATCCATACACACACACATACGCACACAAACACACACACAGGAGAAAATAGAATTTCCCTGTCTTACTTTACCAGCTTGGTCTACTGCTCCCATGGCTGCTTGGTCAGAGCATCGGAAGAAGAAAGCTTTTCAGACAGTCTCATAGAAGCCTCCAGATCACTTTTACTTTTTATTTTAATAATTAGAGAGAGTTCAGACTAGAAAATGTGTAGGGATGTTGGTGAGAAGAGAGCGTTTTATTTTCCTCTCTGAAACAGGTTTCCACTCTCCAGCTGGATTTGAACTCACAATCCTCTTGCCTCAGTTTCCCAAGTCCTTATGATTGCAAGTGTGCTCTGACACATCTGGTCTGAGGAATATCTTTCCTCTGGGTGAAATGCAAAAAGAAAACCTTGTTTCTTCCATGACTAGAAAGTATTGGGAACCCTCTTGTCAGAGGGAAACAAAACAATCGAGATTTTTAAACTTCCAATAAAAACCCAAATCCAAGTTTCTAAAGATGCATAAAGACTTTAATACCCCAGAGGATGCGAAAAGTGTGAAAAAAATTTCAAACATTGCATGGTTTTATTTTTGCTGGCTGAGATTTGATTTTTGTTTTTATGCGCTATTAAAGTGGTGAGGGCGAAACCTTCTTCGCCAATTTATTTCAGATTCTTTTCTTTTCTTCTGAAATCTTTTTTTCCAAACAAAGATGCCATCCCGTGATGGCTCTGGGGTTCGCCACACCGATTTTCTCGCTCTGGACAAATGCTCGGCTCATCTGCGTAGAAGGCACTGGAAAATGTTTTTGTGAGCTGAGTGCAGCCGAGCGGGTACCTAGGAATCCAGAGGAAGTGGAAGCCTCCTGCTCTGCACAGGAAACGATCTTCCAGAGCGCCTTAAATGCCAGACTCCAGGCCAGTTTAACTAACCACTGACAGCTCTGTAAACAAAGCAGGGGCAGGAGCCCTCTTCCCCTTTCCTGGGAGTCATCTTGGGTTTGGGGGCCGAAGGGAGATTCTGGAACATTTGACTGCATGGCACAGATACACAGCAGAAGCAGGCCCTGCATCTGAAGAGCTGGAAATTTCTTCCAGAGTCAAAGTCATCTCAGAGGAGGTAGGAAAGGGTCAAATGGTTGGATTACATCTGGAGAGAGCTGGGATTTTTGAGCTCTGAAGACAACTTGATCAAAACTTAGCTGCCTTCTGAAATACTGCTTCCTGGAGATTTTTTTTTTCTCCCATGATTTCTGCATACTTTAAAAAAAGAAAACCAGTGCTAACTAACTTCCAGAATATGCAAACGATGCCTGCGTGCAGTGTTGTTTGATTTCTCCTTTCCTCTGTCTGCCCTCCTCCAACACACATTTCTTTTCTCGCCCGTTCTCCTCTCTGGTTTTATCTCTCTGTCTGCATTGTTCTTTGTCCATTTGGGTGTAAGTGTTGTCTGGAGTCGTTCCGAGGTCCTGTTAGCAATATTTTTGTCTCCTGAGATTTCTTCTTAGTTTTTAAATGTAATCTGTGTTCTTACTTATTTTAATAGTTTTAAGAATGAAGGTGCACTCTGTGTGAGGTCAGAAATTGACCACCGGCTGGCTTAGTAGGATTCTAAGGTATTTTTCTTAAAAATAAAGAAGAGACAATGGGGTGAGAGGGGAAAGGCTAATACAGGGGCTCATGACTCCTTGTGATCCTGACTCCGCCTCTTTCCTTTAGATCGAGATATTATCTGGGCTCCCTAAACCCGAAACCTCACTATGGATGATTTTGAACGTCGCAGAGAACTCAGGAGGCAAAAGAGGGAGGAGATGCGGCTGGAGGCAGAGAGGTAAGGGTCCGGCTTGACAGATACTCACATTATCAGCAACTTTGTTTTCTGATCACAATGACTGTGCCCTCTGAAGGTCCTAATGTGGCCAGATTGCACATCAAGCTATTTATAAAAATAGTTATGGATGTAAATATTTTTCCTGTTAAAAGTCTAAATTTTGCATTTAAAAAAGAGAAAACACATTTCAAGAAAAATGGAGATCCAGAGAAGAATCAGATAATCGCATATTTATTTACCAAGGCTGGGCATTGTAGAATTTGTAATGGTAAAAAAATAATGCATGAAAGGCTTAAAGTCACTTATAATACTGAAGTGACAGAAACACCCCATGTTAGCTATCAGAAGCCATGTAGCAAGCCCCAGACGAGGCTTATTTTAGGTTTGATTCTTATTAGGAAAATACCCCCACCTGGTCATCTTCACCGGGAAGGTTTCTACGGATGGCCTGAGTACGGGGAGGGTGTGGCTGCAGTTGGAAGCTGTTGTAATGTGTGAGGAAGCCTCTGAGGTGGTGACTTAGGGGACAGGTTGGAGAAATGAAGCATTGACATGTGACATAGAGGGTGGAAATGCATACCTTAACATTCAGGCCTCAGACCAAAGGACAGTGGCCTCTAATGTGGCTTAGACCAGTGGTTTAAGGAAAGCGTACCAAGTAATCACAGGGAGAAAACTGCCCCATAGCTTTGCATGCCAGTAATTTCAGTACGCAGATGCAAAGAATGGTGGGTACAAATGACCCTATCGCAGCCCTGCGGTATGAAACTGAAGACCTAAACGTGTAACAAAAAGTGCCAGGGACTCAACTCTACTACCTACTGACTTGTATGAAGAATCCAAAAGAAAGCGAGACTCTGGCCTTGGATGAACGCGGCCATTGGTGGGGTGTCTACACATGTGCTCATTGTGCTATGGGCTAAGGATCACATCATGGCTCTGCCCCTTGGGAGCCATGTGGCTCTAAGCAAGTGACTGCTCTCTAAGTCACAGCTGTCTTATATAAAATCGGCATAATATCTACACAGTTTTTGTGGTTGTCATGAAGATGATTAAGCTTTATAAATGACCTTAGCCTGTAGCTGACACATTGGGGGCATAACTAATACTGTTATTATTATTAATTATTATTAATGACAACCCGATCTAAGTAATAAACAACAGCTATGAAGCTGGGACTAAATATGAATGCCAAGAGAAGGAAGACTATCGTCACCCTCAGATTAAACCACTGACGGAAGAGTTTTGTTGGGAGTTAACGGTGAGCTGTGGAAGAAGAAATTGTGGAGATAAGTGAAATGGAAGCTGTCTAGAACAGAAGAGGGGATAGAATAAAAGGAGAGAGGGAGGGAGGAGAGAGGGGAATGCATCCAACATAGAAGATGCATCTATCCAAATTTAAAATAATAGTTAATAAATAAAACTTTAAAGCACACAAAACTAAGGAAATGGTTGCCAGGAGCTGGAGAGGAGAGAAGGAGGAGCACACAGGCCAAGCATGGGATGTTAGGCCTGCAAAACCACCTGTGAGATAGTATGATGGCAGATGCATGCCATCAGACTGGAACTCAATACAGATTATGGAATCAGAGTGCAGTGATGTGTGAATACTTTCGTCATCCACAGTAACAAGTACAGCACTGTGAGGGATGCTCATCATGGCAGAGGCTGTGGCTGGGGAGGGGACAGGGAGAGCATGGGGATATTGTCATTTCCACTTAACTTTTCCCAGAACCTAAGATTGCCATGAGGAATACAGTTCATCAATAGAAATGGTGGGTGGGGTCAGGGAGGCTGACTGGGTGAGAAAACAAGGCAAGCAAAGCTCAGGGGGGAAAGAATATGTTGCAGGGAGCTTGAGAGAAGGGTATCTTAGGACCCTCACAAGGGAGCTACACGGAATGAGAGTATGGTGGTAAAAGTTAGGTACAGTGGACTGAGATATAGTGACACTGATAGATTGGTATTACCCATACGGTCATGGGAGCCTGACTCAGAGCAGTCACTTGGAGGAAAGAGATCCCATGTGGCAATTAGGAAGCCTGTCAGGAGCAGGGAAAGCTCTAAGTCTGAAGACTGTAAGCTCCGGTTCTGAATGACTATAGAGTAAATTAGCCTAAGACAGAGCGGTCCCAAGGGCCAGAGCTACCAGCGGTTCATCTGTCTTCACACATTTTTATCACCAAGAAAAGTCTTATCTCTAGTAGGAAAAGGTGAGAAGACTCTATTCTTAGCCATCGTGGGTGGTCATAGTGTTGAATTTCAGGGAGAAACCATGTCAACATGGGGATTTCCCCAGATGTTAAGAAGATAGGGAACTTGGATTTTTATCTAGAAAGAAGAGAAAATCTTATAAGAAACATCCATTGGGACAAACCCACTGTCATGGCAATAAAAAAGCTGAAAGGAGTAAGAGGTCATAAAGACATAATGGAAATGTATCACACGGGGAGTAAAATAGCAGAGAAATGGAGAAGACCTGGGGAAGGATTAGACCTGAAATTGAGAGGACGTTGAAGACATAGGCACCGTTTAGGCAGGAAGAACACACCTCCTACCTACTCTGCCTAACGCAGTGCTACTTACCGGCCTTGGGTTCTCCTGGATTCTTGAGCAGAACTGACCAGGACTAAGCGTCTGACCAGATGGGAGAGAGGAAGGTGATCAGCAGGTAGACACTTCTGTATCTCAAAGGACTGTAGGAGCCGATAGCACAGAAAACAGAGCAACAGAGGAGGAGCCTGACGAATGCTGGGGCTAGAGGGATGCTGGGAGTGGAGAGTAAGCACCACGGTAGACAGGGTTCTACATCAACAGGCAGTGAGAGAAACATCTCACAGTGGTTTAAGCCAGACCGTGCCTTGGAGTGAATGAGCCTCATTTTCTCACAGCCAGAACTCTAAGAATTGACCAAACAGCCGCCCCATTCATGCTTTCCAGGGCGGTGGTGATGTGTGAACAAGGATTTATCTTCTGTTAATGTCGGTCGTAAAAAGCCTGTGCACCAAAGCTTAATTAGGTTCCCTTAATAACCTAATACAAATATATACAAATTTATCCAATTATTGTTTAACCAACATCTCTGTCTACATCTCTGCTTGTGCTTAACAATGGCCCTATGTTTGTGCTGGTTTTCCCTGTTCGTGTTTCAAGGGGCACTGTATAGGTCTGCTGTGCTGGAATTAGGTCAACCCCATTAGCATTTGGTAAGATGATCATTCATAGCAGTAGTGAAAGTTAGACTTTACGGTCCAGCTCGCCTTCATGGCAAGTTCAGGGTGTGTCCAGGAAACAGATGGCCAAACCAGGAATCAAGGGCTATCTAAAATCATAGTTTGGATCTGAGGACAAAGGGCATGTAAGACCCTAGGCTAGTCCCTTCCTCTTCCTTTAACTCCAGACCCTGGCTTCCTTTGTCACAGGAATGAGTGTTTTCTCAGGGGAAATAGAGGTTATTTCCTCTTGCTTTTGGAATTGTCTACTTCTGTTTGCAATAGATCGGATATTGCTTGATTTGAAGTCAAATAAGGAATACTGAATCTTACATTTAAAAAAAAAAAAAAAGGTAGTTCTAAGGTCCTGTAAAATATGCCTAAGGCCAGGCAAGGGAAGACGTAAATGTCAACTGGATATGGAGAACAAAAAGAAGTCATGCCAGATCTGGAATGGCGGTAGAATAAATGCAGATAGAGTTGATCCAAGGGTCAAGGCTACAGATGCATTCATCTGTTCTCAACACATTTTTATCAGACATCTATTTCGTTCCATGCTCTGTTCAGGGCAGAGGACTGGGCATTTTCTTCGGGATTGGAATGCTTGACCAGCAGACTCAGGCTGTAGGCTCAACCTCCAGCACCATAAAAATAGATAAATGAAGTGTTATACTACAACAAATGCACGTATACATATAGAAAGAGAATCCATAAACAGCAAGGTTCCACACAGACCCGTAGAGACCAACAGCCACCTGTAGGGATAGTGTGCCAGGAGTCAGGAAGTCAGATTAGATGAGAGAGATCTTGATCAAAAGCATAAGAAAGACACTTCGGTTGGCAGAAGGGAATCTGTGCATAGCCAGAGAAAATTCTTAATGTAATGTTTCTGAGCAAAAAGGCATTGTTTGTATGCATTTCAAGTTCAATTGCGTTTTAGTCAGTTGCCTGTGTGAGCAATAAATGAGTAAATAAATTCTTACTTTTGCTGCTTTTATTCTCCACTAACCCCACGGGAATAAACAGTTACCCGCATCTATTCTGCTTCTCTGTTTCTGGGTTTTACTACACACACACACACACACACACACACACACACACACACACACTCCACTGGTGTCTCTGGGCATCGTGCTCATCATCACAAATCTGGAGCCACCAGCTTCTGCGTCACTTCCTTTGCCCCTCCCTGGACTTACTGTGCGGACTGTGGGCACACAGGCATTTACGGAAGGATCTGTACATTTGCAGAGCCATCTGTACTTTGGTACAGAGATGATCCAGACCTTTGAAATGTATCCAGTAAATGTGAACCAATAACCACACAGCAGTAAACATAGCGGGAAGGCACAAGCAGATTCATACACAGGTTTATAGGTGGATGTGTATGTTCTATAACAATAGCTCTCAACCTATGGGTTGTAATTCCTTTGGGGATTGAAAAATCCTTTCACAGGGGTCGCATATCAGATATCCTGCACATCAGATATTTACCTAATGATTCATAACAGTCGCAAAATTACAATTATAAAGTGGCAATGAAATAATCTCATGGTTGGGGGTCCCCACAACATGAGGAACTGTTTTAAAAGGGCACAGCCTTAGGAAGGTTGAGAACCATTGTTCTATGTAAAGGAAGGAACACTAAGTGGTATCAGTGTCAAAGCGTAGCAGCTATGGCATTGGGCTTTGCTGTTAGATCTGTGGTCTCGATCCTAGGTCTATCAGCCCTCAATGGCCGAGCACTGTTAGGATGGGTAATCTTCCAAATATCCTGCTTGCCCCTGTATAACATGAGGGCCGATGAAAGTATCTGTTTCATAGATTCTTACAGGATGAGAAGAGGTAAGGAAGCATTAACATAGTGCTTAGCATTTTATGTCAGTAGGCATTGCCGTCAAAAAATTATTAGCTAATTCGATTTTCTGCAACACACAACCTAAAAAATTAAAATTATAACTGACTTTTATACATCTCGGAGAATGCGAGCACCCTGAACTAGGAAGCCGGAGTTTGCTATTTCATGAAGAATGATGAGTGGGTTTGATGTGCGTCCAGGTTCTATCAGACAGAAGAGGCAACCTGAGCTCACTCTGAGCCGTTCTTTCACATTTAGCGGACACGATTCTGAGCTCCCTTGTCTTCTCCCGAGAAGCGAGCCTCGGTGGTGCTTCTATCTGCGAGCAGGTCTTTGGTAGCCACACTTTGTGTCAGGCTTCCTCTGCACCAAGCAGAGAGCCAGGGCTCTCACTTTCCAAGTTATGAACTCGCTACACTCCCGGCATGCGCTTTCCACACCCAGCGGCCGCTCCTCTTTCCATCAGAAGAAAGGCCTCTATTGTAGAACTGTTATCAGATCCGAGGCCCAGAGACATAAATAAAGGGAAAGAAAACACGCTAGCTGTTTTCATCATTCATACATTTTTATGCGCTTCTGAAATATCCCGGTGAT
The DNA here is from genome assembly GCF_011064425.1 of Rattus rattus. NCBI lineage: Eukaryota > Metazoa > Chordata > Mammalia > Rodentia > Muridae > Rattus > Rattus rattus. The sequence goes on along the minus strand of NC_046159.1, from coordinate 104,970,068 downwards.
TAGACATTTGAAAGTAAATATTTTTACTGCTCTAGAAAAACAAGCAAGTTTTTAAAATCCATTTGATCCACAAAAATCCCCTTCTAGAGCTGAATCATTGATGTTTTCCCCCATGATTTAATACCAAGCCCCATCGACAGTTAAACTACAGACAAGTGCACATGAAAACACTTATTCAGAATGTTTAGATCATGACCTTGGGTCTCAAGTACAAGTCTTTAAAAATACTTTTTAAGATGTCTGAGCAGAACATTATTTTCCATTAGGAAGTTAAATGAAACATTCTTTTGAAACTGTGTAAATCATTAAGGTACTTACGTTTGCCCAAAAAAGTTCTCTTAGAAGATTGATTACTCCAAAAAGAAGAAAAAGAACAGAAAAGAGGTGTGTGTTTGGGGGAGGGGGCGGCGACTAGCCTTTGGTTTAGAATTTTGTTTCTGTATTTTCTATTAAAGTTCTTTCAGTCATTAAGAACACTTCTGTAGAGTTTTATGCATATGTCTTATGACCAGAAGAGGATGCTGCTTCCTCTGAAGCTAGAGTTACGAGAGCCACCCAACTAGCTATCTGGGACGAAAGCTCAGGTCTCTGGAAGGGCAACAAGTCAACCATTGAACCACCTCTCCAGCCCCCTTTCATGCATATCTGAAACAGTTCCATTTCAGTCCAACTTCCGGTCACCGTGATTACAGTGCGAATGCCCCCTTCAGACTCATGCATTTGAACACTGTCTCTAGCTGGAGGAGCCATTTGGAAAAGTTGTAGAACCGTTCTGGGCCTGAGGCCTAGCTGGCAGAACATGGACATGGGGCAGGGCTTGAGCGTTAGAGGCCAACTCCACATCTCTCTGCTTCCTGGCCCCATGAAATGAGCAACCTGACACTCCTACTACCACAGGCAAGGTCCGGCTCCACTCTCGCACCTTTCCTGACCTGATGGCTTTCATTCCCTAAACCATGAGCCAGAATAAATCCTCCTCTCTTAGGTTACAATTGCCGGGTTCTCTTTATGTGTATCTAGCCACAAAAGGGTAAAGTTCACACACTCGGGCCTAACCTTCCTTCCCTTCACCCCCTTTCCCCTTCCTAGATTGACAGTATCTTTACTTCCATTGATGCCTAAGTGACCCATTTAGTCCAATTGATACTAACCTTGCATTTCCTAAAAGCAGCCTACACTGTGGTACTACACCTGAATTTGCTGTCGACGTTGTTGTTGTTGTTGTTGTTGTTGTTGTTGTTGTTTAGAGACAGGGTTTCCCCTTGTAGCTCTGGATGTCTTTGAATTCACTCTGTAGTCCAGGCTGGCCTCAGCCTCACAGAGATCCACTTGCCACTGCCTCCTGAGTGCTTGGGATTAAAAGCATCGTGCACCATCATCGTCCAGCCTAGGAACTGAAATTCTTAAGAACCTGACATGCTAGTCCATAACTTTATTCTCATCTGGAAAAAAAAAAAAAGCCTGACACATAAGCTAGTCAAAATCCTTAAAACACTAGTAAATTTGTCTTTGCAGTTATATGTGATGTTTATAAGGAACCAATCCTGAGTCCTCTGGGGAAAGGGCAGGACGGTGTGGTGTTTAGGTATTCCGGCACTGACGTTCAGCAGACCTATTAGCTGCGACTTTGTCTTGAACGACTGCTTCACTGTCTCTTGCTCCTCTGTCTCTAGCAGTGAGTGAAAATGAATAATGAGACCTCTCACAGACCTGGCAAGCTTATTTGGTCCATGCAGAGAAATCAGCACAACGACAGACAGGCATCCGGTGATACTAAAATCATATCGATGCTCTGATAACACGATAACGTTTTTCTGAATCTGAATTGTGTGGCTTTGATCAGGGCGCCATGTTATCAGCTGGAAACAGCTTCCTAATAGTCTTCTGCCTTGGTGTCATGAAGAGAATCATGGATGTAGAGTTATGTGCATGATTAGTGCACAGCCAGCATTTACTGTCGTCACTGCTTCTCCATCGACTAAATCAATCTCTTCCAGGAAACTCGACCAGTTGTCAGTTGCCCTCTGGAGTATCACTGAGCTGGGCACTGTTCCTGTGCTGTTAGCCTAGTATCTAATTGCCACTCAGTTCAAGTCTTGTTTCAGCTTACCTGAAAGTGATTGAGAACCTCAGATGTGAAAGAAAATGTACCTTTTGGTAAGAGTCTTTACAGTTTTCAATGGTTTGAAATTAAGTCAATAAATAATAAGAGACAGTGTTGTTCCTAACACATCGTAGCTTTGTCTCAATTAAATGAGTCTTTATGTTTATTTTCATTATATATTTTAAATAATTTTGCATTATGAAATTATAGTTTGCTTTTTCACATTATTTAATTTGTAATTTGATTCAATACTATCACAGCAATAATGGAAGTTTCTCAGAAGCAACTATATATATCTGTCTGTCTGTCTGTCTATATATGTGTGGGTGTGTATCAATAATGAAAGTTCTATGATTTTTATAAAATAATTTTGAAACATTTTATTCTGAATAACTGTTTTGCCTATTTTAATCATGAAAAGTAGACATACACAAAACAATGTGATATGATGTAGACAAAGGGGCAGGCTCTAACTCATTGTACTACACACCCCTAAGGACTCTGTCTTAGTTAGAGTTTTACGGCTATGAACAGACACCATGACCAAGGCAACTCTTATAAGGATAACATTTAATTGGGGCTGGCTTACAGGTTCAGAGGTTCATCATCAAGGCAGGAATATGTCAGTAGCCAGGCAGGCATGGTGCAGGAGGAGCTGAGAGTTCTACATCTTCATCTGAAGGCTGCTAGTGGAAGACTGACTTCCAACCAGCTAGCGCGAGGGTCTTAAGCCCATGCCCACAGTGGCACACCTACTCCAACAGGGCCACACCTGCTCCAATGAGGCCACACCTCCAAAGAGTGCCCTCTCCTGGGCCAAGCACATACAAACCATCACAGACTCATGACTCCACTTTGGAGTGAGCACATTTGCAAAGCCACTGAATCCCCTGAAGGCTCCTCTTCAATGCCTTCCTTTGGCTGCTCCACTTAGACAGGTAACCAGAGTCCTGAATAAGCCATTAAGTTAAAGCAACATTCTGAATGTGGTCACTTGACTTTAAGGGATGGCTTTGAGAGAGCCTTGTTGTGAGACACTCAAAAGATTACCTCTAGACCAGTGGTTCTCAACCCGTGGCTTGAGATCCCTTTAGGGGTCAAATGACACTTTCGCAGGGGTCACCTAAGACCATCAGAAAACACAGATATTTACACTGGGATTCATAACAATAGCAAAATTACAGCTGTGAAGCAACGAGGAAAATAGTCTTATGGTTGGGGTGTCACTACAACCTGAGGAACTGTATTAAAGGGTCACAGCCTTAGAAAGGTTGAGGACCACTGCTACAGACTCTCAGATAAAGATGTTAATCGCTGCCTATTTGCTTGAGACAGCTTGGAGATTTGCCTTTCTAAACGCATAGGATCAAAGGAGTCATATGTTGTCTCCTGCTGGGAACATGAGTGAAGTATTCAGTCCTGTGAACGATGAATTCTCATCCGAAGACAGAAAAAAAGAATGTAATAAAAACTATCACATTCTTATATCAAAGTCCATCCCTTTGACTGTCCTCACTGACCAGCAGGTCTGAGAGATCCACATTTGTAACTGTCATTTGGCCAGATGGAGAAAGCAAGCAGGGATGATGGTAGAATATTCCAGAATGTTAGTAAGGGGACTCTCGCTCAGGTGCTTGGGAGTGTTCTGGGAGGTTCTTGACTTCATCATCCTGGAGGCCCAAAAACGGTGCTGCAAGTCAATCCCTGGGGCAGGAAATCATGGTGAGCTGGAGGATGCAGCTGTATTCAGCAGCTCCCCATCCATCTGGGGAGAAGCCGTGAGCGTGCTCTGTGAATACATCGGATGCGGCTCCTGCTTGCCAGACCATGACTTCTTGGGCAGTCTTGGGGACACGCCTTAGCTCGTCATAACTCCACATTAATTGGGACACCTCTGGTGTCGAATTCTTAACTATTTATAGCAGGACTGTAGCACAGTGTAACTCGGAACTATGTATAAATAAAGGATTTGATTACCATTCGAGCTATGTAAGCTACGCTCCAAGGCTTCGTTTTTTTTAAACATCGGAGAACACAACTTTGTAAACATTTTAATAATGACGCTAGAAACATTCACATGTATTGAAAAACTGTCTTCCTGATCAGAAATAATTTAATCTTTCATTTGTTTTTTGTTTTTTTTTTTTAAACACACACCTGATGCTCTTATTGGTCTGGCAAAAGTTACCAGGTATGCTGGCTTCTTCCAGTTACTCTAAATTAGAGAGATCTCTGATATTATATTTAAGGTTAGAACCGAGTGACTAAGTTTGAAATATGAGAGTGTTTTTTCCATCCCAATGGCTGCCTACCTTACATACAGTTCCTTTGTTGGAATAAAAATCTTGGTAAAGTACACACCGACCACTATAAATAGCACCGTGCTTGTGCATTCAAGAGAGTCTCCAGAGAGTATATTTTAAACCCACATTGTTTAGAATAGGAAATTTTCTGGTGTTCATATTTTCCGTTGTGGGTGACATGGGTTGTCCCCTGTCACACAACTTCCCTGGCTCCCATCTTCCTGTGTCACTTAGGAATCAAACTAGTAGATTCCAGAAGAGCGTTCCATATGTGCTTCTGATTTTTTTCTATGGGTGCCCTGGGAATTCTGCGTACATCTTGGGGCTCTCCAGAGGAAGCCTCTGAGAACTCGCAGAGCCGGCGTCAGCAGCTAGGTAACAAAGGAGGACTTTCATTCTGGAGACAGAAGCTCTGGTGCGCATGCTCGGAGGAACAGCGTCTACTCCATTCATGATTCCCACAGAGAACCTTGCCCCGTTGGCAGGATTTTCTGGGGGGACTCAAGAGATGAACATGGAAAATAACTGAGCAGGAAGTGAGTGGGCACACAGGCAGCGTGAGGTGACGGTTACCATGCTGGTTCCGAGACCAGGGGCACCATCATCAGGTCTAATTACGCAGCACCTTTCCCAAGGCACTATGGGAAGCTCCAGTATAGGAGAAGCTCTGCCCACTCCTTCCTCAAACAGTTCCTCTGTTTCTCTCATCAATGCTGTTGTGTAAACCTTTATTTTTTTATTTTTAGTGGAGGCCCCACTCTGGGAGATGCAATGTTCCTCTTTACTGCCCTTTCCTTGATGAATAAGAGCAGGACTAGTGTTAAGGGGACTCAGCTGGTTTTTTTTAATCTATAGACAGAATTGACATAAGCTTTTAGTAGCCTTCAACCCTCATGCCTTACCATGGACGCTAACCATTCCAGTTACTTTTTCTTCCCTCTGAGCCAGTATCTGCAGGGTATGTCCTGGCTACTCGGGGACTGTCATCCCTACAGCTGCTCAATGGCTTCTGAACTGAACAAAATGGAAATATTTGTAAAATGAAAGACTTCAACAGGGTGGAAATTTCCCAACTCTTTCAACTCTTTAGCACCTGACATCATGGGCACCTAGAGAGCAATGGTATTGTTGCAGCACCGTGCAGAGCTGAACTGGGGGCGCTGGGGGGCCAATTTTCCATGAGAACTGTCTCAGGACAACTTGTAAGGACAGACTCTGGGGTCCCACTGGTTGTCAGAAATGAATATGCTCTTGCTTGCAATCTCTTAGGGTCTGTACGTCCAAATTGTTGGTCTTTGCCTTCGGAAGCAACAAAGTCAAGAGCACCCAGGGGCTGTGTTAGGCATAGGCTTCATGTTCCCCAACTCTTACTAAAAAATGAAACTTTCAGTTACCAAGCGTAACTCCAGCTCTAAGGAATCTGACACCCCCTTCTGGCCTCTGTAAATACCTGCACCCCCATACATGCACATACCCACACAGAGACGCACACGCATACACAGAGTTTAAATGTCTTTGTTTTTTATGAGGTCAATAATCACAGAAAAGAGAATGGAAAATTGAAAATCTGAGCATTCTCATTTACATAGTTCACACCCTTTTAGGTGGCTGATCAAGATGTGAAAGAAAAAAAAAAAAAACCACCCAAGGTGTAAATGCCACCATATGACCCAGCTAATTTACCCCTGGGCTTGTACCCAGAGAATTCCTTACCTTCCCATAGACATATTTTCATCCCACATTTACTGCGGCTTTATTTGCTTTGGCCATCATTGTTCATCAATGAATGAATAGATAATAAAATTATGTATGCAATACGATACTACTCAGTTCTAAAGGAAAATGAAATCACAAAACTTACAGGAAAATGGATGGGCTTGGACTGATGTGTTGTAGAGGTCATACACTCTCAGGAGAAGAAAAGCCCAGGCTCTCCCTCGTATGTGGTATTTAGCCAATAGTGGATGCTCATATGTAAACAAATGCATGCATAGTGCAGAATAGCATGAAAGGAAAGGGAACAAGAAAGGCTGAACATCGGGGGATGAGAAGGACTGAATGAGGGTAATAGAGGTGAGCTATGAAAGATGGTATAGAGCTAATTATTTTTATTTCTCCCACGGAGTTTTTGTTGCCTGTTTTCGGTGCATAGAAATATGTTGGCAGGAGAAGTATGACATCCAATGTAAAACTCCACAACTTCCATTCTGAATGGCCACCGTCACTGTATAGAAGTTCACCTCATTGTGTAGTTTGGGGGTCTCGTTAATTGCAGTGTATGATTTTTTTTGACCACATTTTTCCTAAGAGGGTCTTTTGTTTTGTGTGTAAAGGGTGACACAGGACAGACCTGTATTGTGCTGAAGAGCCTTGGTGGCTCCTGTCCATCAGATTCCGTTCCGTTGGACTCCGTGGAGAGCTGCTGATTACGTTCCGGTCATACACTGGTGTTTAAAGGAAACTCACACTTCTCAGACTGCTTCCTTTAGCCCCTCAGGCACTCAGGGTTGAGAGCAGAGAAAATGCTATCAAATGTCACACCCCACCCCCACCCCAGAGCTTGTTATTTCTCCAAAGAGCTTAGGACCCAAAAGCCATTTTAACTTCTCTTTCCCTGAAGTTTGGAATGGAGGAGTGGATTTAAAAGACTTAAAACAGTGAGGGGTATGATGCTGCTGCTTGCATTTATTCTGTCTGGCTTGGCTTCTGAGCAGGCAGCACCAGTAAAGATGGCTTCCATGTTTGTTCACACCACTGTCTCCTCCTGCCCAGGCCTCTTGTAACTCAACTAGTGGCCACCCTGAAGGTTCAGACATACACAGAGTGACTGATTCCTCCCCTTGAGTCTCATAGAACACGTTTAAGGCTTGCAGATGATTGCTGACAATCTTGCATTTGTTATGTCTCAAAGAAATCTGGGACAAATGGCTAGCTAAGGTGCCTGTTTAATATATAGAGTGGAACCTAGCCACCAGTCCTCCCTAGTCCCTACTGACAATTACCCTTAGAGAGAGTCATCCTGGCCAGCACACCCTATACCTTATCCCTTCCCTTCCCTTCCCTTCCCTTCCCTTCCCTTCCCTTCCTTTCCGCTCCCTTGCCTTCCCCTCCCTTCCGTTCCCTTGCCTTCCCCTCCCTTCCTTCCCTTCCTTCCCTTCCCTTCCTTTGCCTTCCCCTCCCTTCCTTCCCTTCCTTTCCCTTCTCTTGCCTTCTCATCCCTTCCCTTCCTTTGCCTTGCCTTCCTTTGTCTTGTCTTTCTTTTCCTTGACTTCCCTTGTCTTCCTTTGCTTGCCTTGCCTTGCATCCCCTCCCCTTCCCTTCCCTTGCCTTCCCCTTCCCTTCCTTTCCCTTCTTTCCCTTCCCTCCCCTCCCCTCCCCACTCCTCGCCTCGCCTCGCCTCGCCTCGCCTCGCCTTGCCTTGCCTTGCCTTCCATTCCCCGTTTCTCTTCCCTATAGAACCCAGCCATTTTGGCTGCATACATGCTCTCTTAGTCCCTTGATCCATTGGTTTCTTGGTCTTCAGTTTCCTCTTACCACCACCACCACTGCCGCCGCCGCTGCCGCTGCCGCTGCCGCCACTGCCGCCCTTTTCTCTTCTTCCCTTGCTCCCTCCTACCCGCTCCTTTCCTGACTCTGATCATTCTGCTGGCCCGGTTCAGTCTGGACCCTTCCAGATGCCGCTGGCCCTGTTCTCCTTCATATCTACAATAAACCTTCTCCTCAGCCACACCTAGGACCAGTCTAGTCCTCATGATTTTCATCCCATATCCATGTTTGTCCACATACCAAATAGAAAACAGATCCTAGATCACAAACTACATCTCCCCTAAGCCTGGCACATCACCGACTGAGTACAAAGACATCTTTATTTGCATCCATGTGTCCCAGCGGAACTTGGATAGATTTGCTAAGTTACTTAAGGAGAGGCAGAGATGTTGGCACCCTTAGGAGTATCCTTAGAGGTACAACCATTCAGGGTCTTTCCTGAGAAGGCTTCACTCCATGAGCCTTTTACCCACCAGGTTTGAGTTCTCTATCTTTCCCTCTGGACATAGGAGATGAGCAGCATTAATCCCTCGGATCGTTACTGGACTTTTGCACTGTTTGACTTTGACCATTTGCACCCGCTTAGCTGCACGCTGTGAGCAAGTGAGAAGAATAAAGGAAGGGTCTGTTCCCGTGTTTGGCCGTAGCACTTACGCCCTTACTTAGTATTATCCGCAATTGGTATCTGCATTGTAAAGTCAGACAATCATCAAATTGCAGGGTTCAGACCCAAGCCTCGGGAGTCCAACAGTGAGCAAACTGTATAATCAAAGCTTTCACTAATGAAAGACCACGCATGTGGTTGGGAGCAGCGAAGTGCTTCAGATAATCCCAGGGGATGGGAGGGGGCACATGGTGAACAATCAACTTCAAGTTAGTATTTGCCGACTCCTTCCTAAATAGAAAAGGCCTAACGTGAGAGTTGGGCCTATGGTTTAAGCTCTAAATGGTGCATTGTTTTCTAGTGTTGGGAAATTATGATGGACCAGGAAAGAAAGGAACAAGAGGGGGGAAAAAAGGCAATACCCTGGAACTACAACCTAAAAAATTCAAATTGTACAGATCTTATTTTTAATAAGGAACACTTTTTTTCTTCTTGTTTTTATAAATAGCTCTGCTCAGACAAAGGTTTGGTCTAAACCGAGTGTCTTCCTTTCAATAGTACACCTTGTTTAATTTTTTTAACACAAAATCCGTAATTAAAGTTAACAAACTGGAATGATCAGCACAACTTGAAGAGCCTCAGAATTATGTCTGTTAATTTTCAGTTTAATATTTGATCTTGGATCTGCTGGGAAGGATAATTTGAAGGTGTCCTAGAAAGGTCTGGGATTCTGCAATGCTGGAGAGAGTCTCAGATGACACCAGCTCTCTCGACTTTGAAATATATTTTGGGAAAGCTGTGTTCAAATTTCATATCACTGGCTCTCAAACTTAAAAAGAGTGCATGCTTTTTAAAAAAAATATTATCCACTTTATTTTCTTTAAATTGAAAATCTTTCCATGTGAATTCCGACCTATAAATGAGGAAAAAAAATGAATGAGACTTTGTATCAAATGCCCTACTCACACCACCACCCCCACCTTGGTCTGGAAAACAAAACAAAACAAAATATACACCTTCCTGGCCTTAGACTATAAATGTATAAACAAGGCTGGGAGAAATGTCTCAGCCATTAAAACTACTTACTGCTCTTACTCAGATCCCCTAGTTCAGATTTCAGCACCCACCCTGGGCAGTTGATAACTGACTTCACCTCCAGGTTCATGGATCCAATGCCCTCTTCTGGCGGCCACGGGCATCACAGCCACATGTGCACCCCAACCCCATACACACACACACACACACACACACACACACACACACACACACACACACACACACACACACACTTAAACATAAAACTACATATTTAAAAGTAAACAAACAAATGGACAAAGAAAGAACTCATTGGCTTTTTCTGCTTTAAAAGTGTGAGTTTGATTTTGTGGCTGAGTAATTCAAAGTCAAATCGAATGCTAATGTTGAAAATCTTTTTTCCCTTCATCTATTTCTAATCTCCTGCCACAGGGCGCCCCAACAGAGGCACCTGGAAGTTCTGCAGAGGAACGTTTCTCATGAATTCAATGTGTAAGGTTCAAACTACACTGATAGCCAAGCCTGAAGGGAGTAGAATCAAGTTGTAATTTAGCAAATCAAAAGAGAGAGGGGGTGAGAAGGAGCTGTCAAGTTCAAGCCAGGGTTGGGAGCAGACATGTCAGAATAGCCAGCTGACACAGGCTTTACATCCCGGGACTCGCTCATCTGCTGCTAACACCAGGAGTCATCACTCACTGAGAGAGGTTGACTAGTGCCTCTCTTTGCATGGGATGAAGGATTGTTTGAGCTTGTGTTTGTCCCTGTTCTGATTCTATATGGAGGAGGAAGTCTTTCTCCAGCCTCTCAGCCTTAAGGGTAGGGAAATGGGCGTTATTCTGGCCAGAGAATGAGCTCTGAGGGTACTGGAGAGCTAGACCACTTCCTTGACCTTCGTTAGTCAACACTGTGATACATACGGCTGTCTCTGTCATGTGCTATCGGCCAACTTTTCAGAGACCCATACACTCCGGAACTCCTAAGACTCGGTTTCTGAAGCAGCAGAGTTTCTAGATTCCATAAAATGCCAGCTCAATGCAGTGACTCTATTTTTGTCCCTCTATAACCCAGAGAACAAGTGTCAAGTACTTCTTGTCTGTCTGCTGTCTACTTGATACCGTTCTAAGCTGTATCGGATACAGAAAACTAATATGATGTGTCTCTGAAAGCAAGAGAATTATTTAGTAAGAGAAAGTATGAGAAATGATTAATAAATAAGGAACATTTATTTCTAAAGGTGTCACAATCATGTATTGACCATATGGTATATTGTTAGAAAATAGGAAACACCTAACATATAAAACAACACATACAAGTGTATGAAAGTCACATGTAAGATGAACAATGACCAGAGTGCCTATAATAGTGTTCAAAACACACAGCAGACTATTTTCTAGAAACAAATATGCTCCAATCTAGGTCTGAGTTCCATAAAAAGAAATCAGTGTTTTTCCAGACCTTATATAGTGTCGATGGAAAAAAGAATCTGGATTTTATTAGAGTTATAGAAGTCCTGTGTAAATTTAATATCCAGACGCATAAACTAACCACCAGAAAAAAAAAAAACCACTTGTGGTTATGGGACTATCTAGATACTTCAAATAAAAGTGGCCCACACCAATAATTCTGTGGCTTCTTTGAAGATATGACCCTTCCCCCTGCATTATAATGTATCCTTAGCATCCCTATGATCAGCTCATGATTTCTTTTGCAATGGAGTTGCGTCTACATACAATAATCCTATAATCTATAATACATCACTAAGGCCTAGAATCAGCTTCCTCTGTATGACAGTCCTAGAGTCATACAAAGTGGATAAGGACAACATGCTAAGGGTGGTTTTCACTGGAACCAGAACCAGATTGTGTAACAACCGCTCATCCAAGAAACAGTTTTAAAAGTTGGGTTGAGGTCAGAGGACAACGTGTGAGAGCTGGTTCTCTTCTTCCACCACGGGGATTCCGGTGACGGAGCTCAGGTTGTTAGGTGTTAGTGCATTTGTCCTCTGAGCCATCGGTCCTGACCAGTAGTCCTTTTTAGATAGAAACTTTCTCTCTCAAGAGGAAAGGAGTGTGAAAGGGGAAGGGAAAGCTCAAGAGAAATTATGTTCAGCAAACAGGTGGAAAGGCTTGTGAACGTCTGGGAGAGCCAAGGCTGGCGCCTCCAATAAGGCTCTTCCTAGAGCCTTAAAAGCCATGTCCATCTCAGAAGTCCATTCTCTTCTTGGCCCCTGATGGCCTCAATAACAGTTTGGCCTTCTCAGTGAACCCTGGCACCCGAAGTCTACAGAACCCTGCAGATCTCAGAAATTTCTGTACTTGCCTTGTGGTTGATGGGACTGGGAAGCTAAGGATGGTTTGCTTCTGGGCGTCTGACAGCATGAGTTGGCTGCCCTCCTCCCCTACACTGAATATGTACCCCAGATAGGTGACCTCAAGTTGACAGAGCTGGGCCTTCTTAGCAGACACTTGGTAGCCAAGTTGACTCAGTTCCTGTAGCAGGTCTCCTGTGGCCTCCTGGCATGTCTCCAAGTCGGGGAGGGAGGCTGCAATACATACTGGAGCACAGTTATTCGGGGGTGAGCCCACTGGTATTCACTCAAGTCCTTATGCAGTGACTCATCAGAGGTGGTGGGTGAGTTTTTGAAATCTTTGAGGCAGGCCTGTCCAAGTCAGTTGTCCCTTGAGGCCTCTCTCCAAGTCTTCTCATTCAAAGGCAAACAGGGGCTGGCTTTTGGGGGCCAGAGGCAGGCTGCAAAGCCATTCAGTGGATGAAGATTCGAAAGGACGTCAGGGGTGGTTTGGTTAACAAAAGCCATGCTCACAGCTGACTGGTGCTCTCTGGCTTCTGGGTCAAAGGCAGTGTAGGTTCCATAAGCTTCAAAAAGTCTTTCTGGATGTTCCCTGGGGCTCTCATTCTTCCCCTGCATCACCTGGCTCACCTTAGATAAATTTGTGGGCTTTCTGAAGGCCTCTCAGAGGCCCCCCTTCAGAATCTGTGGTGGATCTGGTGCCTCTCCTTACCTTCAGCAGTGTTAAAATCCCAGTCAGGTCGAATCAAAGCAAAGGATGTGTTGATATCAGCCTGGAATTGAGTGGGCAGCCATTTGCCGGGAACCAATTTCTGAGTGGCTCCCACGATCCCCTCTCTCTCCTCTGTCATGAGGAGGACCTGGAGCAATTGCTAACAGTCATCCCAGGTGGTCTGGTGAGTCAGCATGATTGAGTCTAGAAGACCCGTGAGAGCTGATGGTCTTCCTAAATACGGGAAGTTCTGCGACTTCCCGTTGTAAGGACCATTACTTGCAAATGACACAAACAAATGTCAAACGCTGTCTCTCCTGAGCATCTGGGGGTCTCGTAGTCCAGAGGCGCAAGGCTGTAATAGAGTCAGCCCTCTGGACAGAACCAGCCAGAGTGTGAGGAGAACTCTGAGAGTCAGGGGCTGCTCTTCCCTCTGCCTGTGCTCACAGGGTAGGGGCAGCAGCAGCAGCAGTGGTAATGGGGCAGAGACATAAAGAGGGGGACAAAGATCCTCCTCAGGAGCAGAAAGGGGGCCAAGGCTGACCCTCCTTTAGAGGAAGAAGGGTGGGGAGCAGTGAAACTTATAGCACTTGCTTTGGGTGGCCCAGGCCTCATAAACTAAACCTTCACTCTGTAAATAGTGGGAAGATGGAGAGTCCCCTACTAAGGCCATAGTGGGCCATTCATTCCTGTAAGAGATGGTTAGTTCGCAGGGATGAACAAGCAGACCCAAGTCTTCTGTGACTCTGTGAAAGTCCTTAAAATGGTTCAGGACCAAGCCCAGTGGGGTGCTTGTGCCTGTCCCATCCTAGGAATCAAAGAAGAATTTGTACAAAAGGACCAAAAAAGGCACAAAAAGAATACACATAGACAGACACAGAAGGACATCCCAGGAAAACAAAAACAAACTGAAAGGCGGCCTCAGATGATCTTCCTCCCAGCTCATGAGAGGCCCACAGGCCCACAGCCAGTTCAGAATCCAGAGAAGAAGTAGCAAGTTCTCCAGCCTCTGACAGGAGGTTGGGAGCCTCTTCCAATGCCCCCGCTGGGTGACAAAATATGTGTCTGCTTTGTTCCTCTTGGCCTCCAGAGCAAACCTGAAATAGAATTAGACCCAAACCAGAAACACAGATATGGATAAGACAAAAGACAACTGGATGCCCAGACTCACCACTCGGTAAAACACTCCTGGGTCAGGGGATTCTCTAGGGGAGTCCCAGACGAGCCCCCAAATGTAAGGGTCCATGATTTGCTGAAGAAGGATACCCTGGACTCAAATAGTATGCAAAACCAAAGAGTGTTTTATTCTGTAGAAGTCCAGCATGCTGGGGTCTCCCATTATCAGAACAGAGAGACAACCAAGTGAGCTTGCAGGCCTGACTTAAAGCACAATTATTAGGGAATTCTGGGATAAATGGCCTCTATGTTAATCTGTTGGGTCCATCTCTACAGACATTTCATTAGTGGGGTGTAGGGGCTAGAACCTTGCTGGGGGGTCTGGGAACTGCTGCTGAGGAAGTAGCTGAAGAAGTCTGGAAACTGTTGCTGACCCATTGTCCTTGCCTCAGGCCAGGTGGCCGGGCAGCTTCTGGGACCTGGACTTGTCTGGAATTGCCCAGTTCTTGGAAACAGAGATTTAGACCTGGTCTCCTTAACTGCCCTTTTGAATAAAGCCTGTCATGGAATCAGCCTAGCCTTCTCAGCAGGGAATTGTCACCTCAGCCTCTAACACTACACCCTGGAGAAGCTCCTGATGACCCTGTAGGATGAGACTCAAGAGGAGAAAGAGGTAACTCTGGAGAAAGTCACAGGAAGGAGACAGATCCAGAAGTAAAGAAGGGGTTGTCTGAGGAACCCACAGGGGCACTCAGTTCTTGAACCAATTTCTGAAGTTACCCGTGGTGTGTGTTCTTGTCACAGTATTTTTAATTTGTGTGAACTTATCTAACTTCAGAAATAAGATGTGAATTAAAAGGTGAAGAGTTCTTACAGCTTTTATTCTTGTCTCAATGGAGTCTGTTTATAGCTGTGAATAGAGCTATAAATAATATGACTTTTAGTACCTCTTGTTTATGAAGGACAACTATCTGCCTTACCTACAATTAAAAAACAAACAAAAGGTCCCTCTGTTCTTGGGAGTCCGCCGTGGGCTGGTTCTCACCAACTCATGGATACCATGCAGGACTACTGTGAACGTCACTATGGATCCTGTTGTTTGACCTCTTCCAGAAAGTCATTTGCAAAGGATACGTCATTATCACTGAAGCCCACTCAGAGACTCTGGACCGTGCACTGGATCTAACTCCCTGTGACATATACAACCTTTGGAGGCACCAAAGGGGCACTGAGTCCTTCTAGGTCCTCCCGAATTCTAAAACCATCCAAGCAGAGACAGAAGTAGGAACAATAGCTTGGTGTTGTGCAGGCATCCAAGATTGGCCTACACTCAGACGTACCTTGTGGAAACAATTGGTGTCCTTCCACAGCCACCAGTCTGTGGACACAGACATGCTACATCAAAGCTGTGCTAAGCTCAAAGAAATGAAAAGAGAGCTAGAGATATATTTCGGGGGTAGGATGCTTTGCGAGGACCCATGTTCAATCCCCAGTACTATCAAAAAGCCAAGTTTCTTAAATTGTTATTGTTGCCTTTCAAATGGGTAGATTTCTGTACACAATGAGCAGATGTGTGTGCACTGCATGTGGGTGTATGTATGCATGTGTATGTGGGGGGCAACTGTGTTCGTGAGAGGGCATGCAAATGCACATAGTGTGTGTGTGTGTGTGTGTGTGTGTGTGTGTGTGTGTGTGTGTGCGTGTGTGTGTGCGTGTGATGTACATTAAGGCAATGGACACAGCACTCCCACACATTGCTCTTGTCACTAGGGAATTGCTTCAGCATAGAAGCCGTTCTTAACCATTACAGCCTAGGAAGTCTGGAACAGATCATGTGGGCCCAGGCTCCTACCTCCATGAAGACGAGTTATTTTTAAAATCATATTTTATTAATAAAGGACCACCCTGTGGTGGGAGCTGTTCCTTTCGACCACTCTGACCTCCATCAAACCTTCCCAGCCCACAGTCTTTTTTGATGAAACATTAAACAATAGAATGTGCAGAAATGAAGGCAGCTATGAGCAGTCTGAAGACTAGTGTGCTCTAGTTGGCGTCCTGACCCGTCATCTTATGCACACTGCCTGCTGTCTTGCTGGTAGAGCTGAGGATGTAGGTGATTAGTCCTCAGGTCAGCTTTCGGCCATACTGGTTCCGTAGGTTGGGCCCTCTCTGCCAACTACCCAAGCAAATGTGCCTGAACAGAACATGGGCCCATACTCTCAGCTGGTTTCTCATCTATGCCGCTCCACTCCAACTCCTGGCTCTCTGATGACTGCTGGGAATCCAAAGCCCACCCCATCCCTGCTCTGAGCTTTCAACTGTCTTCTTGCTGCTCTGCATCTCTGCCTTTTGTCTGCCCACTGCTGGCCTCTGTGCTCTCTTTGCTGGTGTCTTCTCTGGGCCCGAGACTCGCTTTTCTCTTCATTATCCCCATTTCTATGCTATACAAGGTACCATGACATGAAACAGTAAGTTTCACCATGGCGTACTTAAGTCAGACAGACAGACAGACAACTCCTATATACTTTATTTTGAAAGCAGGAAGCTAGCTAGAGACTATTCACATGGTTTTCCTCTTCCTGTTTCTGAAACTGCAGAGATAATTGGATGATATTCTTTCTACAATCGTTGATTAGTAGACCATTAACACATGAACATCGGTGCATGAGCAGAAGAACAACTACATTCTTGCACTCCACCTTCCAGTTAATGTAGGAATGTGTATATGAGAGAGAGGGAGAGGCAGAGACAGAGAAACCGAGACTAATAGCTTCTAAGAAATCTCTAGGCTACTGCGTCTTATAAAACCATTCTGGATGTGTCAAAACTGTATTTGCCACTCCCCAGAACTAGAGCGTGTAGGGATGGGAGGAATCGAGAGGGAAAATGTATTTATTTTATAAGATTTATAAGACTCATCTATAAGATAGGCTCGTTTTCTGTATTACGGCTGTGACAAACAGCTACAGGTGTGCTGGCTTTCAGCATTGCAGATTTTACCTATCCTCAGGCCTGTAGACTTCTGACACACATCCCAGCAGGCTGTAATCTAGGCGGTGGCTCACAGCATTCTCTCTGGAGGCTGTAAGGGAGAATCCATTTCCTGGCTCCTGCACAGGCCCAGAGGCAATCACATTCCTGGGCTTTTGCTCTCCTTCCTTCACAGCCAGCAGCATGGCTTCTCTTCCCTTTCTCCTACAGTCCTAGCTCCCTGTGAGCTCAGGCAGAAAGTCTTCTGTTTTTAAGCCCTATGGGATTAGACAGAACACACTTTGATATACCAGAGCAACCCCTCTCCCTTTTCCACACCCACCCTTGAATCCTATCTGTAAACTAACTCAGAAAGAGGCAAACACCAAAGATAAGATATTGTCCTGTTCTGGGGATTAGAGAGTGGGGTGTGGAATCTTGAGGGAGGGGAACTGTTTCGGAATTCTATAAGCAATAAAAGAGAACAAAGTAACAAAATTAGAAGAAATGAATGAGGACACGGTAACAAAATTAGAGGAAATAAAAGAGGACAAAGTAACAAAGTTAGAAGAGATAAAAGAGAACAAAGTAACAAAATTAGGTAGGAAAGAAAGCAGTAGAATGCCTCTGTATACATTTTGCAGTCCAGCTCCAGAGAGGAGACAAGCCAGAAGCCAGTCATGTCATGTAAAGGCGGACATCTCACAGATTTTTCTGAGTGTCTTCTGTCCTTTAGTTAATAGGTTGAATGATAATCCATATAGTTTACAGAATATATGTGTAGAAGTAATTAACTTTGAAGTCCACCGAATCATGTTTACCAACTGTGGCACTGGTCGACAGCATAGGGGTTAAGCGGGGAAAATGTTGTCTAACAACATGGAATGAGGAGACTTAACTAAATTATAGCTGCTGTGAGGGAGTGTGAGGGAAGTTAGGTGGTTCTGCTCTCTGGCACCGAGTGGGCTTTTTAAAAGCTCTGTTCCTATCTTTGTGTGGCACGAAGCTGTCCATTGGAGATCTCTTCCACTCTCTGCAAAGGCCCTCCAGGACAATGACTGCTGCTATTTAACCAAGGAATACCTGAACCCCATGGGACAGGGACCAGAGTTGTTCTGATTTGACAGAAAGTCAGACCCTCTAACACCAGCACCTCCATCACTATCAGAGATGAGGAAATGTATGCATAATGCAAGCCAAGATGGGGTGTCATCTCCAGATATGGTCAACACCACTCCTTCCTCCGGGGCTGGAATTTGGAGGCATTCCAAGCTGTTGGTGACCAGCCTCCCTTGCCAGACTTGGTGATGATATCACCCTCAGAGTGCCACCGATGCAGAAGGGCCTGCTGTTTTGGCATGCTCCCAGACAGACTACTGCCCTGCTCTCTCAGGGGAGTGCAAACTCTGGACATGCTGTAAGGTCCAGCCCATCCCTGAGCAAGACCCTGACTCTTCCGCCTTTGTGTGTGGTTTGCATTTTTCTGTCATGCTCCTTTTCCTGGATAAAAGGGATGAGGGGAGTTTTTCAGATTTGATTTCTCAGTGGGAACTGTTTGCTTTGGAAGCCACCTACACCAATGCTAATTGAGAACAGAGCTCAGGATGAGGGCCGGAGAATGGCAGTCGATGAACTTTTTTGGTGGGCTGATTTCTGTTCATCCTGTCAGAACTGGGCTGTGAGTACAAGCAGGAGCCACTGTTTCCCAAAGGCTGCGCACTGCCGCCGATTCCCCTGCTGCGACTTGTTAGCCTCTCACAAATTAATGACTGGTTCCCCAGAGTTAAGCATATAAAGTCTTCATTGTGATAGTCCCCTGTCA
Source organism: Rattus rattus (assembly GCF_011064425.1). NCBI lineage: Eukaryota > Metazoa > Chordata > Mammalia > Rodentia > Muridae > Rattus > Rattus rattus. The sequence continues at coordinate 104,951,548 of NC_046159.1, read as the reverse complement.
TCCTGGCCCCTACAGCCCATCAATTTAGAGTCTGCAACTCTCCGAGCACTCTGCATCCTTCGGGTCTAAATGTGATGGGCTTCTATTAGAGAGATTACAGTAAAAAATAACAATCAGCTCTCAGATGATCCTGTGTGGAGGGGAAGGGTGGGGAGGAGTAGATTTGGCTGAGGACAAACCCAGACTTTCGTCACAGGGACAGACCCAAGTGTTAACACAAAGGGAAGACAGGCGCATCCTGCTCAGCGCATTTCGGCGACAGATAATATGGCCCGTGTGCTGGCCCAGCCCATGCTCTGACCTCCAGGCGCCAGGTCCCCTACCTCAGTCACTCCTACCCAGACCAGCTGCGGACATGCTTAGCAGATCCGGGTCCCAGGGAAGGCGCTGCCTGGCCACACTCTCTCAGTGAGTTCTGCCCTTTGGCTCTTGGATTTCTCTTTTCTTTTTCTTTCTTTTCTTTTCTTTTTTTTTTTTTTTTCTCTCCGACAAAAGAAAATTCTTTTTAAATTGTGGGAGTGGGGAAAAGAGAGAGCGAGGAGGGAGAGAGCGCGAGAGGAAGTGGGAGCGTGTAAAAACTTTGTCCGTTCAGTTGCAGGCTTGGTCTGGAGTCCCTGGCTTTTTGGTTTTCTTCTTTTCCATCCTCATGGTGCGTTAGCAACAGGGGTTTTTACCTAGGACCTGGGTTTCTTTCTTCCAAATGCAGGCCACGGGGGTATTGTGCCGCTAAAGATCTGCTGTTAATTTAGACCTGAGCCCTCTGCCTCAGAGCCTCAGAGCCTCGTTGGTGTCTGAGTTTGCAGGACTCAGAGATTTCACTAAGCCACAGTTGCCCAATCCCTAAAGTAAACAGCCCAGAACCCTCAGCATACTGACCGTCTGACTGGGCCCTAACAAGCCCCAGAGCATATGCTATTGATCAGGGGACTGTTCAGATAACAGGGGGTTTCTGAGGCTTTAGAACTGTGGGATCCTGGAATGTGAAAGGGAGAGGGGCCTCTGGGACCCTTTGGTGGTGATGCTGTCTTTCTACAGACTCGGGAGCCCAAGGGGGATAACTCAGCTTCCCAAAGCCAGACAACAGTCCTCAAGCACACCGCCGCTCCTCAGTTCTCTGAGCAAAGGCCTTTTCCACAGTGGTGTCTGTCGGGTTGGAAACCCCTACTGGGTCCAGGAAAAAGATAGCGTGGAGGAGTGAGGGACCATATGGCCTTTGGGAGAGTTGTCCCCGTTTCTGGGAGTTTTGGCTTTCATTTGGGGTCACGGTCACTGGCCCAATTGCCTCAGAGCTTGTGCAACTGTTGATCAAATAGGCAGACGAGCTGGTGGGGGTCCTAAAAGTGAGACCTCCGCGCCCACTGCATTTGCAGGGGTTTTGGTTAACCAGGTGGTTGTTGTAGTTGTCGTTGTTGTGGTTGTTGCTTTGGTTTGGTTTGGTTTTTGTTTTTGTTTTTAAGTTAGTCACACAAAAGGGAGAGCTCAGGGGACCCTAGGAGATGGTCTATACAATTCAGTGCTTGTTGAACTTAAAAAAACAAAACAAAACAAACAAACAAACAAAAAGCCTTTTAAGGAGTCTTATTATATAACGGGGGAGTCTGGTGAGTTTAATCTAAAGCTCTGAATCCCCATCATGTTGTTGCATCCTAGCCCATTGGACATCTCCATCCCCCCTCTCCTTCCTCCCTCCAACCCAGTTCCCAGCTCCCAACTGTCTCTCCTAAAGCATCCTTAGGATCCTGGGTCTTCACAGAAAGACTAGGGCAACCCTGGTCTTCCCTGATGCCTTTATTTCAGATGATGAAGCAGAGGCACGTGGTGGGAAAGGCTTTGCCCAGATCCCACAGCTGGTGGGCAGCAGAGCTCGAAGAGCTAGGGAAAGGCCTCTTTCCCTCCTCTCCCTCCTCTCCCCCCTCTCCCCCCTCTCCCCCTCTCCCTCCTCTCCCTCCCCACCAGGCTCCCTCTCACACCTGGTCCTGACTTCCACCATCCACCCTGCGGTTCTAGCAATTGACTTTCTTCATGCTTCTCTCTCTTCGACTCCATCACTTCCTGACTTCCTGGCCTGGCACCTGGATGACGAGATTTCCTCCCATCTGGTCCCTGGCCCCAAGCTCTGTCCATCCAGTCCTCATCCTAGCCCATTTGCATCTGTGAGGACAGAGCCCCCTTCTGTAGCTCAGCAAAGTTTGACTTCGTTGTGAGTGTTCCTGCTTCAGCCAAATGACATCGCTCGTCACCCCCAAACCAGCATGGATAGGCTGCCCCATCTTTCCACACATTTGCTGCTTTCCTCCGTAAAAATCCCAACTCCTCCCTCCTCTCCACTCTCATAACTGGTGTGCATCCTTTGATTAGTAGCCTGATATCAAAAATGTATGTTTTCTGAGATGCATTTGATGGCAGGAACTGTTTTGAATCTTCAATATCCAGGATGGTGTTGATACTGGTATACACACACGCACGCGCACACACACACACACACACACACACACATACACACACACACACACACATACACACACACGCACGCGCACACGCACGCGCACACGCACGCGCACACACGCACACATACATGCACGTGCACACACGCACATGAACTCGTAGAAAGGGGCAGAGTTCCTCAAGCTGAACACATCTCAAAATCTGCAGGATAAGCATACTAAGTTTTCACAATTGAAGAAACCCAACTCACGAGAAATCTACTCTATGTTTCAGTTTTGGATGTACGTAAAGCCTGGGACATTCTGCTGTGTGAGAATCATTAGACTAACTGCTAAAGCAGGTGCTCGACCAAATGAACGAGAAATTCCTGTATTTTTCTATCAGACCATTTATCTCAGTTTCATCACCTATGGTGCAAGATTAGCACTGACTCTTTTTTTTTTTTTTTAAATGAGGTGCGTTAAAATTCCTGAACACCAAGCCCTGCGCCAGGCCTGTGGTATTCTGTGCGTCAGGTGTGCATGGCTGTCCAGTCCTGCGGATTTTGAGATGTGTTCAGCTCGAAGAACTCTGCCCCTTTCAGCTCAGCACTCACTCCCCTTGCTACTTTTTACCACATTCCCAAAATTCATGGAGTTTACTTGAGTCCGGTTAAATGAAGAAATAAAAAAAATATTGTTTTATCCAGTGTATCCAAGGGATGTAATGTTTTGATTTTCCAATACGATAGCTTTCCTAATAATAACAAACTATTTCTCCCCCCTCTTATAAATGTTATAGCCCATATAAAATAATTTCCAGTCTCTGGGAGTTGTCATCATCAGTGTTATTCTTACACATGTGTAAAACAGTGGGGGTGTATCACACCCCCACGATGTGCCCACCACCACCCTGACACTTTATCGTTGCCTTTGTCTTTTCTCGTAGCTGGCAGTCCACTTGCCTCACTCTGGTCTACAGTAGCCCAGCATATCAGGGAAACCAAAGGTTAGAGTGGTATTGGAGTGAAAGGTAACAGTCCATTGACAGAGGCTCCTCTCTCACAAAGAAAAAGGCACGTACATTACATTTTGTGACTCTTGTGTTGTGTTACAATTGGATTGTGTTGGATTTAAGTGCGTGTCTGTGTGTGTGTCTGTGTCTGTGTCTGAGTGTGTGTCTGGATGTGTGTGTGTCTGGGTGTGTGTGTGTGTCTGGATGTGTGTGTGTCTGGGTGTATGTGTTTGTGTGTGTGTCTGTGTGTGTGTGTGTGTGTGTGTGTGTGTGTATGTGTCTGTGTGTGTTTATGTGTGTCTGTGTGTGTCTGTGTCTGTGTGTGTGTGTGTGTGTGTGTGTGTGTGTGTGTGTGTGTGTGTGTATGTGTCTGTGTGTGTGTGTGTGTGTGTGTGTCTGTGTCTGTGTGTGTGTGTGTGTGTGTCTGTGTGTGTGTGTGTGTGTGTGTGTGTGTGTGTGTGTGTGTGTGTGTGTGTCTGGGTGTGTGTGTGTGTGTGTGTGTGTGTGTGTACTGGTGTATGCATGGAGGTCAGAGGACACATTTTGTGAGTCAGTTCTCTGCTTCCCCCTTGCTGAGGCAAGTCTCTGGATTCCGCCGCCTAGTGCACTCCAGGCTAGCTGGCCTGTGAACTTCCGGCCTGTTCAGTCCCTGCCTCTCATCCTGCCGTAAGGGTGCTAGGACTGCAGATGTGAGTCATTGCATCTAGGCTTCTGTGGGCTCCAGGGACCAAACTCGGGTCCTTGGGCTTTAGTGATGGGCCCTTATGCCGGCTTCACCATCTCTCCAGCCCCAAAGATAGGTTTTAATGGATTGAGTTTTCTAAGCCTCTTCTCTGGGGAGGAGTAAAATGACAGTATTTGTGGAACATAGGAACAGAGGTATAAAATGGATAATTTTGATCACTCAGTCAAGGCTGTCGCTGAAATGTGATTGTAGGGTTCCTATAAGCCGCCGTGGAAACACTCTTGAGTCTCTGTGTGTGTCTCCCCATGAATGGCCAGTTTACCATCTAGGTGCCTGGTCACCGCAGTGGACGCTGTTTGTGTAATTCTTCCTCTTTTCCTTCCCCTGCCTTGGTTGGGGGATAAGCCCTCCCTTGATGGTTCATGCCAAATCTTTCTTCACCCATCAAACGTGACTCTGCAGAGGCTGGACTAACAAGGCAGAAGGTACAGGCACAGAGCTCAGCTCCCTGACTTGTCCCTAACTGGTTAGCAAGGATGTGTTTCCCACAGGTGCACAGCTGCACACCTCTGCACCCTCTAACTCGGGCTGAAAAGGTGGCTGCCTACACTCTGGCCTGAAGTCTCAGCCACCATGTGGAATGGGGCAGAAGCTCCAAAACTCAATTTACAAATGAAAGTTTTGGAAAGGCGTTTCTATAAAAGCAGCTCTGGCAGGATTTATTTCCAGCCCTAATTGAATTTTTAAGAGGAGTCTTTTAAAATCTGTAAACCTCCCTCCCTTCCATCTATTCATTCAACAAATATCCACTGAGTTTCCTGTACTAGTTACTATGTTGTATCAGGCACTAAGAACATTGACAAGAACAAAGCATAGGCTCTACATACACACACACGCAAACACACACGCTTACTCACACAAACACACACACCAACACACACACCCACACCCACACACACACACACACACACACACTCACACACCCACACACACACACACACACTCACACACACACACACACACTCACACACTCACACACACACTTACACTCACACACACGCTCACACACACACTTACACTCACACACACACTCACACACACTTACACACACACACTCACACTTACACTCACACATACACGGAGGGCTGTGGCTTCAATCTAAGAAGCACAGGTCCATAGTTAGCATCATCCACACCAAGGGTCTCACTTTTCTTTTCTCATGACCCCCAGAAAAAAAAATCATTTTTTTCTTTTATGGACATGTATATGAATACATATATTACCTCGCTGTATAATGTACATATGTCAACAGTATTAATCTTTGTAATGTATCATATCCTTTGATATTTCCCATACAATTCTATTTCACACTAAACTGTTGGTCCTGACCCGCTGGAGAGATGCTGTGAGCTGCAAACAGGTCCCATCCCAAAGACTGAAGCTGAGGTTTACTGAATGAGCCTGCTTTCTCTGCTCCCTACATTCACAGCAGCATACAGGTCACTGTCCGTCCAGACTGTAGGACCCAGGGGTCAACCTGAAGATGGAAGAAAGGGGCTTTACAATGGTAGTCAGAGGGCCTCAGTTCTGAACTAACTCCTGTAATTGGTACCATGGTCTCAAAAAGTCACTTCAACCTGCGGTGGCATGGCGAGGCTGCTCTAAAGGAGATGTTAGCGCCTGCTATGTGGAAAAGTGAGCAGAGACATCCACCATTCACTGAAGAGGACAGGAAAACATGAGGCACAAAAAACTAGTGAAGTTGTTGTTAAATAACCTTGCTTTCCCGACGGAAATTTAGTATCAGAGGAACACTTAGGGAGACCATGTGTTCTCAATAGAACCGAGCAAGAGTCCTTAAACTGGCAACTTTGTAAGTGAAGACCTCAGAGTGGTATTTGGTTGTGATGTTGTAAGCAGCTCTGTGGTTAAGAAACCCAGCTAGGTCATCCTCCTCCTCCTACCTCCCCTCCCCCACCCCACCCGTGCCCTTAAATACTTTTGCTGTTTGTAAAAAATCAAAGAAGCAACGAGGTGGTCGGTGGGTGGTTAAGCTCTGAGCAAATTTGTGAAGGGCACGCTTTGCCTGATGCAGTGTTTTACACCACAAGGCTGATCAACATCAATTTCCACTGTGTTTAAGGCCACTTTTTATTAAAGGCAACTTAGGGTATTAAACAACGTTGTTTGGTAAGGGCGGTTTCAAGCAATTGACTTGTAGATAAAATATGGTCTATTTTTCTCATCGGTCTTCCACATCTTCTTTCTAATTTATTATAAACCTCATCTCATACAGATGCTGATTAAACCGAGTGAGTCCTACAACCTGTGCTGAGCTCCTATTAGGCTCTGAGTAACTCTGGGCATCTCCTCCTTCCAAGCCACCTCTGCCCACTTTATTTAATTCTCCATCCAGGTTTTACCTTCCCACGGCTGCTCGCCGACTGCATTCTTCAGCACTTATTTTGACAAAAATACCCGTGCTGATGAACGTTCTTTAACGAGCTTCCTCTGTTTGGGTCCATGGTTGCAGAGGTGTCAGTCTGTGATCGTGTGGCCTTGTGACTTCGGGCCTGTTTGTGGTGTAGGGTGCATCCTGGCACAAGTGCATGGTGGAAGACACCGTCTACGAACTTAGTTGCTGGGAAACAGAAAGACGGAAACAGGGCCAGGACACAGACATTCTCCTGCTAACTTCTTCCAAGTAGGACCCACCCCGGAAGAGTAGCGCCCCCTCCAAACTAGAGTACTGCAAGCCCGGGGACCAAGCCTGTATGTAACCCGTGGCTGGTGAGTGGGTTGCCATCAGTCGAGTTTTCAAGAATTTCATCCTCCATGTGCTTCTGTCTTTCACTCTGAAAGTCACAGATAGAAAGATGCTAATAGGGTTGGGGATTTAGCTCAGTGGTAGAGCGCTTGCCTGGCAAGCACAAGGCCCTGGGTTCAGTCCCCAGCTCCGAAAAAAAGAAAAAAGAAAAAAAAAAAAAAAAAAAAAAGAGAAAAAAAAAAAAAATCACCCCCCCCCCTGGGATTTTCCGGGGGAAGAGAATTAAGCATCCACTATTAATCATTGAGTCAGTGATGGTTGTGAAGTGTCCCCACACAAGCCTGCCTGTTGTACACTTGGTCCCCAGCTGATGGCTGCTGTTTTGAGGGATTATGGAAACTTGAGGAGGTGGAGCCTAAAAGGTCAGCAGGCAGAGGGCTGGGGTTGGGCTGGGGGTTTGGGAGGATGATACTTGTCCTGGTAGTTTCCTGTTGCGTTCTGCTTCCTGTCCACCGTGAGGTGAGGCCTAGAACAGCCTCTACTACATGCTCTCACCGCCTAGATGTTTTGTTGGAGCACCCGTAGCCAAGCAACCGTGCACAGAAGACTGTGTGAGTCAGGAGTCACAATTCTACCCTGGAGGTCACAGCCATAAGGAAAATAGCAGCAGCAGAAAGGTTGTTAATTTCACCGTGCCCAGCCTTCTCCACCTGTGGAGAGGCTTGCGAAGGCTAAGACAGCCAGTCTCCACAGCTAGGAACCCCAATGGAAGCTTAGATCAGTCAGGCGCTGCAGCAAACCACGCCCCTGCTTTTGACTCTGAGCATTCCCAGAGACTCTAGAGCCCCAAGGGCTGGAGCAAGCGCAATGGAATTCTGTCTGTGGTCAACCTGTGTCCATGATCATATCCCTCTTTTCAGGAAGTCAGAGTTCTTTGTCTCTGGCTGTCCTTGCTCTGTTAAGTTCCTGCTAGAAAGCCAATCCCACACAATTATCCTCAGGACAAGAGCAATCTTCAAGAACATTTGCTGAAAACTGAGGCACAGACTTCCTAATTTTCCTTATTTGTCCTAAATGACTGTAGTTAACGTAGCTCCTGGTGTTTAGTGAGAGTTCAAAAGGCAGGAGGGTTGGTGCTTAACAATGAGAGCCATTTGAGGGAGTTGGTGCATAGAAGGTGAATGGGGGCACTGCTAAGTAATCACGACAGCAGGGCCAAGTCTGATAGATGAATTGGTTTCCTGGGACTGCCAGGGCAAAGTGGAGAGGTAAAGGGGTAGCTTAGAACAATAGAAACTTGTTAGAAGTCTGAAACCAATGTGTCAGTGGGGACTCTCTCTAGGAGACCTGCAGGGAAGAATCTGTCCTGGCCTCTTCTAGCTTCTGATGGCCCCAGATGTCCCTTGGCTCATGGCCTCATGCCTCAGAGAGTTTCACACACCATTCTGGATGTCTCTTCCCACTCCCCCCGCCCCCGTGCATGTCTGTGTTTGTGTTTAGAGGACACCAGTTGTACTGGATTGCATGCCACTCTGATGACCTCATCTCCACTTCGTTACATCTGCTAAGACCTCCCATCGAAGTCACATGAGATGCTTAGGGTTAAGAGATCAACAGACCTCTGTGGGGAACGCAACTCAGCTCATCTGTAAGTGAGCAGATCTCCTAGAATTACATGACACTCCACAGGCCCGGCCACACCTTTAAAGTTTGCTAATGTCCCCACGAAATGGCCAAACATCTTGCATCCCAGAGGGGGCTGTTAGCTAGCCTCTTGAGGATTTTCTAACCACAAAAGTTCCCTAGACCTAAGCACAGGAAGGAGCTTTTCTCCTGGAATGAAAGACACCCAGAAAGAATTTGCTAACTCCATTAACTTCGAGGCAAAGAGTTGTACAGATAAAGCTTAAGTCTGCAAAGCTCGCACTCTCCCCTCTTGCCCTACATACGTCTTAAATATCTGACCTTACTTAAATATGCGCTTTGATCCATGAAGTCTGAGGATCCTGCCTCTCCTAGGTCTCAAGACTGGTGAGTTAGAAGGAGACCATGTTAAAAAAAATAAAAATAAAAATAACCCTGTCCCAAAGAGTGGCGATGTCTCTGTTATCCAACCTCTCCCAGGTAGCCTGGAGTGCTAAGGAGTATAAATATCTCTCAGAGCTACAGTGCAAACTCCCACTATCCTCAGGTTTAAAAAGACTACAGGAACACAGCAAAGGTGAAAGTGAGTATATGAAAAGAGAGATTTAGAAGTTAGGGGAGAGGACATTTTAAGAAGCCAGCTAGACTGAACACCAATACAATGTAATTAACCTTCCTAGTAAACATGTTACAACTGCTCCTTACTAACACAGAGCTGCTGCCCGGCCCTTAAAATGACTACTGTATCAGTTCCTGGGGTCACTGTTGCAAAGCATCACCCCCACTAAGAGTCTTAAAAATGATAAGTGAGTGGCCCTTCCACAGGTGATTACCCTTCTGTGGATGAGCACAGAATATACCCAGACAGAGAAATATTATCCACTACTGAAAAGTAACAGGCTGTTAAGTCATGGGGAAAAAAAATGTGGGAAACTTGGACACAAATACTATAAAGCGAAAGAAATTGGTCTGAAAAAGACCAACGTAGGATTTCAGGCATACTTCGCTCTGCAGAAGTCAACACTGACGGAGATAGAAGACACGCTGGTGATTGCTGAAGCTTGGAGGGAGAAGGAAAGAGAGAGAGGCTCAGGAGGGGCCAGGGAGCAGAGCAGAGTGCAGGAGGATTTGCGAGGGCGGGGTATATACTGTGTGGCCAAGGTGTTCAGATTCACAGAACGGACAGTACCAGGACCAAGGTCTGGATGGCCCTGCTTTGTCATTCCAATACAAATTTAAATCCAAACATTAAGGAGGAGTGAGGTGCTTAAGAAAGAACGGTAAACACCCAAGACCTGGTTGCAGAGTTGTAAAAGGAGCAAGTCCTGCCTGGGTCTGTCAGTCGTTCCTGACACCCTTCTACTGGAGGAATGCCTCTGAGGGGGGAGGCTAAGAGCCCAGGGGAACAGGGATGCCTGGAAATCTCTACCTTCTGAGTTTTTCTTGAAACCTAAAACTGCAAAGCGAAATCTTAATTAAGTCAGGTACAAGGCACAGTTGGCTCCTTTCGGGAGCCGCCCCCTCCAGTTCGGCCGGCAGTCTCCCACATTCCTCGCTTGTAGAAGCCATCACTCTGATTGTCTTCCTTGGTGGCTTTCTTGTCGCATCCCTTGCCATGCTTTACTCCCTGTCCAGATTTCTTACCGGATTAGAATCCACCCTGATGGCTCCGTCTTAAAGCCTGATTTCCAAATAAGGCCACATTCTGAGGTACTGGTAGTTAGGTTGTCAAATCAGGTCCTTGGGAGGTCACGATGCATGACAAATACTGGAAGATTGTAAAACTTTAACATGACATTTCATAGCTTAATTCTTCAGCTGTAAGCGGGGTAATTATTGGGTCTGTTTAAAATGCCGGCTGGTTGGACGATGTCGGGGCAGTAGGGATAGCTTTTCCTGGCAGCCCACTGTCTAAAACCATTCCAGGGAGACTTAGGACCAAGCACCCTGCCTGGAGCTCTGATCTGTAGCTCCTTCATGAGGTCTGGTACTGAGCCAGCCTCAAAGAGGCTGGGGGAGGGGATTAGCCTCTTCCCTTTTGGGGCTTGGGAGGACAAAGCTCTCTGATGTTAAGTTCCTGTCTGCGTGTTAATGAGACGTGGATTAAGAAAGAGGTAGAGAAAAGAAGATATGAAACGCATTCCATTTAATAGATTAAAAAAACACAAAAAACAACACTCCCACCCCCTCCCCAGTTTCTCCCATCTTCCCTTTATTCTCTACAAAAGCACAGGAAATCATGGTGGACCCTGAGCATACACACAGGACACACGATGTGCCCCTTTACACTAACTCTATGTGGATGTCGTAGTGTCCTCATTTCTCTGATATCAATGTTATCATTGAAAAGGAATTTGAGGTTCTTGAGTTGGTAAAAGTTCTTCTTGGGGACGAAGAGGTGGCTTAGTGGGTAAGAGCTTGCTGTGCTGTTAGGACCTGAGTTCAAATCTCCAACACCCACATAAAAGTCTAGGCATGTCGGCTTATGCCTATAACCCCAGCACTGAAGGAATAAAGACAGAGAGTGGGAAGGCAAGATAAGAGGACCCCGTGCCCTTCTCAGGCCTTTGTGTACTTACACATGGGGATGTGTGTACCAATACGTACATCTGCACACACAACACACACACACACACACACACACACACACACACACACACAAATAAACAAAATAAGAAAAATGCTTAAAAATCCTTCCTTCTCACTGGGAAGCAGCAGCCTGATCTGGAAAGCCTGTGTAGGCACAGAGCCCATTTGATGATGACGAAGACCTAAAAATGGTTAGCATTCATTACTCCACTACATGCTAAGCACTGTTTAAGGACTTGAAAACTATTAGTTCATTTGACTATTAACACCACTAGCAGTAAGTAGGATTATCTTCGTTTTACACAGGAGCAAAAGTAAGGGCCCGTTTCTCCCCAGCCTGGGAGTGGGTAAAGCCCGCCTGCAGACGACTGCCCTGTGCTCTGCAGCTTTCCCGGGCTGAGTGCTGTTCCCTGTGTGTGTTTCCACAGCTCTGGCCTCTGGCCTTTGCGTGGTAAATCTGGCAGTGATTGTATCATTACATCAGTTCCTGACTGACGAGCTTCTTCTCCAGGAGGGGCAAGGCCAGAGCGGATAGAAGAAAGTGGATCCAGGACCTTTGATCTTCCTGGATTCCACCTAAAATTACCAACCTAGGGGACAATATGCTGCCCCAAGGGTCCTAAAAAGAGATCACGTGTGTCTCCCTTTCCCCAGTGGGAGACCTGGACCCACTACATTAGTATCTCCTCACATTTCACCGTTAGCCACACCACACAAACTTTAGGATGCCAATGAGGGTTAACTTGTCTCAGCTCTGAACTTGTCCGTATCCTAACATCTAAATCCCTGTGCTGTCACACGTAAGACAAGGGACATCTGGAAAGAAATGAGTAAGTAACACCATGGTATAGGCAGCCTACACGTTGACGTCAGCCGGATGCTTCTAACACACCATGTGTATAATCCTGACCATGTGACCGGCTCCCCTGTGCAGGCTTATTTACCTGGACTGTACTCTATGAACAGTTGAGTCTGCTCAGCCTCGCCGTAAGGACCAGCCGTAATGTCTCTTCCTAGCCCAGCAGCTTCCACACATAGGACTTATCTTGGTTAAAAATTTCCCCGGCCTTTTAAACTGTTTTTTTATTTTCACTCATCAGAAGTTGTGGGTTGCTAGGTCTTTCTCATTCTTTTATATCTTTGTCTTTTTTGCACAGATAGCGGCTGTTAGATTTGGCCTTTTAGCCTGGAAAATGATAACCCTTCAATTTTAACAAGATGTAAAATTTAGCAGAACCAGCTGTCAATCAGTAGCTTGTAACCCACCCTGGGGGATGTGTTAAGGTGACTCCCGAGGTTCCCTCCAGCTTAAAACTGACTCTGAAGCCTTTTGTGGATGCCCCTTGTGGAATCGAGAACTTTGGTTCTCTCCAGTAGGCTTCCAGATTTCTTAGTTGAACAGAACCCAGGATTTTGACATCTTGGATCTAGAAGACAGCACTAGTCAGCAATGTTCCAAGTGGTGCCGAAACCTAGCTCTCATTCTACATCCCTCCGCCCTTCAGAGCCTGTCTTCTCAGCTGTGAGTAGACATGGTAATAACATCCATCCCATGGCCATCGTGAAGATCGGATTCCATCCTATATGTGATGAAAGTGTTTTGCAAATTAGTTGTACTCTGTCACAGCTTGGATGGCCCTGAGTTCAGGCATTGGGTCCAGAAACAGTTTAGCCACCAAACAGGATGGGATTAAGCAGGCAGCCTTGCTGACATAGATCTTAACAAGGAGATGTCTCGTCCTGACTTGGAAGCACCCTCGGTTGTATTAATACTGTGTAGGAGAGAAGTCTGGCATGAATGGCCCTTCACTGTGAGTCAAGGAAGAGGGTGTAAGCCAAGGCTAGGGTTGGGGCCAAAAGAAGGTCACACCACAGTAAGTTGGTGACAAATAGGAAGACTGAAGAGACAGTGAGGCTTGTGTTCTGTGGTCCAGGTGTGTGTGTGTGTGTGTGTGTGTGTGTGTGTGTGTGAGGGGGGGGGCGCGCAAAGAGACAAAGACAGATCGAGAGACAGAGGCAGAGAGACAGAGAGACAGGGACACAGAGAGACAGAGACAGACAAAGAGAGAGGCAGAGAGACAGAGATAGATCAAGAGACAGAGATACAGAGACAGACAGAGGCAGAGATAGATATCTAGGTACATGTACTATGGCTTAGAACTAAAACAGACCTCCAAAGCCCACACCTTACCAAAAGCAAAGATTGACCATTCACAAATGCATGTTCAACTCCCTAGAAAACCTTCGGATCACAGTTCTCTTCATTGCATTTCTAAGTTTCAAAAACACCCTCCTGAGAATGCAATTTTTTTTATTTAAAAAAACTCAGGATTGTGTTTTAATTTTGGTTTGGCCTTTAAGGAAAGTTTTGTTTTCCAAAGCCATAATTGTGGCCTTCCCAAGAATGGATTGTCCTCCATACAGTGAGGATTTAAGGTTTCCAGCCACCCCCTCCTCTGTGCCTATTACCCTGGCTTCGTTCTTATGAGCTGCACATGTTGTTGAAGCCACTCCTGGGCCCTGAGACAGGAGCGGCCTCTGCCCTGCCAGTGTCCTAATAAGGGAAGGAACAAGCTGCAGTGGGTGAGGTAAGGGGAGTCAGGCGATGGATGGTATTTTTGCTGATCAAGGAGGATAAGGTGTGGTTTGGCAGGTATCTCTGTTGGTTTGGCTGCCTTCTGACTTGGTTTCTTCTTTTTGACAGTTCAAATGCTGTAAAACAAACTTTAAGACTTGTCCTTCCACAGCTCTTCGGCTGAGTTTTGTGAATAGCATCCTGACACAGTTTATCCGTGATCCGGTTTAAAAAAGAAAAAAAAAAAAAAGAATTGCTGTGGATGAAATCCTCTGGGTCATCAGGATAGATGATAACGATGGTCAAATTTGGTTATAGAAAGAAGAAGAGGTCTGCTATTTCATACATTCAACCTATATATATTTTTAAACTGTAAGAATCTGTGTGCTGGTATTAACACCTACAGTTGCCTTTAAATATTGGCATAACTCAGTTAAACATGGGATGAAGGAAACAAGAAGCTTACAATTACACTTATAAGGAAAAATGGTCATCTGTGTCCCCTCTGGAGCTAGCTGTTCCCTACTCTGCTGCATTTTCAAAGGACTCTGTGCTCCTAGCTGCGTCTGCTCTAGGCTCTTTGTATGGCCCTGGGAAGAGTCAAGGTTTCTCCACCTGCCTGCAGACTGGAGTCCCTTTAGCAGCTCTCATGCCCTTGGCAGCTCTGCTCCAACTGGGCTGCGGCACAACCTAGGTATCAGGGACTTTGAAGAGCTGCCTTCGGTGACTCTATTGTGTATGGAAGGTTGATGACCTTGGGATCCTAGTCCCTGAATATAAAGTCTATTATGTCATCATCTACTTCCCTCAAGGGCCAGACATTTTGAAACCTTTAAAGAAAATACAGCATATACCTGAAACAGGTCAGACAGGTTTCTTCTTGGGCCGGTAGGTTCAAGTCCAGTTGTTTTAAACTCAACAATAAAGTCTTGTAGTTGAAACCAAAATCAGCTTCTAGACACACGGCCATTGTTTAAACACTCATTTCCACACACAGAAGGAGTAAAGCCTCCTGCCAAACAGTTGAAAATGGTATATTCAGTTTCAAAGCTGCGTGTAATGAAGCCATAGTTTTTCAAGTCTTCTCCATGTCCCATAATTTATATATTCCTTGAGGTACCATTCAATTGATACATGCCTGTTCGATTTTCCTCCAACGGTAAGCCAACTTCAGATTGTGAAATTGTAAAATTGGTATATCTAGCAAAGCTGAAATGATACAACCAAGGGATTTTTTTTTAAATAGAGACCACTTATCTTCAAAAGTATTAGGCTGCAAGAACACGATGCTGAATGGAGAAGACATTTTAAACTCCTGAATCGATTAGTCGGGTGTCTCCTCTTCCTGGCATGGTGTTCCATTCTCAGGGAAGACGGGGCATTTGGAAATTCAGCACAGCAGACTAAGCTGGGAATATAGATTAGACAATGACCAGCATATGTAGACAAACAGGTTAAAGGCAGAGCGACATTAACCAGCAAAAGTGTGTTGAGCTAGAGAACAGGGGAAAGCTCCTTAAAGGATACAAAGGAGATTATAAAACAAATGGTTGGCAGAGAAAGTCACAAAGAATGTGTTCTGGTTTAAATGTGAGGTACACCCTACAGTCTGGTGTTTTGAATACCTCTTCTCCAGATAATGGTCATGTCTTGGGATGTCATGGGAACCAGCTGGAGAAGGTGGGTTGCTGGTGGGGAAGAATCAGTGCCTGGTTCTTCCTAAATTCTCTGCCTGCTTAGTTGGTGACTTATGACAAAACCCAACTGCTCTCCTCCTGTCATTAACTCTGCCGCAACCTTCCCACCATGATGAACTGAAGTTTTCCTTCCCTTTCTTTTTAAAGAAATACTTTTTAAAATTAATTAATTATTTTTTAAAACATATGTGTACATCTGCTTACCTGTATGTGTACCACATGTGTGTAGTATCTATGGAGGCCATAAGGGGGCACCAGCTACCGCAGAACTGACGTTACAGGCTATTGTGTGTCATCCAATGTGGGTGCTGGGAACTGAACCCAGGGTCTCTGCAAAAGCAGCAAGTTCTCTGAGCCATCTCTCTAGCCCTCACTAGTTTCTTCAAACTGTGAACCAAAGTAAATCTTCCTTCTCATATGTGACTTCTTCCAGGATATTTTGTCCTGGATGTTTGGAAAGTAAATAATACAGAAGATATCATCAAGTGAAAAGTTGTGTAGGGTGGTCAAATCAAATGAGTTCAAGACATAGTTTATACATTTTTAAATCATGTTTACTATAGTATATCATTGGAGTTGTGTTTTGTTATTGATCACTGTGCTTTATGTCTTGCTGTGCCTCTTTTATTAATTAAATTTCATCATAAGTTCATATATGGAGGGTCTCACACTCTATGTAGTATCAACCATCCAGGGAATGCCTTGGGCTGCAGCCCCACAGATGAGAGCAAACAACTACATAAAGGGTAATTTTATACACTTTGCTCCAAAGTATAGCTGTAGAGAGCCCAAGCCTTACAGTCTCACTTTGGAGTTAGGGCTACTAATGCCTGGGTTTAAGGATACCACATAGAGTCAGTATCGTGTTCTGAGAACTTAATAGCCAGTTGGAACTATTCTTTTAATATTTGGACTGACTGGACAAGTAGTTAAAAGGTCTGGAACTAAACAAGATAGCCTATGATATGACAGAACTGGGAATCTTTGTGTTTCTCACAACATCCATTCAATTACAGACCAGTTTTGGCTACAGCCCACTAAGTGTTTCTAAAGGACTAGCAAAGTCCAAATATGCTGCTCGCCCTGAATTAGTTTCACTTTCCACTGACATGACGAAAAGCCAAAACCAATGCCAGGCTTGCTGGTGAGAAGAGAAAGAGAGTGTAGAGAATATAAGAAATTTGCAAGGGAAGATGATGAACCTTCCTCCTCCACGCAGAGGAAAGGCATGGCCCAAAGCATCAAGAAAACAAAGAACTGCTCAGTGTCCGTGAGGCAAGTCATGATTTGCCATATGGCGATGAGAGAGACAGGCAGACGGCATGTACACATTCACATACAAACACAGAGAACGATAAATCCTTGATGTGGACCAGAGTCCACAGTCTGGATAGAAAACACACCAGTTGATCCAGTTTGCCTTGGCCTCACATGATCGACTAAGTTCAAGTCAGATATCTCTTCTGTCCACAACCAATTTGGTGGTTGTTGTTGTTGTTTTTGGGGTTTTTTGTTTGTTTGTTTGTTTGTTTTGTTTTGTTTTGTTTCAAACAAGAAAAAACACATCTTTCCCAGTTCCGAGCTCCAAGGGTCCTTGAATAATGACCTCTGCAGAGAAAGAAGCATAAGAATGCCAAACACATTTATGATAAATCCACCAAAATGTTTGCATGCTAGACCAGAGTGCAGAATGTACCAGCCACGTATCCAAGCAAACACTGGAAAGTTTGTGGCCAGTAATTCCTTTCAACATTTAGAGGGGAGGATCTGAAAGAAATATGGTGTCGGGGTTCCCATGCTTTTGACGTTTAGAGGGCAGGGTCTGAGAGAAATGTGACGTGTTGGGGGGTTCCCACTCTTGTATTTGTTGCTGACGTCACCTCTGCCACCAAGCCAGGAAGCTGATGGCTGTTGCTCTCTTTCAGTTTTGTTCTGCTCTGTCATCTCATAGTCACAAAACCGGGAAGATCATTCCTTTCCTCAGTGAGATTCCTCACATCGGGGAACACCTTCGTTGCCTCCCTCCCCAAGTGCCATTGTTCAGTGTTTCAGAGGCAGCGTATGGAAAGCACACGGCAATGGGAGTGAAACCGAACTTTACTCAGGTTCTCTTGAAAAACATGCCTGAGAGTGTAAGGGGTGAGGTGCTTAGATGCAAACCAAGCAGTCTGTGATGCAGATCTGGAACAATCTCGGTGACTTCACGAGAGGCACGGGCTGAGGTTCAGGCTGCATCTGAGCCCAGCTCGAGGGTCGAGGGTCGGTGGGTCTGGAGGGGGCAGGTGGAAAGGAAGGAATGTTGATGTAGAAGCAGGAAGACAAGGGAAGAGAAAATGGAGTGAGAGGGCAAAAAATTAAAGTTTTTCTGGTGCCTTCATCCTTTTTGTCCATGACATCCCTTTTCTAGCTACGAGCGGTCCTTGGGGAGGAGCATGTGCAGCTCATAGTAACACATGGCCCTTTAGTCTCCGTGGACTGAGAAAGTTCACATGGGTCGGCCTTATCTTGTTTAAACTAACTTCGTGAAGGAGGCGTGCGCTTTAAAGGTTTCCACAGATGCTGCAGGCAGAAAGGAATTTGCTGGAAATTGTAAGGGTGTGCACAGGGAGCTAATGCCCACCTCACTGAGGGAGCATGGAGGAGGACTTCCTCAGCTCCTCCCTTGCGTCTGTCAGCAGACCGTGTGAGGATTGAGTAGCTTTTCCTAAAGACTGCAATCTACCGAAACCCAACCCCACAGCACACCATCCACCCACTGCAGATGTGCAAGCCATCGCCGACCGCTCAGCTATCCCCACAGTCACTGACAAACATTCTCATCTTCAGAAAAAACTCACATGGTGAGAAATTAGTTATGTGGAAAACAGCCCCTTCCGTTTGTGATTTTGTTGTTGAAAAATATGGAAGTGCGATCTACCAGGACAATCATGCCTTCAGACCTAGACTCGGGGAGGAAACTAAACTATTAATTAAAATTAACTATTTTAAGTAGGTGTTGAAGCAATTTACTTAGATGAGTAAACACTTCATGTGGCTTTGAAAGGAGAAACAGTGGACAGATACTGGGAATCAGGGGAGATTTAGTATGGTAGCTCCATGAGTCAACATACCGAGCACTTATTTCTTCCACTTGTACATAGACATTTTTCATAAGCTCCAACACAAAACCCAGGGGCCAGAGAGAGAGATCAGCCCTTAGGAGCAGTTGTTCTTGCAGGGGACCTGGCTTCAATTCCCTACATCCCCAGTGGCTCACAACCACTCACGATTCTAGTGATCTAACACCGTTTCCTGACTTCCCTCAAACACCAGGCGTATACATGATACTCACATATAAATTCAAGCCATCACTCAGACTCATCTAATTTAAAAAAAAAACAACAACAACAACAACAAAAAAACCCTAAGCTGCAACTGTCATTGAAAGTCGAATGCCAGAATAAACTGAAGTTTTCGCTAGCCAGGCTTTCAAACAACCGATCGCAGTGTGTTGGAACTAAGATTGAGATGTAATAGGGGTTTTATGAATATTGATAAATTAGACCTCACTTTCACAAGGTCGTTTCGATATTATCCTGTTACATTTCTTTTTGCGTTTTACAGTGTTTAAACATTTCAGTAGTACCACGTGTGATGAAGTTATAAATAACTAAATGTTTAGTTGTCGTTGTCGTGTTTGTTCGTCTTTTAGACAAAGTCACAATATGTAGCCCTGGTTGACCTAGAATTTGCTATGTAGACCAGGCTCATAGATGTCTGTGTGCTTCTGCCTGAGTGGTGGGAATAAAGCTGTTCCCCACCACACCTAGCTCTGTTTAATTTTTTTATAGGAATATACTACCAAAGTTTGTTTTAAGGCCATTGCTATAAATCAATTACAAGCAAATAACCATGCGTGTGTGTGGACTGGATTTGACCAGCAGCCATCGTTTGTCAGTCCCTGGCTTCTGGGCTGGAAGGCCATTGTTAATTGGCAGAATACCTTGAGAAGGTCCGCAGGGTGGGAAGACACCCTGGGTGGGAACTAAAACCCTGGGTCAGTGTCCCTGCAGTAGCTGGCAGCCCTGCTCAGGTCCCAGGTTACCTCGTTACAGAGCAGTGCTTAAATTAAAACAACCTCCTCAATTCCATCCTATTGGGTCATCTGTGCCCCTAAGCTTTTCACACCTTCACACAGAAGTGCAGGTTTAGTGGGGAGGCTGATGAGTGACTGGGGTGGAGGGGGCCATGAGAAAGAGAACAGCAATTCCATTCACAAAGAATTGAAGGCCTAACTTTCTGCTCTTGAGAAGTCTGTCACAGACTACTGTTCTGAGTGACCCGAGGAGCTGCTGAGCTGAGGGCTCTTCTTGTTGCTAAGATTTATGGAGCCCTCGATGTCGGGTAGCTGGCCCTATTTCTTTTATTTCCCGGGGAAAAGCTGTAGAATGAGTTGAAACACCTGGAGTGGAGACAGAACTAGGAAATCCTTCTCCGTGTGTGCCGCCCTACATTTAGGCTGCGTTTCCATGGGGTTGGACCCGGGAAGGATCCCCTCTCAAGATCTGTAGACTTGCTAGTCTGTCCTTCCTCTTGTGGGAGCCTCGCTTGGGTCTGGACCATACATAACCCGAGCTTCCCTGATGCCCTTCCTGCCTCGTGAACCCTGGCCAGACTGACTTGTTTGCTTTTCCATGTCCACACTTCCTGACTTCACAACTTTCCATTTGTGCTCTGTGAATGAAGAAAGGGCCTCTTCCCTCCTTGCACACCCCGAATCCTAGATCCAGCTCAAATGTCACTTTCTCCATGAAGCCTTCTTTGATCCTACAGTCAGAGTGGTATTAGCCATCCGTTAGGCTTCTGCATACGTCTCCTTTAATATTTACCATATTTGAACTGCCATTACATCCTTGCACATTTCTTGGCTCCCCTACCGAATCATAACTCCATTTTAAGGTACGTTTCCCCCTTGGCTTCCTCCTCCAATGGCTTGAGCAGAGCAAATCCGTGTCTTAGAGATGCCTTTATTCTAGCTGCCTCGTGTCAGAGCGTAGGCAGCCCCAGCCAACATCCCACACCACAATCCAAAACTCCACCTTGGTATCTGCCTCCTCCCTCCTCCTCAGACTCTAGGTGTCTACATACCCCATCCTGCCCAGGGCACATTGCTCTGCTTTCTCCACTAAACTGAACTGCCTGCCCTCGAGTCAGGGTCCAGATGGCCAGTGGTTTGGCTAGAGAGAAGAATGTACACAGGATTAGAAACCCATACGCTGCTGCTGCTGTTGCAAGTGGTCATTTGTCATTAAACTATGTGACGGTTTAGAAGTCTGCTGTCTCCATTACTGCAGCAGTGGTTGCTTTCGTGTCTCGGCAGAAAACAGCCTAAGCCTTCGTGGTTATTCGTCTGTTGGGATACAGGGACACACGTCCAGGTGAGGACTCTCCTAGACATTTTAAGTGCCACAGAAGATGGCAC
This sequence comes from Rattus rattus, assembly GCF_011064425.1. Taxonomy (NCBI): domain Eukaryota; kingdom Metazoa; phylum Chordata; class Mammalia; order Rodentia; family Muridae; genus Rattus; species Rattus rattus. The sequence goes on along the minus strand of NC_046159.1, from coordinate 104,930,692 downwards.
TTAAGATGTAAGGCCCGTGTCACCCTCTCAGAAGCCTGGTAGTTCCCTGACCCTTCAGCTGTCTCAACGCCGCTAATTTAATCAGTACACACAAGCAAAGACGCTTCGTTTTGAATGTTACCTCATCTGTTAAAATGAGGACATGTTTGCCTTTGCCGGGAGGGCATCTTGAAGCATGGAAACAGGTTTTCTTTGGTTTGGCTTTTTACCACGTCATAAATGAGTGTCCGTTCATCGCCCCTCTCTCTCTTGAGCACACCCTGTCTTCGGTAAGGTTTCCTTCGACTGGACCATAACCCACCAAGAGTGGAGAAGTATTATTGACTTCCTTTCCCAACAGCAGGAAAGCTGGACCCAGAGGCAGCTGCCAAGTCCCTTGCAACGATACGTGTCTTTTCTGGTGGCCCAAGTGTCCAGGATGTAGCTCTTCATTTCCCACTTCCTGTCTCCTCTCAAGGTTTACCTTCACTCGTAAACAAACTTCTGAGATGCTAGCACACTCGTGGAGGGGAGATGCAAGCCAGTGGATTCCAGATGAGTTGATGGGGTAGTTGTGGAGATAGGGAGTAAGGACCACCTAGACAATGTTGAAATGACAATCATGTCTCTTTCTGGAGATCCTAGAAACAGGTCCTGGTCTCCTGTTACTAGTATGTCCCGGGAGGAGTCGAGGGACCAGGGCTATGTCATCTGAACGGAAAGGGCCTGAGGAAGTGAGTAGTAAATCTTTTTCCAATTAAAAGTAAGAGTGGAAGCAGAAAAGCTGTGGCGGGAAAGATCATAAAAGATCTGCTATGAAAATCCATTATCCATAAATTCCCCCACATTAAGCACCGCCTGTCTGTCTGGGAAGGATGCTGACACAGGCTCTGTAAGGACAAGCAGCCTCCCTCCGCCTGCTGTGGACCGTTTCCTCTGTGTCTGCAGGACCACTTTTCCTCCGCAGAGATTCCCTTTAATTACTCACAGGCTTTGAAACTCCATGTAAGGACATTCTGTCTTCGGATTTCTTCCCTCCCCAATTCCGTTGTTTCTTTCGTCAAATGTTTACCCATGTGATAACGGCCCCATAATTGAAAGCAAAACCACATGAAATTATGGGCCCGTGTACTGTGTCTCACAAATTCTTCAAGTTTGGGATCACTCAAGTGTTTAGATCACTCTAAAACCCTTCTAAGATGAGTCCGTGCCTTTCACCCAAGAAGACAGAAGTGCGTGTCTGAAAAGAATGTGACTTTGGATACACCTGTGGTCAGACGCGGCTGCGGCCGCGTCAGCTCCTGGAACTGTGGGACTCTCCTGACACGCTTCTTTTATCAGGTGTCAGTCAGTTGTGACACATACGGTGTTATGGCCAGCTGTGAGCACCCGGGTTTTAGTTATTTTTCTCATGTCTGACTTTAAAAACTTGTCTATACTTAGTCTTTATTGCCCATGCACCATATACGTTAAAGCAAGATATCCTTTGATAGGTGTGGTGGTCAGAGAACATCTCCAGTCTGATTTTACCCCTGCCCCGGGCTTTTGCGTTTTGAAAGTCAAAGGACGTTATGAGTCGTGTTTCTGTATTTCGCACGTTCGGAGTTATGAGGTTTGTACTCGTGATGCTCATTAGAGAATCAGGCTGTGATCCATGACAAGCCAATGCTAATGAGAACGCAGGTAGCTGGTTTATCTGTGTTGGCAACTTTCCTTTTGATTGAGTCTTCAAGTGGACGGTGGTTTGGGCCAATTTTCTTTTGATTAACTTCTTATCTACTTACTTGTTTCCCTTTCTCCTTGTAATTCATGTCTCCTTGTAATGGTCTAACTCAGGCACTGACTAAATAATTTTATACATCTTTTCCAACACCAATCTTCTCTTGCCTAGAACTACATTTCTCTCCTTTTGGTTTCTTAGAGAGTTTAATTAGTTTGTGTGTGTGTGTGTGTGTGTGTGTGTGTGTGTGTGTGTGTGTGTGTGCATTTGTGCAGAGGCCAGAAGAGTGCTGGACCCCCTGGTGTTCCAGGATATTGCAAGCCACCTGAAGTGGGTACTAGGGACAGAGTTTAGGTCCTCTGCAAGAGCAGTAGACATTCTTTACCACTGAGTCCTCTCTCCAGCTCTCATCCAGCCTTCCATAAACTCTATAAACTGAAAAGCGAAAGTTTGTGCGGGAACAAGTTTGTTGTTTGGATATGGCGGGGGAAACGGATGGGGAGATGGAATGAATTCAATCGTGTCTGGGAGAAAGCGAATAGATTTCGGTTTATCTCAGGAAATTGTTATGGAATAACCCTTCCAAATCTGACTTTAATGATACGCATTCTTTCTTCTCAAAAGAAATGTGAGAAAAATAACGGCTTCATAAGAATATAAACCCAGGTTTTACTCATTTTTATTTTTCCACTGAATATCATAAGCTGTTTGTGAGCTTAAAAAAAAAATGAAAGAGAGTGACGCCGTAAGATCAGAGTCGAAGAAGATCCTAGTCACTTAGCCCATCGCAGCACAGATCTCAAGGAAGGTTTGGAAAGCACGCTCAGGTCACAGCCATCTTTATAAACTACAGGGACTCCTAAGACAACTGAGGCATAACGTTGCGTGAAGATCGCCAGTCAAGGATTGCATATGCCATTGTTATATAAAGTATTTAACAAGAAAACCTTTTCAAATGTAGTATTTGGGAATACAGACCATGGGGATAAAGCTATAAAACGAAAGCAGGAGGGGAATAGAAACACTGCAGAATTCAGGCAGGGGTGATTGGGAGCTGTTTAAAAGGCAAGGGAATGGTATTGAAAAGACGTTCACAAGCCCCTGATCAGCTTGAGCGGATAGGTGTATGCCCATCAGACTGTCCGTTTGATCATTACTGTGTGAAGTTACACTATAGTCATGGGCAGACACATCGCTCTTTGTGATAAAAGTTTTTTTTTAATATTAAAAAAACTAATTTCAATCTTTTAGAATATTTCATCTTAAAATTTCTTGTGATGGTATGCGTTGATTCATAAATGAATTGCAAGCATCTGCTTGTCCCAGATAGGATTATTTTAGAATGTTCTCAGGTCTAGTGTCCTGGATTTCTCCTAACCTGACCCAATCTGATGATCAGTTCACACAGGATGCTGACGGACTGATGTTAAGAACCAGCCCTCTCAGGTGTATGTAGATGTAAGAAGGTCTTATTTTCTTTCTCTTCCCCCTGTCTGTTGCTCTGTAGCTCACGTCCCCATCATGGTCTGCGGCTACAGAAATGTGTGTGACTGTGAGATGCCATCATTGTATAAAGTAAATAAATGATGGGCAGGTGGTGACAACTTATGAGGACACGTGTTAAGAACTCGAAGTTTGCAAACATTAGGGAAACCCAACTATATGGTTGGTATACAAACTTTAGTGACTCAAGGGATGTGGGGAAGGGGAAGACAGGTGAACTGAGATGCACTTCTCTTCTGAGTAATTGTCTTCAAGGTGACCCATTTTCTTGTGTGCCTTGACACCAGTAGATAAGCCCCAATAATGATATGATAGGTCAATGAACCCTATAATGAATATGCACATTATTTTTCCAGCCCCCCCCCAAATTTCTTTTCAATCAGACCCTTCCTTTCACTCTCTCCTTTTATTGATCACACACACACACACACACACACACACACACACACACACACACACACACACACACACTGATTTGCCCATATGCTGACTGGAAATACTTTTATTTTCATGGGTTTTATTTTCCTACATGGTAGCTTTTAATTCCCTTCCTCTCAAGGAATCCAAGGGAAAACTTCAGAATCGGACTTCATAGGCATTCAACGAAACCAGGAAATCTTGCCAGCACCCCACGTAAACAAAATTATATTTAAGAGCTTGGAATGTTTCGATAAAACTCCTAAGTTCCAAAGGTGCAGTCAGTCTACTGAACACAGAGGACTCCTTTCAGTGCCTCAGGGCTTTTAACTCCTCACTGCAGCCGTGGCCTCAGACTCACCGAGGGAAGTGAGCAGCCCACAGTGCCGATGAGATGTGCATTGAACATCTGCTTGCACACCATATCATGAAAGAAAACCCCTGGAGTTTTGGTACAAAAACCAGTCCTGGATGTCTATGAGTCATGTTGCCTCCAAGTAGGAGACATATTTTTAACCCACAGAAATGTTTAACTCTTTAAGTCAGATCCTGTTGCAAGAACCTCATTAAGACAATGACATTTGCAGAAACTATAAGGACTAATAATAATAATAATTAATAATAATAATAATAATAATAATAATAATATCTACTTAAGAGTTGCCCATGAGGCCCAGGCCTTCTTCTACTAGATGATGAAGCCTGCATGGGAAGTGTGCAGCTGCGGGTAGCTGGGAACATCTCTCAGGTTTGGCATCTCACCGACAAACCGGAAATCCCTTTTGAAGTAGCATCACTCTTCTCAGATGACTCACAGGAAAGTGGAGGTCCCATGAGGTGCAGAACTATCAGAGCTGACCTTAGGTCCAGTCAACTCTCCACCGGCCTCTCGAGTCTCTGTGAATTCACCGACGGTGGCTTTCTGTAAGGTGTACTGTGGCAGACAAGGACCTCACTCTGTCTCTTGGCGGCGTTTTTGGTGCATCCTTCTTAAGATATGGGAACATGGCGGGGACAGTCCAGGAAAGCGGACTACAAGTTTCCATCCGAGTGGAGCATTCATGACTGGCCTCAATAGAGAACTGTGAGGACCTCTCATTTTCTGAGGCTTTTCTCGCAGACCTGTGGGTTTTAATGCTCTTAACCATACAAGGAAATCGGTTCCCTGCCTTCGATAAGAGTAGTTTCTAATTTTTCTTTTTTAAAAAGTTCATACAATATATTTTGATATTTTTTTCTCCGTTCTCATCTCCCAGCTCTTCCTTACCTTCCTACCCAACCAACAGCATGTTTCTTCCCAAAAAGGGGGGTGGGGGACAAAAACTGAAAACCAAAACACTGATTTAAAAAAAAAAAAAAAAATACCAAATACAGAGGAGAGAGAGAGAGAGAGGAGTTTCATTTTGTTTTGGCCTTCTCCTGAATGTGGGGCCTGCCCTGGAGTATGGTGTTTTACAAATAGTACTAGAGATATAATTTTGCCTTCTTTCCTTTTCAACCTTCCTCTGTCCCTCTGTCCCTCTGTCCCTCCCTCCCTTTCTTTGTTTCTTTCCTTCCTGGTGGTGGTGGTGGTGGTGGTGGTGGTGGTGGTGGTGGTGGTGGTGGAGCTGGTAGTCATGGTAACAGGACTTAAACCTTCAGTCTTGCACATGTTAGGTGAAGCACTCTACCACTAAGCTACATCCCTGGCTGTGTTCAATTTCTGAATTAGTTGAATTAGTGAGTTAGTTGCTTGGACTAGCTTTGTCTGTACCTCAGCATCTCAAGTGTCTGAGAGTACAAGCGCACACCACTATGACCCAGACCATCCTGTAGACAGTGGGACGAGAATTTCTTTAGTGTTGCACAAGCCATGAACAACAATCAATGGAAGGAGGGGAACACAGAAGCAAGAAGACAAAGACTATGTTTCTGAAGCAACTCTGCGCTTCCTTTCTCTCATCTGACGCACATTGAGCTCTTGACAGACTGAGGGAAAGAAGCTGAGTCCTCAGTGATTTCCTTGTTTGTCATGTTTGAATGCTTTTATTTATATACACGTCTCCATCTCAAAGGACCAGAATTTAACTTGGTCCTATATGGAGGCAGCAGAGGTTTGGTGCTACAAGACTTAAGCTAGTTTTCTTGGAGCAGCTGAGACATTAGGAAAGAGTTTTTGCTGGTACGTAGACTTGAATTTTCTTATCAAGTCACACCAGGGCCTTTAAGCAATGGTTCTGGGAATGGAAGGGACACCAGCCCTTTACTTTTTCATGTCATAGATAGCATGTCATTGTCACAGACTTTGGGGATTGTCTGAACTCCTTTATAAGTATTATATTCGAGTACATGGTAGATTCCTTCTCTTTGCCCCGAATATTTGCTGAGTCATTTTGCTCTTAGCAACGCTGGCCTTTCACTGGAAAGGTGGGTCACATCTCCAGATGTTTGTGACAAGAGAGGAGCAAAAGCAGTTGCCAAGCAACGAAGCATAACAATTCCTCATAAACCCTCCTAGAGCCAGCATGGCTCAGGAGCCCACGGAACTCCAGTTGTTTTATTTAATAAAGAGTTGCTTAGTAGATTTGGACATTGCCTATTTTTTAAATTGCAATGGAATACATTTGATTAAAACTGTATGAAACGTAGCTGAGTCCTTCTCAGTTGGTTCAGAGGACCACAGAATCCCATACGGCTCCTAAGTGGTCTGGGAAAGGTGGCTTTTTGGTGTGCCGTGGGCACACACAGATTGGTTAATACTGGAATCTGCTGAAATTTCATAGAAGCCAAAATGGGTTGTTACGCATCTCTAGACTTCTGGTTAGATAGGAATCTTGTTAGTCAGCAGCATTTCAAATGAGGTTAAGGCCAGAGTGTGGAAAATTAGAGATGCTAGCATTGCCTTTAACATAGACCATGGCTGCTGCTGTAGTGATACAGTAAGGATCCTACAACTGTCTGTCTTTTTGGATGCATTCTGTGTAACGGCGAAGTGGGTGTGCCAACATATCGCGGGAATTGTTGTCACCTTTCTGAAGGCCAGATGACCAGTGCATCTACAGCCTCCGAAGAAAGCATCCTCGACTTCATAAGCAGGACTGGTAGCTTCTGAGAACTCTTGAAGTCCTTGCACCACTCCTTATAGGGACATAAAGCTGGGAAAACATGTTTAATATCCAGTGGGATATGAGATTATAATATATCTGCATAATTACCATCTGGTGTACATAGATATAAAATACTGTTTCCACTGACGTAGTTTGTTGATGTGTTAAAATATAGTCATGAATAAGTTTAATTAAAGAAACTGGGGGTTGGAGAGATGGCTCAGTGGTTAAGAGCACTGACTGCTCCTCCAGAGGTCCTGAGTTCAAATCCCAGCAACCACATGGTGGCTCACAACCATCTGTAATGGGATCTGATGCCCTCTTCTGGTGTGTCTGAAGACAGCTACAGTGTACTCAATACATAAAATAAATACATCTTAAAAAAAAACTTGCTGGCTATATTTAAAAAGAAAAAAGAAACTGTTTATGAAATAATACACATAGCATGACCCCACTTTATTAAAAACTAAAACACACATCAAACGTGCATCATGTCAGAGGTAGTTGGAATGCTTCTAAGCAGCTAAGTTACCTTTGTCTTTATACATTAGGTAATTGTCTAGTCTTAAAACATAACAAGAGTCCATTGTTTTCAGAATCAGAACAACAAACCACTAGTTTTTTGTTTACTTTTGTTTTGTTTTGTGTTTTAGTAAGAAAAAATAAACCCTAGCTGGGCATAGTGGCACACACTTTTAATCCCAGCACATAGGAGTCAGAGGCAAGTGGATCTCTGTGAGTTTGAGGCCAGCCTGGTCTACAGAGTGAGTTCCAATACAGCCAGACCTACATAGTGAGACCCTGTCTCAAAAAACAAACAAAAAAGAAAAAAGAAAGAAAAAGAAAAACTAAATCTATGGTGGATGTACAAAGGATCCACTGCTTTTTTAAAAGTCATCAATTGTTTGGCTCTCTGAGGGCCAGTGCAGGAGTCTCCCAGTTGAAGAGTTTGTCATTTACACAGTCTTACTTATAAAACCAACTGATATGTTCTCTTTTTGGTTTTGGTGTGAGTGTGTGTGTGTGTGTGTGTGTGTGTGTGTGTGTGTGTGTGTGTGTGTGTGGTGTGGTTCTGACTGTGTTCATGTATGTATGTATGTGGTATGTGTGTGGTGTGGTTCTGAGTATGCTCATGTGTGTATGTATGTGGAGTGTATGTGGTACAGTTCTGACTGTGTTCACGTGAGTGTATGTGTGTGTGTGTATATGTATGTATGTATGTATATATGTATGTACGGTATGTGTGTGCCTCTGCATGTGTTCATGAGTGTACAGGAAGTGCACATGTACAAGGCAACCAAGGTTTTGATGGTCAGCATCTTCTCAGTTCTCTCAGTTGAACACAGAGCTCACTGATTAAGCTGGCCTAGTTAAGCTTGCTCTGAGTGTCCCCCTGTTCCTGCCTCCTGTGCAGGAGGGTTAAAGGCCCCCACATCCACCCAGCATTTACATGGTGCTAAGGACTGTAAGGCCAGTGTTCACAGTTGTATCGCAAGTGATTTACCAAGTGTAAATCTTGCCGTACTGATAATGCTCTTCGTCCAGAGTCTGGGCCATTAGGATTGGAAATAGCATGACACCATGATGGTGGTGCCTTTATTGTTGTTTTAATTTGCTAAACAACTTTAACTCCTTGTTTTGTTAGTAACAGTAAAAGACCATTCCCAAGCAACCTCTAGCAACTGTACCCTAGAAGAGGGGTTACTAGCAGCTAATGGGTTGCCCTTAGATTTTTAAGTTACAGAAAGCAAGAAGAATCAGAAGAGACATTAGAGATGGCATTTGCTCAGGTTGCTCTTCCAGGAAGAAATCCAAGAGGAAGGAAGGCTGGCAGTGACCCGGCCATGGTAGCAAAACTAGTTTATCTCCCAGCTAAACAAAGTCAGCAACACATGAAACTCTCAGAGTAGGTGGAAGGAGGAAGATGGTGACATCTCATATATACAGAGAAACATTGACTAAAACACAAGAGTGAGAGTTTTGTGTTTAGCATGGGCTACCCCATATGTACCTTTCACATTTCTTGCTTGTCTTAGAAGAAGAAGAAGGCTACAAAATGGATGTGCTTTCACAGCTGATCTTGAAACGGGGAGACCAAATAAAGAATTCCTGTTTGCTTAGCTTGAGAGGCAGTTTTTAAGGACTTGTTCCCTCTGCTGTGATTAGAGATCTACTGAGAATAAGCCAAAGAAATATTAGGCCAAGAATTCAAAGGCTGAAGCCAAACCACTGGGAAGGGCTCTCTCCTGCTGATGACACCATAATTGAATTAGAAAGGAACATTTGTATGGTGTCATGTTGTCACCTCACGTTCAACACGTCTAGAATTGAACTCATGTTTCCTTACAAGGCTGCTCCTAGGCTGAACTTGTCCAACAATGAACAGATGATGGCGCCCATTACTGTGCTCTAGGGGGACACAGCCAGCATTTCTATGTGATTGCCACAGACTTAGGGCCACAGGAACTTATGACAGATTGATCAAAGGGCCAAATAGTCCTAAGAGATCCCTTCTGAGAACCAAGTTTTCTGACTGTTAATCTAGGCATATGTTAATGCTATCAAGCTACTCTTCCCTCCATATTTGTGGAAAATTACCACTCGGTTTAATAAAATATGTAATAGATATATAGATAGAACACACATGCTCACATATGACGCTTCATTTATATTGACATTTGACACAGTAGCAGAGTTTAGTGAGCATAGAGTCAGAATTTCTCAAGTAACAAAAAGCAAATGAACCAACCTTTAGAATAGTGTTACTGAATACTATCACTCAATGATATTCAATAGTATAATTCAAAGCTATAATTCAGTAATACTCAATAGTATTATTGAAGAAAAAGATGACACAGATAAAGGTACTGGATCTAAGCTAATGCAAGCCTCGTTTGTGAATCTAAGATGAGCAAGCTGCCATTACTCACATGTGATGGACTGTATGCCTATGGCTCTGGTATTTTGTTTTCTTTAGTTTGAAAATTATTCTTTTTGTAGTTGCATACATTTTAAAAGTTTGTGCCCACTTAGAGGCATCTCTTGCCTTGGGTTGGGGAGATTGCTCAGTGGTTAAAGCCTCTACCACATAAGGAGGAGGACTGGGGTTCAAATCCTACATAAATGTAGGCGGCCATGGTGGCTCTCTTGTAATTCCAGCCTGAAGCAAGATGGCTAGGTGGTCATATAAGCAAATTTTAGGTTTAACTAAGAGACCCTGCTTCAATGAATCAGGTTAAAAGCCTTCTAGGAAGACTCCTAACATCAGCCTCAGGGCCTTCATAGGCATATGCACACATTCACATGCAAACGCACATACACATGCAAGTGTACACACACACACACACACACACACACACACACACACAGCACATATGAGTGTTGGCCTACTAATACATGTTTCAGTGAGCAATATGGAAGCTTTGAGTTAGCTGACACTCTTCCACAGTGCAAAGACTTTGAAGCTACCTATCAGTGGTCAATCGCGCGCGTATGTGCGCGCGCACACACACACACACACACACACACACACACACACACACTATCATAAAGTAACTGAAGGGGAAAACAAAATCTGACCAAAGAAGATATCTAGTGTTCTCACTTTTAGTGAACACCTTTGGCTTATTAGAGCCAGAGTCTTGGTTTTGATTCTTTCTGGTCTTTCTGTCAGAGTTGGGTCTAGTTCAAGCAATGTATCAAATTCTTTTTAATACATATTTTGATTATTTGGGTTCAATACTTGCTGTTTCCACATATAAATCTTGCATGTGATAATCAACTCAGTACAGAATTGCAAATAGGCTAGCCCACAGTATCCAAAGGCATCTGCTTTGGTGTAGATGTTCTGGTTTATTTGATCAATGTAAATTATCCCCTGGGTCATTTGATGATGCTTTTCAAATACAAAAAAAAGTTTGAAAAGGAATTGGTTGGGTGCCCAAACTTAAGAAAGTGAGCCATCCCTTTAAGAAAGAGCTGTGGTCCATTAGTAGTCATTGCAGGCTGCTTGGCTAGGACATCGACGACAACACTTGCCAGCTGGCCATGCTGAGGTACCTGTCTTTTTAATGTTACAGAATTGCCTATCAGAGGAATGATGATGACGAAGAAGAGGCCGCCAGGGAACGGCGCCGCCGAGCCCGACAGGAAAGGCTGCGGCAGAAGCAAGAGGAAGAATCCTTGGGACAGGTGACAGACCAAGTGGAGGCCCATGTCCAGAACAGGTACTGTCCTCCTCTCATTGAGGCATCTCTGGGTTGTATCTTCATCGCCCTGGTGATGGAGTTTGCTGGCAGATCATTCCATCCTCAGACCAACACAACCATCAATGGTTGGTTTTGCTGAGATGGTTTCTGACTGGGTATCCCAAGCTGAAACTCACTATGTAACCCATAGTGAGTGGTTTGGTTTGTTTCTCTTATTTATTGTATATTAAGAGGAGGCTGTTCATAGCTCCATTAACTGGGCCTATTTTAAAAAAAAAATCTTCAAGGTAAGGGGCTGTGGCCTCCCCAGCTCATTTCCTAGGGTGGTCTTGCCAATGCTGAACCATTAGAGACAAGTTTCATAAGAAATGTAATGTTTACGCAGACAATAGAAATCTTGGTCATTGGTCATTAGTCCCTAGCTGGGGAGGAAGTGTAGCTAAGAGGAGTGGGGGAGGGGCAGCTGTGATCACTGGGTTCCACTCCCTGGTTTTGAATCCCAACTTGGCAAACCATGTGTTCCTTCACTTTAAAAAGTACAGCCACTCGGGGTTGGGGATTTAGCCCAGGGGTAGAGCGCTTGCCTAGGAAGCATAAGGCCCTGGGTTCGGGCCCCAGCCCCGGAAAAAAAAAAAAAAAAAAAATACAGCCACAGCTCCCTTTGAGGAGCAGGGCTCAACTGCAGGGAGGTAAGAGTTCGCGTAAACACTCAATGCCTTGCACATAGAAAAGTGTGCTCTGGCTGAGTCTCACAGGAAGGGGGCAGCGTGACCTTTTTCTGATCTCAAGCTGAAGAGAGGAGTAAATAATTTTTAAAGTGGCGTTTCTGAGGCCTTTCCTGAATCTAGCTACTACCCAGTGTTGGACCATGGTTTTAAAAGTCACAACTGATTGATAGTGTTCTTAAATCTTGCTTCTGGACGGGGGTAACAGGGCTATGCTAGCACATGAGGCCCTGGGTTTGAGCCTCGGCTCAACAACCAAGTCAGCAGCACACACAAAGGCCCTGTTTCTACTTACATTTCATTTCTGCTTTAATTTTATTACTAGCTATTATATGAGATTAGCTAAGTTTAAAATTTCTTTTGCCAAGTTTGATGGCATATGCCTTAATCCTAGCATTTGAGAGGTCGAAGCAGAAGGAGCAGGAGTTTGTGGCTAATCTTGGCTTTTTGGTGAGGGCAGGGTTACCCTGGACTACACAAGACCCTGTATCCAAAGAACTAAAATAAAAAATTAAGTGGTTTTTAAGGAAAATACATTAAGGTCTGAGCACTTGGTTTCCTGCAGGCATATTAATTATCTACAAGTATAAAGAATTCTTGGGGCTAAACAGTTAACTGGCACTTTAGTAGCTACTGGTGGCTGTTAACCATGATCTATAAATGAGGGCAAAGAAAGGTTCAGTGGAGTCTGTTGGTTTCTTAACCAGTATCCTTGTCTGGCTAGCACTTTGGAATTTGCAGTACCTTTTCAAACCCTTAGAACTCAGTTGGTCCAAGAGTTCTATGCACAGACCTTTTACATTGACCTCCCAGTTCGTGATATTTCTGTGGCCATGTAATCCATATGTGGCTAATTCACAGTGACAATGTCCTGCAGCAGAGGCCAAAAAGGCTGAAAATCCAGGCTTTCCTCTGCTATATCTTCTTGTTAACTCTGAGATGTGTTTTTCCAAATCCAAGTGAACTTGAACAACAGAGGAGCCAAGTCTGGTATGAAGCATGAAATTTGATGGAGTTTCTAAACATTTGGAGGCATATGCTTCTAGCTCCAGTCACAGTTCTGGTATCACATGACTGTAATTCCAGCCAGGAGGGGCCACGCCCTTGGTCTGGGCCATGTCCAGCACCGGGGAAGAGTGACTGGGATGATGGACATGCTATAGTTTGGATTTTCCTTTTTTTTTTTCCTTTAAAAAATAAACATTGGGTTAAGCCAGCCTTTACCCATTGGAGAAAAGGAGAAAAAGCTCTTTCTTCTTGAAAATCTGTACAAAGGAGTTAGATTGCCCAGATTAGTTATGGTAATATCGTTGCTATGACAATTTTAATATTTTAACACAGTATACTAGTGCGCTGTGAATATTTTTATGTACTGGATAAGGTGCTTTCTGTCTTATTTTAATTTTATTGTTATTACTTTTATTATATTATTTTTTGAGAGAGGGGTATCCGATCTCACTGTGTATCACTGACTGCCCTGAAACTTGCTATGTTAAGCAGGCCGACCTCAAACTCACAGAGATCCGTCTGCCTCTGCCTTCTGTGCTGGGATGAAAGGACTATGCCACCACGCCTGCCTCTCCACCTTTTTTTAAGACAGGGTCTCTCACTGAACCTGGAGCCCACTGATTCAGCCAGACTGGCTCCTCGGTGAGCCTCATCTTCTGTCCTTTTCTCTGTGGCTCTCAACCCCAAACCAACAAAGAGGGCAAACATAGAGAATACACACCTGATCAATTGTTTAATCCTGGACACATTGTTTATTCTGACATTTCTTTGGTTGCCTAGTCCTGTCGAGGTACACGGGAGGGCAGAGGGTAGGAAATGCCATCCTTGGCTGGCAGTCATTACCCCGTGAATTGTGGAGCTCATTTAGATGTCTCCAAAGTAAAGGTTGTTGGCCTGACGTAGACTCTCCACACGCCCCACACGTCTCTCCTCTAAGTACCTCAGGCCCCACCAATCCAGATTAGGAATAACTTGGTGGCATCCGTATGAAACTATGACACTCACAGAATTCACTCATTATTCTGATTTGATCCTTGTCATAGTTGGGATCCACAGTGGCCCAGATTACAAAATCTAGGTTTGATCTCAAATAGTCTGTTTGTAAGGTTATGTCAGGAAAACGACGGTTGGAGGTTAGGTAAGTGAGGCACAGGAGGGAAGGCAACCAAGCAGAAGTTGCTTTCCGGCAGCGTAAGTGGCCACCGTGGAGCTCTGGGACATAACTCCATTAAGAGCCATGACTGTCGAATTATCCTTCAAAACAAGGAGAAGCCAAAGTATTTATATGGTGAGCCTCCTCAGCTTTTGTTGAGTGATATTGATACTCAGAGCTCCTACAGCAAGTTGAGGAGACCCAGTGGCCTGAGAAAGACCAAGAACGAAGATTTGGATAGACTCAGTTGGAAGCGTAGAGTGGCAACATCTAGGGCATGCGAGCTGGATACTGCTGGCACCTGCTCTTTCTGGCTTCGGGTGGCTCTGTATGCTTGAGTAACCAACACGCTTCCTTCTGTCACACAGTGTCCCCGATGAAGAGTCTAAGCCAGCCACTGCAAATGCTCAGGTAGAAGGTGATGAGGAAGCTGCTTTGCTGGAGCGCCTGGCCAGGCGAGAAGAGAGACGTCAAAAACGCCTTCAGGAAGCCTTAGAGCGTCAGAAGGAGTTTGATCCAACCATAACCGATGGCAGTCTCTCAGTCCCAAGCAGAAGGATGCAAAATAACTCGGCTGAAAATGAGACAGCAGAGGGGGAAGAAAAAGGAGAGAGTCGCTCAGGACGGTATGAGATGGAAGAAACAGAAGTGGTCATCACGTCCTACCAGAAGAACAGCTATCAGGATGCTGAAGACAAAAAGAAAGAAGAAAAGGAGGAGGAGGAGGAAGAGAAGCCGAAGGGAGGGGACCTTGGCGAAAATCAGGTAGAGGAGACGGTAGAAGAGAAAACACCAGAAACCCAAGAGGAAGCTGTGGTGATGGTATTGGAAAATGGGCAAGTTAGCGCAGAAGAGTCCAAAGCAAGGGGGGATGGGGAACAAGACGCGGAGGGGATAGAGAGCGAGCGAGCTGAGGCAGAGAGGCTGAGGTTGGAAGCAGAAGAACAAGAACGAGAAAGAATCAAAGCTGAGCAGGACAGAAAGCTGGCGGAGGAACAGGCAAGAATGGAGGCTGCACAAAAAGCAGCTGCTGAGGAGCGGGCGAGGAGGGAGGCCGAGGAGCGGGCGAGGAGAGAGGCTGAGGAGCGGGCGAGGAGAGAGGCTGAGGAGCGGGCGAGGAGAGAGGCTGAGGAGCGGGCGAGGATTGAGGAGGACCAGAAGAGAGTGGCTGAGGAGAAGAAGAAGGCCAAGGCAGAGGAGGAGGCGAAGGCTAGGAGGATAGAAGAACAAAGACAAAAAAGGCAGCTAGAGGAGCAAAGGAGTGAGAGGCAGGAAGCAAAGGACAAGGGGGAGAAGGGAGCGGAGAAAGCTGACAGGAAAGGGCTGACTGGAAGGGAGGCACAAGACGACAGACTGCAGACAGCGGTCCCCAAGACGCAGGTACAGTAAGCACTGTGCACCTACTGTGTGATGCCTGTGACTCATGAGAAATGCAATGCGCACCAACTGGAGGCTGAGGCCTCGTGCACATCACCACACGTGCTTGATCCGTTGGCAAACTATTCATTTTTTTTTCAGGCCATAGCAGCACCCAAGCATAAAGCAATTGGGCTGAGTATGCAACCAACCCAATGAATGGGGCAACCAGAGAGAAATCAATGGCTCTGTGCTTGGGCGTTATGGTCATAAAAAAATGAACTAACCCAAAGATGCCGAATGTGGTGGGTTTCTGTCAGCTTGTTTGAACATCTGCATCTGAATTCCCTCTTTCTGTCAGGGAAGCCTGGGTGTGCATGAGGCAAGAGGCCTGTACTTCTCACCTCGCTCTGGTGTTTGATAGCAATTTTTATTTTTAATTTTAAAATTAGGGGTTGGGGAGTTGAAATAGAGAATTAAGTTCCAACATTTAGTCTTAAATAGGAGAATGTTGGACATTCCCCAACCCCCCAAAAAAAAACAAAAATAAAAATCACCCCCAAAAGCCTGACATGCCATCATGCAGACCTGGGTTTAATGTAGACTTGCAGAAAGCCATTCCTCTGGGGCAGTGCCAGTTAACAGCTGATGGACAATTAAGAGTATGCAGTTTGCTACGTGACTCTGGAAAGATGGGGAAGCAGTAGGGGAAGGAAGTGTAAAATACAAACATTTTGGTTTTTTTTTCTCTATCTGCAAGGCTGCATTTAAAAAAAACACACACACAAAACCAACCCTCTAAGGGCTGTAAAAGACAAGAGAAATGCTTGCACGCTCAGCTCTCCAGAGTGAGCTTTGCCACTGCACTGCACTGAAGTTGTTTTCCACCCCTGCTTCTGTACCCAGGGCTCATGCACATGGCTGTAATTGAGAGAAGTCATGGTCAGGATGCCTGGAACTTCATGCCATGCTAGCGTCCAGTGAGCACAGTGGGAGGCATGGGAGGAAAAACATAGGGTGGGGTGGGACACGTCACCACTAGCATCAGGTACCACTGGCGCCAGGGGCTCTGAGATTGTCACCAAGATGGCCACAGAGACACCACAGCCCACGCGGAGTGATCTGAGCACCCTCTCACTCTTGCAAGCTAGACAGGGCTTCTAATTACATGAGTGACCTTCGCCGTTCTTGAAAAGGAAAAGGAAGAAGGAAAGGGAGTTAAAGGGCAAGCTCAAAGACAGACATCCCAAGATGACAAGCCCGCCTTCAGAAGGGAAGAGGTAAATGTCCTTACAAGTTATCCTATCATAAAGCCATCGATCCAGGAAAGCAGCATGCCTGGATCTGACCTTGGAACTGCAACCCCTCCCCTGTGGTTTCGGCCACGGCTCGTGAGTCATTGACAAGTTCGTATAGAGTGTCTTAGAACTAACTAATCAGGCTGGGGACATGGTCCTGCGAGTAAAGCATTGGTCGCTCAAGCAGGAGGACTGGAGTTCGGGTCCCCCAGCACTCACATAAAAAGCTGGGCACAGTGTAGGGGAGTTTCTGTAATTCCAGCCTTGGGAGGCAAAGACAGTGGGATGACTAGGGGGTCCCAGGGACACACTGGCAGCCAATCTAGCCAACGGTGAGCTCTGGCTTCGTTGAAAGACCTTGTCTCAAAAGTTACAGGAGAGAGCAATTGACAGCACCCAAAAATCAACCTGTGCCTTGCACACACACGCTTGTACACACATATTCATACACTCATATACTACACACATGCACACGTGTGCAAACACATTCATATACACTCAAACACTGCACACATATGTACTCGATAGTTTAACAAGAGACAAACAGAGTTGAAAGCCTCTGAGGGCATGTAGGCAGTAGTACAGTGCTCTCCCACAAACTGTCTTTCTCAGTGTTTGTCCCAGTCAAGAACTTGGACAGCCCTGCTCCTCAGTCTTGCCTACTTCCTGCTCCTACAGTGTGACTTTGGTTTCTGTGAACTCTGCTCTACTTGCATTTTAGTCACGAAGTATTCCCAGCTAGCTCTGGTTAACGCTTTAACTTTTCATGAAAAGGCATACGCACACACACACACACACACACACACACACACACACACACACACACACACACACACACACACACACACACACACACATACACACACACACACACACACACACACACACACACACACACACACACACACACACACACACACACACACACACACACACACACACACACACACACACACACACATACACACACACACACACACACACACACATACACACACACACACACACACACACACACACACACACACACACACACACACACACACACACACACACACACACCATGGGGAACGGATATGCTGGGATGCTTGTAGGTAAGTAAATGAGCCTTCTGCATGCAGGTACCATAACTTATAGTGCCAGGGCAGAAAGCCTCACCTGGTTCTAACCATCCTGCCCGTGCTAGCCGCAAGTGACACTACACCATGCTATCCAGTAAGTTCAAGCAGTTGGATGTGGTAAAACAGAAGCAGCAGGCAGAGCAATGCCTGGATTATGTTGTCCAAGAGACTGGTGAAATGATCTGTAGTCACTGGATACCAGCCCCAACGGGTTTCTGCTCCAGTTCTCTGTTAGAGCATCCATTAAGAAAATCCAGAACCGTAAAGAAAATTCCACGTGTAGAAAATAGATGGCCATATTAAGTAGCACGCGGGTGGTTCCTTTAGGCGACTGTGTGAGATTCACATAAGAAGGAAGACCCTGTATTCTTACTTGAAGACTTATGCTCCTCTCTGCTCTGGTAGAACTTGTGATTGTGAGCCCTGGTTATCTGAAGGAGAGGGAGGTGCAAATAGAAATCCAGGTCATCAGACCTGGAAACAGAATTTAGCTCTACCAGGCAGCTAAGGAGACAGCTCATCACCCTGGACTGTGTAAAGGTCCATCTATACAACAAAGCTGTCAGAACTATACTTCCATGTAGAAATAGTGTTGTATGTGGAGGAGGGCGTGAGATCTGCAACTCCGTGATGAAATGTGGGCGGGGGCTGCAGTAAACACCCTCTGCTGTTGTGAAAGTTCATTTAGCCGAGGCAATGACTTCCTCTTAACGGCCAAGTCATCCCACGCCTATGTCTGAGTCAGAAGAGGCTCATCCTCAGTCATCCCTCTGCCTCTTTTCAGATAAGTCAAAGTCCGTGGTGTCAGTCAAACATTCCAGGGAATAGCTGGTTTCAAGCCTGCCAGTATCCCTTTCCCAGTTTGCCCAGCAGCACATTCCAGCGCTCATAACTTCCGGCTTCTTTTTAATGCCAGGCTAAATAATCGCCTCCAATCGGGCTTTTCAAAAGACCAATGTTAAGATTTTAACATTGTATTTAACTGCTGACTGAATGGATAGAGTTCTCCCTTCCTAACTAGCTGGACTGGTGTGTGGTATAGGCAACCTGAAATCGTTTAGCATGATTCAGACATTTTAAATAACACTTTCCTATTCTTTTCTTCGATCCCTTCCTTCCCTTCCTTTCTTTCCTTTCCTTTCTTCTTTGTCTTCCTTTCTCTCTCTCTCTCTCTCTCTCTCTCTCTCTCTCTCTCTCTCTCTCTCTCTCTCTACGCTTTTGTCACTTAGAAGCAAACAGAAACCTTTCCTGGCAGGGTTAGGGACCCACGCAACAGCACACAACATAAGCAGGCTAGGCCAACCAAAAGTAAACACAAACATTCCTCTGCCCTTACAGGAGAAGCATTTCCCAGAGTCCCTCCAGTGCTTTAAAACACAAACAAATAAACAAACCCCTGTGTTCCTCCACCGCAGTGAACTCTGTGGCAGCCATGGGGGCAGATGATCTCCAACTTAGAGACATAATTAAGTTTCTGTCTCCCTCCTCCTCCTCCTCCTTCTCCTCCTCCTCCATTACAAGCTGTCTCTGTTCAGTTCTTCTGTTTGGTTGTTTCTCAGCTTTTAACAAAGAAAGAAGAAAAAAAGAAAAGGAAGGAAGGAAGGAAGGAAGGAAGGAAGGAAGGAAGGAAGGAAGGAAGGAAGAAGGAAGGAAGCAAGCAGTCAGGGTCTTTTGTGACTTTGAACCTACTATTCCTGTCACCCAGGCCCACATGTCCTAAACATACATGTCCTAAACATGTCCTTAGCATGCAGATGCATCCAGGACTTTGGTTAAAGAATGCTTCAGTCACTGTAAGCTGCAGTCTAAGCTCTCTGATGAAGGTTTAAGTTGTCCATGAACCAAATTTCAGGAGCAAGGAGCCAGGAGGACATACGTGGGGTAGAAGAGGGATCCAGATGAGGATTTAGGGATCTGAAGCTCAAAAAGGCCGGCAACCGACAGCCCACTCTTGCTGTTATTCTAGAACGTTATCGTGGAGAGTAGCAGGACACAGAGACTCCTGTCTCAGGCGGGTCCATGTGTTCCCTTGGGCTTTTGAGTTCTCTCCAGCTTAAGGTCGTGCCTCTTAAATTCCCACACCCCCCATATGCTCATGCTTTCTCCCAGTAAGCAGCCCAGCTATATGGAGTCTCATCCAAACAGCTAAGAATCTAGAGGCTGTCTTAGAAGCACAGCCACGTTATCTGGGAATGAAGAAGCAAGCTTGCTCTTTTGACACTCGTGGCATGGCCACCCAGTGACCCTTCAGCAGAGATCTTTTTCCCTGGTAACATTCCAACCTAAAAGGCCTAGTTCCCAGGGACCCAGAAGGCTGTGGGCTTGCCATGAACTTTCCGTAGAATCTAATCCATTGA
Organism: Rattus rattus; assembly: GCF_011064425.1. NCBI lineage: Eukaryota > Metazoa > Chordata > Mammalia > Rodentia > Muridae > Rattus > Rattus rattus. Next base: position 104,910,761 of record NC_046159.1, on the reverse strand, counting down.
ATTCTTTAAACTAAAATGTAAAGATCCCGTGGAGTCCTTTATTTATTTCTCAGGAGAAAATAACTTTCAGTCAAACTCAAGTCGCCATTATTACATTAAGAATGTTTCTAAGAAAGTTTCCCCCCTGAGAATATGAAGAGACCACCCACCAAAACCCTTCCCAACAAGTTGAGAGGGAGGTTCTTTTTCTCATAGACATCTATGCCTTTACCAATCTATTCTAAGTATTCATTTTGCCAGTACATCTGATAATGAAATGAAAATATTTTTGACTTCAAAAGAAATGAGTTAAAAGGAATTTACCCATGCAGTTGCCACCACAAACCATAAGACTTAACTGAGAATTTGTTTCATGGGTACCCAAGGTATATCTCAGCTCGCCTCCATGTTTGTATTCCCAGATATATATTAACCAGGGTGTAAACTCTAGCCCATGGTTCCTGGGGCTCTATCCAACAGTGACAGGCCAAAACGAAATGATACTGTCTCCTCCTGCCTTTTCATTGACGACTGATATGTTCTAGGGGCCAAGGACAGCCACCAAGCATCATATTCACACTCCTATATAGGGCCCAAGCTTTCTTCTCTTGCTCATAATCATCCAGAGGCCAAGAGGACAGTAAGAGGGTGGGATGCGGAAAGTGATCATTTCATCTGACTGTATCTTGATGAGCTTCCCAGAGAAACTGGGTTTTCATAGCCCTGGAATCAAACGGCCTCCTTGGTTGCAGACAAATCTGCCAGAGAGGACACAGCAACAACATTGCAGATTCCCTCTTTAGCATCATTAGGAGAAAACAACTTTCAGTCAAACTCAAGTCATCACTACTACATTAATGATGTTTCTAAGAAAGTTTTGCCCTGAGAATATGAGGAGACCGCCCACAAGTCCCTTGGCATCACCAAGGGACACCCATGTATACCCCACCTTAACTAACTGGAGCAGTGTTGGTGAGTAGCCTTTCCTTGGTGATTTAATACCATTTAAGGAAGATTATCAGGCAAAGGACTATAAAAGGTAGTCCGTACACTACCATTCTACCTTGTAAAATATGCCCTAGGAGTAAATGTTCAGAGGTACCAAGAATGGCTGGAAAGCAGTGAGTGGTCAGGTAAAGGGGGACAGTTCTGGACACCCTAGAAGCCCTGCATTCTCATGGTCTACCTTTCCTCTTCCAAATATTTCTGCTCTTTACAACTATCTCAGAAGGAGTAGCGGAGGTCACTCTCTCCTGCTCATGTTTTAAGAATGGATGAGAGAGTGATTTGAACTCTTTGCCCATTTGTGAAATAATGGGTCTCATCTACCGTGAAGAGTTTACAACACAACAACCACAAAAATGCTAAGACCCACTTCCCTGCACACAGCCTTCCCTCTGGTACCCGTAATGATCAAGCCCACTTCTGGAGGTTTACATCTTTCCCATCAGTGGACATCAACGTGTACCCTAAAACTATTCCTATCCCCTGATAATTTGAGTGGTTTGTGTGACTTCAGATGTGGTTCTAATTCCTTTCCCTAAAGGTAGCTTTTGTGTTACCTCTTTAGGATACCATACTAATTTGAACAAAGCTGGACCACCTTCTGGCTTTTCTCCTATTTCTTCCTTATTAGGCTCTTATCAACGATGCTCCCTTTAGCTAAGAAGATACTTGGTTAAGCTACTCTACCGCCCTTCCATTAAAACGACCTGTAACTGCTCTTCCTAGTGGGAACTGCAAGCAACTACCCTTAGGTGGGGTTCCCAGGACTAGAAAGCTCCCCCAAATAACCACAGTGAGATCCGTGGTGGATCTTGACTTCCTAACATTATGGTCCAGGTCTGTCTCACAAGCCAAAGAACCATGACTTGCTCCCTAATAATCTTCTTGATTTTGTTTCTACATCATGTTCTGGATGGTTGCTCTACCTCAAATCTAATGACTTCCTTAAAAGTTGGGGTCTTCATTAAAACCAGCTAAAACCTAGTACGGTGTTTATAGTTCTCTCTTTTCTTGATATGTATCCTTGGTTAGATCAAAGATGAGAAGATTAAAAAGGACAAAGAGCCCAAAGAAGAAGTCAAGAACTTCTTGGATCGAAAGAAAGGATTTACAGAAGTGAAGGCGCAGAATGGAGAGTTCATGACCCACAAACTTAAACAAACTGAGAATGCTTTCAGGTAAGGCGTGACTACCTAACAATATCCGCATACCTGGGAGGGAGAATGGGTCTCCTCGTCATGTGCCTCTGGACAGAAAGGAGCTAAATAGACAACATTCCTCTGTTTTGAGGTCATTGGCCATTGTCTTAAAGTTACCCTGTCACTGGCAGTAGACTAGCACTCATTGCTCAACCACAGATTAATCCCCTTCTATTTCTTTTTTAATAGCAAGGGATATAATGTTTACTGTCCCGGCTTTGATCTAATACACTCGTGTGGTATCAGTGTATTAAAAAATACCATAACTGGGATTAATATCATTGGTTTATGCCTTGTGTGGTCCAGACTATTTCCTACAAACCTTTCTCTGTTTATTTTTGTAAAGGTTGTAAATGATTGTTATTCTGTGGTCCACAAACTTGGGGCACATTAGGTTAAGCCAAACTACAGCTCTTTACCATAGGATTTTAAGAGCTCTGTAAATTTGCAAGGGAACCAAGGGGGAGACATTTTTAGGAATGTATACACACACACACACACACACACACACACACACACACACACAAATATGCATATGAGGGGGGCATCTCACTTAACAGGTTACTACAATATAATTTTTATCTGTCAGCATCAGCTGAGCTAAAAACAAGCTGTGTTCCTCATGGGTAAAAGCCTTGTATTTGATTTACCTTAAATCTAAAAGAGCAAAAGACAGGACAGAATTTTCTGGAAGGTACTGCCATAAACCACCCTATGTTTTGAGCCTACCAGCCTGTCTAGATAGAGGCAGAATAACCAATCCTGTTTTGGTGAAAGTTGTCTTAATTCTTCATTTTAAAGGTTAGATTTTCATTTTAATTTTGGCCAGCAGTAACATTTATTCCAGATATATATATAAAATACTCAAGACGGATAGACACACAGGATCATACAATATACATATAATTTAATGTAATCAGAAATGTATATTTTAAATTGGCTTTGCACCATGTACAATGGCCAGCTTTCTATGCCAGTAAATCTAAGCCTGCACTTCCTGATGTGAGGCATGCCTCTGCGTGACTAACTAAACCGGTCTCAGGACAGACACTTTGATTAGATAAAGACGGAGCGACACCTAGTGGATCTCAGAGAAGAGTCCATTTTCTCATCCCCACAAGATGATCATACAAAGAGCAAACTAACTTCCAAACCTGCAAAGAGCTTCAAGTCACAAGCTTGTGATCCTGTGACACCGAAAGAGCAATGTAGGTTTGTAAGATAACCTTTAATCTCGTTTGAGTTCAGAATGAGAGTTCATCTTTAACCATCAAGAACCTAAGATAAAATATGTTTGTACTTTATAATCTCAGCTCATAGTAACAAACACACTTTCTGTCACAACCCTCACCCACAAAAACACACATATACATGGTACTATATTTTCTTCTATACCATGCACTTTTTTTTCACTTTTTAAAATATCGAGACCAATCTGCTAAATTGATTTATTGAATTTTTTTTTTACGTGAAACCTGAAAGGCCTGTCCTAGAAGAGGCAGTATATTCCAGAGTACTTCTGTGTCCAAAGGCACGAGGTATATAGTCAAGATGGGCTCTGTGCACTGCATATCCTGAATCCCCTTCTCATTTTATTAATTCTTCTCAATTCTCTTGCTCCACAGCTGGAGGCATTGTGCTATCGATCACACAGAATAATCATTAAACCGTGGGGATTCATGTGTTCCTGACAAAGGTGTCAGGGGGTGAGGGGTTGAATTCCTGTGCCTGGATCTAGTTAATAATGACCTCACTACGAGTTAATCAGTATTTAAACGGAAGTGGTTTTTACATCTCTGCCTCTCAGCTAGAGACTCCCTGTATCAAGGCCCTTCAGGAACACCATGAAGTTCTCTCCAGTCTGTGTCTGGGATGATCCAGTGTATGTGACTTCGCTAATGAACACAGAGTACACTTTGTGGTTCCTCAGCCCGTGTCCATCTCGGTTTTGAGACAGGGTCTCTCACTGGTCTGGAGTAGGTGGGGCTGGCAGTCCAGGCTGGCTGCCTGTCTCTGCTTCTCATTACCCCTAACCTTTGCACATGGGTTCTGGGGACTGACTCGGGTCCTCATTTCAAGAATACCACCTTCTGCCAGCTATTATTGACTACCACATGAGACAATGCATTTGAAAACATTCACACGGTGTGATGAATAAACCCTTTGACCTCTGGTAACCACCCGAATCACACCACATAAGTGGTCGTTTAGTAGTTTTAGATCCTGGCAAAGGATACTCCGGCTATGTTGGGGATCGGAGAGAGTAGAAATATGTCTTGGAGTCAGAAATTAGCCTACAGCCATACCGTAATTAGGAAGAGTTTGCCAAAAGCTCTGGAAAAACAGACATGCCTTACTGTTTAACTCAAGCAAGAAACAGTAGGGCCCAGACAGTGGCAAATGCCTGTAATCCCAGAATTTATGAGGCTGACACAGAAGGAAGATGATGGGCTAGGGCTGGAGGCTAGCCCTAGAAAGAACATGTCTCAAACAACAACAACAAGGAAAACCAAAACAACAACCAAATTCTACAGTTCGGTGGTGTTAACGCTATTCTCAGTGTCCTGCCACAGAGCTCCAGAGTTATTTCATCCTGAAGAACTACAGCTCTACACGCATGCACAGCTCCTCCTGCGCCCCCTCCCATGCCCCAGAAAACCACCATCCCTTCTGTGCCTACGAATTTGATATTGCTAGAGACTCCTCGTAAAGTAGAACTTGGGGTACCTGCCCTTTTATAACCAGTCTCGTTTAGCCTGATGTCTTCAGGTTCATCCACATGGTAGCATATGTCAGTATTTCTTTCAAGGGCTGAATATATTCCATGCTATGGATATACCACATATGCTGATCCCTTCAGCCCACAATGAACTTAGGGTTGCTCCTACCTCCTGGCTTTTGTGGAAAATGGCATTATGAATGAAGGAGACTCCGAATAGTGGGGTCTCCTGCTTGGACCCCGTTTAGGCACAACCCATACCCAAACACTAGTTTTCACAGAAATCCTTGATTAATAAAGGGGGCAGTTAAGGTAGCTGCTTTCTGACTCAGGCAGAAAAACAGCAACCATTGCTTCTCGGCCTTTGGGCTAAGATCAAATGAAGAAAAACAGCAGCCAATGACCTTGTAGGCTTAATGTTTTAAGAGGAGAAGGGAAGTCTGTGTTGGAACAGGCGAAGATGCAGTGGGATGTTTTCACTGGGCATATCAATCAAGTGAGCCACAGAGGGCTTTTGATTGCTGGACTTGAATACTTTGATAGCTGGACCTTGGTAGTTTTCTTAGGGTTTTACTGCTGTGAACAGACTCCACGACCAAGGCAATTCTTATAAGGACAACATGTAATTAGGGCCGGTTTACAGGGTCAGAGATTCAGTCCATTATCATCAAGGTGGGAGTGTGGTGCAGGAAGAGCTGAGAGTTCTACATCTTCATCTGAAGGCTGCTAGCAGAAGACTGGCTTCCAGCTAGGATGAGGGTCTTAAAGCCCACACCCACATTGCCACACCTATTCCAACAGAGCCACACCTTCTAATAGTGCTACTCCTTGGGCCAAGCATATATAAACCATCACAGTAGTCAACGTCAGGAGTAGGGAGTGGCTAAACAAGGGGAATAGACCTTGAAGGCCAGCTTTAGGAATGTATTCTAATGGTTTTTAGTAAGGTGGAGGAATGGGGGAGAAGGGCAAGGTCTGCCAGAGCTATGCTGGCCACGCTTAAGCTGGCCAGAGTCCCCTCATTGAATGTATGTGTGAATGTGGGTGAATCTCAAGGCTTTTGCTTTCATTCGAATATATGCCAAGTGGTATGTCTGGATCATATATACAGTATTATTATTTTCAAGGTTGCACAGATATTGGATTTTTTCCCCCACATTAGGTGCACCATTTCTACTTTGCCCTAGCAGAGACATCTGTAAAGATCTTATCACGGAGATCCCCCACCAACCCCAGGACTGGTGTGAGGATCAGGGCCTGGCTATAGAACCTACAGGCAGAAAACCTCCGGCTCCCTCCAACGGGGGCTGCAGGACAGAGCCAGGTAACTGCCTTTCCTTTCCTTTCTCTCAGCCCCAGCCGTTCAGGAGGCCGGGCCAGCGGGGACAAGGAAGCCGAAGGCGCCCCGCAAGTGGAAGCCGGTAAGAGGCTGGAGGAGCTGCGCCGACGCCGTGGGGAGACGGAGAGCGAAGAGTTCGAAAAACTCAAACAAAAGCAACAGGAGGCAGCCTTGGAGCTGGAAGAGCTGAAGAAAAAGAGGGAAGAGAGAAGGAAGGTTCTGGAGGAAGAGGAGCAGAGAAGGAAGCAGGAGGAGGCTGATCGAAAAGCTCGAGAGGAGGTAAGGGCTGCCTCCCAGCCAGGGGAAACATGGATGCCCCCAAGTCCTTACGTGTATGGCTCATGACCTTGTAACCCAGAGAGGACCAGCCCCCCAAGGAAGTCCCCTGCTGCTCTTCTGAGTGTGGGCTCTTGGGCGGTAATGAACCAGGTAGCATGGTCAGTAGAATGCTCGCTCCAGCGTACACAAAGAAGGCTCTAGATTCAATCCAGAGCAGTGCATATACCCAAGTGATGGAGCACCCTTCATCCTCAGGGTAATGGATCACTCAGGAGGTGGAGAAGAATCAGAAGTTCAAGGTCTTCCTCCTTCACTATGTTGAGTTCAAAGCTAGCCTGGATTTACAGGAGACCCTGCCTCACAATAATAAAATAATAGTAATTTATCATGGCGATAAATTTAGCATGTTCTGGCATGTGTCTGAACCCTGAGTACTTGTATCTCCATTTTTCTAGTTGAAGAAACTGAGGCACAGGGGAGTTTGTGAGATTTTCCCACTTAGCCTATTGTTCTCTATAGCCTCTCAATAAAGACCAAGAGGAAATCTGAGAGAGATAAAAAGTCTACCACCTACCACAGAGCCAAGCTAGGAAGCACGGTGGGTGTGTCGGGTGTGCACTGAAAGCCTAGCATTGGAAGGCTGAGGCAACAGTATCCTGAGTTCCAGGCCAGTGTGGCCTGGGTTACACGGAGAAACCAATTCTGCAGGCAAAAATCAAACAAAAAGAAACAGGAAAGAAAAACACCTGTTACATGGTGTCCACTATTTGAAGTCTTCATAGAATGTTATTGATTCTTGCTAGTGTGTATGTGTGTGTGTGAGAGAGAGAGGGGAAGGAGAGGGAAAGGGAGGGAGGGTGAGAGAGAGAGAGAGAGAGAGAGAGAGAGAGAGAGAGAGAGAGAGATGCACGTGTGTGGGAATACCTGTGTATGGTGGTCAAAGGACAACTTCGTAGAGCTGATTTTCTCTTTGCTCATGTTTTGTGGGTTCCAAGGATCATATTCAAGTCTCCAGGCTCCTGCCACAAATGTCACTGCTGAGCCATTCCCCTGGCCCTAAAGTTTCTCCAAGCAAACTAGAAAGTACAGAAGCTAGGACGGTGTCTGCTTTATTCACCGCTGTCCACCAGGACCCAGCACGGCTTGCGGGGCCACCCGAGCCCTGTCACAGTTGACAGATGCATTTGTTCCATTCTTAACACGGAACAGATCAATTTACAAGGAGGGAAACTTGGCCTCCGCACATGAGAAATATGCTACACCAGCCTCAGCTTAGATGGCAATGGTTTACAAAGTACATTTTCCCCCTTTCATCCTGGCGTACGCTCTCATTTTGGGGGGAAAGGAGCCAGGAATCCAATCCTTAGAATGACTTGTTTGAAGATGTTTGATGGGTCAGTGATAGAATAAGCCCGGGGACCCTGCTTCTCCAACTCCTGAGCCTAGAACTTTCCAGGCCTCAAGTTCCTATTCCCCCAAAATGTGGGAAAAGATTTCCATTGGTTTTTCTGACAAGGATGGTTCACAGTTTCCCTAAGTTGTGTGGAAAGTTAATTATTCCGGTGTCTCTTCCAACGCCAGCTTCCAGTGAGGCCGCCACCTAAAATGATGTCCTCAGTTGAGTCAGGGACTACCACAGAAATCATCTCAATTTCTCAGACTCGTGAGGTTTGCTAGACTTGGTAGCATAGATTTATAGCCCTTTTTTGCACGAAGGATTCCATCTTGACAACTCTAACTGGAAGCAGGTAGAGGGGGCCTTTGTGTTCCCTTGCATACTCAGAAGTGGAAGGTTGCTGTTAAGTGACTGACAAGATGGGATGGTGACCTAGCACCTTTAAGGGCAACTCGTTGAGCAGAGTGACAGTGTGAACGTTTCACACCCTTTTTCCCCTAAACCTAGTCATCATGGAATTAGACGATTGCTGTAATTCTGTTGTATAAATGATGGAACTGAGGCAGGTAGCAGGTAAGACCAAGGTCACACTGATGGAAGGTGCCCCTCCCAGAATGCAAATCCAGGCAGCTGGACTCCTGTGCTCAGGGGTACCCGCTCTTGTGCACCCCAGAAGACGGGACTACATATGTACTAGGGTTGAGTGTGTTGCCCTCTGATCGATGCTCTGGGGCTCACAGCACTTGAAGCACACTGTGATGCTATTCGCTCTGTCTGTCTCAGGAAGAGAAGCGGAGGTTAAAGGAAGAGATCGAAAGGAGAAGGGCAGAAGCTGCTGAGAAACGCCAGAAGATGCCGGAAGATGGCCTCTCTGAGGACAAGAAGCCGTTCAAGTGCTTCACTCCTAAAGGCTCATCTCTCAAGGTATTTTCCTCCCAGAAATTCTTCTTATACAATTTCTCCTCCAGCTTCATAGGAATCTCATTAGAGCCCCTTCGGTTTTTGAACATCCAAGACTTCCTTGGCTTCATGTAACTCTTTGCTGTCCTGTTTTAATCTGTTCCGGCTGCTGTATCGGAACACTTTAGACTGGGTAACATAAAGAACAGAAACATATTGCTCACAGTTCTGGAGGCAGAAAAGTCCAAGATCAAGGAAGGCATTAGCCAGTTCAATATCCGGTACTTCATAGATGATATCTTCTTACTGTGTTCTCATATGATGGAAGAGAAAAGAAGGGGCACACAGCTCCCTCTGGCTCTTTGAGAGGTACACCAATCCCATCATAAGGAATCCACCCAAAGGCCCTGCCTCTTACATAGCACATTAGGAATTGGGTAGCACCATACGGGAGGGCTACAAACATTTGACCCCTGACTCCCTCGCCTGCTTTTCTTATGTTAATTTTGTGATTTCTAAAAGCAGAGCAACTGGAATTGGTCCAGGTCCAAACTGCAAAGCTATTTCTGTAGGAGATGAGATGCGACTTGGATAGGGTCCTTTTCCTGTAGAGTTCCGTCTCACACTGCCTTCACGGATCAGAGCTTCTTTCCCAGAGAAAACAGAAGGAGCAGAAGAGAGCTGAAGTCAGGGAGGTCATGAAGCGGTTGAGATATTGGGGAAAAGCCGCTGACTCAGTCGGCCACTTATTACCATTTATTATCTGTCGCTTTGAATAACCGGTGTGGTCCCTTCTGTACTGAAGGTATTTAGTAAATATTTGCAGATGACTAGTGAAAGAGTGAGTGACTCCTCAGAGAACCTTTAACATTTGAATCCTGTCCTCATCTACTGTCAGCCTAGCTAGGCTACAACCATCAAGAGTGGCCAAAGCCAGGGTGGAGTCACAGTCAGGCTCCCACGGCTACACGTACATATAATATATGAAAGTGACCAAAAGCCAGGCACCTATATATATATATATATCTCCTGTTTGTCAGAACATTTTTATGCGAATGTGGGGGCTACACATATGTGTGGGGACATGTATGCGTGAATTTGCATATGTGTTGAGACCAGAGGTCAACCTCAAATGTTCTTCCTCAGAAACCCTCCACCTTTATTTTTCTGACTGAGGTTCCCTTCTTGGTCTGGCACATGCCACCTCAGCTGGCTTTTTACATGGGACCTAGGAATCGATCTCCTAGTTTTTATGACACTGTGAATGCTCGTCACAGGTCTTTTGTTTGCTTTGAGACAGTGTCTCTCTATGTAGCCCCGGCTGTCCCACAACATACTGCGTGAACCAGGCTCACAGAAACCCACTTGCCTCTGCCTCCAAAATGCTGGGATTAAAGGTATCACCGTGCCCAGCTTGGTTACACTTAGTTCTAACACTTCCCAAAGTGCCACTGTGAACTGGGTAATAACGGTTTGGTTATCACAGACACATGTACAATCCCGGTACAGAATGACAGTGTAGGTGTCCTAGTTTCTGTAAGCAGGAAGGAAGTATGATGCTCACACGATAAATTGCCCAGGGGACAATGTTTCTCGGAATGCATCTTTGTTGCTAGGAAACACATGACTTTTGTACTTCAGCACACATCTCGGAGTCTGCTTTGGGAAAATCCATTCGGTAGACATGTTGAAGCACAATATTGTTTATCCCTGAAGGAAGTCAGACGGGGCAGGAACCTGGAGACATGAGCTGGTACATAAGACATGGAGGGGTGCTGCTTATTGTCCTGCTCCCCATGGTTCGCTCACCTTCCTTTCTAATAGAACCCAGGACCACCTGCCCAGGGATGGTACCACCCACAATGGGCTGGGTCCTCCCCCATCAACCACGAGTTAAGAAAGCACGGACAGCCTGATCTTATGGAGGCATTTTCTTAATGGAGGTTTCCTCCTCTCAGACAACTGAAGCCTGTGTCAAGTTGAAAACACGTCCAGCGCACCAGTCTGAGCCAGGGATTTTTTTTTTTTAATATTTGATATTTATAGCATAACTAGCTTGTTCTGCATACTGTGAGAAAGAAAATTGCTACCTCTTGATAGGAATACAGTTGAGTGCCTCATGGGGAATGATTCAGAACTCACAAAGGGAACCACATCCAAACCAGGAAGCCCTCAGGGCCAGTACGAGGCCTACAATAGGCCAGAACATTGCAATTGGAATTTCATGACTTTATGTCATGAAATGGTCTTTCAACCACTTACTAAGGAAGTTTTTATTTAAAAAAATGGAGGCTGGAGAGATGGCTCAGCAGTTAAGAATGCTTGTTGCTCTTGCAGAGGACCTGGGTTCAGGTCCTGGTGCCCACTTGGCAGCTAGCAACCATCTGTCATTCCAGTTCTAGAGGATCTGATAGCTCTTTCGGCCTCCATGGGCACCGCATGAAGACATGCATACATACAGGCAGAACACCCACACATATAAAATTTTTAAAAATAAATCCTTAAAAGAACTGCTTAAGGCCGAGTGTGGTAACTCGCTCCTTTGATTCTAGCACTTGGGAGGCTAAAGCTAGAGGATCACCAGTTCGAGGCCAGCCTGGACTACCTACCTAGCGAGTTCCAAGACAACTTGAGCCGCAGAGTAAAACTCTATCTGGAAAACAAAACAAAGCAATAAATGTATTCCCTTGATTGTTCGGGAGCTTTACAGCAAACACATGGCTCGAGGCTCACTGGGATCAACAGAAAGACGAGGAGCAGCAAGGAAAGCAGTCACCCAGCCATGGAAAAGAGACCTCCCTCCTCGCTGCTTATCTCTGAGCAGCCACCAGGGCAGCCTGTCCCCAGTCCTGCTCTTTTGTTCCTGGACCAACAAATAATCAAAGGAAACAGTGTTCCCTCTTCCCGCTTTAAAATCTCTCCCAAGATGAGTCTTCCTTGAACAGTCCTGATAACATGAGAGCAGTCACTGAAACTTCTAGATCCTATCTAGTCTGACTTCTGGACAAACTGGAGCTCTTCCTCCCCTACTCTTTAACCATCTCCTCTCTACCAACCTCCTCAGGGGCCTCACTTCTCACGTGGCTCCCTCTGGCCTTCCTAGCCCCTTTCTGTCTTCTCTCTCACAGAGCTACACGTGTTAACCATCATTTAAAGTCAATGTATTTTTAATTTCTACATAATAGAGATGGGCATCTAGGTATACATTGTCTGCCTCTTGTCCCAATGGCAAGTTCCCTAGAGAACTTTCTGGAATTTTCCTAAACTCTGCTAATCCTATAATGGAATTCCAATGCCTAGCAATTCTCTCCAGACTGCGGCATTGGTTATAGCCATTCTAACAGCCAGGTGGTACTGTACACTGCCAATGGGAATTTGAAGTTTGACCTCAAAATAGTGCTAAATGGTATGTTTTGTTCATTCCTTATGATTTCCACTGTCTGGGAAACTCTAAACGTGAGTTCTCATGGCCTCATTATGGAAGCAATGAATGATAACACAAACAAAGAACAAATTTTAAGTAGACTAAATCTAAAGGCTGTTGATGCTGTTGGTGTTTGAGTTTATTGATGGAGAAGTAGAGTATGAGGTAAAGCAAATATACAACCTCTTTTCTAAAGCTACCCGTATTTTCTTCCCTAAGTTCTCTTAAGACAGTACTGCCACCTCCTGGTGGTCAGGAGCACCAACTTACCTCCTTAGCTCCCTTAAATATGGTGCAGAGTATTTAATTCATAAACTCCACACTAGAGCAGATGGTTAAGGCATTTACCAGCAAGAGTCAGTAAACAGGGTACATCCTATGGAAACTAAGAGAACAAAGCCAATCTAGATTAACTATTCCAGGTACAAGAGGAGGAGCAGGAGGTTACTCTTTGGCTTGAGTTCATGGGACAGCCTTGTTGAGCACAAAAACCCTCAGTAAGACGCTGGCAGAGCCACACACACAAAAACAAGGCTCAGCACTGCTCTGTACTGCATCGTACTTCCCACCACCCTCCAGACCCAAAATCTCTGTGAAGTATTTGACTTGTAAAAATAAACAAATAAATACAGCCCATAGCTTCCTGTCTAGCTCATTCATGCCTCCCTTGCTTTCAAAAGGTCATGTGAGAAACTGTAAACTATAAGACTCACTTCAAATATCAAAACTCCTATTTTGTCTTAGAGATGTGGCATCATGTGCTTCATCATATTTAGTGTGGCAGTTAACTGTTTTCCAAATCTAAAGGGCCCTTTGTTCTCTTAGTCTGCCAAGGAAGGCACATGAAGAAAGGTTCCATATCCTACCCTGTCCAGAGATCTGCTCTGGTGGCCTGCCTTAGGCTGATAGGACGTGAAAGTTCCCTTCTCTCGGTCATCTTGGATAAGCATAACAGATTAGTATAGACTGAGTAGTCATCATTTGCCAAGTATGGTGGCTCATGCCTGTCAATCCAGCATTTCGGAGAATGAGGCAGGAGGATCAGGAATTCAGAGACAGCCAATACTACATAGTGAGACCTGGTCTCAGAAAAACAAACAAACAAACAAACAAACAAAGATCCTAAACTGTAGGGCGCCCTCCAGTGGTGAACAACGGTACTGCGCATGCACAGGTTTTGCACCTGGTGTCAGTTGGCCAGTAATATGCTAATAAGGGGCGGTACCATGCTAGTGAGGTGATTCATTCTCCGCCAATCCCTGGAGGACAAGTAGTGGGGTGATAGTGGGATGACAGCGGGGTGATAGTGGGGTGACCCGTGCCCTGCCAATCCCTGAAGGATTATTAGCATATTGTTGTGTATATAAGGCGAGCGCTTTTGCCGCTCGAGGTCCCCTGTCCCTGTTCAAGAGAGCTGTACAGTAAAGGCTTGTTCGCAGAAGAATCCTGTTGCCGCGCATCGTTCTTACTGGCGAGACGTTGGGTGCGCGACACTAAACCGAGTAACCATTTGTTTTCCACAGTTTTGGAAACTGGGAAGTGTGAGGGCCCTTTGTGTGCCAACACTGCTGAGTCCTAGAAAGGGTTCTCTTTCTCCTCCACAGATGGGCACGTTCTTGCTGTCCCCTCATGGGCCAGAGAACAAGAAAATAGGAGAGTTCTCTTATCTTTTTCATCAGTGTTCTAATGCCATTCATGAGGACTCCGCCTTCCTGACACGGTGATCTTCCAAAAGTCCCACTTCCAAATGCCATCACATAGAGATATAGATCTAAATACATAAACAATAGTTTTTCATTGGTCTGTATTATGTGTATTATGTGTATTATGGAAGGCCATCTTACTGGCTGTTCTTTGCTCCCAAAACTTAATACCCCCACCTCTCTCTCTCTCTCTCTCTGCATTCTTTACCCTCTTCCAATCCTAGCTTCCCAGCCTCAGATACGTTATCTATTGTTTCCTCCCTGTCCCATCTGGGCTGCCATGCCCAGCATAGCAGTGCTCTCACTTGTTCTGTGGTTGTTTTTATTTACCAGGCTCACGAATGATGGTGGTGTATTGAAGGGCACCATAAGTACACCATGGGCCACAAAGCAGGGTGTGACTTGCCTTCCAAGAGTGCTCAGAAGGTATTTCAAAGGCACATTGGTGCAGTCTCCATGGAGCCGTGTCTCATGCTTTCAGCCTTCAGCGCTCCCCAGAGTCCGTACTTTTGCACACGATGTTTCTTCTGCATATTTACAAGGCTTCTTTGTTTTCTATTTCTAGATAGAGGAGCGAGCAGAGTTTTTGAATAAGTCTGTGCAGAAAAGGTAAATAGAGTTGACTGTTCATTTGAGACTCATCGCTGACTCGAGTCCAGAGAGATCCTCCTGTCTCATGTTTTCATGTCTGTGCTCAATTGGCAGTGGTGTCAAATCAACTCATCAAGCAGCTGTGGTCTCCAAGATTGACAGCCGGCTGGAGCAATATACCAATGCAATCGAGGTGAGCGCTGTCCCCTGGCCACACTCCTGTAAAACAGAAGCAGGCCGTGGTTACATACACGATCACAGACACAGAGTGGTGAATGGGTCTGGCACCCTGATAATATTAAAATATTAATAATGATATCCCTAACTGTGACATAGCTATGGCAAAGCTCAATACGAAATATGCATTTGAGACTTTTGAATATTATTTTTCACACCTGTAGTCTGAATTTTTCCTGGGGTTGGGGGAGGTAAATGGATTCTATGAGTAGATTCTCCTTTTGATTTCTTAATTTGGTGTGTATGGATATTTTGCCTGCACCCCTGGAATCACAGTTATAGATAGTTGTGAGCCACCATGTTGAAACTGAATCTCTGTCCTCTATAAGAGCAGCAAGAACTCTAAGTCACTAAGCCTTCTCTGTGGCCACTAATAAATCGATTGATGTATACATTATAGGTAGTCACAAATGCATCTTTAGTTTTGTTTGCAGAAATCTCCTATTGACGAACACAGCAGTGTAGAATAACATCAGGCCATCTGTGTTTAATCAACATCCACTTTAATTGGTTGGTTAGTATTTAAGGGGGTCATAGTTTTATGCTTCTATCGACATTTTTTCCCGCCTGGTTTACCTGGGAGTTTGATTGTGTTTGGAAACAATGTGTCTTTCTCGACTTGTACCAGAGTGGCATCCGTGAGCATGATGTGATGCTGATCCGCTCGTTCTCCTTTGCATGGACTTGGACAATGGCGTTGACCTTCTGTGTCAGAGCAGTGGAGTCATTGGCTTGAGTTCCTTCGCTTTTCTCCTCGCCTTTGTAGTAGGAGTGGAGATGCCTATACAGCGGCTCACAAAGGGCAAGATTAAAATGAGAGGGTCGTAGGATTCATCAAGTCCTTAATGAAGCACCAACACCCAAGATGTGATTTTTTTTTAACTCATAAGATTGGTGTCCACTAAACTATGACAAGCCATTGTTGGATTGGTCTTTGGCACGAACGGATTGAATGAAGCCAAGACTGTGGCCTCAGACTGCGTGCAGACTCGTAGGATCATTCTCTGATGGCTGTTGAAGATGTTACTCATCCCTGCTAAGCTGTCAGCCACAAACCAGGGCTTATGAAGAAACTTGTGCCACCCTGACACTCTGGCTTGTCTTTGTTTACAGCCGAGAAAGACGCCCCCCTTCTTACTTGTACCCTTTGCTCCTTCCGGAATATTGTCTGTGCTGTCCTGCCTTGGCCTGTCAGTCATGAAGAACTTCCCTGCTTTAGGACATGCACACATGCTGTCTTTCTGCATAGAATGCAGGCCTCCAATTCCCTTTACCACTTCTGAGTGTCTGGTAGAATCTGGTTGTAAATGCCACTTCCTTAGTGTGCCCTCAAATGCAAAATAGGAGGCAGAGACAGGGACCCCTGGAACAAGCTGCCTAGTGAGTCTATCAGAATCAATGCTGCAGGTTCAGGGAGAGACCCTGCCTTAATGTATAAGGTGAAGGCAAAAAAGAAAGACAATAGACATCATCCTCTGGTGTCCGCATGCACACTCATTCTCTCTCTCTCTCTCTCTCTCTCTCTCTCTCTCTCTCTCTCACACACACACACACACACACACACACTCACAGTCACACATATGTGTACTATATACATGCCTAGTTTTTTAAATGCCTATCTACTGGAGAGGCTTGGTAACTAGATCAAGCAAAACGAGCCTAAGTTTGGGCCCTAGAACCCACATAAAAAAATCCACACACATTGTAATCCAGGGCTGAGGTAGAGGCAAGCAGATTCCTGGAGCTCACTGGCCAGGCACTCTAGCTGAATCCATGATCCTAAGTCAGTGAGAGACTTTTACTAAAAAGAAAAGGGGGGGTAGATAAGTCATAAGGAATGGCACCTGAGACTGATCTCTTACACACACGCACACACACACACACACACACACACACACACACACACACACACACACACTTGAGCCCATCTGAAGATGTACACACACACATACACCTCTGGCCTCCACATGCATGTACACACATGAACATGCAGACACACATGCACACCAAAAAAAAAAATCTGCAGAAGAATGGGAGTTCTCTGTCCCCTTCCTTAATGACAAATGGAGTCCTAAAATTTTCTTTTCTTTTTCTTTTTCTTTTTTTTCGGAGCTGGGGACCGAACCCAGGGCCTTGCGCTTGCTAGGTAAGCGCTCTACCACTGAGCTAAATCTCCAACCCCTAAAATTTTCTTTTCTGCAAAGGCCTCTGCTCCAGCTCTAATGGTCACATCATCGGGATGGAGGTATACAACAGAAACAACAGACCCCTCCCGATGGGAGTTCACACCATGATATTTTCAGTTGACCATATGGAGTAAGACCAGCTCACTGTGATTTTGGGAGGACAAACTTCTCAACGCTCTCTTAAAAACTCATTTACACATTTCAGGGAACAAAAGCTTCAAAACCTATGAAGGCCGCGGCATCCGATCTTCCTGTCCCTGCGGAAGGTGTCCGCAATATCAAGAGCATGTGGGAGAAAGGGAGTGTGTTTTCATCCCCCTCTGCCTCGGGGACACCAAATAAGGTAGGGGTGTGGCTCTCGACCGCTTAAATTTTAAAGAGTGGATTTTTTTTTCCCATTTGTGTTAGGAATCGTCTTCATTCACTAGTAATGCACTAAATGCATTAAAAAAATGTATAATCTGCACTTGGACTTGCCCCCCTCAAAACAAACAAACAAAACCCCCAAACAAAGAAGCAAAAAGGCGAGCTCATACAGAATGTATTCATGGGGCTCCCTGGGTACCCAGCTGTGGCCATGACCACTAAATGAGTGTTTGAGTTTAATTATCAGCCGTTAGTGTTGGAATGGGATGAAGGGACATGAAAGAAAGATTGATAAACCTTTTTATGATTTAGTTTATTTTATGTGTACCTGTATGTAAGTCTGTGCACTGAGTGCATGCAAAGTGCTTACAGACGACGAAGAGAGCGTTGGATCCTCTGGGACTGGAGTTACAGGGGGTTGGGAGCCACTATTGTATGTCTGAGAGTTTAACTTGGGTCCCCTGGAAAAGCAGCCAGTTCTCTCACCCACTGAGCCAGATTTTTCACCCTTCCAATATCGGAGGCATCAAAAGGGACCAAACCAATACAATAAATATACATTACAAAGAATAACTTATTAAATTGGCTTATATAGTAGAGGCTGGGTTAACAATAGCCAGCTACATACTGGAGAGGCTCAGAACACAGTTTGGCCCCTCAGTACTGGGTGCTTGAGCAGGCCCAATCTGGTGATGAAGGCAGGGCTTTCGGTCATATTGGAAGGCTGAAAACGCTGGGTTTCTAGGTCAGCGAAGGAAGGCCGGTTATCGAAACAACAGGACAGATACACTTACCAGCAAGCCATGCAGCAAACAGGCAAAGTAGCCCCTCTTCATACATGGCGGCGGCCAGAGGTGCTGCCATCTAGAGATTGGGCGGTGTCTCTTCTCAACATCTCTAGTTAATCCTTCCTTCAGTCAAGTTGACAGTCGAGATCAACACTAAGAATAGCTTAAGGTTTACTCAGAAGATTTCCTAGGTAAATGTACTTTTCTTTTAGGAAACTGCTGGCCTGAAGGTGGGGGTTTCCAGCCGCATCAACGAATGGCTAACTAAATCGCCGGACGGCAACAAGTCACCCGCTCCCAAGCCTTCTGTAAGTAGCCCGGGGATTTCTGAGTCTCTGATCTCACAGCTTCCACAGCAGAATGAAAGAGCGCTGACTCACTTGCCTAGGAAAGATGGCTTCTCTGTCCGCTGCCGCGGGACATGAGGTGGGCTTGCAGACTCAGAGCGCCAGAGTCGCTGTGCCACGATTACCCGATTACCCGCAGGCTAAGACAGAGCCTGGCCTCTGCCTGAGTGAGAGGGGAGCTTAGTCACTCAGTTAAGACCCTCTGCTTTTATCTCTTTTTTCCCCTTGTTTATTTACCTACTTATTTACTTATTTATTTGGCTTCTATTCAACGAATCAAACACAGGGATTTGAAAACAAACGCCATGCTACTTCGGCTAATTTTCTATTCCAGGTATTCCAAAAACCTCTTCCAAAATGTTGTGTACTTTGACTGTTTTGAGACCGTGTTTTCTAATTTGACCTAATTTCTGAAACTCAACACAGCAGTGTACAGTTGTCAAGTATCTATTGAAATAGTTGCCCTTAAATACATTTTATTATATATGTAGTATAAATCGAATAATTTGTTATCAAGACCTACAAAAAAGCATAAAAATTGAAACTAGAAAACTGGAACCCTCTCCCACGACCAGTAAAAAAACTACAAAGGCCAGCTACACTGTTTTAGAGAACTAGAAACTTCATTTTCTATGCATGTAAGCGTGCTATGCAGATATTCCTTTAACTCTCTCACTGAATATATGTAGTTGCCTTGTGCTCGTTGTCACGCACACTCTCCAGTCAGCCTTCTCTGCTAAGCTGGCTCTGAAGCCTTACTGGTATCACGGTGGCCGAGACGGAATTGCCATAACCCACATTCGTTTGTGGTTTCATTTTTTTTTTTATTTTTGTGTTGATTTTTGAGACAGACTCTCTCTATATAGCCCTGGCTGTCCTGGAACTCACTGTGTAGACCAGGCTGGCCTCAAACATAACAACCTGTATTCTACGAAAAGAAAAGCATCCCAGGTTCCAGGCCTTTAAGGCGTTTTAAACCCCTGCAACATCTCGTTGCATCTGCCGGCTCCACATAAAGTCTCCAAAGTCACAAAATCCTGACGTGTTCCAAATTACAAGGGGGAGATAGCAGCACCTCCATTCTCTCCCCGGGTACAGCACCTCACGCGTCTTAGTGCCTACTCTACCCAGGAATCTTTGCGTAAGGCTTCACAAGAGCTATATGCCAGTGTGAAATCAACTTACAGTTGTGAAAAAATACACCTGAAAAATATCTCCCCTCCCTGCCTCCAAGTAGGATAGGGAGTCAATAAAAGAAGAAAGGGGAAGTTAGACACCACACCCAGATGTGTCTTTGGGGCCTCACATTCTACCAACAGCCATCTTGACATAAAAAGTACAAATGGTTTTTAAGCAGAAATAAATTATGGTCATTTCTGTCAATGTTGTGGTTCTGGACCCATGATTCCTAATGGTTTTTTTTTTTAATTTTTAAATTATGGATTCTTTAATAGCCAAATAAAAGTAAACCCTTTTATAGCTTGTGAATTTGAGAAGTTCATGGACACCCCACCTCTGAGGGACCCTCATGAGGAAGAAAGGAAGAACACCCAGAAGAATGCTTTCTCTTTGAGCATGGCATCCTGCCTCTCTAGAGGAGACCTTCACTCCTTTACCCATGCAAACAGCATGAGTGGTCTATGTCAGTCCTGAACCAAGCTGTTCCCACTGTTTGGCTCAGGGCTTTCTCTCCGTTCTTCTACTAGCCCCTGACTGACCTGAGTAGCTTCCAACTTCTATATGCCATCCTAGTGGAAGGGTTAAACAGGGTTAAATGTGAGTGGAGTCATTAATACCATAGACGTAAATGTATTGAGGATCCCACACCAAAGATTAGCGATAACAGTTCCTGGGGCTATTGATAAAGGCCTCCCACAAAGTGACAGGACAGAAAAGTAATACAGGGGACTTATAAAATCAATGGCTGCTTTACCTCACATTTAATAAGTGATTCCTAGACTGATCTAGAGAATGCAGAGAGGGAAAGAATAGGGACAGTCTAGATATTAGTGATCAATTTCTTCCTGTTGGGTTTTGCAGATTTATGTGGCTTCAAATAAGGATCAGATTGGAGTAAGAAATACACATTTAATATCATATATAAAATACTAGTTTGGTTTTGCTCACTAAGCCTTTTTAAGCTTTGCACACATTCCTCTGGTAGTCTATTCTTCCAATATTTTAGACCCAGCACCCACTATTTGTCATATTGTAGCCAGTAACATGGCAGTCTCCTGGAAGGAGACTTAGAACACAAGCAGGACAGGACAGGCTAGACCCACTGCTTCTGTGGGTCCAGCAGAAAGGAGGTAAAGTTTCAGTGTGGAAAAGGCTACTGGAATTCTACAGATGTGTAAAGGCCGTCAGACAAATGTCCAAGGATGGTAGGTTACAGACATAAGTCAAATAGAAATCTTAGGTCCTGACCATGAGGTGCCATGGTGGTGAACCGAAGCTAAGCTCTGACCCACAATATTGTGGGTTTTTTTTTCAAGTCATAATTTGAGCATATTTTTGAACTATGGAAGCACATTCTTGGATGTATTGGTTCCAGTCCCTCTTTTTTACACCAGCCTCTTCAGACATGTGTTTCCATCTTTAAGACACGGAAGTGTGACCTCTAGGACTCTGACTAGACTGATCCTGAGCCCAGAATGTTAGAGCATTATCTGTAAGCAGTACCAATAGGAAACCCTGCCCCCCACCCAGCACCTTCTGATTCTGGACTGAATACAATTTATTCTCAACTCATTTCTCTGAGTCTCACCGTGGGTGGGAGGGAGGGGAAGCTAAGGTTTGCTGTCTACAGATGTGTCTCTTTTGGCCGTTAGAACAAAGTCAGAAAGAGTTGTTCCAACAAAACAGTCTTCGCCCACAGTCGAACCTCCTCAAGAAGCAGAGGTGTAATTCACAGTACAAGCATCCGTGTGTTGAGTTCTAAAACTCAGAAGGAAAACCACCTAAAAATAGCAGCTGTCCTATCATCTTCAGAAATGCTACGAATTACACGCTCTCAAAATTGTTAACACTATCCCCCAGGAAATCAGCAGTTAAAACCAAACACTGCCCTGCATTATGTGTCTTCCTGGGGCATTCAAGCTATTTGAGTTGAGTTTATAGACTTCTAGGGTAACTTTGTGGCTGGAATTAAAGTCTGAATGTTTTAGCTGGTTTGTCTACTCTGTGTCTAAACTGTATGTCATGTAGCAATTAAAGCGCTAACTTGTCTTTCTTTTTGTTTAAAAAAAGAGAGAACGATGTCTTTCTCAGCTGGCTTCTCTTCTTCACTCTTTCGTCTCTGGTTGACTGGAAACCTGCCTTTCCTGCCTTCATTTCTCCCTCCTCTCCCAGAGTGGGTCTCTCTCTAACATGTAGTCTGGTCAGGTAATTCCATTCATATTTCCTCTTTGACTTGAAAATACTGACTTACGGTGTAGATGTTGATATTTTCTTAAAGCACCTTATTTAAACTCCTTAAGTGATCTTGAAAGATTCATCAACCATATTTCAGGGAAATGCAATCTGTTTTCTTATGTAGAAACACTCATGTGAAAGAAAAAATATGTCTCCTATGAATCAGATAAATAAATGATCATACTCACTTTTTAGAGCTCTGCCAGGCATGTTCTTATGATAGTTGCCAACGGTTTTAAGTCCTCTAGACAATTTGGCAACTTTTACCCATATTGGCAAATGTAGTGGAATTCTTTTTTTCTTTAAATATGATTTATTGCCTAATGTTTCCAAGTTAAACAGGTATGGCTTTCTAATAGAATGTTGGAATTCATGCCACAGGCCCATAAACTCAAAGTATGACAAATCTTCACATGGAGTTATTTAACACTGCGTGGTTAGTGTTAAGATGCTGGTACTCTGTGTTAGAAATGTGTTCATCAAGACGGCTAGCCCTGGAAAACTGCAGTTGCTAGTTCTGCCTCCCTGGTGAGAGAAGACATTGCCAAAGCAAACACTGCTACTTCAGTACCACCCATTCATTTGCCCCAAACGACCTTGTGCCAAGTGCTAATATAAGCAAATGCTGGAAGAAAAGTAAATGAAACCGAAATCCGGATCCTTATCCAAGTGAAATCAATTATGAACTAGTAAACAAGAACTCAAGGCTGTTGAGCTACTATGGGTCATAGTCAGATTCATGCATGTTCTCAACATACATCATCAACTGCTCGCTCCTCTCAGGGTTGCCATTTGTGACAGACATTTATTTTTGTGGGGCTAGATCCTACTAATCCACTCCTGGATTACACACTTGGTCATCAAGAAACACAGAAGGATTTGGGAATCTTCATTCAGGTCACAAGGCCCTAAGACAGTGACCCTGCAGGGGGAAGTTGTTAGGGGATGAATAGAACACTACAGGGGATGAGCCGGGGAGATGGTGGCCAGCTAAGAAGGTGTTCGTGAGCACAGCAGCACAGGGGCTATGAGAGCTTAATTCCATGCAGACAGTACCAAAGATCAGGTGCTTCCAAGGGCACTGCCTGAGGCCTGAGTGAGCCTGAGAAGCATTATGAACTTCAAGCCTGCCTCTTGGGAAAGCAATATGGACTTCTGTAGCTGGAGAATAGTTAGTAAAGGACCCAGATGCTGTATGTGTGGCCAGCCCATTCTCATGAAACAGGGCAAGGTCTGCTCATAGTCAGGTAACAGCTAGTGCTTCTTCCATTTGGGACCTTTGGTGCAAAAGGCACCAACCACCACATGGATTTGGACAAATGGTAGGTGTGGTGGGCTAGCTTACTTCTACCTAGCCAGAAAGTATTAACGGTCACCTATCTTTTGCTTTCTGCTTTCTTTTCATTAGGACTTGAGGCCAGGAGATGTATCTGGCAAGCGGAACCTCTGGGAAAAGCAATCCGTGGATAAGGTCACTTCTCCCACTAAGGTAATATACTGGGGGCATCATGTGTCAGAGATTGGGGTCAAACGAGAGACATCACTGACTCACAAATCTGTGCAGATGAACATCAGTTTCTTGAAGTCCCGTGTGTAGTCCAAAGAAAGGACAAGTTACAAAGCCATTGGCACTGAAGGTTTGTCAGGCTTACAACATAAATGGCTTAAAGTCATGGGATGATTTCCAGTAAAACAACTTCTAAATAGTTGTCATAGTTGTGGAAAAATATGGCCAAGGGGGCCATATGGGATAACTATGGCCTATCTTTCTTTGCAAGGTTCCTGACTGGCCACAGTTTTATTTTGGGGGAAACAAATCTCTTAGATGAAATCGTGTGACTCCATTGGCTCCATTTCTAGAACTGTCCTAAGAGACATTTTCACAGGCTCAGATTTCATATAGCTATGGCAGAAATTTTAAACAAATTATGCTACCCTGTAAAAACCAGTGGCTAAGGATGCTTGGTCTTCTAGGAAAAGGGTTTACACACGTTTCAGAAACACAGTCTGTGTGGTGTTTAACAGATGCTCAGAGAAGAAACAGTACTGCTGGTGGTATGGGGAGCTTATTCCTGATCGTAGCCTTTCCCATTTCAAGAAACAGGCCCAGCCCTGCCCTTCAATGGGAGAAAATTCAGAAAGACCCATCAGAGATCAATAATAAGTAAGTCTGCTTTTTGCAGAGCCCTAAGGATAGAGACTTCTAAAGCAAACTCCAGACCAATGAGCTCACTTAAGCAGCTAGAAGACCACTGAGAATCACACCAGTGAGGGAGTGACTGGCTCCTTCCCCACCATGTTTTGTCCTTTCTTGGATCCAGGATGGCTGCCTGAGTCTACCACTCCTTCTCAGTTAAATAGTACTCTTTAGGTCCAATGAAATCCACTAGCCCAGCCACTTTTATTTGAAGTGACTTCAAATAATTCCATTATTCCAATGATTGCTAGCTAAGTTGCATCACCTAGTGATGATCACCACTGCCAACTACTAACACTGAGGGAGTAGCTACTCTGTGGCAGAAAGCATTACTGCCCCTTGTGATCCCCCAGCAGCTAGTAGAGGTAAAGAGTGGGATTATTACCATTTCATAGCCAGAGAAAATGAGACACTGAGAGATTAAACAACTTTTATAAAGAAACATATCTAACAAATAGCCAAACCTACACACTGAGGAGAGAGGGCTCAGTGGTTAAGAGCATTTGCTGTTCTTGCACATATCCCAGGTTCGATTCCCAGCACCCACATGGCAGTTCGAAACCCTCTGTAACTATATTACCAAGGGATCCAACGCCTTCTTCTAGCCTCCAAGACCACTTGGCATGCACATGAGACGCAGTTATATATAGTCAAAACACAGATATAAAACAAAAATTAATTTTTTTTAATGTTCAAAAACACCCCTGCACTGAATTCTGCCTTGAGCCTATATTCTTAAGCATTATCCATATTTTTTGTTTTTTGAGAATGTACATTCAGAAAAAAATGTAATTTTTTAAAAAATTCCCTTCATAATTGTCTACTGGTGGCAGGGCATGATTTAAAAAACGAAAACACAAAGAATGAACTTGTGGGCCTAAGACTTTAAAATCCTGGTAACATAGCAATATCTTACAAAGTATTGGTCCGCGTATTATGACACTTTCTGAGTAGGGGATGTTGACCATCCACTGTCACAGGTATCAGGTCCCCGTGGTCACATTACGGCTATGGAAGGTAAAGCAAAAGCCCCTGGAATGGTAGGACTAAGAGGACACTTCTCATACACAAGAAGGCATGGAGGATGCAGCTGAGGTTGTGCTGCAAAGTAGGGGCTGCTTTTCCTGTACCAGGCCTTCCTCACTGGTCTACCCCTGATCTCTCACACCACCCCACCGACCTAGCAGAGTTAATGAGACAGCAGGTCAGGGATCCCTGCTCCAAATCATCGCACTCCCTACTTCCTGTGTGGCCATTTCCTTGAAATGAAAATGAATATGTATGACATAGTCCCTCAGCAGGGGCTTTTAGCAGCTGACTGAGGGGGAAACAAATGGAATAAGAATAGACTAAGGGTCAGATAAGTCTCAAGGATCAGTGTGTAGGGATTTAAAAAAAAAGAAAAAAAAGGTGGCTGGGGTAAATGGGAGAAAGGGGGTGATAAGCATGTCCTCTGTCCCAATGTTGATGTGGCGTTGACTGAGCTTCTCAGTCGTGTGGAACACTAGAGATTCCCAGTCCTTCTTGTAGAGCTTAAAAGCCATCTTGACTTAGAGTGCTGTGAACAAAGATGAAGGCACCTCGAGGAGAAAGAAAAAGTGAAAAGAATCTTGGAGCGAAAGGTCACATTTGAACTTAACGCCAGCAGCAGCCTTCCCTTTCAGGTTGTTTAGATTTATTCCTACCATACGATGAGCCCACGAGACAGCGTGGGCTGCCAGTTTAAAGTTCTCTTCTCTCAGCAGGTCTGAAACAATTGGAGAAAGAACCCAACTGCAAGCCATCTTGCTGGGCCAGCTCAGTTGGAGAGGGCTAATCGCTCTGTTTATATTTATGTTTTCCAATATCCCAGTAAATCCATGTATATGCTCACTATATTTAATAACCACGAGTAGAGATGTTCATGGTCAAAGTGCTGCCTTTGCAGAGGAGCCTGTTTCTAAAGAAACCCATGCTGTGAAGTAAGCTTGCTACTGTCATATGAACAGTGATACCAACCACATCAGAAGTCGACAAAAGAAAATCGAGCTTAAGATTGTCCAAGGAATGTATGCAGTATCTAGGTGGGGGGAAACGACCCGTAGGCTTTGTTTTGTCTCAGTACAGACATCATGTTTCTGCACTTTAGACTAAAGCATGGAAGAAATTATCTAAGTAGGCAATCAAAATTCTCTGAAAGTGATCCACTTCAGATCTGATATAGGGCAGTGATGATTGTCTTTTTTTAAAAAGAAGATGTACTGTTGACATATTGCTTTTCTTCTATGCTGATTCATACCTAGATTGGGTGATTATTTTAGCTGACAGTGGTACTGATTTTTTTCTTCAGGTTAGTTGCTTTGTGGATTTCTCTGGTAGCGATAGTAGACTGAACCACATTTAGATAACCCAACTATGTAATGTATGTGCATACGTGTATACAGACACACTAATGGTAGATGACTCTTTCATGTGCTGCGCTATCATATTTCATAGTACGCCCTGTAGCTAACCAATATCACAGCTTTCAAAGATTAAAGAAAATCACAATAGTATATTAATATTTCATATTTGCCAGTAGAAACATGGAAGTTAGGTATAGATATGTTTTCAATGCCCAATGACTTATAAGAAAAAAGTATTGGAAAAATAAGAGATTACAAGTGTCAAAACTAGTTGAAACTTCTTATAAGACATAGTATTTAGTTTATAATTGAGAGCAGTCTTGAAGTCCAGTGTGAATTTTATTAAGTCTACCATCTGGACGAAGCCCAAACCCTGCTTATTTGTGGCCGTGAATTTCACCTCCTACACACACACACACACACAAAAAGTTGACCTACATGATACCTAAGGTGTCTCCTTTCTCTACCACTTAGAGCCAACCATTTTGATGACTAATGCATAAATTAGAATTCATGTAGATGCCTAAAGAAAGACCAACTTCGCCTCATGTAGAAGTAGGCAGGTAAAGTGAGCAAAAGCACGGCAGTCCCTCTAGGTACTCGTGCTCTTTAATTAAAAATATCTGCCTTTAGTAGTCAGTTGGTACTGCCATAAGTTGATAATATCTTGAAATTTGAAAAGTATATGTAAATTTCAATTGTTTTACTTCCCCCTCCCACCAAGGGCTTTTGGGAACTCATCATTCAGATATCAGATTCTACTTTAGCTTATGCCTTTACTCTTCCCAATAGATAAAAGTACTCTAGCGTCTTACCAAATGTTCTTATAGAGAACATTCTATGCATACAGTGTCATTGTACAAACTCATACCTCAGCTGACTTAACCAAAATTATCTTAGTCTCCGTTCCTTCCACAGTAGGAGAGCATTTAACATTTTCAATCCACAGATTTCTTTTTAAGAGAATAAGGGTTGGCTCAAGGGGTGACCACTGCCTTGAGAATCCTATTTTTCTCATGAATTAGTAAGAGTTAGTTGGATTCCCTAGCTTTTAGCAAATGTGGGCCAAAGGAAGGAAAGCCACTAAGACTACACAAGTCATCTCCCCACGACAGAGTAGACACAAGTCTATGATAAGATGAATAGAATGCACATGGCACACCCATAGACATGACTTCCATCATTGGAGTAAAATGGATCAAAGTTTGATTTAAGGCAGATGCTTGAGGGATCATGGCAATGTGTGTTAACCAAGGTCTTCCCCTGCTATCTTACAGGCTTTTTGTTTGTCATTTTTGCTTTTAAGAAAGTTCAGAGTGGTGAAATGATGGTTTTGATCCTAACTTTTATTCCAATATTTGGATGACAATGAGTTTTAGGGTAAAATTTTTTCTGTTTGGATTTAATCTTTGAAGAAGCAAATTCCTCATTTACTTGTTTGATTACAGCTCTCTGTTATCTTTAAGAGAGGAAACTGCAAGCTGACTAGCATGTTCTGTGAATCTGCCATTGTTAAAAACGTTATAAACACTTAATATTTTTCACTGATAATTGATCGCTGCAATAAAAATATATTGTGAAAATGCATCCACAATAAATGGAATTCTTCCAGATGTCTCTGCCTCATGCATTCTTTGGTGCTTTGATTGTGAGAAGTGTATCTATAATAACAAAGAGAAGAGAGCAAGGCACTTGTACTTCACATTGAGAGTTGGTTTCACTCTATAAAGGTAAAAAACAAACAAACAACATTTTGAGACAGGATTTCATGTAGCCCAGGCTGGCCTGGAACTTATGAAGCCAAGAACGACCTTGAACTCCTTTCCCTTCTGCCCCACCTCTCAGAGAGCACTAAGATTACAAGTGATAGAATGGTTGCCTCAGTTCAGATTTAAAACACTTCTTACTACAGGGACTTTTCTAACCAAATATTCAAAAGTACTCAGAAGTGGACAACTGACAAGACGTTTTTAAAATTTCTCCTTCAAAATAAAAGTAAAGGCTAGATCTGGCAGCACAAAGTTGTGATCTGGGCTTTTTGTTCATCGTATTGTTCCCAGCTTTGTGGTCTGTGTGTTAGCTCATCCGTCCCAGCTCCACAGAGAATGCTGACCATTTACTTCACTCCACTTCAGATTTAATAGCAGAACTTTACCATGGCATGTTTTAAAGGAGTACTTAATATATTTTGTAAAATATGAACATCATATAATAGGTCTGGATGGACTGTGAGAGCCTGCATTTCAATGATTCTGTGGTGACTCTGCCGTGTGGCAGACGGTGCTTTGAGAACCTAGCTCTTCCTCCCCTTCCTCCCTTTTTCCGGTCCTCCCCTCATCCTCTTTTCCAAAGAACAAGTGCTTCAAACATTGTCCATGAATACAAATGGGGGCACTTAGTAGGACCAACCCTTAAGCTCGGAGCGCTGTCAGATAGGTGGTTTTAGATTCCAGTTCACAAGAAAACTGTGGCATGGACTTTTATTTCAGGCCACCCAACTAGGTACTGTAGTACCAAAGGAATCCACACATAACCCACTGGTTCTCAAAATGGAGGGAAGAACAGGGTCACCTACTAGACTTGTTGAATAGACTAGTCTACCCCTTTCTGATTCCATAGGTCTGGGTTGGAGCCTGAGAATTTACATTCTGTAAAAAGTATTGACTAACAATGCCACTGGTCCCAAGGGGATAGCCTTGAAATCCCATGAGGATACCGTGAAAGCCATTGTGTTATGTCAGAGAGTAATGGTTGGAACCTGCCCCCTCAGGTGAGCGAAATACAGGTGATTGCTTAGAATTTGACATGTCCTTCACCCTTTTAATCCTTGAATAATCCTGAAAGAGAGAGGTGCTACTCTAGTATCCCCATTCTGCAGGTAAATGAATTGAAGCATAAAGAACTTTTAAAACATGCCAACAATTAGTGAACTGTTAAGTCACAGGAGTTGACCACCAGTAATAGATTCCTAGGCCCACACTCTTTATTACACTCCTGTCTATCACAACAGATTATTGCCTATAAGTTTGCTTTAAAGACAGCCCAGCGTGTGTGTGTGTGTGTGTGTGTGTGTGTGTGTGTGTGTGTGTGTGTGTGTGGGGTGTTAAGAGAGCTGAATTGCTCTACTCATGAAGTCCACAGACAAGTGTGTGTGAGATCAAACAATAGACGGTAACTTGACCAGTCACAACTGGTAAGAAGACTTTTGACCCTTTAGTCCCAGGATGTCTTAATCTCAACTCAACAAGAAGCAAAAATCTTAAAATGAAAAAGAGAGAGGGTGAAGGAGAGGGAGAGGGAGAGGGAGGGGGGACTGAGTCTTAGCTGCTGAGTGGAACAGATCTTAAGACATGACCTTGGAGACACTTTGAGAGGTTTGGCACTTAGTGCAAGGAAGGTACAGACAAGTACTTGTCTAGCCTCTGCCGTCCCGTTCCTATAATGGCTTCATCAGTTAAATTGTGTGAAAAGACCTCAAAGTCCCTATGATTATTAACTTCTATGATGTCATAAAGAATAAATGCTATGGTCACCTTGTTTCCTTATCTAGATGTCTGCTTAATAAACTCTAAATGGGAAATAATTCAAATAAGTTATATTCCTAACATAACTGACACTTTTGCCATTTTACCAAGAAGACATTTTGCTCCTGATTGTCCACACCAAGGACTGTGCCTTTGGGGATAATACAGGTTAGTATTTATTCTCTCTCTCTCATTGTGACTCCTACTGTCATGTGAAAGAAGAGGGAATTAGTTCAGGCTCCATCTGCCTCCTGAAAAGTTGGGAACTGGCTCTATGAGTCTGCCCAGTAGCTTTCGGTGATGGGATCCCACAGTGGGGAGCCACAACTCAGTACATCTTTGAGAAGTTCACTCCAGACCTTATTTTCATTTTAACTTAAGAACAACAAATTCAACTTCCAGTGCATGCTCCTGTCTAAAATCAAAATAAAAAAAAACCTTAAAATTAAAAATGGAAAGCCCAGGGTGGTTGGAGAGATGGCTCAGAGGTTAAGTTCACTGTCTGTTCTTCCAGAAGTCCTGTGTTCAATTCCCAGCCATCACATGGTGGAGCATAACCATCTATGATGAGATCTGCTTCCCTCTTGTGGTAGAACGATGTATATAAAATAAATTGAATTGAGAGAGAGAGAGAGAGAGAGAGAGAGAGAGAGAGAGAGAGAGAGAGAAGAAAGGAAGGAAGAAGGAAAGAAAGCAAGCAGCCCAGGAGATGGTTCAGGAGGAAAAGGACTTACCACCATGCCAGACAACCCGAGTTCAATTCCCAGGACCTATGTGAAGGAAGAATTACCTCAGACCTCCACATGTGAACTGTAGCATGAATGACCCCATAAATCCAATACGAATAATGTTTTGAACTCATTTTTAAACATTTAAAGCAGAAGTTTCAAAGGCTAATTTAAATTTAGCTGGAGGAGAGGGAATTCCATGGCATGTCTTTAAAATGACACTAGCTTCAGCTAGTGATTCTTCCATAGCCTTAGTACTTGCTGCGTCTGCACTCCAACAAGGTCTTCTCTAGTCAACCACGTGGTTTATTCTCCTGTTCACATGCTACCAGGGCAGGGAGCTTCTGTAGCCACCTCATCAGGATTTTTTTCTTGGATATTTTATGTATTTACATTTCAAATGTTATTCCCTTTCCCCCTCTCCTACACCCCCTGCCCCTGCTTCTATAAGGATGTTCCCACTCCCACCCATCCACTCCCACCTCAACACCCTGGCATTACCCTATACTGGGAAAATAAGCCTTCACAGGACTAAAGGCTTTTCTTCCTATTGATGCTGGACAATGCCATCCTCTACCACCTATGTGGCTGGAGTTATGGGTCCCTCCAAGTATATTCGTTGGTTGGTAGTTTAGTCCCTGGGAGCTCTGGTGGGGTCTGGTTGGTTGATATTGTTCTCCTCCTATGGGGTTGCAAACCTCCTTCAGCCCTTCAGTCTATTCTCTAACTCCTCCATTGGGGTCCCCTTGTTCAGACTAATGGTTAGCTGCAAGTATCCTCATCTGTATCTGGAAGGCTCTAGCAGAGCCTCTCAGGGGACACAGATATCCAGCTCCTGTCAGCAAGCACTTCTTGACATCAGCAATAGTGACTAGGTTTGGTGGCTACAAATGGGATGGATCCCCAGGTGGGGCAGTCTCTGGATGACCTTTTCTTCAGTTCCTGCTCCACTCTTTATTGCTATATTTCCTCCCGTGAGTATTCTGTTCTCCCTTCTAAGGCCAGAAGAGGGCA
This sequence comes from Rattus rattus, assembly GCF_011064425.1. NCBI lineage: Eukaryota > Metazoa > Chordata > Mammalia > Rodentia > Muridae > Rattus > Rattus rattus. The sequence goes on along the minus strand of NC_046159.1, from coordinate 104,879,042 downwards.
GCAGAAGCAGATCTCATTATAGATGGTTATGCTCCACCATGTGATGGCACATTTGGGTCATCCTTCTTGAGCTTCATATGATCTATGAATTTTTTTCTTAGGTATTCCAGGCTTTGGGGCTAATATTCACTTATCAGTGAGTGCATAACATGTGTGTTCTTTCGTGACTGGGTTACCTCACTCAGGGTATTTTCTAATTCCATCCATTTGCCTATGAATTTCGTGTAGTCATTGTTTATAATAGCTGAGTAGTACTCCATTGTGTAAATGTACCACATTTTCTGTATCCATTCCTCTGTTGAAGGACATCTGGGTTCTTTCCAGCTTCTGGCTGTTTTAAATAAGGCCACTTTGAAAATAGTGGAGCATGTGTCCTTGTTATATGTTGGAGCATCTTTTGGGTATATGCCCAGGAGTGGAATAGCTGGGTCCTCAAGTAGTACTATGTCCAATTTTCTGAGGAACCTCCAGACTGATTTCCAGAGTGGTTGTATCAGCTGCAATCCCAGTAACAATGGAGAAGTGTTCCTCTTTCTCCACATCCACTCTAGCATCTACCGTCACCTGAGGTTTTTTTGTTTGTTTGTTTGTTTGTTTGTGTTTTTTTTTTGTTTTTTGGGTTTTTTTGGTCACCTGAGTTTTTGATTGTAGCCATTCTGACTGGTGTGAGGTGGAATCTTGGGTTGGTTTGATTTGCATTTCCCTAATGACTAAGGATGTTGAACATTTCTTTAGGTACTTCTCAGCCATTTGACATTCCTCAGTTGAGAATTCTTTGTCTAGCTCTGTAGCCCATTTTTTAAATAGGGTTGTTTGATTCTCTGGAGTCTAACTTCTTGAGTTCTTTGTATATATATTAGATATTAGCCCTCTATTGGATGTAGGATTGGTAAAGACCTTTTCCCAATCTGTTGGTTGCCGTTTTGTCCTACTGACAGTGTCCTTTGCCTTACAGAAACTTTGCAGTTTTATGAGGTCCCATTTGTTGATTCTTGATCTTAGATCATAAGTCATTGGAGTTCTGTTCAGGAAATTTTCTCCAGTGCCCATGTGATCAAGACTCTTCCCCACTTTCTCTTCTGTTAGTTTGAGTGTATCTGGTTTGATGTGGAGTTCCTTGATCCACTTGGACTTGAGCTTTTTACAAGGAGATAAGAATGATCAATTTGCATTCTTCTATATGCTGACCTCCAGTTAAATCAGCACCATTTGTTAAAAATGCTTTTTTCCATTGGATAGTTTTAGCTCCATTGTCAAAGATCAAGTGACCATAGGTGTGTGGGTTCATTTCTGGGTCTTCAATTCTATTCCATTGATCCACCTGCCTGTCTCTGTACCAATACCATACAGTTTTTATCACTATTGCTCTGAAATACAGCTTGAGGTCAGGAATTGCATTGACTCTGTAGATTGCTTTCGGCAAAATGGCCATTTTTACTATATTAATCCTGCCAATCTATGAGCATGGGAGGTCTTTCCATTTTCTGAGATCTCCGATTTCTTTCTTCAGAGATTTGAAGTTCTTGTCATACAGATCTTTCACTTACTTGGTTAGAGTCACACAGAGGCAAAACACCTCATCTTAAAGAACTACCCTGCTAGGCTTCTCACCCCCAGCACTTGCTAAGCTCTCTTTCTCTCCATAGCAACTTTCATCTGCATCATCTGCATGGTACTACTGTTGTTTTCTCCCATTAGGATGCACTCTCCATTAAAAACTGTTTGGCTCTCTGCAGTAGCCTTCCACTGCCAATGGTCTCTGATGTAAATCAGTAAAGGTCAGGTAAATAATAAATGAATGTGACTTTTCAAGTTTTGCTGAATTTCTAAGTAATTCTTTTATGCACTAATAGCATTCTTTTGTTGACATTTGTTAATGTACACAGTTGGACTGAACACACACACACACACACACACACACACACACACACACACGATTTAAGTCCTATCTTTGCCTCTTCCAATGACTGGCTGGGCTGTTTCTCAGAGCTTCATCTTGAGTACCTGATACTTTATGGCCTTTATCCATGAGTAAAGTCCAACAGATAGATTCCATATATAAAGAGTGGCTTAGCCTAGTTACTGTTTCCAATAACACAATACCACCAGCTGGGTAAGTGTTAAGAAGTCTAGTTTAGCTTTGATTCTAGTGATGCAAGTCAAGGGAACACATTTGGTGATCGACTTGCTGAGGGAACAAATGGTACCCTCTAGTAGAAACTGGGAGTGGGTGTCCTCTGCTCTGTCCTACAGAGTCACTAAGTTTCAACCATGAGAACCCCACATCAATGGTGTCCTTTCATCTTATCTCTGAATGCCCCCCCCATATTGATACAAGTAGGGTTATGTTTCTATTCTTACAATTCCACAGGAGCCATTAAATTTCAGTACTGGAGCTCTGAGGATGCCCTCAAACCAAAGATTCTCTGAGCACTGCCACCTTTAGTGATATGCAGGTGGCATAAAACCAAGCAAACTAATATGGAGACTAATTTTCAAATGACTGTGATCAAAGGTGCACTTAATCTCCTCAGGCTAACGTCCAAAGAAAGAGGAAGTCTTGAAGTTTTTGAATTGCTGACACAAACACATTTCCAGAAAGTTACCAAATCTAGAGATGCTAAGTCCTTGCCATGCATGAATTGAAGTGCTTAATGTGAACCAAGAGAACACCTAATAATGGATTTTTAAAAAAATCTTTGCTTGAAAAAACTGTTCCAACTGTATTATCCACCAAAGTTAAAAATGACCAACAAATCAGGGTTAGATGTATACACGTGTACACACACACACACACACACACACACACACACACACACACACACACACACACCCTAAGTCTGCTGTGGAGGTATCTTATTGACTTAAATAAGGCAAAGTGGGGATTAAAAGTGTTGGCTAACAAAGAATTTCTAAACCGATATTTTGAGAATTCACTCTCATATAGCCAAGACTGCTCCAGATCAAGTATTTGAGTTTCATTTCCAGAATAAAGATGGATTTCAATTGTGCAGAATGGAACTCAACCTTTTAACTCCAAGTACAATTACTTCATTTTTATTAATGAGGTTTAGTCCAGAAAATTAACTTGCCTGTGGTCATCAGGTTGTTAAAAGTCAAGTGAGCATCCAGACACAAGCCTTAAACCGTATGTTCTAATGCCTTCTCTGCGCACCCAGCAAATTACTGTCACTCCGAACAAACTGCTGTCACGCCTTTCTCCAGTGCTCAATCCTCCCTCCAGCCTGCAACACTCAAACCTCTTCAAACCCTAAGCCTAGCCCGGAGTTCCCATCATCCCCCCGCATCACTTTCTCCAGCCAAAGTCTCACCACCTTCATAGCTGTCGCTAGGGGGAGAAAGCGCCAAACCTTCCCGAACTCTCGCGAGACTACAGCCGTTGCCACGGCAACAAGTGGCCGCCTCTCCATAGAGAGCGTAGCCCCGGCCGCTGAATTACGATGGTGTTTCCTCTGGCCCTGTGGTCGCCCGATGCCTGGGGTACATCCTAAAGTACTCTCCCGACAGGGGTGGGACGACCGGCAGGCTTGAAGAAGCCGAGGGAGCGAGGCGGGCGGCGGACGCGCCGCTCAGGCAGGGGAGCGCGGGAGATGCGCGGGGGAGCGCGGGAGATGCGCGGGGGAGCGCGGGAGATGCGCGGGGCAGCGCGGGGCCCGCGTGAGTGAGGAGGTTCTGCGTGGGTCCTGTCCCCGGAGAAGGTCTGGCGCGGCCGCGCGCCCCTCGCTCGCCGCTTCCGGCGCCCGGCGCTAGCCCGCCTGGTCCGCGCACGTAAAGAGCTGCCGCCGGGCGCCAGGCGGGTTGTCCCAGTTTCGAGCTGTCATCCGGGGCTGAAGCTTCGGTCTGCGCCCAGCGATGTCACCTAGAAACCGCTCTCTCGGTTGCAGTTGTTTATGTTGAAGCTTCGCGAGGCCTTCTGTGCAGTCCGCGCCCCAGAACACGCTCTTCTGTGAACCACAGGGCTGTGAAAGGTTTTTGTCGGTGGTGTGCAGCCCACGCTCCTAAAGCCTCGCTTTTAGAGAGAGAACATAAACCGGTAGTTGTGAAATTGGTAAATTCTTTTGGTATCCTCCAAAGTGTAAAAGCTTGGCAAAGACTTTCGATTATTTCATTGCAAACAAAAGTGGAAACGTATACTCAAAGCTGTAGTTATCCCCAAAGGCACAGTCACTGGCATGTGCATCAGGAGGAAAATGTCATTTTAGTAAAAATGGCAATTTCAGGTTTGCATAGAAGAGACAGTGGTCATCGCCACAGGACCTTCTGGTGGCTATTTCAATGCAAATGAAGTCATTGAATTTTAAAGTTAAATATATACAATAATTATCAAAGTTAAGAGAAACCAGTTACAGTACACTGAAACTTGGGTCAACTGAAAAAGGAAGGGGAAAGTTTTTAAGTTGTTGCTACATTTTATTGTCTGAATAATCGTAACTTTTCTTGCATAATTTTTAATGCTTGAGGACAATCCTGATTTGCTATTGCAGTGTATTGTTTAATTATAAATATAAAGTGTAAATGGCCTAGCTATATATTGTGAAAGTTTTCCAACTAAATTACATGCTTTGTGTTTTTTTGTTTCAACAGACTTTTTAGTTTTTGTTCATAAAACATACTAAGAGGTTATAAATTTATCCCTCTCCAACTCTTCCAAGATTCACATCCCCATTCCATATCCACTCATCATTTTAAATTTTTATTTAATTAAAATATAATTACATCATTTACCCCATCCAACCCTCTCAGATTCATAACCTCTTTCACATTATTATCATTATGTGTGTTTAAATAAATATATAAAGGCAACTTGCAGAAGTCTGTTGAATGTTGCTTATGTGTATATATTTTTAGGACTGAACACTTGGTATTAGATGTCTGTTTAGGAAGCTTGCTTTACAGTAATGGATAGTTTGTTTTGGTTTTGTTTTGTTTTTTGTTTTTTAATCTTTGAAATTGAAGTTAATTTCCTGAATCCTTACTCGTTTCGTTTTCAGAGATCTATCACTGTTAATTAAATACAATTTGATCGGTTTTGTAGTATTCATTTAATATAGAATGTACACACCTTTGCTTAAAAGAAAAACTGTTAAATAATTTCCTTAGACATTTTATAGCCTACCCACATAATAAAAGAAATCTCAAGAAAGACACTAGAAGAGATGTCAGAAGATTCAGAAGAGGAAGACTATTCAGATAGAAGTATCAGTGATGACGATGAGTTGGTATGTCTCTTTTACTCTACATAATTTGAGGTAAAATGTAGTATAAAGTATATATTCCCAACTAAAATATTGTAGAATTAATTTGATATAAAAATAAAGTGGATGGTGTCCATTTTTGTCATGGAAGTTAGAAAATAACTGAAAAACGTATTGTGTGATCAATGCCCTGCTTAGAAAGAAAGAAAAAGAATTGATTCTATCAACCTGAAAGTGGGGAGGGGGAATGGGAGGAATTGGCAGGAGAAATGGGAGGGGCAAAATGATCTAATTCTATTTCAGTTAAAAACATTTTTTTTAAATGGGAAAGGATTTTTCTTGAGAAAATCTTGGGTAAGATTATTCTGGTGAAGCTGGAAGAGACAGACACTGTAAATATTGGTAAGAAGTCACTGTGAATGTATGTAATGATTAGGATTTTATTTCAGTCATTTCTACTCTGTTCCTTATATGCTAATTCTGTTATAACATAGTAGGCACCATATCCAAACCCCTGGTGTTCCAGCCAGGGTTCTTATGTTTCACCATAGTACATTAATGTGACTCTTCAATACCGTAGGAAAGGATATGGATCGCAGAAAAAAGAGGAGGGGGGACGTAGCGTTTGAAAATATTGTGTCTCTCTTATACCCTGTTCTAAGAGATTTCTTTAAAAAGTACAATTTACAATATGTTTAAAGTTCCAAAATCTCTTCAGAATGATACATAGTTCTCTAAGTCCATAACTTTCTGTGTTCTGTGTTCACCAGTTGTTTCCCCAAGTATTCCAAGACTTTATTCCTTTAAACTCTATTCCTTCTCCGTAGTTATTGAATGGCCTACCCTGATGTCCTAGTTAGCGTTTTACTGCTGTGAACAGACACCATGACCAAGGCAACTCTTATAAAGACCACATTTAATTGGGGCTGGCTTACAGGTCCAGAGGTTCAGTCCATTATCATCAAGGCAGGAATATATCAGTATCCAGGCAGGCATGGTGCAGGAGGAGCTGAGAGTTCTACATCTTCATCTGAAGGCTGCTAGTGGAAGATTGATTTCCAGCCAGCTGGCATGAGGGTCTTAAGCTCATGCCCACAGTGACACCTACTCCAACAGGGCCACATCTCCAAATAGTGTCACTTCCTGGACCAAGCATATCCAAACCACCACATCTGTGGAAGAGGAATAAAGATGCAAATGCTAAGGTTCCCTTGTATTGGAGGGGCTGCTTTGGGGCTAGTAACCCAAATAACCATGGCATCTTCCATTTGTTAAAGATTAAAGACAATCACAAGTAGTTATGTAGATGTTAAAGAAAACCATGGATTTTGTTACTATTGGTTCTTAAATTTTAAAATTCTTTTGTTTCAGGATGAGGATTCATTCATGAAATTTGTAAGTGATGATATTCATCAGTGTACACTACTAACAGGTTTGAACTCATCTATATGTATTTTCCTCCCTTTTTAATCATGAATGTTCTAGTGGGTAAAAAGTAGGATAAAGAAACTGAAAAAATGCAGATCTAATAAAATAGTGATTATTCTGGTGGGTAGGGAGAAAGAAATATAACCGCTTTGGAGTTTAAACTTTTCAGGACAGTTTTAAGTAAGCCAGGATTAGGGTTGATATTAGAAAATAATGAATGAAAGTAGTAGTTACTTTGTGAAGGACTCTTTAACATAAGGACTTACTGTATTTCAAAATTTTAAATTACAAATAAAAACATAATTATCGGGGTTGGGGGATTTGGCTCAGTGGTAGAGCGCTTGCCTAGGAAGCGCAAGGTCCTGGGTTCGGGTCCCAGCCCCGGAAAAAAAAAAAAAAAAAAAAAACATAATTATCAGCATTGGACATGTCTATGAGACAGGAAGATCTGTAGGGCTCACTGGTTGAGCCTAATCAGTGTGTTCTATCTAGGCCAGTGAGAAACCCAGTCTTGATGGAGGTAGACAGTACTCTTGAGGATGACATCAAGGATTGCCCTCTGACCTCTGAGGCTCTTGCACGCACACACACACACACACACACACACACACACACACACACACATGTTTAAAAGTCAAATTTAGATGACTTACTAGGAAAGCTAGAAGAGACAGACACTCTGGAAATATTGGTAAGAAGTCACTGTGAAATAATAGTACATAGGTTAACAGATTTTTACTTATTATGAAAATCAGTTTTTATAAAATTTCATTTAGATATTTATTATATCCTGAATTATTAAATAGTTAAAACAATATCTATACATATGCATAAATTAAGTAGGTTAAAAAGAAAAGAACTATAGGATACATGCCGGAATTGGTATGTTCCTTCTGGTCTCTCATGACTGTATTTGAATTTTTTTTCAGCTGATTCTATTGGTGACCCATTCTTTCCTCGGACTACACAGATTTTATTGGAGTATCAGCTAGGAAGATGGGTACCACGCCTTCGAGAACCACGAGATTTATATGGCGTCTCTTCTTCTGGTCCGCTGAGCCCAACACGGTGGCCATACCACTGTGAGGTCATTGATGAAAAAGTCCAGCATATTGGTATGTTTTTAGAAGTTAGGGGATTCAGACATTAGCAAACGTATCAATCTTGATGTTAATGAGGACACTAATGATGTAACAACTGTATTCCAGAAGTATAACATAAGCCATGTATATAATAAAAAATGTCCTGCTAGCTATACAAGTTTAAAAGTGGAATTACTTTCAGAATATATTCTATTAAACTTTATCAAAAATATTTCACTTTCTCTTTACACAAAGTCATCCAAATCTGGTATGCATTTTATACTTATGGGCATCTCAGCTCAGATTATGCACACATCACTGTGCTTAAATGGAAAGGTTAAAACCGTCTGCCAGAATGGAGCAGAGTGGTGCACACCTGTCATTCTGCACACAGACGGCTGAGTCAGGATTGCAGGTTCAGGCTACCCTGGGCTACATATCACCAGAGCCTGTTTCAGATAAACAAAAGTCCTTTATCTAACTAGCTTTAGACATGACTATCGTAGGCAGTATACTGGGACTATGGCAAAGTGTCAGAGTGCTCATGATCTACAGTTGCACTCATTTCTGCTCCCCCATCCTGGCCCCCAGTCTCCTCTTCAATCCTTTGTCGCTGCCTTTTTCTTTACTACTTACTGTTTCTTTCCTTCAGCTGACATGGATGGACTGAAGAAGACCTACTTAAAGTGGGTTTTGTTGCTGTTTCTTTGTGTATATTTTCAAATTTGTTTTCTACTCTCCTAGAAAAGACAGTGGACATAATGACGGTCAAAAACATCCTCAATGCTCTACACCTTCTGCTGTGATTCTTCCTTTGTTGATTGTAGAGTCCACATGTGCTATTACCATGTAGAACTAGGACAAACACGTGTGAGTGGATAAATCAAAACCAATCTGTACTTATTACAGCCTTCTGAAGTTAAATACTACTCAGGAGGTCTTAAAAGCTAAATTTTCTTCTTTCATTATCTAGTTCTAGATAGATAAGTATCATAGCAAGACAGGTAGTCAGTAGATACGGATCACAGAGAAGCAAAAGCAATCGTGGTTTTGCTTATAGAGAAGGAAGCCAAATTTTCTCTCAACGTCCAAATTTTAGGTCTAGAAATACATTAGAACTCATACTTACTGATACAAGCACCGCTTGTTTGCAGACGTGTCTTCAGTGTATATTTCTCTTAGCTTAGGGTGTCTTCTGCTTGCCTTTCAGCTCTTTTTTTCACCCTACTTATTTTTGTTCATATATCAGGGCGAAAAGTATAGAAATCAAACAGAAACAAAACAAAAAACCAGCAGCATGTACTAAATCTTAACTTAGTGAAGTCATTTCTATGCCTTGCTTCTGTTTCATAACCCCATTTTTGTAGCTATGTCGGTGAGAAAGGAAATGACTTGGAGAAGAAACGCCCCTCCTGCTTCTCCTGTAGCCTCTGTCATGTTCTCTTCTATGGGAATGGTGAAAGTATGAGCGCAGAAGAGACCCAGTGAGAAGAGGGAAATAAGGCCTCAGTATATCACTGCTTAGCAGTGTTCCTCTACCCCATGCTGGTTCCCCTTAGCAACTTTGCCTCTCTCTAGCTGGACAACCCACTTTCACATCCTTGGTGCACCCTATTGTGTTTCTAGCACTTATTCTCAACCTTCACTTGGCCCAAGCTTCAGCAGTGCCTCAGGATGGAGAAAGTCTCTACATTCTGGTTACCTGATACACTTCCAGTTTTACGCTTTCAGATTAGAACAGTTATATTTCTGGCTTCTACTAATTCTAAATCTATTTTCTTACCAAACTCCTATTTTTAAGACTAACTGAATTCTCCAGTGCTGCATATCGGGTTTCCTTATGTGTTAAGTAGAATTTGAGCTTTATAAGCTCAGCTTCCATCCTGAATGAAGGTGTAAATGTTCCATGTACAAGTGCAGATGTAGCCTTTCTCAGCATTGGCTTCCCAAGATCCCCAGAGTCCTGAGGGGAACATCAAAGCTCCTAGTGATGCACTTGTGCCTGTTGAGAGCCTCATCTGGGGGCTGTGCCATGCTGTTGTTCAGTCTGTGTCCTGCAGGTCTGAAGGCTGTGCAGGTTATTAGACTGCAGCATCCACACGTCCTTTGTGCAGGAAGAACTGAAATCTGTTCCCAGGGGTCTTTGTCTATTTTCCCTACTTGCTACTATTTCAAAAAGTCTGCTTTCCATGGTTTTGCACATTCCTTTGAAATTGCTTTTTAAAATAAGTTTAGATATTTGACGGGCATACAAGACTAAACAGGGCTCTGCTAGTTCATCACTTTCATTTAAAGTCAGAGGAAGGGTTCAGAACAAAGGAACCCTGGCAAAATGCTGGAGCCAAGAAACCATCAAGGTATATAAGGTCCCAGAATCTTCAAAACAATTCTCTCTTTCTCTCTCTCTCTCTCTCTCTCTCTCTCTCTCTCTCTCTCTCTCTCTCTCTCTCTCTCTCACACACACACACACACACACACACACACACACACACACCATGACTTCTTTTAAAAACATTAACATCTGTGCAGTGAATCTCTCTGCCTCAGAAACTAAGGCAAAACGCAGCCGAGGTCTTGCGCCTCTGCCATCACGTCATTAGAACAGCGTGCTTAACTGTGCTGCCAAATAAAGGCATTGTATATAAAGGTTTGGGGTTACCAGGGCAGTCCAAAACCTGAACAGTCCATCTACTGCTCTTACTGTCCTTAGCCAAGATGCAAAGCTGGACACCAGTGTGCCATGGAGACAGAAACAGAACTTTTCTCTAGCCCAATTGTATACACAATCATCTGTTGTGAAAGTCTTTCCATATTAGCTCATATACACCATTAGATTTCATTAAGTAAATGCACCATAATTTAATTGGTACCTTATTAATGAGTTTTAGAACAGAGCTTAAAACATCACAAAATTTGATTTCAAAATAAACTCAGGTTACAATAGTAAAACAACATGGTAGGACTGGGGACGCAGCTCACTTGCCTGTGCAAGGCCCTGAGTCTGATCACTACAAAGCCCACTGGATAGCACTGTCCGAGGCAGACACACAGACCTGGGGTCGCTGAGGTGATCCAGAAGTCCATCTATTTACAACCAGCTGCGGAGAGGAATTTCTTTTGTTTTTGTGTTTGTTTGTTTATTTTGTTTGTTTGTTTGTTTGTTTTTAGCAAAGGCACCAAGAAAAATACACTGAAGGGGGAAATGATCTTTCTTTTTTAAGGTACTTGGAAAATTGAAAATATGGATAGAGCTACAAAGATGCTGGAGCTGTAGACAGAGATAGAAGTACAGATACTGATACAAATATAGACAGACACAGGCATGAGGAATGCACTTCTTTATTCTTAACCTACTTGGTTGTTGAGGCTACCAAATTATTTTTTAATTTATTCTCCAATCATTTTTTACAGTTCAGACTTTATCCCCCGCCCAGTCCACCTTCCAACTGTTCTACATCCCACATCCCATACCTCCTCCTTGCCCTTCGCCTCCCATCTCCACGAGGATGTCCCACCCCACCCTCCCCACCAGACCTCTAAACTTCCTGGAGCCTCCAGTCTCTTGAGGGTTCGGTGCATCTTCTCTGACTGAACCTAGACCTGGAGTAGTCTGCTGTATATGTGTTGGGGGCCTCATATCAGCAGGTGTATGCTGCCTGGTTGGTGGCTCAGTGTCTGAGAGATCGACCCAGGATCCAGGTAAGTTGAGGCTGCTGGTCTTCCTATAGGGTGGCCCTCCTCCTCAGCTTCTTCCAGCTTTTCCCTAACTCAACCACAGGGGGCCACAAGCTTCTCTCCACTGGTTGGGTGTAAAAGTCTGCATCTGACTCTTTAGCTGCTTGTTGGGCAGTCATGATAGGCCCCTGTGTAAGCACACTGTAGCATCAGTAGTAGTGTCAGGTCTTGGGGCCTCCCCCTGAGCTGGATCCCATGTTGGGCCTGTCGTGGACCTCCTTTTCCTAAGGCTCTTCTCCATTTTTGTCCCTGCAGTTCTTTCAGACGGGACCAATTCTGGGTTAGAGTTTTTGACTGGGATGGCAACTTATCCCTCCCTGATGACCTGTCTTTCTACTGGAGGACTCTACAAGTTCCCTCACCCCACTGTAGGGCATTTCATCTCAGGTCCCTCCCTTGAGTCCTGAGCATCTCTCACCTCCCAGGTCTCTGGTATATTCTGGAGGGTCCTTCTACCTCCTGCCTCCCGAGGCTGCCTGTTTGCATTCTTTCTGCTGGCCCTCAGGGCTTCAGTCCTTCTCTCCCATCCAATATCTAATCATGTTCCCCTCTTCCCTTCCCTGTCGCCTTTCCCTCCTAGGTTCCTCCCTTCTTCCCCCCTTGTGGTTGCTTTCTTCTCCCTCCCAAGTCATCCTCACTTGAGCCCTTCAGCTTGTTATCCTTCTTGAATTCTTTGGACTGTATCCTGGGAATTCTGTACATTTTTGGCTAATATCCACTTATTAGTGAGGGCATATACCATGCATATCCTTTTGGGTCCAAGTTACCTCACTAAGGATGATATTTTCTAGTTCTACCCATTTGCCTGCAAAATTCATGATGTCCTCGTTCTTAATAGCTGAGTAGTATTCCATTGTGTAAATGAACCACATTTTCTGTATCTATTCTGTTGTGGAATATCTGGGTTGTTTCCAGCTTCTGGTTATCATGGGCGATCATAGATAAGGCTGCTGTGAACATAGTGAAGCACATGCCCCTGTGGCATGGTGGGGCATCTTTTTGGTATATGCCCAAGAGTGGTATAGCTGGGACTAAAGGTAGAACACCATAAAAAATGAACTTAAGAAAATAATTCCACTTAAAGTAGCACCAAAAAATAAAAGGGAGTCTCAGTTGAGGACTTGCCTAGATCTGTCAACAAACTGTAGGAGATTGTCTGATTATTGGTTGATGTGGGAAGACCCAACCTACTGTGGACAGCACCATGCTCTGGGCAGGTGGTTCTGGGCTGTATTATAAGTAAGGAAAGCTAGCTGAGCATAAGCAACCTAGAAAGTGAGCAGCATCCATGCGCTCACTCCTCTCCGCTCTTGATGTGGAAATGATGTGACTAGCTGCCTAAGTCTCTGCTTCATAGTCTCCTCAGTGATAGACGATAACCTGGAACTCTGGAAGTGTAAGATAAGTACACCTTCCCTCTACTGAAAGTCAGGGTGTTATCACAGCAGCAGAAATCAAACATTTCAGTTCTCATTAAAATATCAACCATTACTTTGTAAAACTTGACATATTGGTACTAAAATTTATGTAGAAACTAAACAAACATTGAATAGCAAAAAGTAAAATAGAACTTGAAGAACCAAGTCAAGGACTTTCAGATTTCATTGTAAACCAATAGTTTATTTTGACAGTTTGGAGCTATTTTATCATTAGCATATGTGACAGACAAGTGAATACAATTAAAGTGCAGAATTGCTGAGTGTGTGTGTGGCACATGCATTTAATACCAGCACTCAAGAGGCAGAGACTGGCAGATCCCTGAGTTTGAGGCCAGGCTACAGAACACATTTCAGGATAGCCAGAGCCACACAGAAAAACCCTGTCCTCAAAAGAAAACAACAAGCAAAAATCAGGATCAACCGACACGTCAATGGTCACAAAACTATTCAGTAAGAGACTAGTCTTTTAACAAGTGTTCTGAGACAACTGGATAAATTACAGGCAGAATAATAAAACTTGACCCTTATCACCTAACTCCAAATTAAAAAAAAGTATCAAAATCTAAATATAAGGGGCAGAATTATAAAGCTATATAAAGAAGCATAAAGGGGAAAATGGATTCTAGGTATAACACCAAAACAAGAATAAGAGCGAAAATCAGTAAATTATATTTCATCCAAGTAGAGAGCTTTATACGTTCAAGAGAACTATTAAGTTAGAGAAGATGCTTTCTAATGGTTTCCCCTTTATTCCTCCAAATTCTAGACTTGGGAAATCCTCTCTTTCTCTCAGTCCCTTACTAGCTACCTAATTTCTGTGGCTATTTAGATTGTGACACACATAATAAAATTTTGAAAGCTAACATCTACATATAAGAGAAAACACAATATTTTAGGTCTGAGTTACCTCATTCATGATACCTGTTTAAAAATATGTGTGTATGAAAGGAATCTGAATTGAGACACCAAATAATAGAGGAGAGAATTCCCCAACTAGACATCTTATGCCACCAAGTAAAACTTCCAGTGTCAGGAATGCATTGCATCTTGTTGAGTTATTGATCAAAGGGGTCCTATAGCACTCCCCAAATACAAGAAACTATTGCCCAGGTTATTGGTTACTCTCCACAACCTGTTGCTGAAGGCAACACTTACATCATTAAGCACAGAAAAGCTGAGCTGATGCCTTACTAGTACTTTCATCCCTACTAACAAGCAGTCCTAGTCTTGGAAGGTACTCTTCATGCTATTGGAAGGAAAGGTAATTATCAATGTCACCCAGCTACATACCCTGCAACCTGTAACAGAACCTGCAAGCCACAGTAGTGAAATCATGACTCAAATGTTTGTGGGAGTGACATTCACTTTTTTTACTGGATTTAAGGCCTACTCTATAAAATTGAACCTATACCTGAAACTACTAAAGTAGCCAAGAACCTGAGACTAGATAGCCCCTGGGCCTAAGGAAACCCCAATACACGATGATACTACTATAGCAACATAATAATAAAATGACTCCTAAAGATATACTGCTGTCATCAGTGCCTCTCCTGAAGAATCCACACAAATGATCCAGTAAGACATTTCTACATGGAACTTAAGCAGACTGCCAATAAACCTGAAAAGATGTTCAACATCTTAGCCATCAAGGAAATGCAAATTGATGCTACACTGAGATACCACTTTACAGGAACTAGGATGACTAGGACCAAAGAGTCAGATCACAGCAAGCGTTGGTGAGGATGAGGAGAAACTGGAAGCCTGACACTGGAGAGAAGGTAAAGCTGGTCAGTCATTTTGGACAGTTTAGCATATCCTTGGAAAGTCAGTTAGCATTTGAGTCAGCATTTTCAACCCATGTACACCCAGAAGAAATAAAATGTGCCCAAACAAAAGCAAGTGTCAATACGAGTACTATTCATAGTACATCAAGAGATAAATAGATAACTAAATGTGGTATACCTACGTAATGAAATAACAATTAGCTATAAAAAAGAATGAAGTATTAAAAACATGCTACAGGATGGATGGATCTTGCAAACATGCTCAGACAAAAGAAAATAAATATTGTGTGATTGTATCTATACGGAATGAGAATTTGAAATATATATAGAGAGACATGGGGCAGGCAAGATGGCTCAGTGTATAAAAACACTTTGCTGCCACATCTAAGAACTTGAGTTCAGTCTCCAGAACCCATGTTGTGGAAATTAAAAACTGATTCCCACAAACTATTCTCTGACCTTCTTACTCATCCTGTAGGATGTGTGTGCCAATGTATAATCACAAATAAGTAACCAATATATAAAAGTAATATTATATGACTGCCCTCTAACTAAGGTTATGCATTCTGATCCCTTTCCCCAAATATGATGGGTATTCTGTTCTATGTTACATGTCTTGTTCTATGTGGAAAAAAATGGATGACATACCTTGATGGAATTTTGTTACAAGTTAATGGGGGACATCAGGAAGCAGGAACCCTCTGTATCCTATATCCCCCTCTCCAAGAAGGGACTTTACATACTCGTGATTTATGTAAAAAGCCTGCGACTATGCCCTTTTAACAGTCTATGGAGTCAACAGCATTTAGACAGGCAGGTGCTCAGGGGCTGCTCATCTCTTAGATGCCTGCCTTTGTTTTCCCAGATTTTGGAAAACCTGGGTAGCCTCCAACTTCAGTACTCTAGTAGATTCAATAAAATAAACTGAAATTCATCTAGTTTCTTTTTTATTGTAAGGGGGAGGGTAATATTCTGTGTGTATTCTACCCATCTCTTAGCTGAAATTGGAAGTATGGCTATAGTTTTCAGAAATGTCACTCAGATAATTACTGAAAACCTATCCCAGATTGAAAGATGATAAACACACAGTATGAGGTCCATTGTAGTAGCACACACCTCTAACTGCAGCATCAGGAGGTGGGGTAGGAAGATCCTTAAGTTTAAGGTCAGCCTGAAATGCAGAATGAGATTTCTATTTCAAAATTCTAAATTACAAATGAAAACATAATTAAGTGCATTGTGCAATTCTAAAGTGTTTCCTATTGCTTCTGCTACAACTAGTAAAATCTCTGTTGGAATCTAAGATCTGTACACACACTAGTCACAAACTAAAATTGATCATCTTGATGGTTGTATTAATGGCTGTAGAGGGGGATTTCTTTATTAGAAGTTCACAAGTGTGGGCTGGAGAGATGACTCAGTGGTTAAGAGCACTGACTGCTCTTCCAGAGATCCTGAGTTCAATTCCCAACAACCACATGGGGCTCACAGCCATCTGCAACACAATCTGATTCCCTCTTCTGATGTGTCTGAAGAGAGTGACAGGGTACTCACTTATATAAAATAAATAAAATCTTAAAAAAAAAAGTTCACAAGTATTTGGAAAGAATTTAGTACTGTGCTAAGTATTTTAGGTAAACAATTCTGGCACATTTTCCACATATATTCAATTGTTTCCAAATAAATTAAAAACAACTACCTAGGAATAAATCTGACAAAGGACATAGAAGTCTTATATATAACCACACAGCACTAAGAATACATATTTTTTTAAGATTTAAGGAAATGGAGGGTATTTTCAGAAGGGACTAGTTGAGCCTGGAAAGACCCACCTAATGTAGACAGCACTATGGCATGAGCTTGTGAACAGGATAAGATAAAGGAGGAAGCATGCTGAGCGCCAGCATCTCTTCTCTGCTCCCTGGTCCTCAGTGATGTGATGTGAGCCTCTCTACTGTGCCTTCCCCGCCATGATGGATGAACCCAATGAAACCACACACAAAAAGGAAGACTTTTAAGTTTCTGACAGCTGTTGGATCACAGAGACTAAAAAGTAACTAATAGGGAGGGAGATGGTGTATTTATGGTTTGGAAGGCTCATACTCTTAAAGTCATCACTTATCCCCAAAGTAATCTATAGAGTCAGTTTAATCCCCCACAAAAATTTGTCTAAGAATATTCACCCTCTCTGGAGGGAGAAGAACCATAAATATGTTTATAAGGGATTATTACCAAGCAAAAGGCTGAAGACAAAGGGAGCAGAAAGTAAAAGGTGGAAGAAGCAATATATATACTCAGAGAAGGGATAAACACGGCATGAAGGACTACAGAGAAATAGACAGTGTACTGTAGAGCTGATTGGCATAGAACAATTGGTGCTGAACTAGACAGTGATCTAGGACAGTGTACACATCCATGAGCTGTGTTACAGTGTGATGGTGTTATTACATGTCATGAACCCTTGCTAAAAATATATCCCTACATAAAGCATTACATTTTAGGCTAGGTGTGTATCAGTTAGTAATTTGAAAGCATACATTAAGAGCCCGGCTAGCTCAGTCGGTAGAGCATGAAAGCATACATTAATAATTCATTTGAAGTCATATTTAAAGAATGTCCCCTTATTTTTTCCAGAGTGGACTCCTTTTGTTCCTGAGCCAGTCTATGTCCCAACAGGCCTGGAAATAGAACCTGTTTACCCAAACTCCAAGGAAGACACCGTGGTTTACCTAGCTGAAGATGGTGGGCATATTCTCTAAAACATTCCTGTAAAATATGGTTGGTGTCTTGATGTCTTAATTAGGCTTGTACTGTTATCTATAGAGGGAACTTCCAAATAACTAGGAAGCTCCTATTGCCTTAAAAATATATGGCTACGTATTAATTCAAATGTTTAGTGCTGCTTAAGTTATTGAAGACATCTTCAAAATATGCTGTTTATTAAAATGGAGAGTTACATATAGAATGAATTAATGTTTTGTATGTTTTAAAAAACAAATCTAGTAATGTTATCTGCAAAATTATTATTCTCTATCTTCAGTAAAAGTCATTTAAATGATTTCCCATTAATTTCATTCTTGTTTGTTGATTTTTTTAATGTTACCATCTTTGAAAGAAAATAATATAGTCCACATTGCCAATAAGATTCAAGATTATATTCCAGGAAAGAGTTTTTAACAATCAGATCAGTCTTTGGCACTCTGAGAACTCTACAAATGAAACAGTCTTATCCCCCTTTATGATACTGCATGCTAAAACCCAACAGAAGTCTGGGACAGGGTCCTAACCTGTCGCTGAAGCAAAAACATCAGGAATTATGGGACCCTTATGAATATTTCATCATCAGAGCTTGGTGTCTTGTTGTTTCTGTATATTAAAATAACTTCTAGGGCATGCATATTGAGAAGACAAGCATGCCAAAGAAAATTTACACCAACTGTTTCTATACAGTGACAATCCCAGAAATCACATATTCACACATATCCAAACACTGAAGTGATCAAATACCTCTTAATTTTTAGAGTTTTTTTTTCAAATATTTACATGACTAACCTGCCTTAGAGCTTTTACACATAATAGAAATAAGGTCTTAAAAAAACAAACCATTAAGTGGTGTAAGTTAGCAAGAATCCTGACAGTTTACATGAAGTAACTTTAAGAAAGCTTAAGGAGATTTAATGAATTTACAACAGAAATAGATGTGAGGGAGACAAATAGTGAAGCAATAGGGGGCTATCATCAGAACAATGACCTATCTCCTAGGTAAGAAATTGGGATGGTTTCTAGACCCTAGAACCTTTAAGGAATGAAAAGGCACCTCCCAAGCAAATATACATACGAACACAAATAACTCTTTAAAACATTTTAAAATAAATACACTCCTGGCACTCTGGGCCTCTCTCCTGTCTATACCCATACCTGATCCTTCCTCCCCCACCTCCCACCCCCTCTCTACCATCCAGTTCCCTCCCTCCCTCTGCCTCCCATGACCATTTTGTTCCCCCTTCTAAGGATTTACATCTTCACTTGGGCCTTGTTTTGTTTAACTTCTTTTGGATCATGTGTAGTCTCTACTTTTATGCTTTTTTACAACTTTTTTTGGTGTCAGTGACTAATGTCAGAATCTCAACTATTGTTTCTTTGCTATTTTTTTCTGCTTAACCCTCTCCTAGGATGTCAGTCATGACGATGTTAGGTTACTTGGTGCTGTCTAACAGTTCTTAGATCCTACGTGTTTATTTTGCTTGCTTTGTGTTGCTTTTGTTGTAAGAAACTCCTGCCTGAGTTTTGACTGTTTCTGTTCACCGCTGTCATTTTTATCAAGCATTTCCTTTTCTCTATAGTTTCCTGAGAAGCTCATCAGAGGCAGTTTCAACTTACATTACTGCTTTTCATTGTCATATTCTATCCGATGCTTTCTTACATTCCCCGTTGCCCTTGCACATCCTTTTATGGTTGGTCCTTAACACATTTGCTCCTTCTGAATTCTTTACCTGATAGAGCCGGCATCTTCATCATATTAGACTGGTTATGTAGTTTTCCTCTTGACCCATGTCTGTAGTGTTTTCTCTGTGTATGTACATGAAGACATGTATGTGTTGAAGTCCTCTGGCTGAAAGCTGGAGATCTTATCTAGGTGGTAAAGAAAAGCAAATAATTTTTATGTGTGAAAATTGAAAACAAAAAAAATCCCAGGACCTAACTCTTTTAAGTGTAGGGGAGGGGGTGACAATGACGATGATTCAGTTTGTGGACAAAGTTAGTATTCTGTTTATTCTATTTATTTCTGTTAGTCTTCTTACCTTTACAGCATCACAGGATTGAGACCTCCTACATCACCACTTAGAATGATGCAGAGGGAGTTTCTCAGTTCTGCATCACTCTTAGCTTTTACACTGCAGAGAGATTCTCTCTGAACCCTGTACCTCCAATTCATAAGTCCTTGTTATTTTTTTCCTCATGGCCTCTTAGACTTTTAGGGAGACAGAGTGTGAAGCCTGTGGTTCTGATTAAACCATAGTCATACACCATGTCCCTGGTTCTCAGACAGGAGGCCTCTGCAGTGTACCAGTGTCAGCAGCAGAACAGCTGCTTCCACCCGGTAACTCCTGCCTGCCTAGCCCCAAATAGTAAAGGATTTGGGATTTTGGAAACAGTTTTCTTTTCCCAGATATTGCATATGAATACCAGTGCCCTAAAGCTAACAATGTTTATCATCCTTACTTCACAAGAATTTAAGATTTTTGTTACATAAGAAAGAGAGAGAGAGAGATGATCTAGGTAGGTAGAAAAATTTTTGTGAATATCTGGGTATGTCCATAAGAAAAACTTCTGTAGGTACATAATCCCCCTATACCCTTGTCCTTCATGTCTTCTCGGCGAGTCTGCCCACATATCTTCTCTTTCTAGCCCACATTCCACCTTCCGATAACGGGTTAAACCTTTTTAGAAGATGTTTGTTTTTAAGTTATATGTCTGTCGTGTGGATGTGTGCTCATGAGTGCAGGTGTAGTGGAGGCCACGGGCATTAGAGTCACAGGCAGTGTGAACCACCTAATGCCTGTGAGTGCTGGCACCCAAACTCAGGTTCCTTCCAAGAGCAGAATGTCCTCTTACCCACTGACCATCTGGACAGCCCTCACTGAATCCGTTTTTAAGTGAATGTTCCTCATTGTGGTCTACACAAAATAAGCCAACATCCATGATCCATCTCTCCTTTAGAAGGGCCTTAAATTTTGAAGTCAGAATTTGTCTTGCAGCCACAGGAAACGGAACTTTCAGTAGTTCAAAAAAGCATTGTAAAATTTCTCACAGTAGTATTTTTGCTATTCAAAGGCTAAGAAAATGCACTTTCTAGTGTTTTTGTGTCCTAGCAGAATCCACAATTTTGTCTCTGATTTTAAATGTGTCTAGTGTTTAAAACTCACATGCATTTGGAGCTGTAAGCTCTCTTTATGTACAGCTTTTATTACAGCCCACAGATGTTGATGTAGTATGTTTTGTCATTCTGTTCAATATGCTGTGTGATATGCCTGTGCTGCATATTACAACTTTCTTCTGAGAAAGCACTTACAATGCACTGTGGATTATCTAGAAACATGTCGTCTGTGAGATTACTTGGATGTCTTACTGTCGCTGATTTGGTCTTCTCTCCCCAGCTTACAAAGAGCCCTGTTTTGTGTATTCCCGAGTTGGGGGTAACCGAACACCCTTGAAACAACCTGTGAATAGCTGTGACAACACGTTGGTGTTTGAAGCAAGGTTTGAGAGTGGTAATCTACAGAAGGTAGTCAAAGTGTAGGTTTTCATTATTCTTATCAGAGGGAGTAGGTCATCAGCCACTTACTGTTTCTGAATTAAGTACAGTAAAGTTTTTAGTATCCACATAAATATTACAGTGAAAAGTGCTTTGCCTTCATTAAGTGTCTTCAGTGACTAAATTTGGGGTACAGATAGCTATCAGAATCTTTTTTTTTTTTTTTTTTTTTTCTTTTTCGAGCTGGGGACCGAACTCCAGGGCCTTTGGCGCCTCTAGGCAAACCGCCTACCACTGAGCTAAATCCCAGCCCCTTCAGAATCTTTTTTAACTGGGCATTCAAATTTTGCAATCTATGCAATTATATTACTTTACATGTACTTTTGGTCCTCTCTTGAAAATAGTTATTTTATACCCATAGAACTAGAATTATTAGAGTGTGCTTGAAGGAAAAAAATCAAATATTGATTTTTTTCTTCAGTTCCAATAACTCTTTAGCCATTTATTTTATAGGAAATAGTTGTATTGAAACTTACAAAGTATTATTGAATGTCCGTGCTTATGAATGAATGCTAAGGCTACATATTTAAATCATGATCAATTTCTTATGAAATAAAACTTTCAAAACTTCCATTATTTGGTTGTTTGGTGTCAGCTTCTAAGTATACACTGTTTCCTCCCAAGAAAGCTTCTTTGATTATAGAATAAAATACATAAAAAAATAAGATTATTTTTCTAATGTATCTTAAACTGAAATGCCATTCTTAAATTCTTATGTGCTTTTTTTCCTTCCTTTTTTGTGTATTAGTGCAGATTATGAATACGAGTTGACTGTGCGCCCAGACCTCTTCACAAATAAGCACACTCAGTGGTACTATTTCCAGGTCACTAATACCCGAGCAGAAATAGTCTACAGATTCACTATTGTCAACTTTACCAAGCCTGCTAGTCTTTACAATCGGGGTATGAGGCCACTGTTCTATTCTGAAAAAGAAGCCAAAACCCATAAAATTGGCTGGCAGAGAATAGGAGACCAGATCAAGTACTATAAAAATAACCTTGGGCAAGATGGGCGTCATTTTTTTTCCCTTACATGGACATTTCAGTTTCCACACAGCAAGGACACTTGCTACTTTGCTCACTGCTATCCATACACTTACTCCAACCTTCAAGAATACCTTTCTGGCATCAACAGTGACCCAGTGAGATCAAAGTTCTGTAAAATACGTGTCTTGTGTCACACACTTGCTAGGAATATGGTGTATGTCTTGACAATAACTACTCCCTTGAAGACTAGTGACGCAAAGCGCAAGGCTGTGATTTTGACTGCAAGGGTCCATCCAGGGGAGACCAACAGCTCTTGGATCATGAAAGGCTTCCTAGATTATATTTTAGGAGACTCGAGTGATGCACGCTTGCTTCGGGACACTTTCATCTTCAAGGTGGTACCCATGCTGAATCCAGATGGTGTGATTGTGGGAAACTATCGCTGTTCCTTAGCTGGACGGGATTTAAACCGTAATTACACATCTCTCCTGAAGGAGTCTTACCCTTCTGTCTGGTATACGAGGAACATGATCAATAGGTAAAATAATCTTCAAATTTCATCTCTGCTTAATTAGTAAATTTAGTAATAAGAACTTCGCTCACACAGTCCCATTCATTTCTGTTACCCTAAATTTCCTTAAGATAGTTCATAAGCAGTTTTTTCTCTTTCCAACTCTGATCCTATACCCTTCTGCATTATGAACAAATTTCCCCTCAGTGACGAAACAGACTCCAGAACATTTCAGTGGCTCCACGAATCTGAAGTTTGCATATCACAAATTCAGTTTCTTACTAAAGCTTATGGTAGTCTTGATGGTTATGTTGTATTTTTTGTCATTTATATATGAAAATTAACTACAGACCAAAGCCTTCTGGCATTATGCCAATCATACAGTGCTGGACGAGTCCTTAGAATATGAGTCCTTAGTTGGTACAGTTACTTAAATTTTCATAAATAATAGGCTCATTTGCTCCCAGAAAAAAAAAGAACACTTTTAATTTTTCTAAATCTAGAATGGTAAGATCAGCTTAGTGCTCAAGTATTTGTTGAAGCATAAATTATTTGATAGACCCAGGTAATAGCGATCAGGAACAGAAAGTCTATTGGAAACAGAACACCCGTTCCATGGACCTGGGACTTAAACATATTGTATTGGAATTGATGCTGTAGCATTTGCTAACTGTACACCCTCGTGTAATTTAAAAGCTAACTTAAGTCTCAGTTTTTCAGTCTCTGGAGTGGAACTACTATCTCAAAGATGAGAGGATTAAATGAGAAAAGTATTATACATAAGTTACAGATAAAGATCAGAATATTGAAAGCTCTAAATGTACTCATATGATCTCTCACATGTGAAAGAAAGGTGTTAATAAAATTATATAGATATGAAAATCATTGTAAATATTCAGTTATTTAGTTGTTATAATAACCACTTCTATTATAGAGATTGCTGTCATGTAACCCAATTTTCTTCTCACAGTTATAAATGCAATGTGCTTGTTAAAAAAGTGAGGAACCCCAGCTCTTCACAGAAGCACACAAAGGGTAGAAGTTCCTAGTGTGACTGTTATTGTCTTAGACAATCTAGCCTCAGCTTTCACTTTCAGATAAATTTTTTATATGCTTTGAAAAGTAAGAAGTGCAAAGCCCCTTAAAAGCCTGAAATTCTGCTTTTATATGGCCTTTATATGTGGATTACAGGCATCATTGTAGTTATTTGAGTAATGTTTAAAATTACAAAGAAACCTGTGGTCTCTTTTATCCTGGGGATATAAACACTAAAAACAACTGACTACATGTAATGTGGTATTCTGGATGTATTCTGGCATAGAATTAAGGACATTGTTGAAAAAAACTAGTGAAATTGAAATAAAATTGGGAGCTTAGTTCATGTTAGAAATATGCCAGGATTGGTTTCTTTGTTTCCAAGAGCATAGTAGAGTTATGCAATATGTTAACAGAAAGAGAAACTGCAAAAGAGTAGACTAGAGCACTGTTTTTCTAGCTGTTGTGTCAATATATTATTTTTATATGAAATATATAAGACAGAATGATTAATACATTATCTATGAAGTCCATTTAATGATCTTTGACATTAAGAGTTCTGGTCTGACATACGATGAATTACAAGCCAATATAACTTGGAAGCTAATTTCAATGACTCAGTTCTCAGGTTACTTTGTAGAAAGGTTAAGGAAGGAGCCAATTCAATTATTTCTGAAAGAATTCCAGGAAATAAAAATACCTTTAATAAAACTAATCAAAAACAGGCAAGGAAAACAAGAAGGCAGCCACATACGTGTAGGAAGGTGATCAGATGTAAGAATACACAAGTATACACAGTATCAAGTATACACAGTATCAAGTATACACAGTATAAGTATACTTAAGCATGTTCACATAAGAGCAAGTGCTTAGGATGATGCTATACAAAATGCTCATAGTACTTAATTACCTTTGGACAAAAAGAAAATCCAATCATTTTAATTAATGTTAGGGAAGAAATATTAATGTTCTTCTTTACTTTAGAAGTAATATTTCTTTTGGAATTAACTCTATAGATGTATGAATCTCTAATGATGCTCTTATAGAAAACTTAAATATCACCAAACTTCTGAATATTGTATTTAAAAATATATGGCATGGTTCATAGTTAAGGATTAAACTTGATAGTAATGCTTTATAAGCTGACTTTATGTTAAATGGATTTTATCAAATAAAATCAGTAAGTTAATGCACATCAAATTTCACAACCATGGCTTTTAACAAAAGTAATTTTGATTCCTTATAAATATCTATTTGTAATACCATTGTTAGCATTTTAGTAGATAACATTCTAGATATAACAAGTAACATATGCAATTTTGATTGTGCTATAGAAATGCCATAGAAAGCCGAAAATAGGACAAAAGCAACAAAGTGTTCATAATACTACTGCCTTGCACCACTTTTAGTCTCTTCTCACAGTCCTCTTCATCAGCTTGAAAGGCTTGATTTTTAATTTAAAATAAGTGAGCACTGAATCATACAGATAAATCATGTCCTCTTAAGGAAAACATAATTTCTTTTCAATATTTAAAAGAATTTCACTAGAAAATTCAGTTTAAATTTTAGTACCATTTTTCTCAGAATGGCATCACAGGGCTTAACTGTCATTGTTTCCAGTACCAAGTTCTGAGATACTCAATTTTCAACCAATATTTAGGTGCTTGTGTGTGTAGCACTGTTGTAGATGATTTCTGAACATTTCCCATCTTTAACAAGCTTAAATATCAAACTTCTGAAAACTCCCTAGACAAGCGACACAGAAATGGTACAGGGAAGCCACTGCTGAGTTCCAGAGCCACCTCAGTTTCACCCTGTGCTGGCCGGGTGGGTGGGGTGAGACACAGCTTGCTCTGAAGGCTGAGAACACTAAACAACAAGGGAGGAGACCCTCGTCAAAAAGAATATATGTTAAGGTTATGGGCAGAGGAAGGTGATTTGTGTTTCAAGTACAACAGAAAACCACAGTACAAAGCAGAGGGTCTGCTAGGAGTCTGGGGAGTGGGAGAAATGTGTCCTTATGGAAACTAGACCATAAATAGTAAAAGCTATAGTATATTTATTTATTGGATATTATATTTGTAAATCTATAGTCGTACCTATAGGAGAAAATTCAGAGGTAAAATTTGGTGATTTATTCCTTTTCTTCTACATAGGTTAATGGAGAAACGAGAGGTTATTTTATATTGTGATCTTCATGGCCATAGTAGGAAACAGAACATCTTCATGTATGGTTGTGATGGTAGCAGCAGATCTAAAACGAAAGGATTGTACTTACAGCAACGAATCTTTCCACTCATGCTGAGCAAAAATTGCCCAAATATAGTAAGTACCTTTAAGAGTCACGTAGGAAAGTCAAGTAGGCCATCCTAGTTGCTAACATGCTTTTTTTTTTTTAATTTAGTTCTTGATTTTTACAGTCGACCATGAAAAAAAAAACTATTAGGAGTTGTTTAATGTTCAAATAACTTGAAAACATTTAAGCTAACAAACACACACACACACACACACACAAAGCTTCGTCATTCCAAGACCAGCACTGTTTACCATCGGAGGTTTCCTCTATTCATCATTTGTGTTATCAATTTTAAAACCTATTATTTTTAAAAGATCTTTTTAATGTATAAGTTAAAAAGACTAAAGTTCATGATCTTACAAAATGTACAATAATTTATCAAAACTTTTCAAAGAAAAATCTAATGACCAATATTCAAAACTACATACAAAGTAGAATTAGAAGAGAATACTGTATATTTATTTTTGCAAACACTGAAACTGTTGGAGCTGCTCAATTACCAAATTATTAAAAATAATTTTACTTTTTTTTAGAAAAAAATTAACGTAGCAAACAAAAGCCCTGGAGACTTAACCAAGTTCTTAACCAAGCATTTTAATTATAAGGACTTATTGGGAAATGCTTAAAGTTTTCTGAGGATTATTGGGGCCAAAACACACCAAAAAGAAAGGATGTCCTGACAGGAATAGCTATTTATAGAAGGAACAGGTTTGTTGCTCCAAGAATACTTACCCATTAGGGAAGATCAGAGAAAGCAAACCCATAGGTATAATGCATTACTCCTATAAAATGACCCTATTTCATTAAGATATTGTTTATTGACAAGTTAATTAAAGTTTTCAATCTCTAATTAGTTGTGCCTTACATGAAATGGACCAGTTTCTTGGACACCATAACCAACCAGTCTACATTTAATAAGATGTTCCGTCTACTACAGTGCTTGCTTAAAATATAGATACTTCCAATTCTATGTTCTGTCTGAAACATCTCTCATTACAACATTTTTGCAAATCTGCAGGCAAAGTTAGAGATTTGAAATGCTTTTCTCAGGAAGTAAGCACAGGTAGATAGAAACAGGTGAGGTATGTAAGAACTGACCAACACCAACTAGATTTGATTGACAGTTATGGAACAGCTCTGCTGAAGAGCAGGATACATGATAGATGTTGCGGTAAGTATTTAAAGGGTTGCTCTTTGCTCCCAGCAGGTGTATGTGTGGCTCTACACCCACCCAAGAGCTCTGGAATCATGAATAACGGACATACACATGCAGCCTTTCTGTTGCATCTGGCCTTAACTAGTTCAATTGCTGGGCACTTCCAAACCTCCCCGAGGCTGGCACACACGCCCCTCTGGGACTCCTGAGTTAACACTTTCTAAATCGATATTTTATCTCTGTTGCTTTGTTTCCTTCTGGGCAGTCTCCCATGGGACCGCTTTCCCTTTGCACCTACATTTCAGCTGTTCACCCTCTGCTCCTTCACAGTATGGTCTGTCCTACACTGGCAGGCCCCCTGTTTTCCCTCTCCTGTTTTCTTGCTGGGGGATCCTAAAAGTCCTGCCTCTGTCCTCCTGCCCAGCCATTGGCCGCTGGTTCTTTTTTGACCAGGCAAAAAACCAACTGTTGGCAGGGACCTGCAGTGGATGTGCGAATTCCCATAAGCACAAATCAAATCCCCAACATATATATGTAAATGACCATAGAATGGTTATCAATACAGACTAGATACTGCCTTAAAATAAATCTTAACAAATTAAAAAGAATTCAAATCATGAAGTTTATTCTCTGACCACATGGGAAATAGACTGGAAATCAATGAAACAAGAAAATGTCCAAACTCTTGGAAATTAAGCCACATTCTAAAGAGGCCAAAGAGAACATTTCAAGGAAGATTAGAAATATGTTACATATAAAATCTTCTGAAATTCATCGAATGTAGTGCTCAGAATAAAATTTGTGATAATAAAGACTTAGAATAAAACATTCTAAGTCAATATCTAGGTTTCTACATAAGAAACCAGAAAACAAACTAAATGGAAAACAAGCAAAATGAAGCAGACAAAAAGTAATAGCAGAATAATAGTAAATTTGCTCCTGTGACCCATGTTCTTTTTAGCACCAGGTCCTCTCTGGCACATGTTACCACGGCAACGTTGGAAACAGAAATACTGGATAGATCAATAAAACAAAGAGTATACTGGAGAAGTCAATTAAGACTGATAACACTTTACCAAAACTGACCAGAAAGAGAAAGATTACAAAAATTACTAATTCAAGATTAATTCATGAAGATTCAGCAGACAAGCACAATAAAAGGATATCATAGTGGGATCTACTCAAGAACCCTTGGATTTTTGTAACTTAACAAAACTTTTTCATGAGTTGTTATAAAAACATTAAAAGATTGTTACATATATTTTAAGTAATAAACTTGAGAGACGTATGCCATATTCTCAGCAGTTACATTGGTTTGCTAAAGAGAGACACAGAATGTCATGCATATTTACAATTACTGGGCTATCTAGAAGGACGCCTCAGCAGGAAAAGGCACCTGTTGCCAAGCTTAATGACCTGAGTTTGACAACTGAGACCCACAAGTGGTTGTGTTGCATCCACTATCATGTGGTAGTATGTGCTAGAGAGGACCTATTGCTGACAAGGACATGGGCCCTAGGAGGACGCTTGCTATTATCCTGCTGAGTGGTCATACAGTACAACTACTCCTGATAACATATTGCTACACTCATAGATCCTTATACTGTTCAATCCTTATCAGAGAAGCTTCTTCCATTAGATGCTAAATAGCACAGAAACCCACAACTGGACAATATGCAGAGATTGAGAGACTTTGTAATACTCGTTCTTTAATGGCATGTCTGTATCATACTCTCAATGCTAAAAAATCTATGTAGAAGAAGGACAGAAAGAGTGTAAAAGGTAGTAGGTGACTTCCAGGAACCAGCACTGTCCAGATACAACAGGGAAGATGTACATATTAACTCACAGAGACTGAGACAACACAAAGACAAAATCCCAACACGGAGCAGGAGAGTAGGCATGAAGCCCCACACCTAACTAAGGACCTATTGGTAATCAGCAGCTGCTGAAAGAGTGACATCGGTTTTCTTCAATAGATCAATGCCTAGTGTATGGACCACACTCCAGGGCAGACCCCACACCCAGGAGTAGTAGACCATAACAAGCTGAATTCCATGTGTTGTGTTGTGTTGTGTTGTGTTGTGTCGTGGTGGTTGTTGCTATTGTGCTTTTGTTGTTGATGATGATGATGATGACAATGACAATGACAATGATGATGTTATGAAGAGAGAGAGAGTAAGAGAATATGAACTTCGGTGGGTATAGAGGAGGGAAAGGATATAGGAGGAATTGGGGAGGGAAATAAAAATTATCAAAATATATGAAATTATCAAAGAATGAATAAAATTTTATTTGAAATACATAAAAAATATATAAGAAGAGGACATGAGGTTGAGAGGGAGAAGAGATGAGAAGGGTCTTGGAGGAATTAGAAGGGAAGAGTAAAGAAAACTTCAAAGAATTAAAATAAATATTTTATTAAATATTTTCTAGTGTAATAAAAAGCATATGCAGAAATTCTATACTTATCATCATACTGAACTTTTTAAAAGACTTTTTAAAAGATGTTTTCTTCATGAGATGAAACAAGGATACCTTTTCTTACCCCTTTCTTTATTGAGGCAGGACTAGGAACTGATCTTAGGGACTCATGCATGTGTGGCAAGTGCAGTCTTATACATGGGCAGAGAGCAAGTCCCCCGAGCTACAGTCTCAGCCCTCTCCTTACTCTTTCCACACATCCTTCCTGTAAGTTGGAAAGGAAAGGTAAGGAGGCAGACTCACTGCAGAGAAGTAACGAAGGCATGTTTGCCCAGAGGAAATTCAGGCTACATAAACTTTTAGAGTAAGTAAGGGATTTTAGTACGTTGTAGGGTAAAAGGTCAGCCCAAATTTTTAAATAGTCTAAATAAATAACTGTAAACTAAAATTTAAGACAATAATATTTTGTCATAATTCATAATAATCATTTTAAGTCTAACAAAATGTATAAATTTTTATGCTAAAACCTTAAGAATGCTGACAAAGACCCATATTAATGGAGAGATATACTGTATTTATGGAGTGGGGCAATAATTCTCAGTATGTAGAATTAACAATTCCAAGAACAAAACATAATTCCCTACAGATATAAATAAATCTGTGTCTGTTCTAAGTAATGCAAAGAAATTGGGCCTATCAAATCGATTTTGGAAAAAGGTTAAAGAAACCTCTCCATCTGTTTTTCAGGTACCATAATACAGTCAGGATTGAGATGGTGGGGCTGGGAAGAGCTTAGTTAGATGCTGACAGCAAGGCCAGTCACAGAGCCATGTCCATGCAGCTTCTGTCCAGGCACTTGTGAAAGCTGGCAGGGACCTGTCAGTAAAGAATACTGGAACAATCGGATGCCGTATAAAGCATCCTCCACCGAAGCCTCGCATCCTAAGTGATATGTCACTTTTGTCACATGAAGATGGCTAAAGAGTTCCTGAACATTATGATAGTTCCTATTTATTGCCAACTTGACAGGATCTAAAGTGACTGAGAGACAAGCCTCTGGGTATGTCTATGAAAATGTAACTAGAATAGTTTAATTGGAGTAAGAGGACCCAGACAAAATACAGGCAGTACCCATGGGCTGGGAACCTGTACTAAATAAAAAGCAAGAGAGTTGAGCACAGGCATTGCTTTTCTCTGCTTCCCGACTGTGGAGGCAACAAACAGCTGCACAAATTTCTGCTGCCGTGCCTTCCCACCTCCATGGACAGACACTCATCTGGGAGCCAAAATAAACCCTTTCTTCTTAAAGTTGATCTGTCAGGCTTTGATATAGCAAAATACACATATACACATAATACCAAATGCATGATCCGTTGAATCATAATGAGTTGATAAATTAGACTTCTTCAAAATAGTTAATTTTGTCCTATAAAGTGTCTTGGTAAGTGTAAAGATACTGTAGGTGGAAAATATGTACACTCTCATATCTGACACAGATCTCAGAGTAATGGCAGTGATGTTAGACATACACTTGTTTTAGGGTCTCTGTGGCTGTAAAGCAGCAACATAACCACAGCAACGTTTAGTGGAGACTGGCTTTAGTCCATTACTGTCATGGGGGAAGCATGGCAGTGTGCAAGCACACATTCTGTTGGAGAAGGAGCTGAGGGTGCTCTATCTAGATGAGCAGGCAGCAAGAAGAGAGAGTGACACTTGGTCTGGTGTGAACTTCTGAAATCTCAAAGCCCATCCCCTGTGACACACTTCCTCTAACAAGGCCACACCTCCAACAACACTACTCCCTAGGAATCTATGATTCCTGTTTTCATTGAAACTACCACAGTACTTCATAAAATTAATATATTCTGCTAGACAAACATATGAAAAAGGCACTGAACTTCATTAGCCATCAGGAAGCTACAAATAAAAGCCACGAAGAGGAGGTACAACTACCTTAAAAAATTGTCACCTATGCCCAATGCTAAGAATGTGGAGCAGCAGACACTCACACACATTGTTCATAGGAACACTAATTGATACAGCATTTTAGACAATAGTTTGATTACAGAATTAAATGTGCAGTTATAATGTGATCAAGTAGTCTCATGCCTAAGAATGA
Source organism: Rattus rattus (assembly GCF_011064425.1). Lineage (NCBI taxonomy): Eukaryota > Metazoa > Chordata > Mammalia > Rodentia > Muridae > Rattus > Rattus rattus. The sequence continues at coordinate 104,847,514 of NC_046159.1, read as the reverse complement.
ACCATAAAGGAAAAAATTGAAAACTTACATCCATAGATAAACCTATACATATAATTATTTTCAGAAACTCCTTTAATTTCTAAAAATAAAAAAATCCAAAATGAGCTTTATATAGTACAGGCACAGAATGGAATTCCCTCAGCAATAAAAGAGAATGAATATTTCTACATGCAACAACTTGGGTAAATCTCCAAGGCATTATACTAAAATGAAGAAGCCAGCCTTAAAAGGTTGCAAACACAATCCTATAGAAGGTAGTCATGGAAACACAAAAACATAGTGACAAAGAAGTGTGATAGCAGAAGAGGGTGGCAGCAAGGGATAGCATGCGTAGAGTTAAAGAGACTGGGCGGGGAGTAGGGAGAGAGCTTCTCTGTGTCCAATTGTGGTGGTGACACTAGTGATTAAGGGAAGCACTACACTCATTATAATTCATGGAATGGACACAAATAAACCTCGCGTTAAAAAGTAAACCCCTCAATCTCTTGGTAGACACTTGTCTTAGTAAAAGGAACCAAAACAACACTGATCTCTTTATAAACAGTATTTCAAGACTCTCCACAAGGTCTTTCATGAGGAAGCCAAGACTCCTCATTCTATTTCTGGAATCTACCTATGAGTCTTCACGCTGAGGCAGGCAGAATCTCTAGAGCGTACTAAACATGCAGGATTCTGTGTGCAGCGGCACACATCTGTAGTATCACAGGGATGACTGCCGTGAGTATGAGGCTGTCGTGGGCTATATAACAAGACACTGTCTCAAAAAAGCAAAAGGAAGGTGAGCAACAAAACAAGGAGTGTTCCTGAAAGTGTAACGTCCTGAACTAACTGTGACAAAGCTTAATGTGCTTATCTGGGACATGTCCTGTGTGAAAAGGTGTATTTATTATTGGGGTCACAATTTCTGTGTCTTGAACTATATAAATGCATAATCCTTAAAATGAGTATTTCCCAGCATGGGAGTAGAGTCTGCACCATACAGGGAATTAGAGGCCACCCTAGGCTACAGGAAATCCTATCTCAAACAATAAAATAAAAATAGTTATTTTTATTGATCAGGAAATAAAACATAGCAACTTCAGCTTTGAAAATTACAATTTTTGCAGAGATGCCATTTCACTTTTGTTCTTCTTTGTCCACTTCAATTACTTGGAATAGAATTATATCACTTTCTCCCCTCTTTTCCATCCAGCCTCTTCCAGCTACTCTCCCTTGAACCCAGTCCATGTCCCCCTATATTAGTTCTTATGTATCTGTATATAACAAGGAAGCCAGAGGAAAGGAAGCTGACCCTTGTTCCTTGTACGATAAAGAAGGAAAGGAGGCTGCCTACTTGTTCCTTCTTATACTCTGCCCAAAAAGTACACATGCCATTTTTAATCACTGCTTCTCAGTTTTCCTTCTCAGCTTGCAAGTTTAACGTTCAGAAGAGCAAAGAGGGGACAGGAAGGGTTGTGATGTGGAAGATGGGCATCAGGAACAGCTTCACGCTGGAGGCCACCTTCTGCGGATCTACTCTGGGTAAATGTCCTTAATGACCTTTTTCAGAACAGCACATCAAAGCTAGGCTTTGCTGTAAGGCTAATGATATGGACAGTTCAATAGTGAGCATGTTCTTGCACGTACATTTGATCAGTCCTATGAGCAAGATAAGCTCCTCTTGTGTGTTATCTCATGTCACCATTTCCCCTTGTTTATAAAAGAATGTTCTGGGATGCACAACAAATAGTTGTTGCTGTTGTTGTTAAGATAATTCTTACAGATTTTTAAAAATAGGAATTCCTGATGATGTCAAGAAAAAGCAATACGATTTAAACATTTTTATTTGATTTGTTGATTGCAAAGCAGAAATAGACTGGGTATTTTGCCTTGTTTATTTCCTTGGTTGGTTGGTTGATTTACCTCATTGGCTGTCAATTTATATTGAACCTTTATAGGAAGCCTTTAGTTCCTGCAACTAAAAATGAAGCCATGCTTTGTGCTTTCTCATAAGAAATATCTTCGTCATACTTAACTTGTACTAGTGAAGTCAGAATATTCTGTTTTATAATGATTTTAACCCTCTCAGAAGATGTTTCAAATCCAGGTTGTATGATGGTACCCACCTATAATTTCAGCATTCAAGAGACAAAGGCAGGCAGATCTGGAGTTCAAGACCAGCTTAGGCTACATAAAGGAACTGTTTCCATTTTGAAAAAGGAAAATACTGGAAACTCACATATGTAATTTCTACCTAAGCTTTTATTTGTTCTTTGTTTTTGTTTTGAGACATAGTCTCTCTACATTGCCCTGGCTGTCCCAGAACTCACTATGTAGACTAGACTGACCTCAAATTCAAAAATGGCTTCTGAATCTCCTTCTGTCTTCTGAGTCGCTGGAACTAAAGGCATATATCATTATGCCTATTGATTCCCTAGCTTTTCGTGTGACCTAAAACTGAGGTAACATCATTTGTGATAACAAAAAATATTGTCATGGGATTTTTCTGAGTAGTTATCATCACTGCTAATAATTGGTAACCATAACTAAAACTGTCTTACTTACTTTTCTTCTGCCTTGCAACACACACAGTGAATAAGCTTTGCCCCAGAAAGAAATGAGCAAAAGCATTAAGCTTAAATGACCTACTCCAGAGTAGGAAATCAAAAGAACAGAATGTGGAATCATACCCATGTTTTATTTATAGTGTCTCACAATTCAGATTTATCGTAAGAAGAAAAATTAGTAACTCATTCTCCAAGATGGGTCAATTTTTGATGTTTTAGGCAATAAGCGAGGCACACATTTCAGCACGAAAGACTTAGAGTTGATGGGATATCATTTTTGTGATTCTCTATTGGACTACTGTGATCCTGACCGGAGCAAAGTAAGTCAACTCAATTTGGATAAGTATCAAATTCAGGTTGTCACATGAAAAGTCTGTCTACTGTCCTACAGCACATTTTCCCTTTTAATAGCCTAGTGGTTTAATGGGTTTGGGTATATGTAGTAATCACCCCATTCTATTATTATTAATACATCTAAACATTCAATTCATTTAATTAGAAAGTAATGTTCTTCTTATAATGAATTCATTTATAATTTTTCTTAGTATTATCAGTGCCTAAAGGAATTAGAAGAAATGGAAAAACATATGAACTTCGAAAAAGTCTTTGATGATTCAGACACTTCTCTAGTAGAAATTTCTTTGGATGTAGAGTCTAGGTAAGTCAAGGTCATTGAAGTAATCTGTTACATTGTTTTACTGAACTTTTATTATACACTTGAGTGTTACTGTCAGTTCCACACAGAAAATTCTGACTCATATTAGGGAAAGTTTTCACAAGTGCATTATTTTGGTCAAATACATCAAGGCTTCATTTGATTATTCAATATAAGCACTGTCATATGTCATGTGTTTACTATGGCAAAAGGACCCACTAAATTGTCTTGCATTGTCTCTATTTGTCATTTAGAGCATTTTATATCTACACAAAACTAATTAGACATTAATATATCCCTATTCCTATACATCCAGAGTCTCTCCTCTTTGTTATCAACAGCCCAGGATGATACATATTTCACTGAATTTGATTAACACACAGTTGTTACCCAGTGTTCATAGTTCACATTAGCAGATACTCCGGTCAGAAAATAGTTCCAGGTGCTGGGGATTTGGACAAACCAACATGTGTATACTGTGTATACTGACATGTGTCCTGCCATTATGATGAAGCAGGGTATCTTCACTGTATTGACTCACGCCTCTGTTTATTCTTTCCCCCTTGACCACTGGCAACCACAGCTCTCTATCATTGTCTGCTTAGTTTTATCTTTTCCAGAGTGTCATCTGGCATGAATCGTATAGCATATAAGCTTTCAAACTGCCTTCTGTCACTTACTACCTGCTTAGAAAATTCCTGTGTTCTTTCATGGTATAATGGCATATTTACTTTTTAGCTCTAAATAGTAAGCATTGTTTGAATATACCAGAATTATCCTCTCAACTGAAGAATATCTTAGTTGCTGTCAAGTGACAGCATCATTCTGCAGGTTCTTCTGTGATATATTTCATCTCTTTTGAGTAAAATCAATGTGATTACCAATGTAAAAGTAGAGTTTTTTGTATTGTATTATTTTACTATGCATGCCCTTTATAGCAAGCCCAGTATCGCGTTAAAGGTTTCACATGTAAAATTCCAAGAGTCATATTGCCTGGAACCATATGGCGAAGCATTCAAGTCACACAGAAGGGGCTTCTTCACTCAGAGATGCTTAGGGTTTTGCTTGGTTTGGGTTTATTTGTTCCCTCTAACATGTAGTATACTGCTGTTTACAGTTAAATTTCAGATGTTAAGAACTCTTAAAAGAGACTTGCCCTCAATGAACTGTTAAATTGACAATGTATCTTGTTGATGACTGTTCTACAGTATAATATTGTATTATAGAACTCTAGAACTTACTCCTCCTTTTTTTTCTTTAATCTTTATTAACTTGGGTATTTTTTATTTACATTTCGATTGTTATTCCCTTTCCCGATTTCTGGGCCAACATCCCCCTATCCCCTTCTCCTGCCCTTCCCTATGAGTGTTCCCCTCACCATCGTCCCCTCATGTCTATTATCTAGTAACTTGCATTTCTTTTGCTTCTGCTCTTAATAACCAACATCCTCTGATGCTATGAATTATACTTAATATAGATTGTGTACTGTTTGGGAAAATGTTGTATAAAACATGTTAGTGCTATTATCTTGTCAGGTCTATACTTGGGTTTTTGGATTGATTCCCAGTAATGGTATATCATTCATATTAGCCAGATTTGTTATCAAGTTACCTACTAGCATTATATTTTAGTTTTCTAAAGAATCTCCATACTATTTTTAATAGCAGCTACTACATCATTTTGAGTTTTGTATTTGCATTACAAATGTCCAATTTCATTCTTGTAAATGCAGGTATACAGTTTCCTAGAACCATTTGTCCTTTCCTTATTGTGTACCACTATTGTGAGATTAATACTGATTGTTACATTGATTGGCTTGAGAGACATCTAAAAGATTAGTAAAGCACACCTCTGGGTGTAACTGATAGGACATTTGAAGAGGATTAGATCGTGAGGGCTGTAACAGTTCATTCTATTGACAGATTCAAAACTTGGGGCTACTGGGAGATGAGGGAACTATAAAGGTAGGGTCCAGTTAAGTTGCTGGGACTATGACTTTGAAGGGTTTGTCTTTATCTTTGCCCTAGACCTTGCTCATTATTATTCTTCTAGACAGAGAAGGACAAGAGATTATTAGGACAGAGATATTAAAACATAATTTAATTAGGTAGGCTGAGGATGACTTATTGTAGACCTTGAGTGGCTCGTTTGTCTGAGAAATTGCTACATATATTTAGAATGCCACAATTAGGCAGAAAGTTAACTATTGTCTAATACTGACTTGATGTTTCAAATAAAAATAGCAATGATATTAATACTAGTTAATACAGCCTTGTCTTGAAAAGAACCTTAATTTTATGACGTTGTCAAGAGGGAAGTCTATAATGAGAATTTTAATTGCTTTATGAGAATACCATTTTCTGTTTAATATACATTCTTCCAAAAGTAAATAATAGTACATTAAAAATAGTACTATTTTTATATATTTTTCTATTGTTAAGTTATGTAGTAACCATTAGATCTCACATAATCTAATAGAATCTTTCTCGTGGCTTCAGAACCATGTGTGAATGGTGATACAATTTTTGTCCAGTCTGTCAGTCACAAGTGCTAAATGCTCTCCATTGAATCTTCTGTTAGATCTTATTGTTAGAGTTCTTTTTCTTCCTGTATTTTCACCTATAGATACTAGTGTACTCTTGCACAGACTACAACTATGTCTTCTACATTCTAAGTTCCCCAAATATTTGGAAGCTTTCTTCTGAACCATTTTGAATTCTCAAGTAAAAGCATGTGGTAGTTTTCATGTTCCTCTTTTTAAAAGACAGCAAGTGTGCATATGTAGGACAGAGACTAGACTGCATTCAGGAGTGAGGTCCCTTCATGGTGTGTCATGTATTATGCAGTTTCCAAAAGGAAAGCTGCCACCCAGATAATCCCACACTCCACAGACTCTTCTGGATACGCACACTAGGAACTATCTCAGTTTCTCACAGAGGCCACGGTGTTTAAAAAGCAGTTCTAGTTGGGCATGGTGGTACATGCCTACAGTTCAGGACTTGGGAGCCAAAGCAGGAGGATTATAAATTTCAAGCCAGTCTGGACTACATACTGATACTCTGTCTCCAAACAACAAGAGCCATTTTATACAGCATACTCTATTTGGATAGTGTTTTATGGTGCTCGATAATAGAAGAGATTTCTTTGTACATCAAACTACTTAATCTTACTTCTCTTATGCTGGTTTAGAATTGCCATTAAAAATATAGATCGTTTTTAAATATCCCATCAATAATGATAGATGTTGAAACTGTGAAATATGCAGAAATAAGGAAAATTTGTATACACTGATAGTCTGTAATAAGAATCAAAGCACACAAAAGTTTTATATAGGTACAATAGTACATTTTATATGGAATAAGGATATAAAATGTACAGTTGTTCATGTTTTAAGAACTAAAACAATGAAAGGATAAGTTTTAAAACTAATAAAGGAAAAATGATAATTTAATATGCATCATTAGGAAACTGCAAACTAAAACAATGAAACACCACAACAAACATTTTTAGAATTTCTTAAAATCCAAAATACTGACAATATTAAATGCTAGTAAAAATGTGGGGACATAGGGCCTCTCTTTCAGGTGGGGCTATTTTGTGTGACTCTTCCTGGGGAGATGTGAATAAAGTTCAAGCCATGCTAGAGAGGGCACCAATATAGACCAAGGGGTAATCTGACTTATTTAGCTGGTGAGCCTGGGAACACATGTTGGAATTATTAACAGAAGTGTAAGTGCCCCAAAGGCTGCTGCAGCATCTAAGGCCCTTCACAGCACAGGTGACAAGGCACCCACAGTGGCCCCTGACCAGCTCTGCTGATGCCTCCCGAAGAAAGCCTCCTCCTTCCCAGAAGTAGAATACTAATCTGAAGTAGTCTTTTTGTGACTTTTGTAACTTTCTGAGTTTCCTGAGCCTTGTAAGTTCCATGACATCCCTGGGCCATGAAAATTTTCTTAGGTTCCTGAGTCTGACAAATCTCCTTCCAGGAGAAATGTTTTAATTCAGAGGACATAGCTTTATGGCACTACCCTTTGCCCTGGCTCTTACAGTCTTCCCATCCTCCCCTCTGTGCTGTCCTCTGAGCTGTGAATGGAATGCTATAGCATGGACTCATTATTCCTCAGTGATAGTCACTTACTCCCAGCAACCCAACCATTTGTGAGTCCCCACTGTAACCAAGCACACTGAAATCTCCCTCCGCGTCATAAGCAATGTACATGATCACAAGTAGTTAGAGCAGGTGAGCGGGTCCAGAATATTTGACTGGCAAACAATGCTGTTGAGATGCAGAATATTTGCTAATTGTCACGTTTCCCATAAAAGCCATTATTAAGGTCTTCATTTTCATGCTGTTCCCTCCTGTGCTAAAGGTAGATCTATCTTCTGTCACTTCATCTCGTTCTCTTTCACTTTCCCTTTTTCCTGCAAAATCATGACTAACATGAAAAATAGCATCCATGTGCCTTTTACTTAAAATTCCTCCCTTAGTTGGGCAAATTTTTTATGTACAGACACGTCAGTCTAGTTGCGTGTCTTATCATCTAGAGCAAAGGCCACACAACTGATGTCACATGCCACTTACAATCCTATTCCATATACGATACTTTGCTTATTTTTGAGATTAACAGAAAAAATTCCTGTAGATCTGAAAACTATGGGAGTGACTTTTCTATAAAACTATAGCTACACAATGCATTGTATCTAACATATTAAAACATGCATTAGACAGAAATACAAAAACCACAAACCCACCATTCTGCAACAATTGAGCAAAAATAAAATGCCTAAGGACCAACATGGCCAACTTGCAATTAAGCACCATTAACAAAAAAGAACAAATGGATGAGTGTTCAATCGCATCCACTAACGTCAACCTCAGGCACCAGGAATCAGCACTTTGTCACAGAGCGGTAACATATAAACGTGCATGCCATCAGAGGAGCATGAGCAGCAGTACACGGAGCTGTGTCAGCTAGGCGCTAACACACTCCACAGAACTGCTTCTCAGCCCGTGTGGGTCACATGTCAGATATCCTGAACATCATAAAGCAAAAACCAATTTTAAGGTTGAGGGTCACCACAGCATGAGGAACTGTATTAAAGGGTCACAGCACTAGGAAGACCGAGGACCACCGCCTACACATCCATTATCAAATACACTGGTAGAAACTTTGAAGTAAAAGAAAGAAAAAGAAAATAGGAGTGCCCTTTATTTTCCCTGTTTAAAATCAAACAGAGAACAAACACCAATTCTGTTGTACACTAACATCTCAAAGTACATCATTTATACAGAAGGACTAAGAACCAAACTCTGTTTACAGAGATCCAAACATGAGTGAGAGCACGCCCCCCACACGGCTTTCCGATGATTCCCAGGAGGAACCACTTCGTAATCAGTGGCACTGAACAAAGTTGCAGAATTCTTCACCAGGTACTTGAGGAAATCATGAGGATCTGAGAGTCTGCTGTATGCTCGAGTTCTCACAGATTGTCCTGAGCACCCGTGTCCAGGTGCACGGAGCACCCCACTTACTGAGATTGTTTGCCTGGTGATCAAGCCCCAGTCATCCACAGCCATGGTGTCAACTTTCAGGAATCTTTAACTTCAACCCTGTCCATCAATTTTCCTCCATTTTCAAGAGTAGGATCTACTTGAGTCCTCTTCTCAGGAGGCTGAGGTGCCTGCTGGTACTGTCACCATCTCCATTTCCTAGAGTTTTCTGCCTGTCCCTTTATGTTGTCATGTCAGTTTTCCATTGTAGGTCAGATGTCTTCTTAAGAGCAAGCAGCCCTTCTCCTCTGATTGCCTTGCTCCTAACTGATTGGCCTTCAGGGCTCTCTGTGCACATTGGTGCCCAGGTATTTAAGAGCTCTGCTTTCTGGAACCCATTCATCCCAATTTCTGTTCCAACCAATGTGATGTATGAAATATTTCCCTTGCTTATCCTTTTGGCCTTTTATACACCTTTTGTTCATATAGAAGAGGTCCATGAAAACACAGCACTCACTCTCCCTCCTGGAATTTAGACTTTAGGTCTGCTCGGGTACCAAATTTATAAGTGATTCACCACCTCCTCCTCCCACCACCTCCTCCTCCCACCACCTACAGCTGCTACCCTCCTACTGTCTACTGCATGCTACTTTCAAGGCTGCAACTATAATTTCTATTCCATCAGCACTTCAGAGTATCCTCATACTTGTGTGATAGCTGTCATCAAGGGGACATGTCACCCCATACCATTTAGAAGAAAATGTCACTGGAATTGCTCCACTCTCAGATGTCTCAGCCTTGATTGCTATCTTATCACTTATGTAACTTCCACTACAACAAGGAAGTGCACCATCTTAACCATGTGTAGAAAATACAGTCACACGAGAATTGCCTCTGCAGATTCTCTACCCTCAGACAGGTCAGCCACAGTTGCATGGCTGGGTCATGAAACTAGCTCATCCTTGGTTCTTGGGTTTTAAACCGAACAAATTGAAAAACAGTCCACGCGGTATTTATAATAACTTTATTTATATAATTGCCCAAACTGGAAGCAACCAGATGTTTTCCAATAAGTGAATGACTTTTAAAAAAAAATGGTGTCTATATAATGCACTATTATCCAGTGATAAAAAAAAATAAGTAAGTTGCCAAACTATGAAGATATGGCAGACAGAAACTTAAGCCCATATCACAACCATGTTCAATGGCTTTCATCCTGATAAGAACAAAGCCAAAACAAACCACGGCCAAGAAGTAATAACTGAGAAAAATTTGCTACCTCTAGGAGGTAAGGAGAGCCAAAAGCAAGGCCTTCCTCAAAGGCAGTGTGGGGATTTTATGTAGAAGGCCTATAAATATTAATAGAAGAGCACTATAATAACGGACACTCCCTGAGCATGCTCAGTTAAGGACTAGATTCTTGACCATACGCACTTTACAGTCATGCTTTAGGAAAGATGAAGACAGACACATTGTGGTATTTGTGGCCTGGGGTCTTGTAGCAGATATGAAAAGAAAAAACCAGCAGACAGGAACCCATTGGGGCATGCTCAGTTTGCATCCTAAAGGTAGCAAACATGCTCAGATTCATCACAATGACAGAAATGCCTCTAAGCTTATCTAACTTTGTTCAAAAAACTTCGGTTGAAATAAAGGAAATACGCTTCAGTGGTATATGAATATAGGAGTTTGCCTCTAAAAGTGTCTGCCCCAGTATTGGTAACAATACTGGGAAATAAAAGATGTCTGAAAAAGCTATGTACTCTATGATCCAACTATGTGACATGATGGGCAAGACAAAACTAGAGGGAGAAAGGAAGGGTCACTGGTTGCCAGGGGTTCTCTGGAGACAGAATCATGGATAATCAAACAGGATTTTTGAGGCAGTGAAACTGTTCGATGCTGTAGTGGTGAAAGATGCATGTCTTTATAAAGTTGTCAAAACTTACAGAATTTGTTAAGTCAACTACTAAACAATAAATTTGCTATCATTTGTAATAAATTCCCATGTAGCATAAGAAGCTAATAGTCAAGAAAGCTGTGCAGGAGGGAACTGTGAAATATCTACTATCCATTTCTGTCAACCTAAAACTATTCTTTAAAAGTAAAATCTATTCATTAACAATTACATATCAAAAATACAACCCAGAAATTTTCCTTCTATGACTTACCACTCAATAAATTTTGCCACCACTATACTAAGCAATTATAATTAGAAATAGATTTGTGTTCAACCTTTTTTTTTCCTTGAGGTCCTATGCTTTGGGTGGTCCTTAAATTATCTTTAGGTAAAATAGAAATACAGTGATGTAAAATTAATTTTAAGAGCCAATGATAACCATAAGAGTTGGAGAACTACACAGATCCATCACTTCTGTGTTTCCTTATTAACAAAGAACACTGAGCCTTGCAGTGTACCAGGTGACATGACGTGAACCAGACAGAAAAAGAAATCCTTCTTCCATGGGGCTTACATTCCAGCGACACATCCCCAAACACTTATACCTTCTGGACATTCAGAAAATAAAAATACCATTTCTAAATTGTATGAGACCACCACATAATAAAGAACTTTTGTAAATATCATTCTCTTGCTAATTAGAACTGTTCATTCAAATAAGATGATAAAGTAAAAGTGATATGGAAAGTTTAAATCCTGAAAACTGTAATTGTTGTTGTTTTCTTGTTTTAGTAGTCGAGGCTCTGACAGCTCAGAGTCCAATGACACTCAGACTTATCTTCTCAAGGTGACCTCTCAGGTATGATTAAAAGTTTAGCCTCAGTGTGGATATGTTAAGCAGGTACACTGATATTGTTACTAACAAGCAAGAAGAAGCTTTGTGTGTTTATCATTACTGTATAGGAATAATGGTTCTTTCTTATTATGTGCGTTACCTTTAAATCATAGAATTTTATTCCAACCCTTTTTCCTTCACAGATGAAAATATTAACATCCAAGGGAGTGTAGTTAATTTAAAACTATCACACCACTTGTTAATGTCTGATATGGTGACCTGACATACATGACTTGTTTATAACCCAATATTCCTATGTTTAGTCACACAGTTATTATTTCTAGTGTACTCATGCTGTATACTAGGCACACAGCCTGGGTGTTAGGAACAGAGCAGTGAAAACAGTGAGTCAAGAAACCTTTCCATGTGTCTTCTTAGGTCCTAGTTTGGAGAGTGACATAATAAATAGGTAAAATACGTCTCAATAGATGAGAATAGATGCCTAAGGAAGCAATATGTCTATGGAACGGAGATGGCATTTTGCATGAGCTTACTAAAGAAAGAGATGACACTTAAGAAAGTGGGGGAATAAGCTTTTCACTGTGTGACAGACAACTGCAAAAACCCTAGCAATTTACTCAAGGCTTTATTTTCATTCTTGAGATCTGAAAGTTGAAGCTACTAGATTTGATAGGAACGATAGGGTCTCTGGTATTGTTTCAGACTTCAGATTTACATCTATTAAATAACACATGTTTTCATTTCCTCCAGCCAGAGAGGACCCAATGTAAATGTCCCATGATGACAGCCCCTAGTACGAAAAGAATAGGTGGACATATCAGCCCATTGACAGCCACACTTCCTCCAGCAATCATATATCTAATACAATATATCTAATACAGATCAAATACATAGTCACTAACACTTCACTAGCCACAGCAAGTCACATAGCCAGGCATGCTCATCATCAACAAAATGGAGAGGGGATGGGGATTTAGCTCAGTGGTAGAGCGCTTGCCTAGCAAGCACAAGGCCCTGGGTTCAGTCCCCAGCTCCGAAAAAAAAGAAAGAAAGAAAAAAAAACAAAATGAGGTGTATTCCTCTTTCATGAGAGGCTCTACAGAGTTTCATAGCAAAGATATAGATGCATAATCTATTAGAGAGGACAAAACATTTGGATGCAGTGGTTCAGCATTCCACAGTTCAACTCTAGGCTACAACTATTAACGTCCTGTTAAATAAATGGTAAATTTATTAGTACTTGTCCCCTTTCCAAAATACCCAGAGTCTCATCCAGGCATGGTTATTGGGTCCCCCTTATCATAACTTTCACCAGGCCTAGACCAGAAGCTGTAAAATAAGGCAAGTTTTTAACGTACACCTACAGTAATGGAACAGAAATTATAATAGACTTACCATTAAAAAATGAAGAATGAGGAGTACATTAACAGTCATAGAACCAAAATAATTCTGAGTTTGCCTGCATGTGTGCTGGGCATTAAAACCATGCTGGACATGCTAGATAAGAACCACAAATTTTGATTGTGCAAATATGGAATAATCTCCTCTCCTGGGGATAGGGGACAGGAAGCAATTCTAAGCCCCAATTACTTTTTCCTAGTGTCTTGTGTTTGCTTTGCTTACATCTAGTGTTCACAGTTGCAGTGAGTGGGAAGGAATGGGAAGTGAGTCTCAAATGTCTGTATTTATATTGACTTTGATATGTTCATCAAGTATAATTTAAAATACTCTTTTGCCAGGCAAAAAACAAGAAAAAGTACCTGAAAACAAAGAGGGAAAGAAATGCCATCCTAGCAAACCGCCAGAATGACATGGGAGAGGTAAATCTTGATTAAGGTAACAATTAAGAGTGTTTTAAATATGAATGCAAGAGAAGGGAGAGCCATATGTTCTCATAGAACTTTGGTCATATTATTTGCTGTTTACAGAACTCAAAAGATCCCTGACAGGTGAGAGAGGCGGTCTTATTAAGATGCCATGTTGAATTTCATTTATATTTACTGTATTTTAACATTATTTGAGAATGCTTGCAAACACATGCATTATTATATTTAAAAAATTGAACAAACAAGGAAACCTAAAAGTGTATGAAGGAATGAGAGTAAATGATGCTGAGGGATGGGCTAAGTGGTAGCAAAGTGCATAGCAAACCTATTCTCTAGCAACTGGAAATACTGCTTGACAACGAACGAAGAGCAACCATTAACAGTAAAGGGTACATAGGAGATGAAAAACAGTCTATTCAAACACTCCTATTCCACTCCTAGCTCAGTAAGACACAAATACTACTGCAGAATAGTGCAGCCAAGAAAATAGGTGCTACCTCTCCCATAGCTACCAGAGATATTTTCCTAGGAGGATCAAGGCATGGGTAATCTTGCCTCCAAATAACTAACTGTTGAAGCTAAGTGCATGGTGCACACAGAGAAAAGGACAAAGGATCCCGCTACTCAAACCCTAGTCTTTGGCTAGAGCCTTTATCTTGGGTGCTGCACCACTCAGTACCTGGGCCCTGATCATTCTTGCCTTGGCTTGTACCATATCAATTGAGGTAAGGGAAAGGCACTTGAAGAAGTAAGGCTACTGGAGCCAGACGTTGTTAGAAGAGTGTCATTGTCACCAGCCCCAGATCCAGAACTAAGACTCGGATCTTTTGCCTTGAGAGAAAACCAAGCAATACAACAGATAATATCCTAATCTCTTCCCAAAGAATTTACTTCATTTGCAACAGAAGATACAGAAAGTTAAAACTTAGGAAAACCTGTGCAGAAATTGGGCAGAGATTGTTAGGTTGATTAGAAACATGCTCAAGTATATCCTGGCTACTTTTTATGAGAACTGGGGAAACAGCTGGGAGAAGCCCGGAAGAACTCAGAACAGACCTATACACCACTTCTAGACCTGCCCATTCAAAGGAGATTTTTTTTAAAAAAAAAATCACCTGGAGAGCAAACTGTGACCCTGGGCAGGGTTGAAGACATTACAGCAATGAGCCAAAAATTAGTGGGAGTTGGACAACTCCATGTAGTCAGAGAAAACCCCCATCATCCCAGCAAGCACTCTTAAACATCAAGCTATCTCTTCAACCTCATTAATTAATTTTTGATTTTTACTTTTTTTATTTCCACAGACAGTGGAAATTTTTACAGACAATTGATTTGTCTGTAAAAGTAACTTTTATTTGCTTGATATAATTGTCATCTCAGAGACTTAGTGCTGAATAAACCCACCCTTTCTAGTTCTTTCTGAACTCTTGCTGGCTGGTTCAACTCAGCTGTTCTGGCAAGAACTCTTCTCCAAGCTGACTGATTCAATATGGCTTCTCTCAGATTCTCACTGAATTCCTACTTGGCCTCAAACTAACTCTGGCAATTTGTTCTAGTAGTCTATCTCCTTATTCTCTGGCTTCAACTGCCTCAGTTGACCTGCACTAAATTGCATGAACTCACAAATGAACTCAACTCCACTGCACTGATCCCCAACTCCCTGACTCTCCCTGCAGGTCTCTTTCCTGTGCTGTTCTCCTAAGAGTTGGGTGTATCCTATCTCTATCAAATCTTTCTCTGATTTGTCATTTTCTCTGCCCCTCAATTAGACAACACTGGTTGGGATTAAAGGTGTATACTAAAGGATTCCAACCAGGGAGATTAAAAGTATGTAGTGGGTCTGCATTCTAGCCAGATCATACAGATCTGGTCTTTAGATGTGATGGTCTTTAGATTTTGCTGCATTAAAATATTTTTGTGTTCTATTGTGTGTTGTTTTATAGTATTTGTCTTGTTTTGTTGTGAGAAGGTTTCAATTCTGTTACCCAGGCTGCACTCGAGCTCTAGGATCATAAATGCCAGCATTAACTCTATTTTATAATCTAGTGTTACTGAACTATATACACTGCAAGCTGTCAAACTGCTTTTAATTATCGTTCCTTTCCTCTTATCTTTTCTTTTAGAAAAGTCTCTATAATGTTAGGCCAAAAAAAGCTTGGGAATGTCAAAAATGTTTTAGGTCACAATGATTTGTAGATTATTCAAGGTTCACAGTCAAAAGTCCAGTATGTCTCTTAGGCCAGTCCAGATTTGCACTTCTTCTTGAAAGAGAAAGTGATATGTTTATGGTTTCCATTATTTTAGAGGTCTTTATAAAGTTCAAGAAAATATTTTTATATTATCTTTTATATATAAGCACAGTTCTGAAATTTGTTGATAGATTTTTCACACAAATATATATATATATATATTTCATACTCTCAGCTTCTAATTTAAGTAATTCTAACTTAACATTTTTTTCTCTTTTTCATGATACATGAGTTTTGTGTAAGGAAAAAAACTCTCTTTAGTAATGAAAAACTATTGACTTTTTCCTGATATTTATTGTTGCAGGAGAGTAATGTTAAGAACACCAGAAGTTTGGGTTTATGAGACAATTTGCCCATTTTCAAACTATAAAAATAAGAAATGTTTGTAAAAACCTATCATATAATCATATCAGAAACATATCTCAGTTTCATGTTTATAATATATCATGTTTTTTTCTTATTCTCTGTTTCATCAGGTTTATGGTAAAGAACATTTACTCCAAAGACACGAAGAATCAAATTCTGATGGGAAAGGTAAACTTCTGTTTTACCTTCTCACAACAACACTCATTTTATGCCCTAACTTTGAGACTGCCATTGTGCTTGGTGTCAAAGATACAAAGATGTATATAAGGGCCACCAAGATGGCTCAGCAAACACAGGTGCTTGGCACACATGCCTTGTAACCTGAGTTTGATCCCTAGGACTCAGGTGAAGTAGAAGGAGAAAACCAAGTACACAAAGTTATCCTCTGACCTCCACACACTCAGTAGCATGTACTGCCTCCATATTTACACATCAAGTACGAATACATGACACAATAATAATAAAAAGTAAATGTATTTTTATAAAAAATATTAAAAAAAGAAAGATACCAATTCTTCCTTTCAGGAGCATATCTCTTTTCTCTTTCTTTTATTAATTATTTATTGCATTCCAAATGCTGCTACACTCCCCACTCCCTCTCACAGAGTTCTTCCCTCCACTCCACCCTCCTCCACCTCTGAGCAGGTGCCCCCCACCCTGGGGCATAAAGCCTCTATAGGATTAGGCCCATCCTCTCCCACTTAGACCAGACAAGGCAGCCCTCTGCTACATATGTGCCAGGGCCCTGGATTAACCCTGTATGCTCTTTGGTTGGTGGCTGAGTCTCAGAGCCCCCATGGGTCCAGTTTAGCTGACACTGCTGATCTGCCTATGGGGTTGCCATCTCTTTCTGCTTCTTCAATCCTCACCCTAACTCTTCCATAGGAGTCCCTGACCTCCATCCCACACTTGACTGTCTCAGTCAGCTGCTGGGTAGAGGCTCTCAGAGGACAACCATGCCAGGATCCCATCTGCAAGTACAACATAGCATCAGTAATAGTGTGAGTGATTGGTTCCTGCCCATGGGATGGATCCCAAACTGAGCCTGTCTCTGGTTGGCCATTCCTTCAGTCTCTGCTCCATTTTTGTTTCTGCTTATCTTTTAGACAGGAGCAATTTGGGGTCAGAAGTTTTGTAGGTGGGTTGGTGTCCCCACGCCTCCACTGGGAGTCCTGTCTGGCTACTGGAGGTGATCTCTTCAGGTTCCGTATCACCTCTTCTCCGCTAAGGTCACCAGCATTGAGTCCTGAGAGCCTCCCTTATTCTGGGTCTCTAGGGCTCTCTGGAGGTTCCCCTGCCCCCTCCCAGTAGCTGCATATTTCCATTCATACTCCTGGAACTATGGGCCTCTCTCACCTCTCTCCATACCTGACCCTACCCCACCCCATTCCCCTCCACCACCACCCCCACCATCCAATTCCCTCCCTCCCTCTGCCTTCTATGACTGTTTTGTTCCCTCTTCTAAGTGAAATTCAAGCATCCTCACTTGGGTCTTCCTTCTTGTTTAACTTCTCTGGGTCTAAGGGTTGTATCATGGGTATTCTCTACTTTTTGGGTAATATTCACTTATCAGTGACTACATGCTATGCATGTCCTTTTGGGTCTGAATTATCTCATTCAGTATATCTTCTAGTTCCATCCATTTGCCTACAAAATTCATGATGTTCTTGTTTTTAATAGCTGAACAGTATCTCATTGTGTAAGTGAACCACATTTTCTGTATCCATTCTTTGGGTGAGGGACGCCTGGGTTGCTTCCAGTTTCTGACTATTACGAATGAGGCTGCTATGAACATAATGAAGCATGTGTCCTTGTGGTGTGGTAGGGCATCTTTTTGTTATATGCCAGGAGTGGTAAAGCTGGGTCTTCAGGTAGTTATTTCCAGTCTTCTGAGAAACCACCAGATTGATTTCCAGAATGGTTGTACAAGTTTGCAATCTTACCAAATCTTCTCCAGCATGTTCTGTCACTTGAGTTTTTGATTTTAGCCAATCTGATTGGTGTAAGATAGAACTTCAGAGTTGTTTTGATTTGCATTTTCCTGGTGATTAAGAGCTTTGAACATTTCTTTAAGTGCTTCTTGTCCATTCAAGATTCCTCTACTGAGAATCATCTGTTTAACTCTGTACCCCATTTTTTAATTGGGTTATATTTTTTGGAGTCTAACTTCTTGAATACTTTAAATATTTTTGAGATTAACCCTCTGTTGGAGGGTTAATGCAGATCTTTTCCCAATCTGTAGACTGCTGTTTTGTCCTATTGATAGTATCCTTTGCCTTACAGAAGCTTTTAAGTGTAAAGAGGTCCCACTTATCAATTGTTGATCTTAGAACCTGAGCCATTGGTATTCTATTCAGGAAATTTTCTCCTGTGCCAACATATTTAAGGCTCTTTCCCACTTTTTCTTCTATTAGGTTCATTGTATCTGGTATTATGTTGAATACTCTGATCCACTTAGACTTAAGCTATGGGCAGGGTGATAAATATAGATCAATTTGCATCCTCTACCTGCAGACCAACCATTAGACCAGCACCATTTGTTGAAGATGCTTTTTCCCACTGTATGGTTTTGGCTTCTTTGTCAAAATTAAGTTGTCAACAGGTGTGTGGGTTTATTTCTGGGTCTTTGAATCGATTCCAATGATCAACCTCTCTGTCTCTGTACCAGTACCATATGGTTTCTATCGCTATTGCTCGGTAGCTTGAGGAAAGGGGTGGAGATGCCTCCAGAGGTTCTTTTATTGTTCATAATTATTTTCACTATCCTGGGCTTTCTGTTTTTCCATATGAAGTTAAAAATTGTTCTTTCAAGATCTGTAAAAAAACATTGTGTTGGAATTTTGATGGGAATTGAATCTGTAGATTGCTTTTGGTAAGATGGCCATTTTCACTATGTTAATCCTACCAATCCATGAACATGGGAGATCTTTCTGTCTTCTGATATCCTCTCTAATTTCTTTCTTCAGGGGCTTGAAGTTCTTATCATACAGGTCTTTTATTTGCTTGGTTAGAGTTACACCAAGATATTTTATATTATTTGTGACTATTGTGAAAGTTGTTTCCTTATTTTCTTTCTCAGTCCATTTATCATTTGTATAAACTAGGGCTACTGATTTTTAATTTGACATAATTTTATATCCAGCCATTTTGCTGAAGTTGTTTATCAGCAGTAAAAGTTCTCTGGTAGAATTATATATAATATCATATCATCTGCAAATAGTGATACTTTGATTTTTCCCTTTCCAGTTTGTGTTCCCTTGATCTCCTTTAGTTGTCTTAGTGCTCTGGCTAGAACTTCGAGTACTATATGAAATAAGTAGGGAGAGAGTGGGCAGCCTTGTCTCGTCCCTATTTTAGTGGGATTGCTTCAAATTTCTCTCCATTTGATTTGATGCTGGCTATTGGCTTGATGTATATTGCTTTTATTATGTTTAAGTATGTGCCTTGAATTCCTGATCTCCTCAAGACTTTTAACATGAAGGGGTATTGGATTGTTGAAGGTGTTCAGCATCTAATGAGATGATCATGTGATTTTTTTTCCTTTGTTTATATAGTGGATTACATTGATAAATTTTCATATATTGAACAATCCTTGCATTCCTGAGATGAAGCGTACTTGATCATGGCGAAGGATGGTTTTGATCTGGTTTGTGAGAATTTTATTAAGCTTTTTTCATCAATGTTCATAAGTTGTCTATCTTTGTTGAGTCTTTGTGTGGGTTAGGTATCAGGGTAACTGGGGCCTCTTAGAAGGAATTAAGTAGTGTTCCTTCTGTTTCTATTTTGTGAAACAGTTTAAGGAGTAAACTGTTTACTGTGAAGGTCTGGTAGAATTCTGCCCTGGGCTTTTATTTGGTTGGGAGGTTTTTAATGACTGCTTCTATTTAATTAGGTGTTATGGGACAATTTAGATCATTTACCTGATCTTGATTTAGCTTTGGTTTATGATATCTGCCTAGAAAATCATCCATTTTGTTTAGATTTTCCAGTTTTGTTGAGTATAGGCTTTTGAAATAAGACCTAATGATTTGTTTTAATTTCCTCAGTTTCTATCCCCCTTTTCATTTTTGATTTTGTTAATTTGGATACTATCTCTGTGTCTTTTAGTTTAGCTAAGGGTCTGTCTACTTGTTGATTTTCTCAAAGAATCAACTCTTACTATTGTTATTTTTATTGTTCTCTTTGTTTCTAATTGGTTGATTTCAGCCCTTAGTTTGACTATTTCCTGCCATCTAATGTTCTTGGGTGTCTTTGCCTCTTTTTTTTTCTAGAGCTTTCTGGTGTGCTGTTAAGTTGCTAGTATGAGATCTCTCCAATTTCTTTATGAAGGCACTTAGTGCTTTGAATTTTCCTCTTACCACTGCTTTCATTGTGTCCCATAAGTTTGGGTACACTGTGCCTTCATTTTCATTGAGTTCTACAAAGTCTTTAATTTCTTCCTTTATCTCTTCCCTGACAAAGTTATCATTGAGTAGACTTATTCAATGAGTCCATGAGTATGTGGGCTGTCTTTTGTTTCTCTTGTTGTTGAAGTCCAGCTTTGGTCTGTTGTGACCTGATAGAATGCAAGTGGTTATTTCAACCTTCCTGTATCTGTTGAGGCTTGTTTTATGTCCAATTATACAGTTATTTTTGGAAAAGGTACCATGAGGTGGTAAGAAGAAGGTATATTCTTTTGGGAAATGTTTTGTAGACATCTGTTAAATCCATTTGGTTCATAACTTCTGTTAGTTTCATTGTGTCTTTGGTTGGTTTCTGTTTCAATGACTTGTCCTTTGGTCAGATTGGGGTGTTAAAGTCTCCCACTATTATTGTGTGGAGTCCAATGTGTGTTTTGAGCTTTAGTAAAGTTTCTTTTATAAATATGGGTGCTTTTGCATTTGGGGCATAGATGTTCAGAATTGAGACTTCATCTTGATGGATGTTTCCTTTGATGAATATGAAGTATCCTTCCCATCTCTTTTGATTAAACTTTTGGTTGAAAGTCTATTTTATTAGATGTTAGAATGGCTATTCCAGCTTGTTTCCTGAGACTATTTGCTTGGAAAACCTTTTTCCAGCCCTTTATTCTAAAGTAGTATCTATCTTTGTTGCTGAAGTGTGTTTTTTTTGTTTTGTTTTTTTTTTTTTTTTTATTAACTTGAGTATTTCTTATATACATTTCGAGTGTTATTCCCTTTCCCGGTTTCCGGGCAAACATCCCCCTCCTCCCTCCCCTTCTTTATGGGTGTTCCCCTCTCCATCCTCCCCCCCTGGCCGCCCTCCCCCCAACAATCTAGTTCACTGGGGGTTCAGTCTTAGCAGGACCCAGGGCTTCACCTTACACTGGTGCTCTTACTAGGGTATTCAATGCTACCTATGAGGTCAGAGTCCAGGGTCAGTCCATGTATAGTCTTTGGGTAGTGGCTTAGTCCCTGGAAGCTCTGGTTGCTTGGCATTGTTGTTTATATGGGGTCTCGAGCCCCTTCAAGCTTTCCAGTTCTTTCTCTGATTCCTTCAACGGGGGTCCTGTTCTCAGTTCAGTGCTTTGCTGCTGGCATTCGCCTCTGTATTTGCTGTATTCTGGCTGTGTCTCTCAGGAGAGATCTACATCCGGCTCCTGTCAGCCTGCACTTCTTTGCTTCATTCATCTTGTCTAATTGGGTAGCTGTATATGCATGGGCCACATGTGGGGCAGGCTCTGAATGGGTGTTCCTTCTGTCTCTGTTTTCATCTTTGCCTCTCTATTCCCTGCCCAAGGGTATTCTTGTTCCCCTTTTAAAGAAGGAGTGAAGCATTCACATTTTGATCATCCGTATTGAGTTTCATTTGTTCTAGGCATCTAGGGTAATTCAAGCATTTGGGCTAGTAGCCACTTATCAATGAGTGCATACCATGTATGTTTTTCTGTGATTGGGTTACCTCACTCAGGATGATATTTCCAGTTCCCTTCATTTGCCTATGAATTTCATAAAGTCATTGTTTTTGATAGCTGAGTAATATTACATTGTGTAGATGTACCACATTTTCTGTATCCATTTCTCTGTTAAAGGGCATCTGGGTTCTTTCCAGCTTCTGGCTATTATAAATAAGGCTGCTATGAACATAGTGGAGCATGTTTCTTTTTTATATGTTGGGGCATCTTTGTGTATATGCCCAAGAGAGGTATAGCTGGATCCTCAGGTAGTTCAATGTCCAATTTTCTGAGGAACCTCCAGACTGACTTCCAGAATGGTTGTACCAGTCTGCAATCCCACCAACAATGGAGGAGTGTTCCTCGTTCTCTACATCCTCTCCAGCATCTGCTGTCACCTGAGTTTTTGATCTTAGCCATTCTCACTGGTGTGAGGTGAAATCTCAGGGTTGTTTTGATTTGCATTTCCCTGATGACTAAAGATGTTGAACATTTCTTTAGGTGTTTCTCAGCCATTCATCATTCCTCAGCTGTGAATTCTTTGTTTAGCTCTGAACCCCATTTTTTAATAGGGTTATTTGTCTCCCTGGGGTCTAACTTCTTGAGTTCTTTGTATATTTTGGATATAAGGCCTCTATTTGTTGTAGGATTGGTAAAACGGCTGTTGGTTGCCGTTTTGTCCTAACCACTGTGTCCTTTGTCTTACAGAAGCTTTGCAGTTTTATGAGATCCCATTTGTTTCCATTCTTGATCTTAGAGCATAAGCCATTGGTGTTTTGTTCAGGAAATTTTTTCCAGTGCCCATGTGTTAGATGCTTCCCACTTTTTTCTTCTATTAGTTTGAGTGTATCTGGTTTGATGTGGAGGTCCTTGATCCACTTGGACTTAAGCTTTGTACAGGGTGATAAGCATGGATCGATCTGCATTCTTCTACATGTTGACCTCCAGTTGAACCAGCACCATTTGCTGAAAATGCTATCTTTGTTCCATTGGATGGTTTTGGCTCCTTTGTCAAAAATCAGGTGACATAGGTGTGTGGGTTCATTTCTGGGTTGAAGTGTGTTTCTTACATGCAGAAGAATGGTGGATCTTTTTTACATATCCAGGCTATTAGCCTGTGTCTTTTTATTAGTGAATTAAGTCCATTGATGTTGAGAGATATTAATGACCAGTGATTGTTAGCTCCTATTATTTTATTTTTTGGAGGTAATACTATATATGTGTGATTCTCTTCTTTTGAATTTGTTATTAGATGTTCAATTTTCTGTGTTTTCTTGGGTGTAGTTACCCTCCTTGTATTGGAGTTTTCCTTCTAGTATCCTCTGTAATTAGCTGGATTAGTAATCAGATACTATTTAAATTTAGTTTTGTCATCCAATATCTTGGTTTCTCCATCTATTGTGATTGAGAATTTTGCTGGGTATAGTAGTCCAGGCTGGCATCTGTGGTCTCTTTAGGTCTGCAAAACATCTACTGAGGGTCTTCTGAATTTTAGAGTCTCTGTTGAAAAGTTATGTGTAAATCTCACAGGTCTGCCTTTAAATGTTACATGGCCGTTTTCTCCTGCAGCTTTTTTTTTTAAGATTTATTTATTTATTATATATAAGTACACTGTAGCTGTCTTCAGACACACCAGAAGAGGGCATAGGATCTCTTTACAGATGGTTGTGAGCCACCATGTGGTTGCTGGGAATTGAACTCATGACCTCTGGAAGAGCAGTCGGGTGCTCTTAACCACTGAGCCATCTCACCAGCCCTCTCCTGCAGCTTTTAAAGTCATTCTTGGTTCTGTATATTTACTGTTTTGATTATTATGTGGTAGGAGTTTCTAGTCTAATCAATTTGGTGTTTTGAATGCTTCTTTTATGTTTATGTCTATTCCTTTCTTTAGGTTAGGGAAGTTTTCTTCTGTGACTGTTGAAGATGTTTTCTGGCCCTTTGAATTGGGAATATTCTCCCTTTTCTCTTCCTATTATTATTCTTAAGTTTGGATGTTTTGGGTTAGGAACTTTTTATTCTTGGCATTTTGACTGATATGCCAGTTCCTTCTATGAGATCTTCTACCCCTGAGATTCTCTTTTCCATCTCTTGTATTCTGTTGGTGATGCTTGCACTCATAGACCCTGTTCTCTTTCCTAGGTTTTTCATCTCCAGGGCTGCCTCCATTTGTGCTTTTTTTTTTTAAGATTTATTTATTTATTTGTTTGTTATTTATAAGTACACTGTACCTCTCTTCAAACACACCAGAAGAGGGCATCAAATCTCATTACAGATGGTTGTGAGCCACCATGTAGTGTCTGGGATTTGAACTCAGGATCTCTGGAAGAACAGTTAGTGTTCTTAACAACTGAGCCATCTCTCCAGCCCCATTTGTGCTTTCTTTATTGCTTCTATTACCATTTTTAGGTCTTGGGCTATTTTGTTCAATTCCTTCACCTGTTTGATTATATTTTTCTGTATTTCTTTAAGGGATTATTTGTTTCCTCCTTAAGGGCTTCTACCTGTTTGACTGTGTTTTCCTGTATTTCTTTAAGGGAATTATTTATTTATATCCTCTTTAAAGGCCTCTATCATCATGAGGTGGGATTTAAGGTTGGAATCTTGCTGTTCAGGTATGTTAGAATATCCAGGGCTTGCTGTAGTAAGAGAGCTGGATTCTGGTGGTGCCATATTGCATTGGTTTCTGTTAGTTATGCTCTTTCACATGCCTTCAGCCATCTGGTTGTCTCTGGTGTTAACTGGCCTGGGTGTCTGGGGTTGTGGCAGGTCTCCCAGGAGGCAGGTAGAGCTGTGTGTCCCAGGTTAGAACAGACCTCTTAGGAGACAGAGAGAGCTGTGGAGTGGAGGTGGGTGGGGGCAGATGCCCGATTTGTTGTGTATGCAGCTGGAAGTGTGGATTGGGAGGAAGATGGGGCTCTGACAGGGCAGAATGGAGCCCAAGTCTGTTGGGCTCTGGGGAGTTCCAGTAGGCATGAGGATTAGGTCTGTAGTCTCACCTGTGTCTCTAGTTAGACGAGGGCTCCTGGGAGACAAGCAATGCTGGGGAAGGGAGCAGGCCAGAGCTCGTCCTTTAACAGGTGAAGAAAAGCAAGTAAGCAGGCACTGTGCTGCAGGCGACAGTGTGAGCCATGTCCTCGGGGGCAGTGACAATTAGTCAATTAGCCCACATACTTGAGCACACTCTTAGGGTTTTGGAGAGTTATCATCAAATAGAATATGTGGGTTTAATGTTTTTAAAACTGTCTCCTCTTATTTATAACTTTATTAAGTATGTACCTGGAAAGAAATTAAATTTGCAACATTAATTTCCTGCTTCTGCAAAGAGCCATCTGATATGTCTTTAACTGACCTAACATTGCTGATATTTAACTTTTATTACCTTATCCTGAAAGTTCCCTTAAGGAAATTCATACAATGTAAACTAAATATATAGATATAAGCATATAGATATGTACTTTATACAATGTATGTCAATCATGTGATATTTATGAAAAATAATTATTTAATTATATGTATATGTGTGCTAATTTATGATACATTTATATCAACACTAGCCCCCAAAAAGGATTTAAGGTAACTAAAATGTATATGAACATGAGTGTAAAACAGGAAAGTAGGGAACTAAACCCAGAAAGATAAAGTCCACACCAAGAACAGGAAGCACTCTATTATAACTAAAATGCATTTCACTAGAACCATAAATTAGCCATTCTGATACTGATCACCAAGGAGTGCAGAAAACGTTTTCACATAACTTTTGTTTAAAATGTCAGAAATTAGGACTAAAGGTAAACATAAAGGGGGTTGGGAAGACATTGTTTTCCAGCATGGCACATTTGCTGCACAAGCTTGAGCACCTGAGCTGAGATTGTGAGAACCATGGGAAGCAGAGGCAGGACCACACGTCTGTGAGTACAGCAGGCCTAGGTAGGGTAGGAGAAGGAGACCAGAGACTCTGAATAAGCTTGCAAGTCAGCTGGTGACTCTGTCCACCACACATGTGCATGCCCACATACATATGCACACAGACAACACACAAGGAGTTTTAAAAATATAAAGAAAGTAAAAATAACACTTTTTAATTTTTCTGTCTGCACACAGACTCCACATGTTAATGAATGATATAATTGTGTTATTTTTCATGTTTTTTTCATTTAAAATTAGAGTATTTTATAAACATTTTGACATGTGAATCAATGGCAGCAAAATATTTTACTTTAGAAAAAAAACTTAATTTGTACAGGTAGCCCCATTGTTTAGCATTTTTCTAACTTTCCTTTATTGCAAACAACATGAAAATATATCCAATTGTATATATACTTGTTTCTTTCTAATAAATTCCTAGAGAAGCAATTCTTGTTCCAAAGGTATAAATACTTGAAATACAATAAACGTATAATATTTGAAGTTGTCATGTTAATTTCATTGAAATTAACACAGTATTTACACTTTTTGTTTTGAAAGGAGAGACTGTTTGAACTATAAATAACCATTCCTTTCCATTTGTTATGACCTTTACCATCCTCTCTAGACCCAAGTGTGATTGCACCAGATGTTTATATGGCTCACTGCTTCAGAAGATCATCGCCCAGCCAAAGCTTGGGTGAGTAGACGGCTCAGAAATGCGGTCCCCTGTAATCTGAGTATGTGCAGTAATGATCATCCTTATCTGACCAAGCTCTGTGTTAAAGAATAAGATGGTCATAAAAAGAGATAAAAGAGGGAGATAAAATTATGCTTGTGGTACTGAATATATATTACTCTCAGCACCTACCCTCTCTTTTGTATTTATGGTACCAGTAAATTTTGTAGCATAATGTTTTGCTCCTTTCCAGATCTAGAAATGTATAGGAAAAGCCAGCTGAAATGAAATTGGTTATATATAAACTTCTTTTTAATTTTGTATTAACTGTCATGACTTGTTCATTTACATATGTACATTACATATATACATATACATATATACATATATATGTATATATATACATATATATATATTACTTTCAGCACCTACCCTCTCTTTTATCTACCTCACAGCACCATTAGTCTTCCTTTCTCTTTCTTGCATTCATGTCTTTTTGTTTTGTTTTGTGACTCATTAAGGTTATTAACTAGAGCTGCCTTTGTGACCATAGATTTACAACTGTCCATTGGAGGTTGGTTGGATTGCCATTGGGTACACAAATGAAAACAGTGACTCAATGACTCACCTCCCAAAAGTTATCAGCAACCAACAGCTCAAAAGAGAGGGGTAAGAGAGATAGGGTCATGCTGTGACTGTTGGTTGACATGACTCTGTTTCTTATAGTACTATACCACCAAAAAGAGAACAGAATATTTTACCTCATTATCTAACGTTTGCATTTACATCTCATCAAATCCTAAGGCATAGAAAATCATGGACAGTACTCTAGTCTTAGCCTAATGCACTAGGCTCATAGGACTTTGACTACACGGTATCATTAATTGCAATACAGTCCATCCCCTTGCTAAAGAGCTTCAGCGATGAAGCAGTTTTCTGTCAGGGTTCTTGAAAAGATAATGAGTACCATCCTAGTGCCAGCTTGACCCATGCATCCCTAAATGGAGAAGGCTAAACGACTATGTTGATTCACTCACAAAAAAAAAGGGTCTATCTAATAGTTATGGAGATGGATGGCCAACGTAGAGCCCAGGTGTAGATGATTGCTCTGAGGGCAGAAGTGGGACCTCTGAATAAGCTGGCTGGCTTGAGTAGATGAATCAGGAAGGTCTGGGTTCTGGTGAGAGACCCTTTTGTCTCCGTATATAAGGAACAGAACAATTAAGGAAGACAGGACATCAACCTCTGACTTCTACAAACGCTCATGCACACACTAGAAGACATCGTAAGACACGATAGAGGGCATAGTACAACTTGTAGAAACTAATTCGAGTTTAATTGTCAAGGAAGACAAACTGGAGTAGAACTGGACACTGAAATGGACTAGGAGGCTGGTCTGCTCTCACATATATCCACAGTTAAACCTTTGAACTCTGTCCAAAAACATGTACCTACTACATGAAGCTGATCTTAGGAGTTGGCATACTTCAGATTGCTAAAACATTATTTATTACATTCTACTGACATTTTGTACAATATAGTCTTTCCCCGAAACTGCCCAGAGAGTGAGACATGCCCAATACACTTTTTACAAGACAATCTAAGTTAGCCAGTATCATACCTGCAGAGCAAATCCTTTAAAATCCCTCATACAGCTTAAAACTATAAATATAGCTATCATTTTGTAAAACCTCAAAGCACTTACTCTGGACTGCTAGATTATGTCCCAGGTGCCATCCTCACTTTGACCTGAATAAATCCTTTGTTCTCACAGTTGGTATGTCTTCCTATGTCTCTTAAGTTGACAGAGGCATCCTAAAGGAAAAGAGGTAAAAGTAAAAGCACATAGGTAGAATGAATCTCAAAAATCTGAGATTAGACGAACAAGAACTAAATCTACTGAAAATATTTTCACCTTCCCCCAAAACAACAATGTAGATGTCAAAATAGTAGGTGGTGAAATCACTTGCATATGACTTGAGCATATTGCAGGCTGGTCTCGTACATGGAGAGTTTGTAGTTAGCCCGAGCTAACCATATGAGACTATGTAACTCTTAAAAAAGAGTTCGTCTGTATCAGAGAGCATTATTATAAAAGTAATTTTATCACTATACCCTAATTAACTTGTTCTGCTATTAATTATGGTTGTCACTATCAACTAGTTCTATTATTATTTTCCTTAAATAATAAGATGTCTATAATGGCAAAAGTATATAATATATAATTCAGGCTACAATTTTTATATTAAAATATGTACATAATATTTATTATATCTTATACTTGACTCTGATCTGATACTGCTGCCTCCTAAATCAACCCTCTAACATGCTGACCACATCGGTGTGTATGGAAACATCCTTCACGAGTTGTGGGGCTTGTTTGGATTTTTGCTGATGATGGTTGCTGCTGTTTCTTCCTCTTCTTCCCCCTTCTCCCTTTCCCTCTTTTTTACAATCTTTAGCTATAACATAGACTGACCGAGAACCCAAGCCAGACTTTAACCCATACGCTCCTGTATCTGCCTCCCTTGTGGGAGGCATCACTCAGGGATGGGGGATCGTGCGTAAGTCTTGTTGCTTCCTGTCTGCTGCTGCTGCTGTTGTTTTTAACTCCCTTTTTGTGCTAGTGAACGCTGAGCTTCACACATGTTAGACAAGTCCTCGGCCGCCAAGCTGCACTCCCAGCCATCGGTTACTTCCCAGTGTGGTAGTTAATACATAGATATTCCTACTGTTTATTTTTCTCTTGGAACTGTCTTATTAAAATGCTCTCAATGAGTGAACATACATTATTTAAATTATCTAGCCACTAAGTCACACAAAGTAATTGTCAAGAAAATTTAAATTAAGTTTTGTTTATCTTAAAATGTTACTTCAGATATTTTCCTTTTTAGTGAAAATTCCTGGACAAAGGTTTCATCCCCGAAAATCACGGTCCAGGTAGGAGAATTACACATGATTTCTCCTAACTACATTATTCTTTTTCTTCTGTCTTAGAGTAGTTTCAAATTAAAGCAACAGATAAGTTTACTCTTTAGGGAAAAAAAAGTTGACCAAGTTTATCTTTTCAGATCCTATCTATCTAGATCAATATCGTGTGTAAGAATAACACAGGTGGGGGTTGGGGATTTAGCTCAGTGGTAGAGCGCTTGCCTAGCACGCAAGGCCCTGGGTTCGGTCCCCAGCTCCGAAAAAAAAAAAAAAAAAAAAAAAAAAAGAAAGAAAGAAAGAATAACACAGGTGCAGTTTTGAAGGGTTCTGAGCCAATTCAGTATCCCCAAACTGTCCTGATGGATGATGCTGTAAAATCTTAGCTAAAACTGCTTGTTTCTGTGTGCTTATCATTGGATTATCTGATCTCTCATTTTAAAAGTAAATCATTAGCACTCTAGGATGAATGCATGGCAATCACATATTTTACTACTGTTTCTCATGTTTATGGACCATTGCTCACACAGGGAAAGGCACAGAAAGGGATGCCAGAGATTACGTAGTCCAGCTGGGAATCTTGCTCTGAACTGGTAACTACTGTCTCTCTCTTTCCTTTGACCACCTTTTCTATTCATGGAAATAATGGTATCAACTACCATCTGGACAGTGGCTTAAGTAATCCCAGATACGCACTTGAAAATTCACTGAGTTTGCACAACTGTGTGATTCCACTGCATGAGGTGATGTGTACTTTTCATTCTTCCTTGCCTTCTTTCCTAAGAACCTGGTTTCTGTTCAACAACAGCAAAAGAGGATCTGTTAGGTGTGTGCTTGCTCTCTTTCTCCAAAGGCTGGAAGAATTGGGCACACAGGTGGTAACATGACAGGGCCTCCTGGGAAATAACTATACTTAGACCTAGAGTTAATTATTTTAACATAAGCTGTCCTATGGAAAGTAATCAAATGATAAATATCAAGATAAGAAAGGATAGGGCTAGAGAGAGTCTCAGTAGTTAAAAGCACTTACTGTTCTTCCGAGGACCTGTACAGCTCACATGTGGTGCACATAAATTCATGCAGGCACAAATGCATACACATAAATAACAACAAAATGTAAAAAGATAATAGGAAAAACACTGGAATTAGAAGATAAGACTGTTAGGCTTGGTGCTGTGTAATCATTTAAAAAATGATTAACCTTTATGATCATCTTTTTAAAAATGGGACTAGTCCTATCTCTTCTGACTATATCACAGGCTGATGAGAGCTCAAAGATTACATACTAAGACGTAATATGGAAATAGAAAACAGAAGTGCATTACCTTATGTAAATGTGCGACACTGAGATGACAATACTCAATTTCTTTCAGCTCCCGACATATGATTAAAAGTCTTAACAAAGACCATCAGACATATATTTTAGAAACATGTAAGACTCCAATCCAGGAAGTTCAGTCCAGACCAATGGATATATGTGAAAGTTGTTTCAGAGTGGCATCCTTGAAATGTCCTGTGAACAAAAGACCTTCAAATTGGATTGAGAAGACAAGGACACCAACAGGTTTTTTTTTATTATAATTGCTTAACATTTTAATAAGTATAATCCTTTATGTTATATCATTATAATTAATCTCATCCTCTCTAATTTATGGGAACTATATTAATAACCATTAACGTTAATAACCATTGCCCTCCTATTACTGAAAAATATTTACCTTATTTCATCTCTGAATTACTGAAACACATTTAAAAACTTCTTGGTTCAGTATATCCTTGAAAAACTTGAATGGCATTATTTGAGATAGCCCTATTACCACTGCCCTACAACTTTTTCCTTAATGCTATGACCATATTCTGGTAGTTTCCACTTCTCAAACATAGGTTTTCGGGTTTTTGGGGGTTTTGGTTGGTTGGTTGGTTGGTTGGTTGGTTGGTTGGTTGGTTGGTTGTAAACAACCTTTTACTGTGTGTCTCTAATGTAGCCAATTGAAAAACTACTGCGGGCCATGGTTGTTGCCTTGACATGGTCTATCCTGAATAACCCCTTACAGAAGGCTAAGTAACACTGGCCCAGTTCTGATTCAGCACAGTAACCAGTTGGTCTAAGCTGTAGAAAGTAAAGCTAAAGTCAACTTCACCTTCCTTCTGTTACTTGAACGAATCTAAAAATCATACCAAATGAAAAGCCAGACATAAAATAGAAAATGCTATATGATTGCATGTATATAAAAGCAAAGTTAACCGGAGAGAAAACAAATACAGCTCCCTAGAGTAGTAACTGTGTGGAAAACTGAATGGATCCTAGGAATCCCATTAGCAGTGGTCTTTTCTATATCCTGAGTGTGGTGATGTTTTCCCACGTCTTGAAAACTGTTGGAATGTCATGGTTTTAGGCTAGAGCAAATAGCTGGAGACAATTCTTGGCTGAGACAGGAAAGACTGAGGAGGGAGCTGCAATGCTGTCCACATACACTCTATTGGAAGTGTCTTTTAGATGTTGAAGTTGAGTTACTGAATAGGCTGATGGAGTTCAGAAAGACAACTGGACCTAGGATACATTTGGGAGTTTGGAAAATATAGATCATGGTTTATAGTGTGGAAGGCATTTGTAAGGAAGTGAGTGTGCACAGAGACAGAAAGGACAAAGGGCCAAATCTCCAAGAACCCCCACAGTGATGGGTCAGGAGAGAAGAACCAACACAGCAGACGCTGAGGTAGTGTACAAGGAAAGCCCCGTGGGTAGGAGGGCAACACAGAGAATATGTAGTTCTAAAAGACAGCAAGGAGTGTCGAACAGGAGAGAATGGCCAGCTGAGTCTGAGACTTCTGTTTGTCACCTGAAATGCACTGACCTGGATGTTATGACGTGGGAAGCTCAGAGGACCTTGAACAGAGGAATTTCAGTAGCGTGCTAGAGGCGCCAACGCAACTGAAGTCTGTCTAAGATGGGAGAGGAAAGCTGGAGGCTTGCCACAAGCCTGACACCCTGAGTTCAAGCCCTAGAACTCACCTAAAAACAGAAGAAAACTGACTCCGCAGTTTCCTCTGCTCTCCACATGTGCATGTCCCTCTCCGTGTACACCCCACGTGATAATAATTTAATATGATTTAGAAAATAAAAGGATGGTTCTCTCTGGTTTTTCCTGAGCTATGATCCTATCTTTCCTTAACTAAATTTTTATTTTATAAACAAATGTCCTATAGAATCTTGATGATATTAAAATAAAAGTTCTGTAATTTTCCCTTTCTCCAAAACATGTCAGTTTTAGCCTGAGCTAATTCCTTTTCCTTTTTTTGTTCTGCCTTCCCTTTGAAGTACCATGTCTTCATTATTTCTCTGTTTCTTACGAGAAGAAAGTCTGTCCTTTCCCCTTATTGAACTTATCAAGAAGAAAGTATATGGACTATGTTATCAGTTAAAGAAAGGCTCAGTCAGACTTCAGTTCTGGACGTGTTTATATTTACTGATGAGAGATAGCACAAAAATGAGCCCTGCTTGCCAGAGCAGAGTGGAGACGTGAATTCCTAGCAAATACAGGCAACTGTTTTGGTTTTTTTTTTTTTTTCTATTTTTTTTTCTATTTTTTTTTTTCCGGAGCTGGGGATCGAACCCAGGGCCTCGCACTTGCTAGGCAAGCGCTCTACCACTGAGCCAAATCCCCAACCCCCAGGCAACTGTTTTATGTCTGAGTCATCTGTTCTGGACTTGACCAACATAATACCGTACCCTGTGTGCCCCACTCCGGCTCATCCAGACCACCAGCTCTGGAAATAACCCATGGCACCCAGAAGCCATCTCCTTCTTGGAGTATGTTCCACATCCACAGATGTTCTACTTACACTCTGTAACAACTTCTAATGCCATCAGTATATCTTAAATATTGATGAGACCTAAGCAGCAAAAAGAAAGCCAGTGATTGTTGATGAACAGTGGATTGAAGGAAGAGTTCCTCATCCTGTTTTCTCTCCATTGGAGAATACTGAAGTTTTTAAAAAAGAAAGTCCACAAGAACATGCCCACAAATGCCAATAGCTTATCCTTGCCTTCAGTTCCCACACCTATGAGTTAGAGTACATTTGTAGACTATTTGTGGAGTTCTTTATTTTTTAATTAATAATTGTGTTGCTTTTTGAACTCCCATTTGCTTTTAATGGAAATTCCATTCGGTCTGTCTACACTATAAGTAACAGAAATGCAGTCGAGTTGTTTCTCATGGGAACCCATAATCACTACTGTTTTCCTTTGGTAAACAAGTTTCTTCTTCATCCTCTCAGTGGGAGGCTATACAAGAAATAATCAGATGCCTGTAGTCACATTATATGAGACTGGAAGTCAGAGTCTGGGAAGGCAAACTAGCAGAGCTGGGGAGATAGGGAACCATTGCTGACCTAGTTCCAAACTTCAGGGCTATAATTCGCATACAAGCTCTTGTAACCACATATAAATCCTTGGTACATTTCATTCATTCTTTTGGGTTTAATTGCCTGCACACCAACCAAGTTGCAGGCAGTCGATATCATTAGAACTTTTTGTTTCTCTAACTCAGCTGAGGTTAACAACCAACTCTAGATGAACTTAGCTGGCCTTCTCTATACACATCCTAGATTAAAGAGTACTTCACTCTAAATAGATGGCTTTAATTCACATTTCACATCCACATGCATGTGCACATGCATGCAAATACATACCCAATAGATGATCTGGCAAAATGTCCTCAACTTCTACAACTCCTGCAGTAAATAAAATTACTTCATATCAATCATCCTTCTTGTTTCAGAAAAATCAATATTTTTATTATTTTAATTATTTACATTCCAAATGTTACCCCCTTCCTGGTTTCCCCTCTAGGAGTTCTTCACCCTATCCCCCCTCCCTTTGCTTGGAGCTCCCCACCAACCCACTCCTACCTCATCCTGATAGCATCCCCCTTCCCTGGGGCATTATGTTTCTACAGGATTAAGTGC
Organism: Rattus rattus; assembly: GCF_011064425.1. NCBI lineage: Eukaryota > Metazoa > Chordata > Mammalia > Rodentia > Muridae > Rattus > Rattus rattus. The sequence continues at coordinate 104,813,254 of NC_046159.1, read as the reverse complement.
ATCCTTTCTTTCTGAGGCCAGACAAGGTAGTCCTCTGCTACATATGTAGAAGGGGCTATAGACCAGCCCACATATGCTATGAACCAGCCCTCCTATACTCTTTTGGTGGTGGCTTAGTCTTTGGGAGCTCTAAGGGGTCCAGGTTAATTGATAGTATTGTTCTTCCTATGGAGTTCCCATCCCCTTTACCTCCTTCAGTCCTTACCCTAACTCTTCCATAGGGATCCCCAATCTCAGTCCAAGGGTTGCCTCTAAGTATCTGCATCTGTCTCGGTCAGCTGCTGGCAGAGCCTCTCAGAGGACAGCCATGCTAGGCTCCTGTCTGCCAGCACAACGTGGCATCAGTAATAGTGTTGGGGTTTGGTGCCTGCACATGGGCGGTCCCAAGTTGAGTGGTCTCTGGGTGGCCTTTCCTTCTGTCTCTGCTCCATTTTTGTCCTTACATTTCCTTTAGACAGGAACAATTCTGGGTCAAAAAAATTTGAAGATGGATGGGTGGCCCCATGCCTTAAATGGGAGTCATGTCTGTCTCCTGGAGGTGTCTCTTCAGGACCCATCCCCCACTGTCTGTGTCCTGGAGGTGTCTCTTCAGGTCCCATCCCCCACTGTCTGTCTCCTGGAGGTGTCTCTTCAGGTCCCATCCCCCACTGTCTGTCTCCTGGAGGTGTCTCTTCAGGACCCATCCCCCACTGTCTGTCTCCTGGAGGTGTCTTCAGGTCCCATCCCCCACTGGTCCCATCCCCCCTGTCTGTCTCCTGGAGGTGGTCTCTTTGTCTGTCCCTGGATCCCCCACCCCCTACCGTCTGTTCCATCCCCCCCCATGTCTGTCTCCTGGGGTGTCTCTTCAGGACCCATCCCCACTGTCTGTCTCCTGGGGGTGTCTCTTCAGGACCCATCCCCCACTGTCTGTCTCCTGGAGGTGTCTCTTCAGGTCCCATCCCCCACTGTCTGTCTCCTGGAGGTGTCTCTTCAGGTCCCATCCCCCCACTGTCTGTCTCCTGGAGGTGTCTCTTCAGGACCCATCCCCCACTGTCTGTCTCCTGGAGGTGTCTCTTCAGGACCCATCCCCCACTGTCTGTCTCCTGGAGGTGTCTCTTCAGGTCCCATCCCCCACTGTCTGTCTCCTGGAGGTGTCTCTTCAGGTCCCATCCCCCCCCTGTCTGTCTCCTGGAGGTGTCTCTTCCGGTCCCATCCCCCACTGTCTGTCTCCTGGAGGTGTCCCATCCCCCACTTCTGTCTCCTGGAGGTGTCTTCAGGTCCCATCCCCACTGTCTGTCTCCTGGAGGTGTCTCTTCAGGTCCCATCCCCCCATCTGTCTGTCTCCTGGAGGTGTCTCTTCAGGTCCCATCCCCCACTGTCTGTCTCCTGGAGGTGTCTCTTCAGGACCCATCCCCACTGTCTGTCTCCTGGAGGTGTCTCTTCCCATCCCCCACTGGTCCCATCCCCCCCCCACTGTCTGTCTCCTGGAGGTGTCTCTTCAGGTGTCTCTTTCAGGTCCCACCCATCCCCTGAGGTGTCTCTTTCAGGACCCATCCCCACTGTCTGTCTCCTGGAGGTGTCTCTTCAGGTCCCATCCCCCACTGTCTGTCTCCTGGAGGTGGTCTCTTCAGGTCCCATCTCCCCACTGTTGGGCATTTCGGCTATGGGAGTGTCTCACATCCCTGGTGTCTGGTACTTTCTAGAGGTTCCCTCCGCCCCCCCCCCCATACTGCTGCATATTTTCATTCATTTTCCTGGCCTCTGGGTTTCTCCCCTGTCTCCTCTCATACCTGATCATGCCTCCCTTTTTTCCATTCCCCTCCTGGCCTGCCATCTAATTCCCTCCCTCCCTCTGTCTCCTGTGATGATTTTTCCCCACTTTTATTGAAGTATCCATACTTGGGCCTTCCTTCTTGTTAAGCTTTACAGTCTGTGAACTGTATCATAGGTATTCTGAACTGTTACGCTAATATCCACTTGTCAGTGAGTACATACCTCACTCAGGATGATGTTTTCTAATTCCATCTATTTGCCTGCAAAATTAATGATGTCCTCATTTTTAATATCATTTTTAATACATTGTGTAAATGAACCACATTTCTGTATCTATTCTTTGTTTGAGGGACATCTGTGTTCTTTCCAGCTTCTGGCTATTATAAATAAGGCTGCTATGAACATAGTGGAGCATGTGTCCTTGTGATACGGTGTAGCATCTTTTGGGTAGATGCCTAGGAGTAGTATAGCTGAGTCTTCAGGTAGAACTATTTCCAATATTCTGAGGAACCACTAGACTCCTTATTGCTGGTGGGATTGCACACTGGTACAACTACTCTTCAGATCCATCTGGCAGTTCCTCAGATAATTGAATATTTTTTTTCAGATTAATTTTCCAGGAACGCTCGGATTCTGTGCCCAGCAATTTCCTCAGTGGCATAGTTTCAGTGACTACTTCTTATCTTCCTCAAACTATGATCAATAAACACCAACCTTACATCATATTTGTGTACATCTCAACCTATTACAACTTAGTGTCAGCATATCATGAAATAATTATAGCCATCATTCCTTACCACACTGGTTTTCTTCCTTTTGATTGTTCCTAGCACGTTTTAAACACAGTCTCCCTCTCCTCTCCTCCCCTCCCCTCCCGTGCCCCCCTCTCTCCCCTCACTCTTGATTTATTAAAATCTTAAACTTTTCCATATCATTACTCTTTGTTTGATTTCAGCTCATTGATCTCATGATGTATGTGAAGGAGAACCATAACAAACACCACCTGTATCTAACACTGATGGTCCAGGGGTCATCCTTAGTCTTCCTTCTCACCTCGTACTTCTCACCTCAGCATTCTCCTCTGTGCATGTATCTTCTTCATTCAACAACCAAACATAAGTTTATATCTCCAATTTAGATCATTCCTCGATTCTATAGTTGCCTGTCTACTGGGCTTCTCTTTTTTGTTACCTTGGTCCCTGAGTATTTCTGCTCGTCTTACCATACTGATAATTCCTCTCTCCTCCTGAATTCTATATCTTGGACACTATATTGCCATTCTCTATTTATTTAAGTAACATCCTAATCTTCTGAATCTCTGTAAGGTAAAGGACACTATCAATAGGACAAAACGGCAGGCTACAGATTGGAAAAAGATCTGTACTGAGCCTACATCCAACTGAGGGCTAAGGATTCTTCAAAGTCTATGCACATATGAAAACGTATCCGTTCTGTGCCTAATGAGTCTTCTGATTCCACTCACTCCAGCCACATACTTCTGCTTTAATTCAGACAATCTTTGTCCCAATCCCTTGAATTCTTCCATTTAACTCCTAACCTGTTCCCCCAACTCTCATTTCAATTTTCTTTATCCTTTCATTCTGCAGCATGATTTCAAAAATGCAAACCGATTACACAACTTTCTTGCAAGCATTTCAATGTCCTGAGCTGTTTGATTCCAACCATATGTATTAATCATTTTGTAATCACAGAGCATTCCTGTTTAGAGAGGCCACTAAGAATATTATTATTACAAACAAAGCTTCTAGTTTTGAGCACCTTTATCACATTCAACTCACATATCAGCCTCTATAAACCAAATCTGTGATTTTCTGAACATGCCTTGTTAGTTGATTGCTTAGATCAGGTCTTCTTCTTAAACTTTCTATCATATCCCCTTTCACCTGAGAAACGTTTACATGATCCCAAGTGTATAAAATAAATATGCCACACCAAAGTTATAGATAATAAACTATAATGAAATTTATTTCTATACAAGTTTAGTGTACATGTGATGTTACCACTTATTAAAGACGAAAATAATGTTTAGGGAGGATGCTCGGTTGGTAAAAATAATTGTCTTGCAAGGACAAGTACTTGAGTAAAACCAGTACCCAGAAACCAGGCATGGAGGTGCACCTTTGTAATGCCAGTGGAGGAGGCAAAGAAAGACAAGTTTCTGTGGCTGACTGGCCAGCTAGCATAGCTGCCTGGTGAGTTCCAAGCCATCAAAAGGCTGTTTCAAAGGGAAGAAGAAAGAAGAAAGAATAGAAGAACAGGGAGGAGGAGGAGGAGGAGGAGGAGGAGGAGGAGGAGAGGATGACATTCAAAGCTGTCCTCTTACCTACACATTCATTCACACATGCATCTGCACACACATGTATATCTAAACACACAAATGCTATAAAATAACTTTTCACAATAATGAGATGGATGTTTGTTTGCCTGATAAAATGTAACCCAAAGATATACTAGATAATTATGTGAGGAGTAATAGTAGGAAAATATTAAAAGTTTATTTCATTATTAAAAGTTATTCTATGTATATAAGCACAGAAAACCTTGTATGCACACTAATTTGTAACATACAGTGGGTATGAATCTGATCTAGAGTGTTGCGGGCAGACGTTGTTGGTGCTGCATGGCACGCCTGCGTGCACAGTGCAAACTGCACAGTTCAGGGTTCAGAGCCAAGAGTGTGGCAAAAGCACACAATGCCACACTGGTGAGGGGTGGAGGACTCAGAGTCATTAGTACCTTTAGTTTTTAAATATTATTGCACTCTAGAATCGTAATTAACATTTCTTCCATATCTATTGTAATGAAGGGATTTCTAACATGGTCTTCTAACAGTCTCCCTACCTCCTCAGATCAGAAGCTTAGCAAACACCACTAATTCTTGTCTTGCTCTCTTATCCTATTGCAGTTCTGAAGACAGCCCTAGACATACACAGGACCTCCACCTCACTTCTAACCACTTCACTCTCACACTCCCGGCCACCAACCTCCTAAATCACTTCGGTAGTCTTACAAGATATCTCTGTGCTTGTCCACCTTTGCCATGGTCGGGCAATTCTCAACTTGGCAGCCAGCATGACCTTGTTTAAACACTCACACGTTGCACACCTCTGTTCCAAGCCCTCCAGCTCACACTCACAGTCCTTACAATGGCCTATGACAGCAGTTCTCAGCCTGTGGGTCACTGTATATTTTACTTGTTTTCCACCTTGGTATGGAATTTGGCTTAATACAAGATTGACAAATAAATATAATCACATGTCTAGATATATGTATATGTGTATGTATTTGTGGTTGCTCCCTAGAGTCAAATCACCAATTGAAAAGCAAAGCAAAAAGATATACATCTTTCCAAAGCAAGAGGACTAGTACAAATTGGACAGATGATGAAAAACGAATTTACAGGGATAAAAGAATAGCTCGAACTCAGGAAATACTACAGTACTTACTCCCTATCGTGGAATCCTCTAAAAGCATGAAATCTACTCAAATGAACAATCTAGTCAATCCAAGAGCCAACTTCCAACAGCATGAGTAAGTCAATGGTGTTTCTCGTGTTTACCTATGTGGTGCTGGGATCAAGCCCAGGCCCTTGTGTATGCTATGCAAATGTTCTCCCTCCAAGCCACCCCTATCCTGTTCCTCACTATTTAATACAGTTTTATAAGGAAGCACAGCTTGTTAGTCTGGTGCCTTTAGGAACAAACATAGGCTCCTTAAAACTGCATAAACTACATCATAAACTACATCACAAGGTTAAGGTGCAAAGACATTAAACAACTTTTTCAAAGCCTCACAATAAGTAGAAGAATTTGGATTCAAATTCCGTGAAAATCTTTGGTACCAAAGTCCTAACTACATGCCTACAAATTAACTAGAAAGTTGTGGAGATTTTAATGAGAAATTAGGCAAAGATTATAACCAAGCAATTCACAAAAGAAATACCATGGCCAACAAACACTAGAAATGTTCAGTCTTGCTCATTCACAAATCACAGCTAAAGCAATGATGCGATGTTTCATTAATTCTCATTGACGTTTTGAGGCTTAGTAGCAGACTCTCCACGATTGTGGAGACCCAGACTGGGAGTCTGTGGGAGGAATTTCAACAATGTTAGTGAAAACTCCTGACTCACACTGTTCTTCCCCCTTCCTCCTCATGCTCTCTGTGGTGTTTGGAGCTGAGCTAGGACCTTACACACACTCCTAAGGCACCAGGTCACACAGAACACCTTGACCAAAGCAAATTCTACTTTAGGAAGTTGATCTAAGGAAAAAACTAAAGCAGAAACAGGATGCATGTGTAATATTTGTTTCAGTATTGCTTATAGGAGTTAAAAATTAAAGACCCTTGATGTTCAAGAATAGAAAACTACTTAAATTATTAAATATTGTATAATACTTCAGTATGGCAAGTGACTGATAAACCTCTGGATGGATAAAGTATTGGTGGGGAGGGATGGTCCTCTTCCTGATGTTTATTCCTTTATTGTATAATCATCAAATCATACATAAGATGGGCAGTTAGTTGTAGTTTCTAGTCGAGTGCTGTAGCAGTCATGATGGGGAAGGCACTATGTGACAGGAATTGGGTTTAATAGTTAAACTAAAATATGAAAAAAGCAATGTGAATTACGCAGGCAAATGAGAGACAGAGTATGATAATATCAGCAAAATTATGAATCAGGGAGCTAGAGAGATGGCTGAGTGATGGCCCACAGAATCCACACAGTGGACTGAAGTTCAGTTCTCAGCACCCACATGGCAACTCACAGTTGCCCATAATCCAGCTCCAGGGAACTGAAGACGCTCTTTTGGTATCCACAGACATATTTCCACACATATGTCATGTTATAAAATAAGATTTTATAAGATTTAAATAAGAGCCTTATAATAAGAAAATGTTTTAAGAATTGTCATATTAAGAACTAGGAACTCTTTGTTTGCTTTGTTCTGGTTTGTTTGGGGTTTTATTGGTATTTTGCTTTTTAAAAAGAGTTGGGTGGGAGGAGAGGTGGGGAGATGAGGAGGGGAGCTGCATTTGCTGTCACCTGAGTTTTTGATCTTAGCCACAGAATGTACTTTATGAAAAAATTATTCTCAAGGAAAAAGAACTAGGAATATCTAAAAAATTATTTTTAAAAACTAGTTTCAAAATATAAAGATGTCTGTGAAATTAGAATTTTCTGGCATGGTAATGATGGAAATGCTTCAGCAAACACATTTAAAACAAAAATAAAAAGTTTAGTGGAGAAGAGAAAGGATGCAAAGATAGTGTGGTGAGAACAGAGGTGAGAGAGAGAAAGAGGGAAGGGAAAAGGAGAGGAGGCATGGGTGAGCCCAAGGAGAGGAAGACAAGAAAGAAAAGTGAGGAGAAAGGAAAAGAGAGAGGGGGAGGAGATGGAAGACAGAGAGGAGAGAGGAGAAAAGACAGGAGAAAGGGCTGAAGAAGGAAATCAAAGGGAATATTGTAAGTAGCCAGGTGCCATTGCTGAAACTGAGAAAGTCAGCTGCCAGCACAGCAGCATGGCAGAAGCCCGTGCTGGAGAGAGCTTACTCAGCTGAGAGCAGAGACCTGAGATTAAGTAGAGGGACTTGTGGGATGATAAAATATGGACAACCTGTTGTTCATGTCATCAGAGTTTCAGAAGGACAGGTGGCATAAGTAGACCTGAAAAGGAATTCAAAGAAATAATTGCTGAAACGCTTGAAACTTGGCACAAAGACTTAAAGCTTCAGTCAGTAACCTCAGCAAATCGCCAAGAGGATACTAGCAATACCAGACTTTAGCTACAGAAAGCAAGTACTGAAATCAGCCAAAGGAAATGTACCTTTCCCGAAGAAGAGCAGCCCACACCCAGGCCAGCAGGGAGCAATGGCTCCAAGCTGTCAATTGTGGGGAAGGAACTGTCAGACTAATATTCTGTGCCAAGTGAAAGGCGAAGTCAGTAAATAATTTAGATGAAGAAAACTAAGGGACTTCTAACCAAAGACTACCTCAAAAGAATTTCTTTGTAAGCAAATTAATTATAACAGAAATATCAAGAAAGGAAGAATATGATAAGCAGAAATACAGGTAAATAGTAGGTGTATAGCAGTCGGGGAGGGGGAACTAGGGGTAGCCACTAGAAAGTCCCAGATGCCAGGGACCCAAGAGGTTCCCAGGACCCAACAGGGAGGACTTTAGCCTAATACCTATTAAGAGCATAACCAGTGGATAGGCATGGCCCCAGCTGAGGCCCATCCACCTCAAAATTATTAACCCAGAATTCCTCCTGTCAAAAGGAGATGCAGGGACAAACAGTGGAGCAGGGACTGAAGGAAAAGCCACCCAGAGACTCCTCCACCTAGGGATCCATCCCATCTGCAGACACCAATCCCAGACACTTTTGCTGATGCCAAGAAGTGCTTACTGACAGGAACCAGGTATAGCTGTCTCCTGAGAGGCTCTGCCAGAGGGCAACCAATACAGATACAGTTGTACACAGCCAAATATCGGACTGAGCATGGAGACCTCAGTGAGGAACTTAAGGCAAGGACTATAGGAGCTGAAGGGGTTTGCAACTTCATAGGAAGAACAACATCAACCAACCAGACACCCCAAAGTTCCCAGGGACTAAACCACCAACCAGAGAGTACACAGGGGGTTCCCATGGTTCCAGGCCATCCTATTAGCAGAGGATGGCCTTATCTGGCATCAATGGGAAGGGAGCCCCTTGGTCCTGTGGAGGATTGATGACCCCGGATAGGGGAACGCTAGGCCGCTGAGGCAGGAGTCGGTGGGTGGGTGGGGGAGGACCCTCATAGAGGCAGGGAGAGGGAGGCAGGGATAGGGGGCTGTGGAGGGGAAACTGGGAAGAGGGATAACATTTGAAATGTAAATAAATAAATAACCAATAATAAACAAATTATACTTGATTATTAAAACAAAGGTTGTATAGTACTGTCATTTTTATAGGAAACATGCAGGGCAGTTATAAATGTGAGACAATAAAGAAATACAGAGGGGAGGAAGGTCTCTGAGTTTCCCTCAAACTAGGTCAGACAATACTGGACCAGCGCTACGTTAAGATATCCTGCATAGGCAGTACATACAAACCTCTCAAAGGCTATCAAAGAGGTACGTTCAGAAGCCCTGCAGAAGACTGTGTTTGGGGGCCAGCACACAAAAGTGTCGGGTAGGGAGATTGTGAGTTTGAGGTCAGCCTGAGATACATAGCTAGACTCTGTCAAAGGAAGAAAGAAGAGAGACTTAGAGAGGGGGAGAAAGGAAGGAGCCTGATGACCTAGGTTCCACCCCTGAACCCCACGTGATGGAAAGGGAGAGCCGACTCCCACAGCTTTCCTCTAACACACGCACACACACACACACACACACACACACACACACACAAAGGTAATTTAAAAATCTTAAAAAGTAACCTATAAAAGAAGAAACAGTCCCCAAACAAGAAGAAAGGCAATGATGAAGATGATAGAACTAATGAAATTTAAGCAGAAATGTGACAGGAAAAACCCAGGCCCTTTAAATGATCAGTAGATTGACAAGCCTCTGACAAGAATGTCGAAGAAATGACAGATTGTGTGTATGAGGAAGGCTATCCGATGCCACTAAAGAGCTTGCAGACCTTGTAAAAGGGGCGTGAAGCACAAACATTACAGATCAGGCTGGGGAGGTGGCTCAGCTGTGGGCATGAGGGCCTGTCCTTTAGTCCCACACCCATGGTTTTCGAAAGAGGAAAGGGTACGTGTGATCCCAGCACCAGGGGGCAGAGACAGGTAGATCCCTAGGGCTCACTGACCGAGCCAATCTACCCACCATGGCAAGCTCCAGGTCAGACCCCCTGTTGAAAACGGAGGGGGAAGGGCGTAGTATCTGAGGCATGACACTTGAAGTTGTCCTGTGATGTATACATGCATGTGCACCCCATACACACATGCTCAAGAACACACAGAGAAAGAAAACCACATAAAGTGCAAAATGATGTTACAGATCATTTCCTCAGAGCGTGTGCGCATGGTACACACACACACACACACACACACACACACACACACATACACACACACACACACACACACACACACACACAGACTCATACCCTGTGGAATAGAATGCTTTCATGCCCCTTTAGCTTGGTTTTCAACTCAGAGGGTTTTCCTGATTCTTGAGGACTGTTTGCACATCATTCCCGTTCTTCCCTAGTTCAACTCCTCTCATGTCTCACCCAGCTCCCTCTGAGATTCATGACTCCTTTCATCATTGTTATATGTTTGATTACTGTTACAAGTTTGTGTTTATGTGTGGAAAAACTGAATTCATAATTTTAATCAGCCCCAAGGGAATTTCATAGGCCATATGGTTTAACAGCATAATTTCATCAAACATTAAAAGCAGTGACTCCCATTCTAGGCTGCAACCCTTAAATACAGTTCTTCATGTTGTGGCGACCCCCAACTATAAAATTATTTCATTACTACTTCATAACAGTAATGCTGCTACTGTTATGAATCATACTATAAATATCTGATATGCAGGATATCTGATATGTAATACCAAAGAGTTGCAACCCACAGGTTAAAAACTACAGATTTAAAGAATAATTACCACCAGTTCTGCACAGTGTCTTCTAGAAAATGGGAAAATAATTTGTAGTTCATTTTATGAAGCTACTATTGGCATGACACCAAAATCAGCCAAAGAGATAACCAAAATAGAAACTCAAGAAATGTAACCCTCTTAGCAAATAGAGTTCAGTACTACATTTTAAAAGAATTGTGACTCACTGCTTGGCCTTGGGTCTCCCTTCAAATTCAAGAATGGCTCAGTGCTTTCACAGCAGAACCCTCGGTGTTTGCAAGGTAGAGGAGAAAATTCATATTATGATATTAATTGGCACAAATATTGACAAGATTAAATATTCATGGTTTTAAAAGAAGGGCCTCATGCAGCTCAATGGAGTCCACCATTACCACTCACACACGCTCACTCGCCACTGTGCAGGAGCTCTCACTACAGCAACAGACAGGAGAAAGAGAAGGGAAGGTATGGCATTGTCTGTGGTACTACCTATGTAGACTATCTCAAGGAACTTGTTTTTAAACTTCCTAACAAGTCCTAGGTCTCAGAATATATGACAATATGGTCATATTTCTATCTATAAAAATTAAACATGTGACTTCTAAAACTACATATATAAATCCACTTTGAACTTCTCAAAAAAATTGAAGTACACATCTGTAACTTACAGAATATATGCAAAGCTTGGAGCTGAGAATAACAAAATAGTGAAAACCAATATGTAACTGAATGGGGAAGATAAAACGTGTTTGTGGATTAGAAAAGTCAAGACATTTGCTCTTCCCAGCTTGACATATGGGTTCCACACAAATTCTTATCAAAATCTCAACAGAATTGTTACAGACCTAATTAAGGCTAATGTAATTTTTTTATTTAAAAAAGTATTGAAGGATCAAAAGCAATTTAGCAAAGGGAATTGACCGTAGATTTCAAGGGCGTTTTTACAGCTACAGGAAATGGACAATAGTACTGGAGAATAAGAAGACACATCTGTGGAACTGAGCAGACCCACACAGATATACTGAACTGCCTTTATAAAGAACAAAAATGCTTACATTCATCCCTTAATTAATTAAAAATGAAGCATGGTCTTCAATACACAACATAAGACTACAAAATGTTTACATTAAAAAAATCCTCAGATATAAGGCTAAGATTTCTTAGACTTAATGCCAAAAATATGATTTATAGAAAGGGAAATATGTTAGTTGGACTTAAAATGCTGACACCCTGTGTAAAAAGAAGCCAGGCATGGTAATTCATACCTGTAATCCCAACACTAATACCTGAATATTGCTGTGAGTAAAGGGTTAGCCTGGGCTAACAAGTGAATACCATTCCATCCAGGGCTATATTATAGTTCTATCTCCAAAACACAAAACAACACAGAAGCATATTTCGATGCCATGAGAGAGGCTGGAGAGACGACTCTGGTTCAGCTCACTGGCTACTCTTCCAGTGGACCAGGTGCAATTCCTAGCAATCACACGGCCGCTCTGTAATTAAAGTTCCAAAGGATTGGATCCTCTCTGCTAGCCTCTGAGGCAGCAGGTATACAAGTGTGCACAAACATGTGCATGCAAAGCACCCATACACATAATGTTTTTAACTTAAGTATTATAAAATAGAAAAATATTTGCAAACCACACCAACAAAATATTATCATCTTGATTAAAGAGCCCTCAATGGCCACAGAGGCAGTTCATCAATAAAGTGCTCGCAGTGACGTGCAGGCATGAAAACCTGAGGAAAAGTCTGTTGGCATGTCTGTAATACTAGTGTTGGAAGGAAAAAACAGAAGAATCTCTGTGGCTTGCTGTATACCTAAACTACTCAAGTAGAATAAACAGTACATTTTTTTAGCAAAGTCAGTGGTTCTCAACCTGCCCAAAGCTGCCACCCTTTAATACAGTTCCTCATGTTGTGGTGACCCCCCCCAACCATAACATTATTTTTGTTACTACATTATAATTGTAATTTTGCTAGTTATGAATTATAATGTAAACATCTAATAGGGAGGCTAACTGATATGTGAAAGAGTCCTTCAACCCCCAGGGGGGGTGTGACCCACAGGCTGAGAACTACTGCTTTAAGTCTATGTCAGTTACATGTATAAGAAGGTGTGTCCTGGGCTGGAGACATGGCTCAGCTGTTAAAGCCTAGGCTCACAACCAAAAATATAAGGAGGTGAGTCCTAGAGTGATTCCAAGTTCAGGGACTCTGTCTTAAAAAAAACAGTAATGTGGAGAGCACCTGAGGAAGACAGCTAATGTTAGCCTCTAGCCCCCAGATGTGTCTGTACACAAATGCATGAACATTCCATACTCGGATGGCTTGAATATGCTTGGCCCAGGGAGCGGCACTATTAGGAGATGTGGCCTTGTTAAAGTAAGTTTGTCACTGTGGGCGTGGGCTTTTAGACCCTCATCCTAGCTGCCTGGAAGCCAGTCTTCTCCTAAAGGCCTTCAGATGAAGATGTAGAACTCTGAACCTCTGAACCTGTAAGCCAGCCCCAATTAAATGTTGTCCTTTTAAGAGTTGCCTTGGTCATGGTGTCCGTTCACAGCAGTAAAACCCTAACTAAGACATATACACATGTACATGTATACACATACCGAGATGGGGGAGGAAGAGAACCCTCAAATTCAACAGTCAAAAAAAAAAACCCCACATTTCAGGCTACTGAGATGGCTCAGCGTTAACAGCCAAGTATATTCAAGCCATCCTAGCATGGACTGCTCTTGCAAAGGCCCTGTTTGGTGCCAGCACTCACATTGGACAGTTTACGGCCACCTGTAATCCCAGTTTCAGGGAATCTACCACTCTCTTCTGGCCTCCAAAGGCACCTGTACTCACATGCACATAATCCCACACGCATACACGGGCATACATATCATTTAAAATAAGTTTCCAGAAAAGAAAAAGGAAAACCATGTCAATAGAAAACAAGCAAAAGACAAGAATAGAGATCTAACTAAACAGTATACAGGGCATATAACCACACATACTAGCATGAACGATGCAAGTTGAATTCACAATAAGCTATCACTGCTGACCTGTCAGAATAGCTACGAGGAACGTGCAACAAGAACACTGTATGTCTGTGAGGATGCAGACACTGAGTTATTTACATATTGCTGATGGGAACATAATATGTGGTGACCACTCTGGAAAACAGTTTGATAGTTTCTTAATTACATATCAGAAGGCTGGGTATGATAACACGTGACTGTAATCCTAGTGCTTGGTGGGGACAGAACTAGAAGGCTACCCCAGACAACATAAGCAAGAGTCTTCAAAAACAAAACAGAAAAATAAATATATAACTGCCATTTAACCAGCAACCGCTTTCCTGGAATGTAATCCCGGTGAAATGAAAACAAGTTCCCACAAAATGCTGCCTACAGATGTTTACTCGGCTTCATTTGAAATGCCACAGGCTAGAAATAAGTGATCCGCAGGTCCTTCCATGGATGACTCATTTAACCGTAGTATATCCATGCCACGGACTACTACTCAGATAAAAAGGAAAGGAAAGGAAAGGAGAGGAGAGGAGAGGAGAGGAGAGGAGAGGAGAGAGAAGAGGAGAGGAGAGGAGAGGAGAGGAAAAAGGAAAGGAAAGGAAAGGAAAGGAAGGAAGGAAGGAAGGAAGAAGGAGGAAGAAGAAGGAAGAGAAAAAAAGAGAGAACAATGAACTCTGAAGAATTATACTGGTTGAGGAGAAAAATAAATTCCAAAAGTTTGCACACCGTGATTCCATTTACATAACATTCTTGAAATAACAGATTGACAATTTGGATGAGAAGTTAATGTTTTCCAGGAGTGGAGGAATCAAGAAAGGAGAGAAGTGGGCACTGCCTGCACTACACGGAGGCATGGTTGTGTGTGCTGCCCACACCAGTTGACAGTGTGTTCACACTGCTGCTTCACTGTGGCTTTACACAATGTCACATCTAGAGGGAACCAGATGAAGGAAGATAGACGAAGATCTGTCTCTATTCTTCTAGATGCACAGAATGCTACAAGTACTTCACAATTTAAAATTTTAATGAAACTACAGCTAAAATGCCCTGGCTAAATTGAATTCTAAAGGAAAAGTAGAGTGCTAAGTAGTTACAATTAATGATTTAGAACTCTCTCCCTCTTGAGAGAAACTTCTATCTCTTAGGCTCTTTGGCCCCTTTACTAGTAGTCTAAAAAAAAAAAGGGGGGAAAGAAAAAAGAAAACAACTTTTATCATGTATAATACAACTAGTTTAAGGGGATAAACTAAATTTTTATGGCAAAGCATAGACCAGATGGTAAGTCAGTGAGTACTGAAGAAGGTATCCAGATTACTACATCCTCTGGATGTTTAGAACAGGACTGGAGTACAGCCAAACACTTAGAACCAGGGATGAAGACATCCCCCATCTTCCTAAAGATGAGGGTAAAGTCCTAATGGACAATGAGCTTACCCGAGGGAAACTATACAGTCCGCATCGTGACAGTATCCCTAGGACCACAAAGTAGGTACACACTAGGCAAAGACTCATACATCTCATTTCTTTTCTAGACTTATTCCAACTGCTTGCATAAATAAAAGAAGATACAGCACACCTTGGGCACCAACCAGGAATCTCCCTTTTAAAGCCCAAAGGAATCTTATGACAGATAACTCTGAATGGCTCCAGTCTGTGCCCCAGGGGTCATTTGAAAGTCTATCACCTCTCTGCAATCTTCAGAAGAAGACAAAGCATTTTGAACTCTGGGTCAACAAGGCTAAGGAGGGGCAGCTTGCCACCAGCAAATGGGAGACTGTTCCCTCAAGTTCTAAAGTGGATACAAATGTCATCAGAGGTAGCAGTCTTCTTCCGCCTAAAGAATCCACCACGAGGAGCTCTGAGCAGAGAATTCCTTATCTAACCAGATGCATCAAGAAACCCGGTGAGAGTAATGGCCTGCTCACCTTCCACCTGAAATTCCAGAGGAACAGTTAACTGAGCTGAAAGTTCCTCCAAGAGCTCTGGCTGAGCAAGATGTGTTGACAGCAAAAATACAGCAGCCCCTCCCCAACCCTCCCCGCTTCACATGCACATGTGGCTACTAAACTACAGAGTTTTACAAATCCCAACTTCCTGAGAGGAAACATCTTTCAGAGATTTTAAAAATCCAGAGAAAATATAGAAAAGTTTAAAACACATATTTGTATCAACATGGGAAAGAGCTCAAAACTTTTGATTCCTTCCAAAATTATGTATGCATATAACACCAAAAAACTAAGACTTCAAGAAAGGGAGAGACGTGCACTATTAATGATTTTAGTCTATTAGTCACTTTGATGAACCAGCAGCCAACATTTCCTGTGTTTCTTTGATATAGTTGGTGCACTAGAAAGCACAGGAGAAATAAAAAGATTTCTCCCCCTAAAAGATCATATATTCTAGCAATCCCAGAACTTGGGAGGTGGAGGCAGAAGGATCAGGGACTCAAGGCTAGCTTGGACAATATTTAAAAACAGCAGGATAATAAATCCTAATAGTACCTGACTAGGAATGCATAGTACACTAATGTGTGTACCTCCGGGTGATAAAATAGGACATATTAAAAACACTGTTTGCACAGACCACAAAAGGTGGAACCAAACGGCATGAAAATACATTATGGTTCCAAAGTCATTTTACCACTCATGATTAAGCAATGTTGTAAATGATTAGAAGTCCACATTCTTCCAGAATCAGCAAAGGCACGCCTCCAGCCAGTTCTTCAAGAAGATACTTCAGAAACAAGTCCTGCATCTCACATTTGTCATAAGGTGGTGAGCACTCAGGTCCAGGGGTGCAAGGTACAATCCCATCTGCATAGGAGCCTGACTCAGGAAGATCACAAATTCAGCGCTTGCCTGGGCTACAATGGGAGTTCAAGAGCAGTCTCAGCCACCTAATGAAACTTTGTCTCTAAACAAAAGGCTCAGGCAAAGGGGAAGGAAACTGCGTGTGTAGCTGGGTGACAGAGAACTACCTGCCTGTGTGGGGAAGCCCTAGTTCACACCTCGGGTATCATGCAAAAATAAAAACACAAGGAGCTCAAGGAGGGTCTCCTGGAGCATGTGCTAAGGAGTGAGTGTGGCGTCCAGGTTCGCAGAGAGCTCCCTAGGTTTTTCAGGAGGAATTCTCACCTTGCTAACTGACATCATGGGAAAATGCAAGCTTCAAAAGCCACTTGCCCTTGTTGTCATAAATTGAGGAGAGCCTAAACTTTGTGGAACTCTACATTGTTGCCACTCGTTACACAAAACTTCAATTGTATAAAAGTTTGAGACTATAAACTCTAGAGTTGAATATGTTTGTGAGTATAACCAAAGTAACAAACTGGTTTCTCAGAAGACTGAGGAGTGCAGAGATATTCTCTTTATTACTTCCTTTTTCCTTGCCCTCACAGTAACTCCCCCTGTATCAATTTTTTCATAATATCTGTATTAATTATTTGGGAATTTTACATCATGAACCCTGAGCACACATTCCTCCCATTACTCCCAAGTTTCCCCAGGCACCCTTGTGGCCTCTCCCACCACCACCACCACCCCCAAAAGAAGAAAAAGAACAAAAACAAAAATACCTAACAAGTCCAATTTTTGTTGCCCATGTACTCAATGGAGTATAATGGCCTGGTGGCCAGCCCCTTAAAGAAAATTGAGTCCATTTCTACCCTCGCCCCTGCCAGAGGCCATCAACTGTGGAGAGCTACACTCCAGCATCCATTCACATCACGGTTTTTAATAGTTCTCTTCAGTGCCTCTCTGTCTAGGCTGTTCCTTGTGGCGGTGGGGGTTAGCTGTTGTCACAGAAGCCTCCCATACCCCTCTTTCCTAACTGTGAGTCTGCAGTCGTCAACACCGTGGCAAAAGTCGCTTCCTTGCCCTTCACAGTCAGCAGGAGCACAGATCACAAACATCCGCATACTTTCTGGTGCCGGTCAGCCTAAGCCATGGCCTCAGCATGGTCTCCAGTAGCAGAACAGACCACGGACGTCAGCACAGACCTCTGCTGCAGTAGGAACACGGACCCAGACATAGCCCTCAGCAGCAGCGCAGACGCAGACATCATCATGGCCCCCGACGGCTACACAGAGCATTCTGATCCATATGGCCCCTGGCAGCAGCACAGCCCACGGACATCCCACAGCTATGGATATCATTTGCTAAAATGTCTTACTACACCATTCCTTTTCGTGGGTGGGGATGTAGTATGTCCGTGCACTGTTGGGTCACATATGCCAGCAGACAAGTGAAGAGCAGAGAACAGTTTGCTGGGGTCGGTTGTCCCTCTACCATGTAGGTACAGGGAGGGAACTCACGAGGTCAGGCTTTGCAGCAAGTGCTGATGCCCACTGAGCCATCTAACGACCCCTCCCCTTGTGTCTTATTTGCTATGAATACCTGACGTACAGATTTCGAAAAATATTCGTAGGCTGTTTTCACACTCCGCTCTTCACGTTATAATGTTTAACTTAAATTTTTCAAGTATGCAGCTCTTCCATAAAGGCCATTCATCCTGTCTTGATTTTTACTGTGTAAATCTAGCAGTACAACTGGAGAGCCTCCACTTCCTCCTTGAAGATTAAGCCCAAGCGTTAAACCTCCATTAGCTCCTCCAGGAAGGTAATTAGATTAATCTGCAGAGACTTTGAATGGTACAGCAGGCAGTGGGAGAGGATGAGTAACAGAGACCTGTGAACTCTTCAGAAACTAAAGGAAGGGCTCAGAATCCAAAAGACACTAGTGAAAGCTCAGCTCACATCGGCAGGGACAACTGAAGCTTTCCTCAGTTAGGATGATGCTGCCCGTGGGTCTGTCACACAGCCTTTGTCATGCTGACCTGGGTCCCCTCCAGTCCTGCTCTCTCTAGGCCTTCAGTCCTGAGGACACGATGGATTTTTGTCAGAGATCTTCTCTGCACCTATGGAGACGATCGTATGATTTTTGTCTTTAAGTCCAGTTCTATAACTTCCTACATCTACTGCCTTACATATTATTCTCTCTTTCCTTCAATTTCTGCTCTGATTTTTTTTTTTCTGTCTACTGGATTTGGGTTTGGCTTGTTCTTATTTTTCCAAATTCTTGAGATGCATCAAGCCATTTACTTGTGATCTTTCTGATCTTGTGGTGTAGGTTCTTAGAGCTGTAATTTTTCCCCTCTTAGGACTGCTCACAATGTATACCACAGGTTCTGCATGCTATGTTTCCATTTAACTCCAGGAATTTAAAAGAAAAAAAATCCTTATTTCTTTTTTGACTCATTCATCCCTCAGTTACATGCTGTTTTTTTTTTTTTTTTTTTTCCCCGGGAGCTGGGGACCGAACCCAGGGCCTTGCGCTTGCTAGGCAAGCCCTCTACCACTGAGCTAAATCCCCAACCCTGATATATAATGTTTTAATTGCCAAGGACAAACTCCATTTTTTTTTTTTTGGCATAGCCTCTTTATTGTCATACAAAAGGCACTTTTAGCTAGTCAGTTTCCACATACCAAAATCTTATCTGATGTAGGAGTTGTCTGAAGGAGCCATTACCTATCTAAGTTATGTGACAGCTCTGAGAGTCCTTTAGGAGAGCAACCCCATAAAACTCAGAGAACAACCACTGACTGTTTACAAAAGGCTACTTCAAAGCCGAGGTGTCACCATTCTGGAATTCATGCCACATACACCGGCTCTGCTAAAACTCTGCTATGGTCCTAAAAACATTTCAGAGCCATTGAGAATCTCAGCATGTAAAGTTGTTTCCCTCCAGGCACGTGTATGCGCGCGCACGCGCGCGCGCACACACACACACACACACACACACACACACACACACACACACAGAGAGAGAGAGAGAGAGAGAGAGAGAGAGAGCGCTCCTGCAGGCTGTCCTGACTTCCACAGTCTCACTGTGGTGTATGAGCACACACACAATAAAACGTGACAGAGGAAATATACACACTCAAGCAAAGGTACTCAGCCTTCACAGTAACAGTGAGGGGCTCACGACCTGACTTCCTCTCTCCTCCACTCCCTCTCCAAGCTGCAGAGTCAAGGTGCTCCAATCAGGGACAACAAGGAGGTTAGTCACGGGCTCCTCCACCCAACCACAGTACAAAGGCTCTCCCCCAGGACCCAGGCACCTTTGCCCAGCTTCCTCATGAGGTGACCCACGTGGGAATGAACTGTCAAGCTGGAAAGACCAGGCTAGAGTGCCGGCAGTGCTCTAAGAAGAGCCATGTCATTCAAGAGAGGCAACAGTGTCCCTAAGTGCAGCTCCACAGAAACCGCTCAGACAGGAGGTCTCAGGAAATCACACGAAGAGCAACGACTCTGAAACTCTTCCTGAGTTGGTTTGGGGAAGTTCAGGGGCAAAAATGGTGCCTAAAAAAAAATGGGAGCGGGGGACTTGGGCTTCCAACTGAAAAAGGCAGAACGGTTGACATTTCATTCTTCCTAGAAAGAGTTCATTAACATAGCAAAGGCTGAAAGGACAGCGAGGGGAAGGAGGCCAACTGTGAACTTCCCGGGAACGGGAACAGGTAGACAGCATGGAACACAGCCTCCATACTGCACAGGAACACACACACACACACACACACACACACACACACACACACACACACACACACACACACACACACACACACACACACACCCTTTGGTGTCCCTCATTTCTCAAGAAATCACCTGGGATTAATTCTACCCAAAGTGAACACAGCAGGAAAGAGAAACACCCGGCATCCAGAAATAAGAGATCTAATGTAGGTAGCACGGAGACAAAGGGAATCCCTGGGGTGACCCCGAGGGTTTAGTGTTTCTGGGAGCTGTCTACAGTCTTTCCCAAGCTCACCCAGTCCAAAGTTCCAGAGATCATGTGAGCAAGGAGGCAATTTGTAAACTCAGGCCAAAGGTCCCCTCCTGCGATTTCAAAAGTAAAAGCTTTCTTTCTCTTTTACTTTGAAGTGGGGATCACAGTGTTTCTGTAGCTGCGATCCACAACTGTTAGGCATGACTTTGCTAATGGCAAAGTTTCCAATACAGAAACACGATCCCGCTGGTTTTTGAAAAGAGAGTCCAGGACAAACATGCCTTCCAAAGGAATGAGTAGAGAGGACCCAGGCTCCACGAGCTACACTGGCCGGAAGCTTGGCTACATGAACTAAGGTCCCTCCCTAGAAAGATTCTAGGTCGTGTTTCTCTGGATCGCAATCCCCTGGAGCTCTTGGAAGCTGGCATGGGCTTTGCATAGTAAAATCGGGACCCTCGCCTGGCTACTGCTCAGGTGGTTGTGTGCCGCCCATGTGGGTCATGTGTTCCCTTGAGCAACAAGAAGTTGTTTACACTGTTTCTGAAGTCATAAGACACAGGCAAGTTAAAAAACGAAAGTGAAATCAGCTGATAGTGACATCAGTCAGCACAAATGTATCAAAGTTCAGAGAGCTGTTTACTTGAACACAGCCGCCTGCGAGGGCAGGCAGGAGCTCACTAGCTCTGAGCTCTCGCTGCAGCTTCTCTCCTCTGCCCTGGTTTCTGGAGCTTGACATTAGAAAGCAGCCCAGGAGAAAATCGACTCACCGGACGCTGATTTCCTGTGTCACCTTTTGATGAGTGTTCCTGGGCTCTGCCATTGGTTTTCGTAAGTACACCCCACAACTCCACAAGGGAGAAGAGGTGTTTACGCTCACAGACTTCACGTTCTAGCAGCACACAAAGGGGGAACGCTTTGCTTGGTGTCGGTGGCCTCCTTTCTCCCCTTTTACCTCTATCCTGCCCCCAGGCTCCTAAGCATCACTCTGTGTGGCTGCTTCAAAAAACTGATGAAGGTGACCCTGTAAATGGTTTGAAACTCGGGCTAGCTGCAGCCAGCCCAGTCCTCGGGAAGCTTGTACCAGTAAATACCTGTGGCTTTGGGACACATTGTTCTTCAGAAGGAGGCAGACAAACAAAAACATGTCACTATAGCCAAACTGATACCAAGACTTGGAAAACACAAAGGAAAGATCTGTGTTCTTGGCCAAAAGAGAATTATAGGACATACAAGATTTTAAGACCTTATGTCAACCCCCAAAGCAAACTCATGGAGGGGTGATTGTCCCTTGAAACAGCTTTTTGAAAAAACATTTGAGCTGATTAATAACTTTTGTTACACTTCTTTAATCTGTAAAACCAAGCTGTTGAATAAGGAGAGAAAAGAAAAAAAGGGGGAAATCTTTCTTTTCTTCCCCGAGACAACTGAAGCGCATTTGCAGTGTTTTCTCTTCTCCCTGTCTTCCTAATCACAGGGCTGCGATTCAGCGCCTGGATCACCACCTCACGCACCCCGTTTTCTAAGCTGCTATTTTAGCCCCCACATTATCGAATTACTAAGCCCATGGTGGCTTGTTTCATAATCTCACTTTTCACAAACAGCACATAATTCTGGGAATATTTTAATGTGGCTTCACCCTGAAACACCATAGCTAGCTGGTATTAGCACTTCACTCCTCTTCAACTCCTCAGCCTCTCTCTCCTATACATCTTTCTATAGATGCTTTTGTCCTGGCTGTGCCAAAAGCTGCTTCATCGTCCTGATGCACAATGATTGACCTGTGTTAGGCCTGATAATTGTGATTCTCCATCCTTTGTATAGACTGGGTTTACATTCCTGATCCTGCCTCGGGGATAAGGCGATAAAAGTGGGTCATTAGGTCAAAAATACACGCAAACCTTAAAGTGAGAGCCACTGTGTTAGGAAGCCAGTCGTGGCATCGGGAGTGTCACAGAGGACGTTATCTACAGTTTTTAGAGAGAAAAGCACAGGTTACCCACGTACCCTGGAGGCTTTGGAGAAATACGGATTTTTTTTCATGTGAGCTTCGTTATCTCGTGAATTATTTGTATTGCCTCGTCCAGCTTTATGCAGCGCAGTGTTTCTGTGAATGTCTGCATGAACATTCCATGCATTGTGTGTAGTAACCGTCTCACACTTACCGTGCTCGTTGACTTTTGATCCTGTATTGTTTTTACTGGTGCACGGAAATCTTTTTTTTAACAACAGCTTAATCTGTAATTTTCCTTGTAGTTTTAGTGTGCTTGTGAGTTCAGAATGTACTTTCTCATTCATAAGTTGGAGGTTTTTTTCCTAGATTTTATTTTACGTTGGTTCATTCTTGAATCCATGTGAAATTTATTTTGGCATGAGATGATGTCCTAAAATAGCTTGGATCTTTTCATTTTCCCTTTCTTTCTTTCTTTCTTTCTTTCTTTCTTTCTTCCTTTCTTTCTTTCTTCCTTTCTTCCTTTCTTCCTTCCTTCCTTTCTTTCTTTCTTCCTTTCTTCCTTCCTTTCTTTCTTTCTTTCTTCCTTTCTTCCTTCCTTTCTTTCTTCCTTTCTTCCTTTCTTCTTTTTCTTTTCTTTTCTGTTTCTTTCCTTCCTCCTTTTTCCTCTTGGCTTGTTGATAATCAGCCACTTTAGCATTAGCATGGAAATTAGACCTTAAACCTAGTATCTCTGGTGCGCACGGCTCTTCCCCAGCCCTGTAAAATGGAACCATCCACACATTCCTGCTGGTTTCTCTCCCCCTCACTTTGCCCTGTTTAGTCCTTCCCAAATATTTTCAGAATTATTTCCTGAAAACTCACGTAGTTTATATGTCTTCTAAGTACAGCACAAGCTTAGTCGGGGAAGGGGGCATCTTTGTTCCATGTGTCTCTACTTCTCCAGGGCCCCTGGCTCAGGGACCTCCCAAATGCATCATTTGTGGGGTCAGGAGATGAAATCCTAGCCTGGGAAGGGGGTGACACATCTCAGAATTGCAGGGAAGAGTGGCAGAGCTCAAGAGGAGAACCCGGTGCTGGGAAGACTGGTCCTCAGCCCGTGAATCCGCTGGCCCTAAGCAGGTTGAGAGGCCTGCCAACACAGAGACGGAGATGGTACTCATCTTTAAGGGCGAGTTTTGGAGGGTTTTTTTTGGGGGGGGGGTTGTTTTTGTTTTTGTTTTTTGTTGTTGTTGTTGGGTTTTTTTTTTGTTTTTTTTTTATTGTTGTTTTTTTGGTTTTTGTCTCCAAAGTTTCTATGACCTTTGTTCCCTCTGAGTTATCTGTTACCCAATGCCAATAAGCAGCAAAACAGTGGAACAAATACAAAGTTAATATTAAAGGAGCCATTCAAACAGTTACTGCAGCGGCTCGCTGTCCACCTCTTAGCCCTGACCATGAGTCTGGCTTCCTGTCACAGGGCCCTGGAACAGTCCTATTTCTGCTAGCCAAGCTGTTTTTATTTACAGAGCAGACTGATCGTGAAAGCAAACAGTACAGCATTCCATAGAGGCCACCTACACCACTAATACCCAGGCAACAGCACTGTGCTAGCCCAGTCTTGAGAAACTAGGACATGGGCTCATATTTCTGCCAAAGGAAGCAGGACACATTTCCATTCTCCTTTCTATTCTGTAGAGCCGCACCTAAGCCGCGGACACTAATCTTAAACACGGTTAGCGGAGGCCGAGGCTGAGGCAAGCGGCCTCTCTGACAAGGAAATGGGCAACCTTGCTCTCCCTGCAGCCTGTCAGAGACTATTGTTCTGCCTTTCCTCACTGCACACACCCCCACCCTCTGCCTCCACCTCACCCTTCTCCCCACAAATCACTGCTTTAGCCTCAGGACCACAGCACACACGGGCTGTGCCTGGTGCTGGTTCGTTCATGGGAAAACCAACTCAGCCTCCCAAAGTCCCATGCAGAACCAGAAAGTAGTGAGGAGAGGGGCATGAACACAGGTGATGTGGGAAGAACTTTTTAACTCAACCAGAGGACAGTGGAGCAAGTGAAAGAAATGAAAGAGGAAGGAACTTAGGAGAAGTCACGTGTGCTGTTACATATGCTGACACTGATAGCCAGTCAACCGTGCCTGTCATCTGGGAATGTTTGCTGAGTGCGTTCTAGATGCCAGGAGCAGCCTTAGATGTTAAGGACAGAACAGATAAAATGTAGATAGATGAGACAGACAGACAGACAGACATAAAGCTAAACGTGAGGAAGGAGATGACACAGCTGGGGAAGTGTTTTCCATGCATGTGTGAGGACTGAGTTTGAGACCCAGCATCCACATAAAAAGCTAAGAACGCTGACTGCTGGCCGCTGGCCTGCACATGTAATCCCTGTACCTGGGAGGCAGAGTCAGAGTGAGCCCTGGGGTTCACCAGCCAGCCTGACCAATGGGTGACCTCTGGGCCAATGAAAGACCCTGTCTCAAAAAAAATAAGGTGTGTGATATTCCTAAGGAAATGACACACCCAAGGCTGTGGTCCAGCCTCCACACACACACATGTGTCTACACACAAAACAAAGCAAGCAAGCTCAACAACAGACAAAAGCCATTGTTCCCCTGCAGCTAGCTCCATTGGTCTGGAGGATGGGGTCAGTGGAGTCTTAGGTCGGCTCGTCTAATGTGCTGCTGAGCAAGCGTGGGAACACCAGGCGGGGCTCACAGAAGAATAGAGTTGCAGTTTCCTCAGTGCTGAGCAAGGAAGGTGTGCCTAATTACAGCAGACTTTTAAGCAGAACCCTGAATAGGGGGTGGGGGTGACAATGGCAAGTGTCCTCAGCTTGTCTCAGGTTCCCAGAAAATACCGAAGAGGCCATTGTGGTGACTGAGGAGGAGACAGCAAGAGGACTGGAAGTCTGAGGTAGGGTGTGTAGTGAAGCTTGGCGGGGTCTTATGCTAAAGAAACAAAAAGAAGGCTGGAGCGTTTTAATGTCGCCCAAGAGCTCCTGAACTGCTGTCCCTCCCCGTGCCTGCGAACACCTGCCAGGCGGAGGCTAGGACACTGCTTGCCAATGGAGGAATCAAATGTTAACCGTCTGGTTGGCATGCTTCTGGAGAGGGAACGCAGGGTGTGGGGACTTTCTGTGGAGGAAGTCGATCCTCTCTGCATAGTATAGAAACAAACCAACCAACGAACAGCAAAGCATACGGTTGTTCTGTGAGGCTAGCCTAGATAGAGAAGACAAAGTTCGTGAGGTCAGTGTTAGAGACGGGAGCATTCAGGTGGCAGCCCGGTGTGTGTCGCGGTGTGTGTCGCGGCGGGAGCAAGTAAGCCCTGCTCTCTGACTCTAGGCCTGAATCCCAGGAGACGCTGGCGAAGGACCGTAAAACAACCAGGGACTGGAGGTTGTTTCCGTGCAAGACAAAGGAGAGAAAGGAGAGCTCACAGGTCCTCAGATACCGAGATGCTAGCTGACGCATGCGCAATGAGGGCAGGCGGACTAGAAGTTATAAGTGTGTGCTCCAGGGAGCCCTTGATGTTTATTTAGGTAATGGCCGATTTTACGTTGAAGGAAATGAGTGCCAGGAACGGAAGTTGGTGCTACAAACCCTCCCTGTGGCACTGTGAGCTGTCCATGATTTCACTCAGAATCTTCAATTCAGAACAAGTGTCGAAGGCAAAGGTTTCCCTGGCTTTCTGCCCTTCTTAGTGTTCCTCAGTGGGAAGGTCGTCATCTTAGAGCCAGGGCGGCAACGCGAAGCTGAGGCGTGCAGATGTTCTCTGCCTCACTCACCTCACAGGGCTCCAACCCTCAGGGCTGTGAAAACAGTGTTCAGGGATCTGAGACCTCTCTTGGTCTCGCTTTTAAAATGATCCTGGCAAGGACACACTGATAAATTCAGAGTGAAATGATTTAGTGGTCACGCCCCTCTGGGTCACTAGCCCATTGTCCTCTAGGATAATTTTAGAGATGCTTAAACAAACAAACAAACCCCAACCTCATAGCCTTCCTATTTCCACAGCTGGGAAATCAAGCACATTTCAACCACCGATTCCTTAGGTTGTACCCATGCCGTGGCCCTCAAACCCACATGAACTGGAGGCTCAGCTCAGGGGTCAGGCTGGGGACTGGTACAGCAGGGAGACTCTGCTTTACTGTGGCACAGTGACAAACCTGGGGGCCTCTGTCCCACAGGGCACTCACAGGACAGAAGAGCTAAAACTCAGGATGGTTCTTTTTCAGCAGTATTGGACTCAAACCCAGGGCCTTGCATGTGCTCAAAACGTTGTTTTTAAAAAGCAAAAGAACTCCATGGTAGAGCTACAGATGGTCAGTAGACACCTGAGAAGGCTGAATCTTACTGCCTCTGAAGGGAGCATTGGGTAGGTAGCAGCAGCTCTTCGAGGTCCGAGATTAGGTGATTCAAGAATAGGGGACACTTGAGAGGATGAGGTCAGACAGGCATCTGCCAGCAAGCAGCACATGCCCGCACCCCAGTTATTCAGGAGGCTTACGTACTGGAACTCAGGACCAGCCTGGGCAGTGCAGTGACCGCATTGCTAAAGTGGAGTTTACAAGTTAAGCTGACGCCTGCAGACAGCTCCGAGAGTAACGAGATAATTGCCAGGTTGGAAACCTGAGTCCCACTCTCTGAACCCACACTGCGGAGAACTGACTCCTGCACGCGGTCCTCTGACCTCCACACTTGTGCTCTGGCCCACACGCAGATAAAACATTAAAAAGGTAATTTACCGTTGGGAGGATAAATGTCTTCACAAACATCTCTCATAGCATTAGTCATAAGATTATGACACATAAAGAACAATTTATAAAAAAAAAACCATTAGCTTTTACAGCTCCGGGAAGCCCTTAAAGGCAGCAGGAAACAATTCCCAGGGCATAAACATGCATGCTAGAATGACACACGGGAAACGCACTCGTGCGTGGACGAGACCCTCACTGCAGGCGGGGAGTGCTGCTGTTCTCTAGCCGGAAGTTGCAGAGGATTTTTTGCCTTTCTCCACACTTTGGCATGGTTTGACAGCTTTCAGAAACCAGCATGCATTGCTTTATTACAAACAGGAAGTTCATCTACAGTGGCCACCATGACTCGGCAGTCGCTAGAGTCTCTTGCTCTTCGAAGGAAGTGTGGGCTTATCACTATAGGAAATTTAGGTCCTTCGTGCTGGCGATGTGATTGCCAGGGCGGTTAGAGAAAACAGGATGCCTCCAGGAGGCTGCCAGGACAGCTAGAAGAATGCCGTTGGGCTTTCAACCAAGTATACAGACACTGCGGCAAGGCAGTAGAGGAGGAGGGCTAGTCACCAGCCTCCAAACTCTGTGTTTCCATATGAAGTTGAATGGACGGCCAGTACTGCTGGTAAAATGCAAGTCAGGGCCCCACAGGATGCCCTGCCACTCGCGATGTATACCTAAGGATACCAGAGGGCATCTTCATTAATACATTCCAAAAAATTCCAAAAATTTTCACCCTTCTCGGGATGAAACAGACGTAGACTGTCCCTCGGGAACACTTCGTTCTTGTATCCACTCCAGCTTCCGCTTTCTTGTTCTCCACTCTGAGGGAGCTGGAGAGAGGCTGAGTGTGGGCACAGTCTGAACAGAAAAGCTTGACCACGAGAAAGCCAAGTGCAGAGGACAAAGAGACCTGAGCCCCCAGTAAAATTCAAGTTCTAAGACAGACCAGATGCTACAGAGCCTCAAGTGCCAGGCACAGGAGCAAGGGCTGAACTCTGTTTCAAGGCAGAGCAGAGGAAAGCTCAGGGCTGGCTTTCTCCACATGCCCGGGCCTGTGTTCCTTCCACTCCCGTTTTCGATTGCTCCGTTCTCCATTGCAAACTCGTGGGAAGTCAGGCGTGGTGGCACATGCCCATTACCAGCGTTGCAGAAGATGGGGCAAGAGGATCTTAGGGTCTGAGGCCAACTGGGGCTACACAGATTCTTATTTCAGAACAGGGCAAAACAAAACAGTAACCCACCCACACCTCCAAAAGCTTGAGAGTAAACGAAGCCACAAACAAGGGGTCCTGGCAGGAGCTGTGCCGAGGTGGCCACGGCCTCCTCTGAGAAGCCAAGTTCACTGTCAACCTCACCTCAGGGGTAGTTACTGTCAAACCTAACCCACAGGATCCAGACGGGAGTCTCCCAGGTGGCACCCTGGGGTTTCCCGAGCAGTGCAGGCTTCGCACGGGTTATTTCCTACAGCACCAGTGGATAAACAGGGGTCCCACACCCAGAAACCCACCCTACATCCTGAATACCTAATCCCTCTAAAAACACACCTATAGACTTTGTAAAAAAAAAAAATTCTGAATGACCAAAACCCTTTAAGATATCTTGGGAATTTTTTCATACCGCAGCTGCATGGATTAAGTATTTCGTCCTTCGGACCTAGTGAGGAAAAGCAACGGCTGCCTCTAACAGTCCTGGCACATCCCTCTGGAGCAAGCCTCACTGCTCCAAGAATCCCTAGTACATTCAAACAAGGCCTCTGACAAAAGCTACTTCTGAGAGACGCTGGTCCCTGCTGGGCTCCACCGGAGGGAAGCCACAGCGACAGCCAGGAACTGCTCAACCCTGGGTAGAGACACTGTCCATTCAGACCTCAAAATGTTCTAACCGGACCTGTCTACTGCCCGGTGGCTGCTAAAACCAACCCCTATTGTGTCATATCTGAAGAAGATGCCCCTCCCTCCCGCTCCCTCCACCCCACCCCTTTAAGGCAGGCAAACATTCTTTCACCCTTAATTCCTTCTGGTTCCTGTGAGACAAATGGGATACACAGAAATCCCACTGCACCTTGAGAAAGGAGCTGTTCCCCGGGAGTTCATTGAGGTCCATAGGGTCTGTGGGCCCTTGCCCAGAGCCACCAATGCTGGGCTGCACCTAGCTCTGGGGATTAGGCCCATGGGCTTGGTGTGTGGGCCCTGGTGCTTGTGTCTCACAAGGTCCTGAGCTCTGCTTCCCGAGTTACTCCTGGTGTTTGTTTTATTCCTTAGCGGGAAACGCACAGAAATAGGCAGTGGGCAGACTATTTTTGAGGCAATTAGGAAAATCCCTTCTGAATAAAAATGTAATGAAAAGGGCTGGAGAGATGGCTCAGCGGTTAAGAGCACCAACTGCTCTTCCAGAGGTCCCGAGTTCAAATCCTAGCAACCACATGGTGGCTCACAACCATCTGTCATGAGATATGATCTTCTGGTGTGTCTGAAGACAGCTACAGTGTACTCTTATATATAAATTAAATAAATCTTTTAAAAAATATAATGAAAAGGTTTTTCTAAGTAATGAGAGTGTAGTAAAATAGGCTCTTATATACACTTAGAAAGAGGGCAACGGCATCTGTAGGTCCATCCTGAAATACGTACGTAATAAGATCACTAAGATGAGACAAATAGCTCTGAGTTGAGTGTGTGTCTTTCTTCCCCTTCCTTCCCTCCCCCTCCCTCCCTCCTTCTCTTTCTTTCTTTCTTCCTTCCTTCCTTCCTTCTCTCCTTCCCTCCCTCCCTCTTTCTATCTATCTTTCTTTTCTTTTCTTTCTTTTTTCCTTTCTTGTGAGACAGGGTCTCTCCACATAGCCCTGGCTACCCTGGATCTCACTCTGTAGACCAGGCTGCCCTCAAACTCTGAGGTCCACTAGCCTCTGCCTCCGAGCGCTGGGATTGAAGGCAGGTGCCACTACACCTGGCCCATGGATTAAACATTATGTAACCATTAATCATGTTTTGAAGAATATCTCATCAGCTATGAAAAATGCCCACAGCAGTCAGAGGAAAACCACTGTGTTTAACACTGTGCTTTAAAGAAATAACGATCACAGGGAAAATAACTGCGGAATATGAACAGTGGTTTTACTATGGTGGTTAAGACAAAGGATTTTTTAATTTTTTTTCTTTTAAAAATTTCCTAGAATAATAGATTATTGTTGTTATGGGGTGGGGTGTGGGGGCAGACAGACATGTTTTGAAATCAACATCATTCAATAGTGTGATTTCATCCCAAGAGAGGTTCAGTTCCCAAATAGGGCAGGAGACACAGGCCACTGATCCTCCACCCAGGCTTACACCCAACCAACCGAGACATAGAGCTTTGCTGACCGCGCACGCGCAGAGCACAGACACTGGTCTGACTGACGTGTGGCCTAGCTGGGCAGTTTTTCGGTTCCCTAAGTGGTTGTTTAAAGCAACTGAGCTTAGGTCAGTCAAGCCTGGATCACCCACCTCAAGCTGCAACCCCAACTAACAGTGAGGCTTTCCCTTCACCCTCACACCTCTGTAAGGATCTGGGACGCTCTCTCAGAGAGCACCAGTGGCTTGTGGGATCTCTGCTGCAGTAAACCCCTTCACCTCAGGGCTGTGGCTCAGGATACTTCAAGTTTCCACAGCTTCCCAGTTCCTTCCAACCTCAGACCAGTGGGCCACTGGGAGTGGGAACTGGCTGTGACTTGGGACCTCCCGTCTACACGAGGGCAGAGAGAATAGGAGCACAAGGAAAGGTCTGGATTCTCACTGGTGCCTCCTTTTCCAGGCCCCCCTGTGACAGCAGAAGAAATGGCCATCTCCAGGGTGTGGCGGAACCGCCTGTCCTTCATGGCCATCATGATCCTCGTGGCCGTGGTCCTGTCCCTGATGTCCTACGCTCTCCTCTGGAAGGCTGGCAACCTCACTGACGTACCTAACCTGAGAATCGGCTTCTACAACTTCTGTCTGTGGAAGGAGGGCATTGGCTCTCTAGAGTGTTACAACTTTCCTGAGCTGGGGGTGCTGGGGATACCTCAAGTTGGCCTAGCCCTGGCTAGGCTTGGTGTGTATGGAGCCCTGGTCCTCGCAGTCTTCGTCCCTCTGCCTCTCCTCCTTGCCCAGTGCAACAGTGATGAGGGAGAATGGCGGCTAGCCGTGGGCTTCCTGGGGGCGTCCTCTGTGCTGTTGGCCGGCGGACTAAGCCTCTTCCTCTTCTTGGTGTGGAAGTGGCTCAGGCTCTCCTTCCTGGGGCCTGGCTTTCTATCTCTGTGCCTGGCCCAGGCCTTACTCATCATCTTGCTTATGGCTACGGTTATGTTCCCACCACGGGATAAGAAGGACAAGAACCAGTGGGAGAACTGCTAGTCCAGTCTTACAAAGGCTTATGGGATCGCAAGGGTTCAGTTCCAACTGTGCTCCAAGAAGGTGCCAGGGAACCCGTGGCTGGGTGGGTCCTCTCAACCACCTTGTGTCCTAGCTAATGTTGATCTCCAGTTCAGCAGATGGAACCCACTGAGCAGAAAGACTGTGGTGTCAAGGAACCCAGAGGCTGCTTGGAGGACCAGGGTACCTGTGGTTCCTTAGGTTACCACCGAGCTCATGCACCGGGATTCCTGCGTTAATCAACCAATCCTCAATAGCCCCGGGCACATGGGAGTCTGTCAGAAGCCAAATTTCCAAGCTATCTTGGCAAAGTGTCAAACTAGAACTCTGTGGTGGTTATGGCAACAAATGGGACGGTTAGAAAAAAAAAACTGTTTCAACAGCGAGTCCTGTCAGCACAGAGAGAAGCCTCGCCGCTGGCTTTTCAGGGTCCCCCTGAATGGGTCCCTGGACCTGACAGCAAACAGGAATCAGCTGTTACACCATTCTTGTGACTCAGGGATGCAGACGAAAAAATGTGCCAAATCCTGGAAGGTAAACAGGGCTGACTAGTCACCACAAACACACAGCGCGTCCCCTCACCTTACCCGGACTGGAAAGGCTTAGAAGCACGGTCTTTATTATGCACTGGAGCTTCAGTATGTATCTTTTCAGTGTCTGTGTACCAAAAAAAACCCTAAGTGGTAACGAGTTCTTCATTCTGTGCTCATCAGTAAGCCAAAGTGAACACAAAGAAACGTGGACTCTGGTGTGATCCTTTGTTCTCAGTTTCCCTTTCCTACTCTCCCCTACAGCTCTACAGGGACCAAGGTGGAGGCCCCAGGTAGAAGGGAGGTGACCGGTGGTAGACAGGACCTATTTGACTCAGCAGTCTGATAGAGTCTGCTCTCGGACTGGCAGGGAACTGTGGGCAGCTGCCAGCCTGTTTGGTTGGAAGGGTGGAAGCCTGCTGCTGGACTGTATCATGAGGAAGACTGTTCACAGGTCTCTTTAAGGCTGGCTGCCCATCTCCAATACCCGCGTTCTCCGCAGCTCTAGTTTTCTTTGCTTCTAGCCCAAGACTTTTTTTTTTTTTTTTCTTTTTTTTTTTTTTTTTTTTTCGAGCTGGGGACCGAACCCAGGGCCTTGCGCTTTAGGCAAGCGCTCTACCACTGAGCTAAATCCCAACCCCAACTTTGTTTTTTTTACTGTGACTAAAACATAGGGCTGGCATTGCAAACCCTCAGAGCCAGAGGGCGGTGCAGGATAAGACTATAAGAGGATGCATGTCTGCATCCTGCTACAGAATTAGTCCCACCCAAACTGACAGCCTCCTGGGACTGGAAGTTGGGAGCAAAGTCTGGGTTTTCATGGGTGGCAGGGGCAGGAAGTGCCCACGGCTCTCCGCAGAAGCAGCGAACAGTTCATACTAACTGAAAAATATCTCCCTGACGTACTTTAACTCGTCTTCCTCCTCCTTTCCCTCCTCCGGGCTTCTGCTACAGGGAGAGTTAGAAGCTTCTGGTCCCTGGGCAGGGCTGAGACCTAGTGCAGGAGAGTCGGTCCTGCTGTCTTCTTCCTCACTGCTGCTCCCTGGGGAGCTGGTGTGAGGGGACTCGGAACAGGGAGGGGAAAGCTGCAGCTTATCAGGGGCCACCAGAGACGGCTGTTCCCAGGGCTTTTCCTGTTTTCGGCCCTGCAGAGCAGAAGAAATGGCAGTCTCAGAATAAGCAGCTTGTTTCCCGACAATGACGCACTAGTTTGACAGTGCTATGGGTGTACTCCAAGCCAACAGAAAAGCCAGCGCGGCACATGACCAGGCCGGGCCAAGCTCCCACACCATGGCAGCCACCCTTGATTCACCCCACACTTCAGGACCACTAGCGACAGATGCAGGGGCCTATGTATGAGGAATATTGGAGTAGAAGGAGAAGGGATCCAACTGAAAAACATGGCTGGAAGGGCGAGGCGCAAGACCACCAGGAGCCCAGGCCCAGAATCCTCTGCGGGCCTAATTGAGCTCCACCCCTAGCTGGCCCCAGAGCCTTGATTTCCTGGGGATAGCAGTATCCCAGGTCAGCATAGTCTGGGTAGCCGTGAGCACTGGGAAGATGATACACTGCTTTAAAACACACAGAAAACACGAGAACTCTGCAACTTCACGGCAGGGCTGCTGTTCCTCCCTCAGGAGCCCGGGACTCTTCCACAGGCCTCTGCTAAGGAGAGGCGCGCTGGGGAGGAGACCTCTTACCCAAGTGGGAGCCTTCCCAAGAACACGAGTGAACACTGTGCCCTTCACATACATGTCAGTGTGGTGACCCACAGGTGCCTGCTCTCCCTCACACCCGCGCCCCACCTGCACAGCTAGTCTCAAAGGCTCACCCCACGTGATACACAGCACACACAGTGGCTGAGGGAAAGCTGGCTGAGAGGAGGAAGCAGGAGGAAGATGTGGGACATGAGGCAGCCTGGGAGCACCTCTCTTACCAGGAGCAAGGGACCTATGCTAGTTCCTACCTATGAGCCCTAGGAGTCAGAAGAGACAGGACTGACGTTACCTCAATCAGGATCCCCAGCGCCACATCGACCATTTCAGCTTCATTCATGCAGTACACTGTCTCCTTGGCGGGGGCTCTGAAAATAGAGACGCAAAGCCACAGCTGAGGGCGGAGGGACTCAGAAGGAGGGTGGAATGGAATTAGCCCCCAGGGCATGGGCGAGTTACTGCTTCTCTGAACTGAAGAGTCCCCTCATCCTAGTGGCCCAGGGACAACGCACAAGGCTACCTGCCCTCCACCCTCCATGATCTCCCTCACAAAGAAGAGGAGTGGGGATGGTGGCTGGCTTCCCACCATTGCTCCTTCAAACACACAGTGGTTGGCCAGGTGTGGCGGTGCACCGTAATTCCAGCACTGGGGAGGTGGGGGCAGGCAGATCTCTGTAAGTTCCAGGCCAGCCAAGGCTACAGAGAGAGACCCTGTCTCAAAAGCAAACAGAGGATACAGCAAACACAGGCCATCAGGCCAGAGCCTGATTCGTACCTGAATGTGAGGATATGTTTAGACAAGGGCTGTGACAACTGTGGAGGGCACAGGTGGACAGGAAAGAGCCAACGAGTATAGCACTTGATAAACACCGCCCCCCCCCCCAACTACCAGCATTCACCTCACATCTGAAAATTTGATTGCCTGCCTGAAAAGCTCTGTGCTTCATTGATCTCGCTTTTATCACAAATGAGAGCTTCTGGCTTCTGGGGGCGTGGCTTGTTTACAGAGCTCACGGCCAGCTAGATGGCAGCACCTCACCAGCACAGAGCTCACCAACAAAGCACTCAAAGGGGTGCTTCTCTGTGAGGGGCAAGCTGAGACCTCAAGGCACTGCAGGAAGGACCCACCTCATTACCCTGCCCACTCTGACAGGCCAGGAGAGCTACGGAGAAGCCCTCTTGACCTCAGGCTGTCCCACCTTGTTGCTGCCCCAACTCGAATGGCTGCTGTCTGCTTCCTCTTGGCTGTCTTCACTGATACAACCTTTCTCTCATTCCCAGGGGCTGTCATCCACGAGGGGAGGACCCTCTTTTTGTTATCGGATTTTAGGGTTTCCATTGCTATGGTTTTCCACACTCAGGGACTTGCTTCTCTACAGCAGGACCAAAAATCACACTCTCGTCACACCGGGCTTATCTGACCCCAGTGGGTGCCGATCTTGAATGCCTACAAGGAGGAACCAAGTCAGTAGATTCTAGTAAGCCAACGCTCTTTCAATTTACCAGCAATAATTACTGGTCAGTGTAGGGCAGGCCTAGGTGATCCAGAGGTGAGCAGAGCCCAGAAGGCCACGTACTGCATCAAATGGAGGACTTGCAGCAGATAGGACAATCGGGCCTGCGGACGAAGTTCTGTGACCCCTCCACTGCTCTGTGCTCCACAGGTAGTTGGAGCAACAAGAAATGCTTTCCTGCCACTTCTGCATCCCAGGAGGAAGGAAGGAAGGGAACTCTGGTCTCCCTTTCCTCTGCATCCCATGATGATCTCTGTCACAAACTTCTCACTTGCACAGTGATTTGGTCACTGTTAGCATGTTAATGTTCCTTCTAGGCTCCACCAACTACCTAGCAACACTCAGGTTCAAGGCTGGCTTGCTATGAAAGGGCTGTTTGGCTTCTCACTCTCTCTGACCCCTTTCTCTCTTTCTGACTCCCCCACCCCCACCCCCAACCCCGCCTTTCCCCTTCTCCCAGGTGTCTGTCTGTCTCTGTCTCTGTCTGTCTGTCTCTCTCTCTCTCTTCTCTCCTCTCTCTCTCCTCTCTCCCTTTCTCTACCTCTATTCCCTTCCCAACCACGCTTCTCATGACCCCAAATAAACTTTCTTTTATACTAGACCCATCATCATATGGCTGATACCTGGAGGAAGGGGAAGGCTCAGCTAAGGCACCCTCTTCCGCCACACCATGCTGCATTTCACAAAACATATCAGTTACTAAAGCCCCCAGGCCTTCTAATTCACAGATTTCATTAGCTTCCCCTACCCCCAACATACACCACTAGAACATTCTGGCTCACTTAGAATGACTGTTTATAACTTCATTTTAAAACACACAGGAAAACTAGCAGGGCATCATCCTAACCTGTTCAGTCATAGAACAGAAGTCAGTAAGATGAACACCATCCAGTGAGTGCCAGTGTTCAGAAATGAATCAGACCGGGCAGTACTTGTACCATCACGTCCATTTTATAGACAAGAAACAGGCGCAGTTAAGCGTTAACGTGCACAGAGTCGCAGAAAACTGAACATCAACCATCGAGCCAGGTCCTGCCCACAGCAAGGTTTCTGGAACTCAGCGCTGATGGGGTCAGGCCTGTTGGATCCCTGGAAAATCTCACCCAGAAGGCACACGCGGGCTGTGGCTGCACTAGCCCGGTGCTGGCCGCGCCACTCCCTCCCTACCGCACAGGGCGCGGAGCCGGGGCCTGGGGACTGGACGGGACCGCGAGCAAGAGGGCAGAGCGGCTCTGCGCTCTTTTTGGTGGGTTCCGGGATTTAGAACCGCGAAGCACGCACGCATCCCACCGCCCGCCCCTTCCGGCTCTTGCGCGCTCCCGGTGCGCGCGCCCTCGACCGGGCCGCTGGCTGGCACCGAGGGCCTCGGGTGCCCCCTGCAGACCACCGGGCACATCCGCAGGCCCTGGTTTCTGTCCGCTGTTGTGGCTGAGGTGCAGCTGTTGGCTCTTAGAAAGAGTCAGTAACTAGGGCGGTGCAAAGGGCTTCTGGCTTTGATAGTCCTGCCAGGGGATCCCCAGGAAACCAGACTTAACGGGGTGCCTGACAGTTCAGGGAGAGAAATCAAACTCCCATTTACTGTTTACATTCAGGTTGGCGGTCCAAGGTCCCCTCTGCAGAAGTGGAGGAGGCCCCAACAAGCTCCCAGCTGTCTGGGGTCTTTTAGCTAAAATCACTCATGATTTAATGCAGCCTCGGTGGTTGGGAAAGAAGCCACAAGAGAAAACACAGGAGTGGGCCGTCACAGGGGAAGGTTCTCTGGCACCCTGGAGCAAAGGGAACCTCAGATCTGATTCTGTCCGCCTCCAAACAGAGAAATCAAGACTATATTCGATTTACAGCAGCAGGTCAGCTGTAATCTCCAACTGCACTCTGGACTGGGGCACCCGCGGCTTCCCGGTCAAGCAGGTTTTCTCCGCTGCCTTTCCCTGGCCCTTCCTGATCGCTAATCCTCAATCCTAAACTGATAGTCTGGACCAGGAAATTTAACTTCCCAACTCTCAATGGGATAAACCAATGGCTTCCAATTCCACCAGAGACCCCTAGGGTCATTTCAGCTGCTCTTGAACCAGACCAGACTTTTCTGGGAGGGCAGGCCCTGGCTTTCAAGAAAGTAGGGTCCTCAACCTCACCTGATATGAGCCAAGCAAGTCTAACGCTGGGTGAGAGGGCAGCCTTCCATCCTTTGATTTCCTTTGATTCTTAAAACTCCCCCAACCCTGCACATTTCTTCAAACTTCTCCATGGTCACCCAGCAAATATGGCTTAGGACGAGAAACCTGTGTGACTTCATACAGAGTCTGTTGCCTGCAAAGACCCCAGCAGGAGTGAGGAACCAAGCTGGGAGGCTCGCCTGTGCTGGAGTCCACATGGGTTTTATTATTTTTAAATTGGCAGGTAAATGTATTGGAAATAATAACAAATGTCAGTCAGCTTCATTTAGTCAGCCTGAAATGTAAGGACTACTGTGCTTCCAGACCTCAAGCTCCTGGGCATTTGAATGCCACAAGGGGCCTGGGTTTGGGGCTGAGCACAGGCAGGGAAAGGGAGATTCCCACCTGCCAGACCAGGTTCTCAGCCCCTGGAGGAGTGGCTCCAGGTTTGCAGTGTGACCTGCCTTCACTTGAGGACAGCAAAGGAGGGGGCCTTACTAAGGCCCTTGAGGGTTCCAAACGGGCGCTTTGAAGGATGCGCTCCTCTTCCTGGGAGGAGTTGGTAGGAAGAGGCTCTGGAGTGTTCCTTCTGTCTCTGAGCCTTAAAACCACTAACTCAGCAAGTGTTAAGGAATGCACTGGGAAGGGAGAACAGATCGTTAAAGACAGAAAAACTAGAGGAAAGGTTAAACCATGGGTCTTGACGCGGACGAAACCCTGGACCACAAAGCTGGGTGAGACAGATGATGAGGCTGTGTGTCAGCCGGAGTGGAGAAGTGGCAGGGAATGGATTGAGTCTTCATGTCGGTGTGGTCATGGGTAAAAACAGGTACGCATGAGGTGACGCAGCAGGTAAAGCCACTTCCCACGCGGCCTGGCCACCTGAGCTTGATCCCTAGTACTCATAAAGGTGAACAGAGAGAACTGAGTCTACACTGAGTTGTCTTGTGACCTCTGCTGTGGCATATCCCACCGCACCCCACCCCCACCCAACACACACATGACTATGACACGTAGGCTTTTTCCTATATATCGCTTTCTACTTTTCCTTCCATCCCAGAAGGGAGCCCAGGCCTAAGCACTCCTGCTTTTTCCCTATGTAGGCACCTGGGAGTTACCAGCCCAACAGCCCACAGCTAGCCTGGAGCCCAAAGAAGCTATCAAATGACTATTGCAAGCAGTCACTGTTCGTGGAAGTGGCATACCCTGGTCAGGTAGCAAATGTGGGAGGCCCATGCCCGGGCCCAGACCCACTGACCCTGTAAGGGCTCTTTCATGAGGCTGGTCTCAGCAGTAGGATGTAGAACTGACAGGGGATGGAGCTCTTGGTCCTCCCAAGTGAGAGACCAGAGCACCGCTGTGCCAGGAGTACAGATGTAGCTGGTCCAGCTCCGCCCGGCAGAGGTGCAGGCATCTGGTATTACTCAAGCTCACACACTTCAAGCTGGAAAACTGAGGGAGCCGCCAATGAGAGTTCTGGGACCAGAAGACGGAGGGGAAGGGTAGCTGGGGGCCCAGATCTCAGGCCTGTTGTCTTAACCAACAGCTTTCAGGTTCTGCAGAAGATATCCGATCTTGGTGTGGGGCCAGAAGAGGGCACTGTGGTCTACACCTAAACTCTAACGGAGTTCTGCCAGAACCTGGGCAGCTTAGCTAAAGCACAACAACCAAAGCAGGGATCTGTGACAATCACCAGGGCCAGGTGACTCACACATTCCAGAAAGAGACACCAAGTGACAGTAAGAGCATTATCACGCTCCGATTTTCTTCCCTTAAAAAGAGAAAAGTAAGCAATTATGTACAAAATACAGTCAAAGCCTCTCGGACTGGGCACGGTGCGCCAGTATGGCTCCTTCCTCAGTGTCTGTCCTGCGCTCTGGAGCGCACTCTGCACAGACTCCTGCTCTAGGAGCTGCGTCTGGATGACCGAGCCCCCTAGGTGGTCTTTCCTGAAGATCCGCAGCCCTGGCTTGAACCAGAGCCCTGTCTTGTCCCCCGTCTCATGTCTCTTCTGCCAGAGACAATTCTGTTTCCAGTGTGTCACTTCAGGCCGGAAATCAGAGCTTATGGGCTAGGAGGGTAGTGAGCTTGATCTTGCCATCCATGGAGGCAGTGAGGCACGTCCCACAGTCCATTGCGGTGCTCCAGTCCACGGTGACCACAGGGGCACGGTGGCCACCCAGGCTCAGACAGTTTTCTAGAACTTTCTCTTCACTGCCCAGCTGCAGAAGGACAGGAGTAAAGCGGCAACATTAGCAGATGTCACTCGCAAACATACACACTTCAACCCAACACGTTCAGTGTCCTAAAACTACCTTGAGCCTGAGAGTGGGCACCCCAATCTCAGGATGTGGCCTGGCCACACCCCCACTTTTCTGAAACCCTGTTTATACCTTCACTTTCCAGACCACCTGGTAGCCAGACCACCTTGTGTGAAAATCAAGTCCCTGAGATACTCTTCGAAAGATGGCATCTTCTCTGTGACCTTGACCTATCTATCTGCGGGCAACTGCTCCTGCACCTACCCTGTCTGTTCCCACATCTACCTGCTACAGAAGCAACTGCTAGCCGCTGGCTGATTCCAGACTGTGGACAACTCATTGATCTGAAGCATTTACTACCGTAGGCATGCAAACTTTGGGAGGGCAGGACCTCTATGACCATTCATATCACTCCAAACATTGCCAGGCACAGGAAGACTTTGATGGGTGTGTGAACAAGCCTGTTGTTCAGTGCACACGCGCACACACACACACACACACGGTCTAGAACCGTGCACATGTGTGAAGGGCCAGATGCTAGCAGGTACTGCACTGGGAACCAGAAACAAGATGACTCCTAGTGAGCGAGCACCAGAAAGCATTTGCATTCTTGAAGAGCCATCATTTAAATTATTTATGGATCATGAAAATGCAATCTGAAGTTTAGCAGACTCCTTAAGTAACTGGAACCATTCATGACACTTTAAAAATTACCCAGGAACACCTGTCAACCCATAATCTGATGCACAGAGCAACTCTGTGCATCACATAAACTGATGGGGAAAAGGCTGCGTGACTTAAAACAAAATGCATATCCAACCATTCCTCCACATGGACAACAAAGAACAGCTCTCCCAGAAGCCAACTAAAACAAGCCTTAAAGAGGAAAACTAGCTTGTAACTAGTGTTTTAGGGTATCTTGAAGGAGAGACCCACACTCGAGATCATGCAGCTAACACTGCAGGGAGGGCGAGAACAAAGAAATGCTGTCCTCTGCAGGAAGAGGAGTCCTACTGACCTCGGTCTCACTGAGCAGCCTTCAGGTCTGTGTGAAGCTCCTCATTCCCCCCCTCAGCACCCACTCAGCCCAGAGAGCCCCCAAGGGCCTCTTCTCAGCTTGGGGCCCAAGGAGTCCCCCCTCCTACGTTCCCAACCCCT
This sequence comes from Rattus rattus, assembly GCF_011064425.1. Classification (NCBI taxonomy): domain Eukaryota; kingdom Metazoa; phylum Chordata; class Mammalia; order Rodentia; family Muridae; genus Rattus; species Rattus rattus. Next base: position 104,772,683 of record NC_046159.1, on the reverse strand, counting down.
TTTCTTTCCAGTCCACAGACTGCAGTCTCCCTCTAGGTCTTCCTGAGAACTTGGTCCCCACCCAGGTTCTCTGGGAACTACTCAGGGCTTAGCTGTCTGTCACCTACTCTCAGTGCTGTCTAACTTGTGTCTGAACCCCAGGCAAGCAGAGACAACATTTTTTAGCTCCTTGGTCCACTCCACAGGTTAGTGGTGCCAGGCCTAGCACACAACGACTGTTCAAACCCCAGCTGTTTGCTGACTGACAAGCAGTGGCACCAGACACTGAAGGACCCTCTGTCTCACAGACTAAACACCACAGGCCAGGAAACACTCTCTGAGGAGCACTGAAGGGGGAGAGGAATTCACAGCACCAGACACGTGGTCTTGGGCTCAGTCCTCGGCACTCATCCCTGGGTGATCCGAGTGAAAAGGTCAGCATTCAGTCTCTCAGGGGTACAGAGCCCTGAAGCAAACCGAGCAGCGCTGACTACAGAGGTTTTGTTTGCTTGCTTTGTTCCCGTTTGTTTTTCCAATCTATAAACAGGAACAAAAAGAAATGTAGACAAGCCAACGAGGAGGCTTAGTAGGTAAAGACATTTGCTGCCAAGACCGAAGATCTGAGTTCAATCCCCAGAAATCACATGGTAGAAGGAAAGAACTGAGTTCTACGGGGTGACCTCTGAGCCCCCTCCCCTTGTCATACATGAACCTATACACAAAAATAAAAGATAGAGAGACAGATAGATAATTAGAAGTAAACAGATAAATACAACCCATTTGGTAAAGAGATGACTCAGTGGTTAAGAGCAATTCTTGTTCTTGCTAAGTGGGACTTGAGTCCGACTCCTAGCATCCATGTAGGGCTGTTCACAACCACCTGTAACTCTTAATTCTATGGGATCTGACACTTTCTTCTTGGTACCGCCACACACATGTGCATAAATACATACAGCACACAAACACAAATAAATAAACTTGTATCCTAGCTTGACAAAGGACACCCTTGAGTTTCTGTCTCACATGTAGACTTTGGTGTACTTGACCCATAGGCCTCCTGCAAACCTATTCTGAGTCAGTGATGAAAGCAATCTACCTAGCCCAGACCCATGAGGCCCACGAGCCCACAGTCCCAAGGCCTTCGCTCTACTGATATCTTGGAGAATATGTATTATTTCCAAGGAATAAGACAAGAAAAGGACAGAATCTTATCAAATGCAGGACACAGGCCACACTCAGCTATGTAGGACACAGGGCCACACTCAGCTATGCAGGACACAGGACACAGGGCCACACTCAGCTATGCAGGACACAGGACACAGGGCCACACTCAGCTATGCAGGACACAGGACACAGGGCCACACTCAGCTATGCAGGACACAGGACACACTCAGCTATGCAGGACACAGGACACAGGGCCACACTCAGCTATGCAGGACACAGGACACAGGGCCACACTCAGCTATGCAGGACACAGGGCCACACTCAGCTATGCAGGACACAGGACACACTCAGCTATGCAGGACACAGGACACAGGCCACACTCAGCTATGCAGGACACAGGGCACACTCAGCTATGCAGGATACTGGACACACGGCACTACGAAGGTATGCGGGACCAAGGCCACACTCAGCTATGCAGGACACAGGACACAGGGCCACACTCAGCTATGCAGGACACAGGACACAGGGCAGCTATGCAGGATTCAGGCCACAGGCCCACACTCAGCTATGCGGGACACAGGACACAGGGCACACTCAGCTATGCAGGACACAGGCCACACTCAGCTATGCAGGACACAGGACACAGGCCACACTCAGCTATGCAGGACACAGGACACAGGGCCACACTCAGCTATGCAGGACACAGGACACACTCAGCTATGCAGGACACAGGACACAGGGCCACACTCAGCTATGCAGGACACAGGACACACTCAGCTATGCAGGACACAGGGCACAGGCCACACTCAGCTATGCAGGACACAGGACACACTCAGCTATGCAGGGCACAGGGCCACACTCAGCTATGCAGGACACAGGACACAGGGCCACACTCAGCTATGCAGGACACAGGACACAGGGCACACTCAGCTATGCAGGACACAGGACACAGGGCCACACTCAGCTATGCAGGACACAGGGCCACACTCAGCTATGCAGGACACAGGACACACTCAGCTATACAGGACACAGGACACAGGCCACACTCAGCTATGCAGGACACAGGACACAGGCCACACTCAGCTATGCAGGACACAGGGCACACTCAGCTATGCAGGACACAGGACACAGGGCACACTCAGCTATGCAGGACACAGGGCCACACTCAGCTATGCAGGACACAGGACACACTCAGCTATGCAGGACACAGGACACAGGCCACACTCAGCTATGCAGGACACAGGACACAGGGCACACTCAGCTCAGGTCAGCCAAGCTGAGAAAAGTCCCTGCCCACCAGTCCTCTGCCACCCACTTACCTTGTAGATGAGGCCCCCTGTGGCAGAGCACGTCAGCATGTAATTGCCCTCTGAGTCAAAAGCAAACAGCCGCCCCCTGGGAACTTGGACCTGCTTGTAGCCACTGTAGCCAGACAGGACAAAGGGGCCAGTGGCATCTGAGGGGAGGCTGTACTCCGACACCTTGAGACCACTCTTGTGGATGTTCCACTGGATGAACTGCAGAAACAAGGCACAACAGGGGCCACTCAGTCACACACAGGCCAGTCCCCAGACACCCTCAGAGCCCCCAACATGGTCACCACCTTGGCCTGGGAGACAGAGCCATGGTCAAGCTCAGGCAGTGAATGGCTGGGCAACTGCCTCTCTCAATGGTTCCACAGCCTTCAAAACAGCCTTTTATGAGCAGGAAGCAACACAGGGCTGTGGGGACCACGGTCTACTCCCCAATCCTGTCTCTCACCAGGGGGAAAAAAATCTAGAAAACAATCAACAACTTCATATCGAAGCCCAGCCCTCCCTGTTCCTCTGGCCTGACCTCGGGTGAGGAAAAGGGACGGTCACTGGCTTTGTAAGGCTCCTGGTCTCCTAGGCAAGGTGAGTGAGTAGGTGTGGGGAGGTGCTTTTTCAGTCACCTTTAATACTGTCATTATTCCTTCCTGTATTATCAGAATTGGGGCCCAGTTAGATTCTCTGGACCTGGGGACAAAGTATAGAAGACAGATGGACAGATTACAAATGCTTTCAGTCGCTCAGCGGTGCAGTCAATCACATGTTGAGTGGCACATTCTGTCTCACTGGTGATGTGGAGAGTGAAGCCTGACTGTAGACAGGCTGCTCCTCATCCCCAGGAGTCCTACCCACAGAACAGATGTTGAGCTTAACTTAAAAGCCCTACAGCGTTTCCAAGGGAAGAAATGGAACAGGGCAGGGCGGTACACATTTATAATCCCACCCCTATGGGAGACTGAGGCAGAAGCAACTTAGAGCCCGTCTTGGAGCGCATACATACATACACACACAAACAAATAAATACTATTAGGTGTGATGGCTCACATCTGGCATACCAGCACTTAGGAGGCTGAGGCCAGGTTTGCCAAGTTTGAGGTCAGCCCTGGGCTACAAAGAAAGATATGATCAGAAAAACAGACAGACAGACAGAACTGACCGACTGACACTGGTTTCATAACCACTGTTTTCAGTGGCAAATACGAACAGTATAAAACCCAGTATAAAACAGTATAAAAGGTTTAGGAGGGTATATGAGACAGCTACGTCTTTCTCCTACTTCTGTCTCCCCCCAACTTCAGCCCAAGGCCACTGTCACCCCCACTTCCTAACAGACCCTTCCACAGGAGATCTGCACGGCCTTGCCTTATACTGACTTGGGGTGGGGGTTGTTTACTTTTTACTTCTTTGGGCTCTGCTCAAACCTGTTTCCCATTAGGACGCTTCCTCCAGCAAACCCTACGCTGTCTTGTGATCACGACCAACCACACTCACCAAAGAATATCTTCCCACAAATGTGGTTCCATCTCTGGTGATGTGAGTCAGTTTTGCCTCAACTAGGAAGAAGGATATGGAACTCCTGTTTACGAGAACAGCCAAGTCCCACCGCACTCACTGAACCCCACAAAGATGCTCTGAGGTAGACTTCTATGTATCCTTATTTTGCAGAGATAAAATGGAGGCAGAAAGAAGTCCAGCCACCGCCAACGCTGTGGACGCCTACCTTGCCGTCCTCGCCGATGCTGTTCACGGCATTCTCATCATAGCTGAATTCCACAGAGTAGACCTCCCCACAGTGGGCCTTCCAGCTCATAGCACATTCATGCTGCTGCATGTCTGAGAGAGCAAGACCACACCTGGTAAGGCCTCAGTGTACAGCAGGAGCCCCTCGCCGTCTGTGACAGCTGCTCTAGAGGCCTCCTGGGCCAGAAAATGCTGACCCTTCCAGGCCACCTGCCTCTGAGCAGCCTCCTGATTTGGTCAAAGGGAGGACTCACCTGGGGTTCCTATAAGTTTAGGAAGACAGAACCTCTATAACCGCCCCCAGGCACCATGGAGAGATATTACATAGGTGTCACCTTATCCCATTTTAGAGCCTAGGCCTATCTTCCTGGAGACAGGAAACAAGTTACCTTATACACATGAATAGGATGGCACTATTCTCCTGTGACCCCTGGTATCCCACACAGATGACAAGGACTCGGATCAATCATCTCAAGGTCAAACGACTACTGCGCTCTGCCCCATCCCACATCTACAGACAGCAAACACTTACAAGTGAACTGTGTGGCAGTTTTGAAAATGCTAACCAAAGTCAAGCTCTAGAACATGCTTTTGAGAGTGGGCTTTTGCAATGGCCTTGGCCCCAGCTGGGTCATTTAACGAGGGGATCGGGATTTCGGTAGCACACTTACGTACCAAAGAGCCGGATGACTCCATCAGCCGCCCCTGTGACCAGCAGGTTCCCATTATGGTTGAAAGCTGTGCAGTTGATGGCAATGGGCTCTGGGTCCAGCGAGAACTGGAGCTGGGAATACGAACAGTAGCACCGTTAGCAGGCTAGTCCAACGCAGACCCCACTGGCTTCCCCTGCTAAGGCCTGCTTCTGAAAAGACTATCTGAGCATCTGTCAGAGTTCACTGACCAATGTGCTCTTCTGAGATTAATGCCACTGGGCCTACAGATACTCTAGTTTCTACACTGAGGCAGTGACGAGAAACCCCTATCTCAGCAGCCCCTGCTTTCCTTCCTCAAGTGGACTCCAAGCTAAGTCTTACTGAACACTCCTGTAGTCAGTAGGAGCTAACCGTCCAGTGCAAGCAGCCCTGAGTGACAGAGGACACACACATCCCAAAGCTCCAGTCCCTTCCTACGGAGCCCAACATCCACAGGACCTAACCAAGCAGAGACGTAAAAAAGACCTACAAAGGACATAATCTGATGAGGAACACATTTCAACAATGCAGAACCCTCCAGGCCTAAAACTGCAAGGCTGATGTCAGATGATGTCATTCACACAAAGGCACAGTAGTGACCTGCATATAAAGGAGTCACTGAGACCAAAGACACGAGGAAGGTGAGAGCCATGTGGACTAGTGAACCCATTAGGCATGAAGCACTCAGAGGCCTGAGCCGGAAGTGAAAGGTCTGGCCACTCCCCACACGCTGCTAAGACTGCAGAAAGCAGCACCCTCCATGCAAGGATGAGCTAGAGCTTCACAGGAAGTGCTAAGAAAATGCACCTCTCTGCTAAGCACAGCCTCAGGCTAGTGTTCCTCTACGGCCACATTCACAATCCCCGTGTACTCTGAGAATGGATTTCACAGTTGTCAGTGGTTGGCGGAAATGAAAGCAAGTCTCTTTCAGAGAAATGCAGCTCCCCACACACAAGTCCAAGAGTAAGGGTCGGAAACAGGAACCCGAAGTAGAAATTCACAGGACATGGGAAGGTACGGGGAGAGGGCAGGCATCCTCAGAAACAGCGGGGAGCAGAAACGGGATGGGATTAGCAGAACTCCGGAGCTTGAGAAATGTTCAGCAGAAAGGCAGAGTGAGGGCTGCAGGAGAGATGGTAGCATGAGCAAGCCTGTGAGTAAGGACGGCACTGCGTTCCCGGAAATGAGAAGCAGGACCTGCAATGAATGTCCCCACAGGCTAATCAGAAGATGGGGCACTGGGGAGGACCTGGGCTCTGTCAAAGCTGAGGCAATGATGTCATGAAGGCACTGAAGTGAGACAAAGGAAGAGTCCTAAGAATGTAAGTTGGTGTTCTAGAAGGCAAGAGAGACCCAGAGACGTAGGAACACTGGAAAGACTACAATTAAGAATTTTCCAGAACTGGAGCGAGACGCAAATCCTCTTGCAAAGCTGCAATTTTAATTTTATTGACGTTTCTTTATTTATTGAGGGTGGGAATTTTATTTTTTATTGAGAGGCAGGGTCTCAAGTGTTGGCGGCTAACCTAGAACTCGTGCTCCTCCTGCCACGACTTCCCAGGTGCTAAGTGTGCAGGCATGCACTACCACAGCCAGCTGGAGTTTTAAAAAACAGTTTTAGCTTAGAAAACCCACACTGAGATACTCAGAGAAGATCTTAATAGCCAGACAGAGGAGGTAAGCTGGACAAGAGCCAATCTTTTGATTTCAGCACAGGCTGCCAGAGAAGACAGAGCCAGAGTCAGAGGATGGACCTGTTTCCAACTACAATACAGAACTCTGAAAGAAAAAAAAAAAGGCACCCTACAATTTCACACACATAAAGTCTGAAAGCCCCAGAAGCAGAAACCAGGCTGTATGCGCACCTAACTATGCATGTGCTAAGGCAACTGTTAAGCCGTAAGGAGACAGCACAAACTTCAAGGCAGGATCTCTGTGAAGGGAGAATGGCAACAGAGTTGAAGAGGGCCGGTGAGTATTAGGATGAAGGGGAGAAGGGAGAAGACTCATCAAAAACACAGGGAGTGTGGGCAGTGTGCCCTCCACACGGGGTGCCTTCCCGGGCAGCGTGCCCAGCCCCAGGAGACCTGCAGGCAGACCCGTACCTGCTGCTTCATGGTTTTCGTATCCCACAGCAGCAGCTTGCCAGGAACCTGGTTCATGCCTTTGCTGCCGATATCCGGGGCTGAGGAATCTGGCTGGGAGGTAAGGCTCGGAGCTGCGGCTGAACAGACGAAAGAGGCCCCATTGGGGCTGCAGGCAAGAGACAGGATTCTGCAATATACACAGACAATCATCACCACAGGCTCTGAGGTGATTCCCGCTCCAGGAGGCGGGGCCCACAGAGCAACGGTAGCAGCCTGAGGCCTTAGGGTGCGTGGGGAGGCTCCTGCTCACCTAGGCATGTCATCGTTGATGTTGATTTCACAGAGGTTCTTCTTGGCTTCAGTGTCATAAAGACGCACCGTCCCCACACCACTGCCCAGCAGGAGCTGGAAGGAGAGGAGGCAGAAGCCGAGGAGGGGAAGGATCAGGGAGGGCTACCATGGTGAGAGAGGCCAGGCCCACTCTCATATAGTGTACAGCTGGGCAGACTGCACGGGTAGGTCCTTACCCACTTGTCCAGGCAGCCAGGGAAACTCTGGCTACATTAGACCTCACTTAAAAGGCCATGAAGTGGGGCTGGAGAGATGGATCATTGGTTAAAAGCACTGTTGCTCTTCCAGAGGACCCATGTTCCATTCCCAGAACCATATAGCATCTATATAGCATCTTACAACCATCTGACTGCAGTCCCATGGGATCTGATGCCCTCTCCTGCCTCCTCAGGCACCAGACATATATGACACACATGCGGATAAAATAACACACATGCGGATAAAATATGAAGATTCGATTTTTTTTCTAACTTTCGAGACAGGGTTTCTCTGTATAGCCCTGGCTGTCCTGGAACTCATTCTGTAGACCAGGCTGGCCCTAACTCAAGAGATCCACCTGCCTCTGCTTCCCTAGTGCAGGATTAAAGGCATGTAACACTGTCAGCTGGCTGATTATTTTTTTTTTTAAACAGTGTCATTAAGTCATGAAAACCAAGCAGTATTTTGATGTGAGAGGGACAGGATACTGAAAAGGTGGGATAAATAGAGGTGACTGGACCACTGGGGGCATCTGAGGGAGTCACCCTCAGGGGAACTAATCATGGGCTCAAAGTGAATGCATTCTCTCTTGTGAGTTGTAAGAGCAAGCCTTGCCCCTAATCCCCTTTCGGTTTCCTGTTTCCCATGGACCTTTCCCTCTGGCATGAGCTCCCATCATCATAAGGTGCTGCGGCCTAGCTTGGGAGTCTTCACCAGAACTGAGCAGACGCTGGAACCATGTTCTTAAGCCTACAGAACTGTGGGCTAGATAAACTTTTCCTTATAATAAACCCAGCTTCGAGTATGTTGTTATAGCAACAGAAAACAGACTTTCTGTGGAATCTCTAGAGGAGAAGAAGCACTCAGGAATATTCTGGACTTGTAACCTCAGATCTTTTGATCTTTAACTCCTTCCTTTCAGCTTTAAATCCCGGCTGTGCCAACCGTCCCTGCTTGCTCCTCCTTTGTCTACCCTTCTGCAGGACTGGCCCTGGCTAGTCTTGGGACCGAGGTGACTGATCCACTTGCTTTACCAGGGACAGCTCTGGCTCTGGTTCCATCAAGGCCTCCAGAAGTATACAGAGTAGGTCCTGCCCACCTCTGGGACGTAGGCTTCATTTGGGTAAAAGTGTAGAAGAAAATAACAAATGAATGCCAGAGCAGCTCAGGTGTGGGTACCCTCAGGAATATTAGCTAACAATGGCCTCCACAGCCACCTGCCAAGTGGACGCCAGTTCAGGGATAACCCTGAGAAGATCATCCTAGGAAGATAATTCCTTCCTACATTTTCTAGACATCGGAAAAATCAGTGCCTGTCTGTTGAGCTACGAGCAATCAATTTTAACTCCTTAGTGGCAAACCCTACCTCAAATAGAAAATCCAGTGGGAAAACCAACACTGGGCCACTGCCAAGCAACGGGGCCTGTGGAAGCCACAAGCTAGAGCACTGCCCCCATAAGCCGTGGCTCTCTGGGCTGGGACAGTGAGGTCTTAACAAGAGAAGAGTGTGTGTTGTGTGTGCTAATAATGTATCAGAAACACGGGCAGAGGGTGATGGGAAGCCAGGGTCTCCTGAGATACACCAGCACACAGCACAGTCTTCCACAATCTCCAGGAATAGCTTCACTGCCACTCCAGGCAGGAATCTGCCAGCCAGGCCTAGAGGCTTGGTCTTGGTCCCCATGACGGTGATGGGGAGGAGATGCAGCTTACCCCCTCAGCTCGGCCTGTCAAGAGCTTCTAAGAACTTCTGACTGAAGCCCAGAACAAGCTTTGCCCACAAAGTGCTTACCAGCCTGTCTCGCTTGGTGGCCCACTCCAGGGAGAGCAGTGGTGACTTAGAGATGGAGGACGCCTTGGTCTGCATGATGGGATTGAAGGACCACACCTTGATGACCCCATCTACGTCTAAGCTGGCCACTCTCCTACCAGAGCAGTCCACTCTGTGACAGGACAAAGGGAGGCATTAGTGTCCTGGCCTCGTTCTCTTGGGTCAACATCAATTCCCAACAATCCCAACTTCCCAAATGCATTAAAAATGAAGCTCAACTGAAGGGGCTTGCAACCCCATAAGAACAACAATGCCAACCAACCAGCTCCCAGGGACTAAACCACCATCCAGAGAGCACATGGACAGACCCATGGCTCTAGTTGCATGTGTAGCAGAGGATGGTCTTGTTGGGCTGGATCCCCCAATGATGGGGAATGTCAGGGCAGGGAGGTGGGAAAGGGTGGGTAGTTGGGTGGGAGAGCACCCTCATAGAAGAAGGGGGAGGGGGATGGGATGGGGGTTTATGGATGGGAAACGGGCAAAGGGGATAACAATTGAAATGTAAATAAAAAGAATATCCTATTAAAAAATGATGCCCAAGGTGTACACTCAAGGGTAGTGTAGACGACTCTAGAAACACCCATTTGTCCAAGAAATACTATAGGGCACCAGGAAGATGGCTCACCTCTCTGATTACAGACGCATACTGCATGAACTTAAAGGCCTAACTTAGATACCCTGGAGCCCACGTAAATGTAGAAGAACCAATTCCCAAGAGTTGCCCTTTGACCTCTGTATGCATGTGTACACTTACGCACACAACAAGCACACGTGCACACAATGAGAAATACATAAATGAGCAGATGGAATAACAACACATTGTGCCCTGCAAGGCCCCGCGGTGAACACGTGAGATGAACGGCGGCACATTCTCAGTGTGTGCTGTGCCTTCGGTGGTGTGACCCTGCCATGTGACATTTGGAGCTCTCCCCTCATTAGGTTCCAGATCAAGCCAAGCGCTCCAGGACTGTCAAAGCAGGAAGCCGCCTATGCCTTCAGGTCACGCTCCCCCAGGGGTTGTCCTTCAAGACGGCGCTTTCACAGCGTTCAAATACAAACCTACACAAGGTAAAAATTTCCATCCGAACGCTAACATGAGACAAATAAAATTGAGGGAGTCTGAGGGAGACCGCTACAAAAGTAGCATCCTGCAGGACCCTACTGACCCCTTCAGGGACACTTCCTGCCACTAACACTCTCACAGGCTGCCTAGAATCCCAGTCTCCCCCTCCCCTCCCTTCCCCTTCCCCCAGGCCTACCTGCAGTGCATGATGGATGAATGGTGCTCCCCATATTCTTCTTGGCTCAGCACTATGAAGGGCTGCTCTGGGCGGTCTCCCTCGGAACCTGCTGTGCACACCCGAGCCACGGCCTCTGCTGGCCCCATGTGGAGGTCCAGGCAGAGCTCAGCCTCTGGGCCGCTGCCTTCCGGCTTCTTGTCTGCACACTGTGTCTGTCAGAGCGTGGAGTGTCAGCTCAGAAAGGGTCTCCTCCACCATAAACACACGCTTAGAGGACTACGGTGGTCGCCACGGGGGGTCAGCTCTGAGCTGGAGCTGCAACCTCTCACAGGCCCCTGGCTGGGGAGAGGGCTGGGCTTGCCCTCTCAGATGGGACCTGGCATAGCTGTGTCTCGATGCAGGCCAAACAGACGGGGATGTCTGAGTCAGGGTCACGGCTGCCGTGATGAAACACCACGACCAAAGCAAGTCGAAGAGAAAGGTTTATTTATTTGGCATATGCTTCCACATCACTTTTCAAAACTGGTGGCAATCAGGACAGAAGCTCAAGCCGGGTAAGAACCTGGAGGCAGAAGCTCATGCAGAGGTCATGGTAGAGTGCTGCTTGCTGGCTCTGCTCCTCACAGCTTCCTCAGACTGCTTATTTATAGAATCTAGGACTAGACTGGTACCGTCCAGACGGGGCTGGGCCCTCCCACATCGATTAATTAGTGAATTAAGAAAAATGCCCTACAGCAGTGGTTCTCATCCTGTGGGTCTCAACCCCCACGGGGGTCACATATTAGATATTTATATTATGATTCATAACAGTAGCAAAATTGCACTTATGAAGAAGCAAGAAAATAATTTTACTGTTGGGGTAAACACAATATGAGGAACTGTATTAAAAGTGCTGCAGCGTTGGGAAGGTTGAAAATCGCTGCCCTAGGGGCTTGCCTACAGCCCAATATTATAGAGGCATTTCTCAACGAGAGGAGAGGTTCCCTCATCAAATGAGAATGGCTTGTGTCAATCTGTCATAAGACAACTAAGCCATTGTAAACCTGACAAGCACATTGCTGTTAAGCCATAACCTTCCTTTTTTTACTCATTCCCAAGATCACACAATTAAGACATCACAATAAACATTTTATAAACTTAAAAAGTCCCACAGCCTTACAAATTCAAAACACTTTAAAAGTTGACTCTTTAAAAATATCTAGTCTCTCTGATGTAAAGTCCTGTAAAACTCCAAAATCCCTTAAAAAAAAAAAAGTTTAAAGTCTCTCAGCTGAGCTCCTGTAAAATTAAAAGCAAATTAATTACAAAAGGCAAAAACCAGGGCACAGTCACCACAATCTGAACAAAGCAAAACCAAAAACTCCAACAGGGTAAAGAGCTCAATGTCCGGCATCTGGGATGCACTCAGGATCTTCTGGGCTCCTCCAGGGGCTTCTCCGGCTCCACCCTCTGCAGCACACCCAGCTTGTCTTCTAAGCTTGGGTGGGCTCTACTCCACTACTGCTGCTGATCTTGGTCATCCATCGTACTGGCATCTCCAAAGTGCTGGGGTCTCCCGCTACAAATACCTTCTCCTGGGCTGTGTTCATGGAGTCAAACCTCAACTTCTCTGCATGATTCCCTTCAATTCTGGGCCTTTAACAGCTACTGAGGCTGTGCCTTCACCAACAGCTTCTCCTGGTCTCTCACAGTGCCAAACCTCCATAACCCTTTCACGCCTTCAAAACCAGTACCATTACCAAGTTCGGCTGCCAGGCTCAAGTACAATCTGGTCTGCCTCTGAAACACAGCTTCTGTGTGCTGATTTCACTTTAGTGATTTCACCTTTTTTTTTTTTTTTTTTTTTTTTTTTTTTTTTGGGAGCTGACCAACCCAGGGCCTGGTCCACTGAGCTAAATCCCCAACCCTGCTGGTCTCTTCTTAATCGCAGCTAACTTCTCAGCTCCAACTGACCAGAACCACAAATGGCAAATACGCAATGGCCCTCGTAGCCTTCAAGTAGCTTTCAAATTTCCCTCTTGAAACTTCAAGCCAAGCCAGGCCTCCATTGTCTGCATTTCTCTCAACATTCATTCCTCCTGAGCTCCCACAGAACAGCTCACCAAGCTTTTGAACACTCAATGGATCTTCTAACCTAAAGTTACAAAGTTCTTCCACAGTCGTCCCAAAAACAGCATGATCAGGTCTGCCATAGTGAAACCCGACTATCCTAGTACAAGTCTCTGTCTCAGGGTTACTACTGCTGTGATGGAGAGAAGGGTTTACTTGGCTTACACTTCACAACGCTGTTCATCATCAAAGGAACTCAGGACAGGAACTCACACAGGGCAGGAACTGATGCAGAGGCCATGGAGGGGTGCTGCTTACTGGTTTACTCCGCATGGCTTGCTCAGTCTTCCTTCTTATAGAACCCAGGACCAGCTGGAGGCCCTGATACCCTTCCACTTATCCCTCAGGAAACAACAGCAAGGGGGCGAAGGGGCTGTGATAGGACTCCAGAAGCAGCCTGAACCCTTCAAAGACCACAGTGTGTGCTCACCACCACCAGACTGCTAACATAAGGGCACAACTGCCTTTACATGGACAAGAGGGCCCACTTGGGAGAAAGTGTCCTGGAGGGTGAGCCAGTAAGTCACTCGGGCTTTTGGTAGGAACAGCTGACACCATCGGGAAAAGCAGCTTCCATCTCAGGTCCCCACAGCAAGGGACCAAGTCTCCAGGGTTCCCAACAGGGAAGATATGGCTACAGCATCTTAGTGAGTAAGTACGTGGCTGTCAGCACAGCAGCCACACAGCAGCACGCCAGGGGACGCACAAGAAAGAGATACTGAGTCAGACTCTGAGGAGACCAAATCTCAGGCCCCATGCCATGGGCCACGTACAGGTCACCCATGGGAAGGTCTGGTATGTGGGGGTCCCCAAGACTCATCTTACAGAGATCTTTCTAGCCCCACTTGAGAAAATGCTACCAGGAGAAAAGCAGGCCAAACAGAACCCCAAAATAACAGTGTGATACAAACCAACCAGGCCAGAGCAGGTCCTGCCTAACAGCAGAACTCAGAGGGACCCCAAAGGATGCCTCGCTGCCCAGGCACCCTATACCTGGGAGGAGGATGTAGAGAGCAGCTCCCTCCTCTCCTTGCCATGGTCCTGCAGACGCCGTTGTCGCTGATGTGTCCAGCTTGCTTCCCCAGGGACTGGCCCACTCAGAAGGCTCTTCCCATCCTTGGCCACAGGCACTGGATCCTTTCCCTTGGTAGCCTAGAGGATGAGAAGCAGGCATGGAAAGTCTCATTCAGGCTGTCCAGAGGGTGACTGCAGCAGGAAGCACGGGCAACTCCTCTCCCACCAGCTCCCAGGAAAGGCCCTCCTAGGCTGGCTTGGGCAGGAGGTTTGAACCAGCCAGGCAGGCCTCCAGACTGAGCTTTTCCTTGCTAGGTCACCTGCTGCCCTCAGCCTACACTCTCGCCCAGACAGAGGCAGAGATAATCACTTTGAGCCAACGGGAATGATCGATCTTTGTTATAGGAGCCCAGGACTTTATAGCAGGTCAGATCTCATAATGGGTAATATCAGAACTTATATGTAACAACATTTAGACAATGTTAAGTGTACACACACACACACACACACACACACACACACACAGCCAATCTCCTCTACAGTGGAAAAGGAACACAGTACAGTCTGTCTGTTGTTTTGGGTCAACTACATGACTAAGCTGGCTATTTTGAACAAATAAGAAATGGGCTATGGGGGAGGGAGGCTCGGTCAGGGGCCAGGCCTGGGGGCACAGCCCTTTAATCCCAGCAGTCTGGAGACAGAGGAAGGAGGTCTACAAAGGGAGTTCCAGGGCTATTACACAGAGAAAGCCTGTTTCAACCAACAACAGAAAAAGGTCAGGACCACTAATTAAGTCATTTGGTTTACAAATGACTAAACTAACAGACATTTTCAATAGAACTTACCCTAGAAACTCAAGGATCTCTGTGTAAGATAAATTAGAAAGGAAAGGCACTGAAATTTTTCTGGCTTTTTTTTTCATACCAAGAGTGAAAGGTCCAAATCTATAACAAAGAAATGGATCTAGTAACTTCCACATACCCCAAGATTGTTCTTCCTTTTCCACGAACAACAGGAGGTAGCGGACGACAACTGTTGGCCATAAGTGCTGGGGCAGGACGGTATCCTGGAACACCAACCCTCAAGACACAAATCTACCACTCTCCTATTTACTGGGCCGGATGGCAAGAAGTAACTTCCAAACACTGTGCTCCGACCTCCACCCCTGTGCTGCAGTACAAGTACACTCAGGTCCGTCTGGTGTCTGTCTGTTCTGTCTGTTGTCTCTCTCCCTCTCCTCCCTTGTACACTCACACACGTTTTCATTTTTTTTTAAATCTGCACTGAGACTCCATTTTATATACACCATGCTGGCCACAGTTCCGGGGCTGGGCACCGGATGCTGCTGCGGAGGCTGTGGAGACCGGGAACGCTCATCCGGTCCTGATGGCAACACAAAGATAAAACCCGAAGGGAGATGAGCCTTTGTGCTATCCTCTCAGGTAAGAACAAAAAGGCTGAAACAGAAGGGAAGGAGAAGCCACAATAGGATGAAAGTAAATCCCTTGAACAGATCCCCAAACGCTGGCTGTGGACAGGGAGCCAGAGGGCAGGAAGATGCTGAGAGGACTGTGTGCTCACGACGTGGCGATGCCTGCCCGGCAGGAGGCTTTGCCCGCTGGGAGTTCCTTTCCACCTCCCTCACAGGACTTCCTCCCACCTGCAGCCTGCCCCTGCCACCCTGCCACCCTGCCACCCTGCCACCCTGCGGAAGCCCAAACTAAACAAAAGGGTGCCTGGCTGCTGGCTGGATGAGGCCACCGGAGCAGTGAGTGTCTGCAGGGACACCAGCCACTCTCACTTTATTACAGACTGGGGGTTCCACACCCACTAAGCTGAAGACCAGAAGTGTTTGGGTTCCGTTTCTCCAGGTTTTAGGATATCTGCATATATATTATAAAATATCTTGGGGGTGTGACGCACATCTAAACATAAGTGCATTTATGCTTTGTATACCTTCTATACCTACAGCATAAAGGTAATTTTATACAATAGTTTTAAAGAGCCAGGGGTGCTTGCCTATCATGTGCACAGCCTTGGACTTGGAGCCTAGTACTGGAAAACAAATAAAACAAGCAAACTCACCCTGGCTATTTTGGCTTTCATGCTCCTGGGCTGCAGGTGCCTGGACTATAGAAGCAGAACCTCTGAGGAATTCTTTTGCTGACAATTTCGTTTAACACAGAGTAAAGAAGTGGGAAACGAACTACCACACTGGGCTCACTGTGGACTCACAAGAAAGCCGGCCAGTCATGAGGGAAAAGTGACTTCAGGAGGATGTGTGAGAAAAGGGTATCCTAGCACAGGAGGTCCAGGCTATGGCTCTGGGAACATATCCAGAGAAAAGAAGGGACTTTAAAGGGTAATCATGCAGATGTGTGGGACAGCAGATCTGAGGCAAGAATGCTGGCCACTGGATGCCTGAGAGCATCCAGGAATGAGTGGGGCAGTCAAGTCATAAATAGTAATGCAAACCTAAAAGTGCTAGAAAGGGGGCTGCAGAGGTGGCTAAGTGCACAAGCATGAGGACTGAGAGGAACCCACAACCCCCATTTTATAAATAAAATGCAAGTAAATCAAGCCTGGTGTGGACATATGTGCCTATAACCCCGGGGCTGGATCAACAGAGACAGGAAGTCCCTGGGGTTTGCTGACCACCACTCTACCCTATTTACTGAGTTCCAGGCCCGTGAGAAACCCTGTCTCATAAGTCGGGTGGCACCTGAGGAATGACACCTGAATTGTCCTCTGACCTCTGGGTGTTCACATGTGTACCTGTGCATACAAGTACCTGCACACACATGAACCTACACACTCGTCAACACACAAAGGGCTAGGTAAGCTAAATCACAGGCTGTGCGGAAGCCCTGACAATAGTCAGCTAAGGACAAGGCTAAGGACTGCCTGTGAGCTCAGGACGAGAAGTGAGAAATGTCTCAGCACTTTGTAGCTCTCCTCTCTGCCCATTTACCTTGTATGCCCAGTGAGCAGTGTCCTTTGCTCTTTCAATGTGTGGTGTTAAGACTGCTCAGTTCAGATGGCCACTAACAGGTAGTACAGAGGCTAAAAATTCTCAGGCCAAGTCAAAGGTCCCCTCTGGTAACTCCCCAGTCAGTGCGGAGCCCGCAGCAGGAAGACCCAGAGAGACGGCTAGAGGGAAAAGCACTTGTCACTCACTGGTGACCTGTGTTAAATCTCCAGAACCCAGGTGGAAAGAGTCAACCTGTTCCTGTAAACTGTCCTCTGACCTCCACACGTGTGTCGTGGTGTGAGTGTTTATGTGCGTAGGTGCATACATACACTACTACTACTAACAATAATAGTATGTTTAATATTAAAAAAGACAGCAGGGGACTGGAGAGAGGACTCAGTGGTTAAGAGCACTGACTGTTCTTCCTGAGCTCTTGAGTTCAAATCCCAGCAATCACATGGCGGCTCACAACCCTCTGGAATGGGATCTGATGCCCTCTTCTGGTGTGTCTGAAGACAGCTACAGTGTATTTATATATAATAAATAAATAAATCTTAAAAAAAAAAAAAAACAGCAGAAACTAAAATAGAATCCTTCCCTCACGTGTCAGAAAGGCAGGGCGGTCATCTGACATATGATGCTGGGGCCCCAAGACTTCTATTTTCCAAAATAAAAACTACAAATGGGCATCAACAATCAGCATACAGTAAAATCAGAGAGGCGACAAAAGAGTCATTGATGCGGAGAAGCACGGCCTAGTGCTGTCAGCTATTGCTGGAGGAGAGCAGACATTGCCCTCCAGCTCTGACTGGGTGGTCATGGGATACCAATATGGCGGGCAGCTGTGGAAGGAGGGCAGCTGTCCACGAAGCAACTGGTGTCTACCTATAAATGTGCACAACCTCGAAAAGGGTTTTCTGTGACATAACTCGTCACTGCAGGTTTTAAAGACAAATCTCATAAAAGTCCTAACTAGTGCTGGGCCAGACAGATGCTCAGAGGTTAGGAGCACTTGATGCTCTTGCAGACGACCCAGCTCAATTGCCAGCACCCACATGGGCCTCACAACTGTCTGTAATTCCAGTCCCGGGGTATCTAACACTTTCCTGGCCTCTGCAGGCCCTGGTCCCATAATGTGTTGAGTATATATGCATGTTGGCAAACACACATAAAATAAAAACGGACCTTTAAAAAAACCCTAACAAGCGGATTCGCCTAACACTCAAATGGCCTAAATTCTATCTGGTCACCATCTACCTGCTCCCAACAGTTCAGGAGAGGTGTCCATAGCCTGTATTTTGTGATTTGCATCTTCTGGAGACAGCCTTGGTAGACACAGGAGGATTCTAAAATTCTTCCTAGAGAGCTGTCCAGCTCTGGTGGGAAACAGGTCTTCCCTGAAGGCCAAGGCATGGGAAGGCAGAGCATCCCGAAGCACAAGCTGTAGACAGGCATCCGCTCCCATCCTGCTCCTGGGGCGCAGGCCTAAGCCAGCCGGCCTCCCACCGGTGTCTACAGGGAAGAGGGTAATTTGCAGAGGTGGTTGTTCCTTGCTTTCTCTCGCTGACAGCCAATTAAGGGCGATCTCCTTAAGAAGGTAATTCCCACCTGCTGGCCCCTGGCTCACTTAGTGAATGTGAAAGATCCAGAATTCTTGCTCCAGGGAAGGATAAAATGGCCCAGAAGCCCGGCATGCCTGCCATTTTTGACATGACCTGTTGGCTCTTGTACTTACAAATCCCAAAAGACCTCAGGACCGTGGGTTTTACAGTTATCCTTCTCACTCCCAATTCTGCGCCAGATTTCTACTGAAAGCCTGGAGAGTGTGTGTTCACAATGGTATGAAGCCAGACATCATGCCTCTGCCCTGTAATCACAGCACTTGGAAGGCTGAGGCAGGAGGATCGCCAGAGTTTGGGGCCAGCCTGAGCTACAGTGTGGGGACCCTAAGCAGGCAAGATGCTGTGAATTTACAACACTATATGTAAATACTATTTAAAGTGGAAAAGTCTAATAATTTTATATGCTGCCCATTTAACAATAAAATACCATTTATGTTTTCTGTGTGTTCATCCTTCAACAGCAAATAAGAAAGAAGAAGTCTAGAATGGCCACAGTGGGGAAAGACTGAGCCTAACATACGCTGGCCAAGCAAGCTGGTGTGGAGCCCAGTGTCAGCGCCTACGGAGTCCACAGGTACACGCTACCACATCACAGACGTGCTCCTACCACATACTGCACTTGACACTGGTGCGGGAGAAATCTACAGCACTACCTGAAGATCAACTAGGACCAAAGGACAGAGATATTACAACGTCCCCCGCAGAGTGAGGAGCCGCACACATAAGGGATACCAAGCCATAGGGACAGAGGTAAACAGAGAGTGGGTGGGCGGAGAAGCTCAGCAGGGTAAGAGCTGGGCTGTTCTACACAAGCCCCATTCTGTGTAGGCTGGGGGACAAGCTAAGGTCGTCAAAGGTGCACTAACGGGCTTATACTAAGCAAATGCCCCTGCGACAGTAGGAAAAGGCCAATCACATCACCAGAGCCTCTACTCAGACGCACAGTAGGACAGGGAGGGGGTGACCTTGAAATTTACAGCGAGCTCTACAATTCTGCTGTTCCCTCGAACCTCAAGTCTACTAGTTATTATTAGACTTAAAACAAATGCTAAGCCTAAATATGACCATCGTTGAAAACAGGAAATGAGTCCGTTGGGGAGACGGTTCAATGGGTAAAGAGCCTGCCACGGAAGTATGGGGCCAGCCTGAGGTCGGCTCCAGACACCCACGGTGAGATCTAAGAGCGACAGATCTCCAGATCTGTCCTCCAAATGCACACGTACACATGTGCACATACACGTGTGCACACACACATGTGCACATACACTGCAAAGAGACGTGTACAGACAAAAATATTAAAAACAGTCATCATCATAAACAGAAAGAAAATGACCTGGTCAATTCTTTTTCTCCCTAGAATGTACACAGCTATGGTTTCCATTAAGGATCTAGAAAGTGCACGTGAACATACAAGATGGTGGCCCAACCTTAGTTAGGTTGTATTTTAGAGGCAAGCTCACAAATGTTTCATAAACTGCACATTCTTATCCTCACCTTTAGCTGTAAACTGCACGCACGCACGCACGCACGCACGCACGCAAACACACACACACACACACACACACACACACACTTACTACATGAGCCGTAATTCCTGAACACATCAAAAGTGTGGCTACAGTCTGAAGCAGTCTTCGTGTTTGCTCTCAACTCCAGTGAAGCTGGAGTTCAAGGGACCCAATGCTCCACCCACCACCTATCGAGCTTTTAAATGTTGCTCAGTGAGAGCCAGAGAGCCAACAGTAGAGCAGACCTAGCCGCACTCTAGACCTGAAGTCCTGCCTGTAAGATCCAGACTTCTAGAAAAGCAATTACAGAGGTGGCGATGGTTGTTATAACTGTCTCCATCCACACTCAGGCATGCCGAGGTGACAGTCACACAGCACTGACGTCGGATATGGGAGCTGATGACCAGGACCTTCAGGAGTCCAGCTCTGAACAGTAGAACACAGTTTGGCCTCTGCTGGACACCAACGATACCAACGGCACTTCTGTAGCTCTGTTCCTCCTCATGCAAACGAGGGAGAATTTTAACATTCTGAGTACGGAACAATGAGTCCATGTTCCATCTCCCCCAGGATCCTACTCAGTATTTCCAGCTCAAATGCTACCTCATACACAGTCCTGTGGCGGGTCTGCTGCAGACAGACGTCCGCATCCTGGGCACAAGCAACCATCCTAAACTGTTCCATCAATTACAACTCAAGTCACGGGTGGCGAAGAGGAAGGGACAAACTAACAATCTGCTGTCTTACGTTGCGTGCAGCTTTTAAAAAACTCTCTTTCCCTGCATCTCTTCATCCCCTTGGGACCAGGAAGTCCCACCTGGACCGTCCATCCAGCAATTGCCCCCCACCCCCGCCGCGCCTACTTTATTGACAAGTCAAGAACCAATTGGGGAACAAGACCTTAGCGACAGAACCTCCCCCTTACAGTCTTAGCAAACACAGGAAAAGAGAAAGCACTGAGGTCTAAAACCCCAAACTATTAACTCTATTAAACCTGCAGACATCTCAGGTGTGCTGCAAAAATGCTCTACTGAGAACATCCCCACTGGGCATTTCCAAAAGCATGGATTCTGACAGACTCCACCAGTAAAAGCCCTTGGTGGGACTCCGGGCTGCTCTGGACATAAGCTGGCAACCAAGTCCTCTTATCGTGTAACGCACACGATATGTAAAGAATGTTAGAAGTCCTTTGTAGGATCAGCAAATACCAACGCTTAAATGAAAAACTCGGACCTTCACTTTAGTCTCTAATTTACTGTCTGAGTGGCACTAACACTCATTCGTATCACTCAAAAGTCAAAGTTCCAACTGTCGGAATTCACCTAAACACTCAAACCCACTCCAGCTCCCAGGAAACCTGAGCAAAGGGAAGGATCCCCTCCACAGCCACTCGCTGCTGCCATCTGACACGTCACTGGTGGAGTGTGGCAGACTGACAGTTGTTACTGAGGTGCAGGGGAGCTGGAAGACAAAGCGACTTGGGGCTGAGAGGCCAAGAGCGAGGGTCTGGGGTTCAGCAAGCCCGGTCAGCATGTCCACACACACTCCGCCCTCCACCTCAGCATCACGCCCTGCACTGCCGGCCACGGGTGAGATGGAAAAGGGGTTCATTAAGTGGATTTTCTAGGGTATTTTTTTCTTTTTCACTAAATCCTCCTCTATAATCTTATCTCTGTTCTCATCCTGCAATGGCATCAGTGGCTGGTAAGGTTGGGAGGGGAGAGTTGCAGGGAAGGGAGAAAAAAGGAAGAAGAACTGAATTTGGGATCTCATAACACATCCAGGAATTTGGCCCTGAGAAGAGGACCCGCAAGTCCATGAGTGACAGACAGGGAGTCCTGGAAGACAGTCTGACAGCAGGGTATCAGATGTGTCTTGACAAGCACTAAAGAGGCAGGGCCCACACTTACCTGACTGCTGAAGGTGTCTTTCTTGGCTGAACTCTGAGCCTGAGGGGGGCCTTGGGCAGGTGACAATCTTGAAGGGCTCTTTTTGCTCTGAGGCAGCAGTGAGGACAGGAACCCCACTCGAGGAGACTGGGAGAGGGAGGCAGGCCTCTGGCTGCACACCAATGCTCTGGCCAAGTAAACACAGCACAACATTAGGGGTTACAGGGGAATGAGGAAGATCCAAGAACACACAACTCTTGACTAAGGTTAGTGACTGGGGCCTTAGCAAGGTTCTGAGACATGAGTTTGAAAGGTGAAGGTATGACCCTTGGTACCATTTCCTGACCAAAGAGAAGAACCAGAAGCACATCTGGCCCTAAAGTGAAGTCCATGGCTTTTTAGAGACCCAGGAGATCTCAGGGCTGCCATGTCCGATGGTTGCCGGACACATGTGCTAATGAGCACCCGACTGGGTTAATCCAAACGGAGATGAGCTAGGGTGAGCCACCATGGGATGCAAGGACTTAGTATGAAAAAGAGATACAGGGGAGCTCATTATGTTTGACGGCCACTGACTATGCATTAGAGTAGTTCAAAAATGAGGTTAAATAAAATACGCCACTAAAACGAATGCTGTGGGTCCTTTTACTTTCTCCACACCTCTAATAAAAACCTTCTTATTGCATCTGTGATTGGCACTTGACTTCCAGCTACAGAGATCAGACTGGCTGCTTTTTAAGGTCACTCAAACTTCTCTCCCACACTACCTCCCTCTTTATACCCCCAGCAGCTTCTCCTGAGGAACGTGCCCACCTGTGGGGTCCAGGCCTTCCAACCTATGAAGGAGCTTCCCTGGACTCCACCATCTTGACACTCGGCACCGCTGTACAGCTCCCCATCCAGGGAGAACCTTAGCGAACTGGGACCTCACGCATATAATTTGGAGCCAGGCACGCCAAGTCCCTCTGTGGCAGTTCTCCCTCGGCAGACATAGGGCACTGCCAGTGAGGAAGTCAGGGTGACGCTCAGACCACAGAGAGATCAGAGGACAGACGGCAGCCCTCCCTCGAACCCATAAACCCCCAAGCATACTCACAGCTCCGAGTCCCCAAGGCGGTCCATACTGGAGACATAAGGGGGCAGCTTGTGCTGGACCAAAGCTGCTGCTTCTTCCTGCTGTTGTTCTTCCTTCTTCAGACGATGGACCTCAGCTTGCAGTGCAAAGAGCTACGGAGGGGCAAAGCCCAGTCAGCCAGTGACGTCTCATGACCTTCCCTCTACTGAGGGAACTGCCTAGACACACCACATCCAAACCCAGCCAGAAGGGCATCCCTGCTCATCAAATGGTGGGCAAATGAAAGAGCCACAGCTAATACCACATTAAGAAAGCAAAACACTGGGCTGGAGAGATGGCTCAGCGGTTAAGAGCACTGACTGCTCTTCCAGAGGTCCTGAGTTCAAACCCCAGCACCCACATGGTGGCTCACAACCATCTGTAATGGGATCCGATGCCCTCTTCTGGTGTGTCTGAAGACAGCTACAGTGTGCTCATATATAATAAGTAAGTAAGTAAATAAATAAATAAATAAATCTTAAGAGAGGTTCCCTTTGCCCTTTTCTAAAAAACAAAAAAGAAAGCAAAACACTTTGGACATCCAAAACCACTGTGGGCTTTTTTTTCTTTTTATCGTTCAATTAACTTCCTTTTACCACTTCACTGTTTCTTCCTGAATTCACTGGAGGGAAATCCTGCCGTGATGTTTGGAAATGAGCCTTTGAAACTTGCAGAGGCAAACGTTTTTTAATGATTACGGTATTGTAGCCATCTTTAGCCCTTGCCTGAAGACGATGATGCGGCATCCAAGAACCTCAAACCCACCTCCCCCAAACAGCTTATGAGCTTACTTTCTTCAGCAATATCACTGACACAGATCTTCCTTCCAAGACTGGGAGACTCATGGGACAAACCGTGCAAGCAAGCACAGGCGTCCTGGAGCGCCTCTTTTATCAAGTGTGTTGCTGAATCAGAACAATTTTACCTGGCTTATAAACATTGTAAGGGTGGCTATGGGGGAAACCACTAGGAGGATAGCTAACGGGGCTGGAGAGATGGCTCAGCAGTTAAGAGTGAGAGCTGCCCTTGCGGAGGACCCACATCAGGTGGATGACGGGTTTTAACTCCAACTCCAAGGGATCTGACTCCCTCTTCTGGCCTGCATGGGTGCCTACACCCACATGCCACACATAAGAAAACTGGATGAGAAGGGCAGAGTGTTGCAAACACATGCTGTCCTTTAGTTCTTACAGGTTTGTTCTTGCTTGTGAGGCACACCTGATGTCTAACATTAATCCTGGTTCTGGTAATCAGAGCTGGTGGAGCCCCAGCTCCCCAAGCCTTGGTGATTCACTTTCATCTGCGAACGGTTCACCTTTTCTTTATTTAACCAGCTCCCACTGCTACCCAGAAGCAGAAGTGCTTCCCAAGGAGCAGGCCTGCTCGGAACGAACCTTCTGGCGCAGAACCTCATTTTCTTCCTGGACCTGGTTGGTCCTCTGGCACTCCGCATCAAAGTTCAGGATCACAGGCACCGGTGCACAAAGTTAAAGAATAAGTGTCTGCCTGGCAAGACTTCAAAGTCCTTCGCTGCCAAACATCCAAATATGAGACCCAGGGAACAGAGGGCTGTGGAAAGGAAAGAGTCTCTTCCCAATGCCTGGGCCTGTCACTCTAGACCACCTGACTCCTTTGGACTCAGAGACACATGACAACCTGCCTGGCCAACTCTTGCATAAGACATAAACCCCAAACTCAGGCATCCTGCCCCCCTCCCCCAGCAAAGAGCTAGTATTCAGTAGACTTCCCAATCTAAGCTTTGGCGAGGTCCATGCCAACATCCAGCTGGAAGCGAAACTGGAAGTGGAATCCGCCACTAGGCCTTCCCCTTCTCCAGGCTGTCTCTTTCTCCCTGGCAAAAATGCAAATGGATAAACCACTCTGCAGACTGCATAGCCACACACCAGCCCATGAACACCAATGTTCCAGCTTAGGGCGCTGCTCCTTCCCAGCGGCTGCCCAGAGTTCTGTTGGAAGGGCAGAGCCGGTAGGAAGCAAACTGCAGCTCCAACGTGCATGACCTAGTTTGCAGGGTCATGACCTGCTTTGCTCTGAAAAGATAATGAACAACAGGTTCGAGCTGCCCTGGAAGGCCCATGTGGCCATGCTAAGTTCTCAGAAGGGCTGATTCACACTTATCCACAACAGGAAGAAGGGGGAAAAAAAAAGCAAAGGCAGGAACCTCCATCAGAACATGTCCCTCCCAGAGGTCAACCAAGCCGCAGTGGCTGGGCCTCTACCACGCCCGAATTTATCAGTGCCTCACCAGGCAGCCATATTCTCACATCAGATCTTGGGCCTTCAACAACATAGTTGTAGGCAGCGAATTACAGTGATGTTTCCTCTCCCTCTCACTCTCAACCTCTGAAAATAAAGCCACTCTACACTCCGGCAAGTTGAGGCACACTGAAGTCACTGTCCCAGAAGGCTATCCAGACGCGAGCTCGGGCTGAAAGCTCCACCCCAAAACTGTTTTCATCTGCCACCAACCCCCAAAATCAAGCAACACCATGCCCCTCCCCCAAACATGTGCTATGCAGAGAGGATACTCTCATGCCTGGCTGCTCCTCACCCTTGAGTTTCCTGACTGAGCCAGTACCAGCACCCAGAAGCTAATGACTTCCTTACCCATGCATATCAGCTATTACTGACACCGCAGATGCAGAACTAGGAATTATGACTCCCTGGACTCGTGACAAAAACAACCACAACTTGTCAAGTCCCTCACGTGACACGTGAGTGATCTTTGGGTGTTTTGTGAAAGAAATGGGTGTCCCATGAGCAGTGGCCACCGATCTCAGTGTCTGGGTGCCTCCGACAACGGCCACGGCCACATGGGGCAGCATCAAAGGATATGCATGCACTGGAAGAGGACACTCAGGAAGTTGTGCAGGGAAATAATGAAGGTGTCAGCCCACTGTCGGGAGAAGTAGGTAGCGAAGGTAGGGTTGGTGTCCGGGGATGGCAAGAAGGGCAGGACGAACCAATCCTTCCATTCAGCCTGGTTCTGGAGCTCCGTAGCCTGCTTTGCAAAGAACTCCTGTGCCTTGTCATTTCGGTTTGTCTGCCAAGATACAAAGAGGGTTGCGAGCGGGGAGAAAGGCAAGTCCCCAGGTCAGGCTCTTCACTGTTGCAGAGCAGACAGCCTTGGCACATCTCCTGTCAGGCCAGTTACGGCACAGTACCGACAAACTCCACAATGTGAAGGAAACCATGGCCTGAAGTTCTGGGGCTGGGGACAGCTCAGTTGGTAAAGCATTTAAATGTCTCCCAGGTTCAATCCCCAGCACCAAATAAAACCAGGCACGCCTGTACACCTAGCACTTGAAGTACAGAAGTTCAAGGTCATCCTCAATTACATATAAAGTCTGAGGCCAGCCTGGGGCAAATGAGACCCACCCAGTTTCAAAATTGAAAGTAAACTGAGGTTCTAACGACAAATGCCATCCCGAAAACAATCCCCAGGTGATGCTCAAATAATCCAAATTACTTCCCCAAGTCAGCTACATGTTGTTTGGTGTTTAGAGACAGGGTTTCTCTGTGCAGCCCTGGCTCTCCTAGAATTCACCCTGCAGCCGGAGCTAGACTGGAGCTCAGAGATCCGCCTGCCTCTGCCTCCAGAGTGCAGGGAATGAAGGTGTGCACCCCCACTGCCAGCCCCAGCTACATTTTTTTTTATTATTATTCGAAGTTTATATTCTTTAAAATGCTACGCATGTTTACGTGCTTAAAACCAAAGGGACAGAGAACTGGTGAAATCCGATCAGATGACCTACAGATCAGCAGACATGGGGGAAAGGGAAACAGTCAAAACAAGAAGTACCTGGATTGTGTAGACGAGATAAAAGCGGAACAGGCTGGTTTTCAGTTTGTTGATGGTGGGTCGATATATGTCCTCCAGGCGGCTGAAGAGCCTGCGTTCCAGGTAGCTCCAATAATCCCGAAGGGCAGCCAAGTCATATACCTGCATCAGCTGTTGCAACTGGTCCACAATTTTGTCCACCTAGGGAGAGACAGCATTGGAGGTGGCCGAAGACAGAAGGAAATTCTCACCTCACTATACATAACTTCTTCCTATGGCTCCCTGATGTAAAAACATAATTCAGCTGGCAACCTATAAAATTCCCAGGCTATGTTAACATAATAGCTTTCAAATTATTTTCTCATGCTAGATATAGGGCTTGGAGCTCTAGCAAGTTCAGAAATTCCAGTAGGCAAGAGCTTTGGCTCAGGTGTTAGGTCTCCTTGACCAACTTGGCAATGTCCCTACAACAGCAGTCTTGATTGCTTCACATCGTAAAAATAAGTAAGATCAAATGAGCCAGAGACAATCACCAGGGTCCTTGTCCCAGCTCCACAGTTTCCCGATTCCAAGAAACACAGTGATTACCGGTTCCTGCAGGTCATCAGAGTCCCACCCGAGCCTCAGTGGCTGCTCCCTTCAGCCAAAGACAATCACACAGAGACAATGTTTTGGAGACTCTGTGTCCATCCAACAGGACACTTCTGTCTGGAGCAGGGAAATGCTTTGCTTTGCCACCAAGTAACCACTAAACTCGCAAAGTAGGAACCAATATTCTAACTTCCTTCTGATGCTCCAGCAACTAGCTCACCGACCTCCCTCAACCCACCTGCCCAAGACCAAGTTAACTCTGCACATACAAACATACAAATCGTAAGCAAAGAAATCCCAAGCACCTCTCAATGGAAAATAGTATCAGAGAAGTTTGTGCCTCAAAGCATGCAATAGGAAATCTGCTGGTGATTCCCTAATAATACCATTCTTATAACCCCCACCCCAGACCTCAACCCAGCGTTCTGGTGCAGGCCCCTTTGCTCCCGCTGCTACAGAGAGCCAATATTTGAAATTCAGCCTTGTGTTCAACCTTGGCTCTTAAAGCGTTGTACCCATGCCGGCCAACCATTGGACAGCACCTGCTGAGAGGCTGGAATAGAGTGAAGCCCTGGACCAGGAATCAGGGACCCGAGTCCCGATGCTCCTGACTCACTCACTGAGCAACTTCGGGCAAGTCACGACCATCTCCCGCCCTCAGTTCCTCCTATGTTATGTCAAGCGAGGGCTAGACAGGAGACGTCTACAGTCCCCTACCACGCAGTGACAGCGCCGCCCTCGCCCAGGAGGGCAGTGTTGGAGCAGGAGGCCCGCCCCCCGAGCCGCCTCCGCCGCCCCTGCAGGCCCCTCACCCGGAACCCTTTCTCTTTGTCCGCCTTGATCTCGGCATCCAGCTGCCGCAGTGTGTGCGTGAAGCCACGGAAGAGCAGGTACTCCCGGACCAGCTCGTCTGTGCGCTCCACCGCCTCCGCCATCGCTGCGCGCGCGCGCGCCGCAAAAGACCCGAGCGGCTCAGGGCAGAGGGGCGGGGCTTGGCGCGGCGAGGAGGAGCCTAGCTCGGGCGCCTCGTACGTCACGCCACGCCCAGCCTACCAATCGTGCGCCCCGCCCCGCCTCGCAGGCGCCCCGCCTATCTACCCTCTAGCCCCGCCCCTCGCTTTGAGCCAGGTTCCCGACGTCTCTGCCTGCTGAAGTTTTCTGGTAAAGCAGTGAGTCACCTGAGTTGCTAACACTGCTGCCTCGATCCAAGTAAAAGTAAAGCTGGACCTTGCTAACGTTCCAGATAGTCACGGGGCGGAGAGGGAGTGATGTTCACTACTTATTAGCATGACACTGCAGAATCTTTTGTCCTCTGCCCTCCTCTTAAAAAAGGAGACCCAACAGGTCAGTGTGAAGTCAACTCCCAAAAACCCAGCTTTTCCTTTTTTCTGTGCCAGGGCCTCACACATGCTCAACTACTTTGAGGTTTTGTCGTAGTCTCACTAAATTGCCCACACAGGTCTTGAACTTGCAATAAAAAATCCCCACCACCAGTTCTGTCTAACCCTGAGTTCCTGAGTAGGAAGACTTAACTATACCAACCAAGATGTACCACTTAGAGGAAAAAGGCAAGTTTCAGAAGTGTGTGGCCTATGGTCCCAGTTTCTTGTTTTTTGTTTTTTTTGTTTTTTGTTTTTTTTGTTTTTTTTTTCAATTAATTGTGTTTTTGTGAACAGTTTTTATTTATTTATTTATTTTTTCTTTTTTACGGAGCTGGGGACTGAACCCAGGGCCTTGTGCTTGCTAGGCAAGCGCTCTACCACTGAGCTAAATCCCCAACCCCTGTGAACAGTTTTTAAACTCAGGAAAACTGTAAAACAGCCTACATTTGTTTTCTCTGAGGGATTTTCAGTTCCTTTTTCCCTCTTCCTTTTCTTGTTTAGAAAATTATTTGAAGATTGAAAATTATTTACAAGGCATACACATTTTGCCTTATTTCTTCATCTTCGAGATAGCACTGATAATGTGCACTTTGCAGTCATAATGAAGATTTGATAAGATAGTGCATGAAGACCAGGCTTGGTGGTATGTACTCTGGAGGCAGAGCCAAGCAGGTCTCTGTGAGTTCGAGGCCAACATTTCTAAAAGATCAAATTATACACACACACACACACACACACACACACACACACGTGCAGGTATCTATGCTCATGTGGGTCCCAAGGAGAGCATTGGGTGTCTTCTATAATTCTCCACCTATTCCTTCAGAGGCAGGGTCTCTCCCTGAAACTGGGACTCTCATTTTCATGACTAGGCTGGAAGCCAGTAAACCTCCACAATCCTGTCTCAGCCCACCTCAGAGCTGAGGTTACACTTATTTATAGGGACATACAACTTGTTACATGGGTGCTAGGACCCAAACTCTGGTCTTCTTGATCATGGAACAAGCAGTCTTAGCTACTATGCCATCTCTCCAGCCTCAAGATTATATTTTATATATATACATATATATGAATATATAAGTATATAAAATTATTTCTATAGACTATATAATATCTTGATTTTTATTATATTTATTTATATAATATAAATAACGCTATATACTCTTTATTTATATTAGTATGTTAATATATATAATGCAATATATAATATACTATACAAGATATAATATATACTTACATATAACATATAAACATAAGTTTTTACTTATATATTATATAAATATAAAAATATATTTCTTATATATTTATATTTTATAACAAATGAAAAGCATTCTCTCTGTGCCCTCTCATACACACCTTCTTCAATTTGAAAAGTCTTCAGGCACTCATGCTAGCCGTCTTTTCTCCTTCCAGTGTTTGTTCAAATGTCATATCTCAAGTTTTTTTCTGTTTTTCTAACAAACTGGGTGGCTTTGAAAGGAAAGAAACTTAGTTCTCATGTGGCCATCTTGGGAAGAGGAATAAATTTTTCTAAAGATCCAGTGACCCACAGGTCTTTGCTGTCTTGGCATGAGGTTCAGGTTGAAACAGAAGGCAGGAAGTGTGTATGAGTAAGCAGTCCTGGTCAACTGTGGTCCTGCCCATCACTGGCCCTCACTGCCTAAACTCCAGCCTTTTCCTGCAAGCGTTGTAAGTTGTCAGAAATGAGTGGAATCTCTTCTCAGGAGAGAGCTTCCTCTTCTGGCTGGCACCAGGTTTCAACCATTCCCTTCCTGCGGAATGAGCTTCCTGGGAAACTGTAATTCCTTGGGAAGCATTGTGTCAATAGTCTGAGAGCAATGGCAGAGACACACAGGGTGCCACAGGACATAGCGTCCTTCCCACACAGGTGCACCTGTGGATTCTTAAAAGCCCCACCACCAGGCACCGTCACACTGGGGATCAGGTTTCAACCTACAACATTAGGATCACAGTAGTTAACTTCTTAGAGAGGCTTCTCTGGCTGCCCTGTACAAAACAGCATTGGCCTTACTCTCTATTCTTATCCACCTTGCCTACCTGTGTGCTTCTACCTTGTAGTTACGACCATCTTAAAAATCAGTGTTTTCATGATTCAATGACTCGTCTGTCTCTCCCTCCATTAAAACATTTGCTTGATAGATGGGAGGAGAGATTATCATGTCTTATTTTCTACTATCTCTTCAGAGCACAAAATAACATTCGGCTCATAGCCCAAACGCAATAAACGTTTACTGTGCACAGGGTCAGTTATGGCCCAGCCACCTTCAGGCAAGCCCATTCTTGGAGAAAAACTGGGGAAGCAGAGAGATACAGTCTCAGATGGAAACAAAACCGAGGAGGTTCGAGCAGGCAGCATAGGGACCCAGAACATAGTCCTGCTACCTGCCCCCATGGAAGCATCTGATATCACCTTTACACTGACGTCTTCCAAATACTCCTTCCGGCCCAGGCCTCTCTCCTGAGCTCCTACATGATATCCCAGGGACGCGTCTATCCCATAGGTGTCTCTAACTGAAAAGCACGACCTCAGCTCCGGAGCACGGATGGAGGCTTTAAGTTCAAACCTGTGATTGGGGCTTACAAACTATAGATGAGAAAACACGGAATGCAGTAGTCACACTATGAGGATTCGACCCCGAGATGGAAGACCTATATCTTTAACATTAAAAACCAGTACATGTGGGCTAGAGAGACGGCTCGGCGCTGGCTGCTCTTGCAGAGGACTCTAGTTCAGCTTCTAACGTTCACATAAAGGTTTACGAACATCTGTAATTTTGGTGTCAGAGGTTCCAATGGCCTCTTCTGGCCTCAGTGGGCACCACACACACACATACAATACACATATATATGCGCAGGCATTCGTGCACATAAAATAAAAACAAATGAATCTTTAAAATAAAACTGTATACAAATGTTTATTCATAGAAACCAAAAAACTGACATACTCTAGATGTCCTTTGACAGCATGATTTATTCATAGACTATCTTTGAAAAATGTCAAACACAGAAATAAAGAAAAAGTACCATTGGTTAATGACTGGGGGACATGAGAAGCCAGGGGAGTTTTATCATGAAAGGGGGAATATAAGGGATTCATATGGTGGAACTGGTTCTCATCATGGCTGGTTGTGGATGCACATGTGTGTGATGAAGCACATACATACAGACACATAAGAAACCTCACTAAAGCCATTAGCTTAAAAATATCAATATCATGGTGGGCTATTATGCTTTATTTTTTATAAGATGTTTTACGGCAAGGAAAAACAAAGATTATATTGGTCTTCCTGGATTATTCTTTGGGGTTGCATATTAATAGTTATCCTAAAACAATAAACTTAAGGTTAGGCGTGTTTGTTTGTGCTTGGGTTCAAGCACTCACAGGTGCACCTGTGTGTTGAGGTCAGAGGTCAATGTCAAGTGTCCTCCTCAGTTGCTTCTTCCCCTCATTTTTCTGAGACAGGATGTCTCGCTGAACCTGGAGCTCACCAATTGGCTAGACTGCTTAGCCAACAAGTCGCAGGTGCTTCCTCCGTGCTGGGATTACGATCACGGACCTTCATCCCTGGCTTCTCCTTGGGTTCTTGTGTTTTTACAGGAAGCACTTTACTAACTGACCCACTGGCCCATCACCATTAAAAGTATGGATTCTGGGGCTGGAGAGATGGCTCAGTGGTTAAGAGCGCTGACTGCTCTTCCAGAGGTCCTGAGTTCAATTCCCAGCAACCACATGGTGGCTCACAACCATCTGTAATTGAATCTGATGCCCTCTTCTGGTGTGTCTGAAGACAGCTACAGTGTACTTATATATAATAAATGAATAATTTTTTAAAAAGTATGGATTCTAGTTGCAATACTATGACTTTAGGTGATATTCTTATAGTCTGTATAAGAACACACATAAAAATATTAGCAATTATTGGTTGCAGTAATAGACATATTATATTTGTGGGTGTACCTGAATTTTTATATTTTCTGATATTGTTCAAATTCCTTACTACAAATATATATTCAGCTTGATTTATAGCTATAAGGAATGAAATATTTTTTGAAAATCTATTTACTTGTTTTATGTATGTGAATACATTGTCACTGTCTTCAGACACACCAGAAGGGGGCATCAGATCCCATTACAGATGGTTGTGAGCCACCGTGTGGTTGCTGGGAATTGAACTCAGGACCTCTGGAAGAGCAGCGAGTGCTCTTAACAATCATTCCATCCCAGGAACGAAATATTTAATAGCATCTTCATTTCCTGTAACCGCCATATCTCTGTCTTCCTTACTTTCTCGAGACGGGGCCTCAGCCGCTCAGGCTGGCCCGGAACTCCATGTATATAAAACAGCCAGTTCTTGAACTTGCAGCGATCCTCCTACCTCTGCCTCCTGAGTACTGGGATTATGGATGTACGGATGTACGCCATTGTGCCTCACTGTGCCAGCCATCCTTAGTGCTAACCCACTCAGAGGTCTTAAGCAGTCCCCCACGTTTACATATATAGCTGAGGAACTAAAACTTCGCACTTTTTTTCGCGTATGTCTCTGTATCTGTTGACAGTGGTACTGGAAAGTGAACAGGAATTTCACGCGTGCCAGGCAAGTGCTCTACTGACAACCTCCAGTCCCCAAGCCTCTCCTCGCGCTGGGACCTGCTGGGGCCCTCCACCTGGCACCACTAACACAGAAAGCAAAGCACTTTCTTTTAGATCACAGACTGTTATCAAAAGTTCCCGAGAATCGGGTCAGGTCAGAGTAGGAATCTGCCACCCTCTTAATTACCCTGCCTTCCACCCCCCTAAGGCAGGGAATCACCATTTGCAGAGGGCAGCAAGCCGCCAATAAAACTGTTAGGCTAGCCTTGGAGTCTATGAGTTTATGAGCCTGTAAAATGTATCGCTTTCACTACCTTAACGGTTTGCATCTCCTGAGTTAATAAGTAGTAAGGCCTTGGCAAGAGCCAACTAGGGGAGCACACGGGAAAGTCAAGCCCATCCTCCAGCCTCTGCAAGACCCTGGGCAGGGGTGTCGCAGCCTTTCCCTTCCCACTCCTTTCCCAGGAATCCCTCTTCCATGTCCCAGTCCTGTTCTTCACACCCCACCCCCACTGTGTCAAGAGCCACTCTGCTTCTCCTCGGGAAATGTTCTGTCCCCTTGTATCAGGATCTGGGACAGTGGCCTCCATCTAGTGAATTCCACTGTCCTGGTGAAGAGGGCATGCAAACTAGTTACCCATCCTCCAAATCTCCAACTTCACCTCGGCTCGCTCTGTACCTTCAGGGCCTCCCCCTGTAGCTATCTTGTTGCCAGTTTGTGTTTGTTTGCTTGCTTTTTTAAAAAAAAACAAAGACATAAAAGTGCTGGGTGTGTCGGCACATGGTTGTATTTGCCAACCATTAGAAGGCTGAGGAAGGTAGTGTGACAGCCTAAGGCTAGCCTGGACTAGCCAGTAAAAAAACAGGTCAAAGAAAGAAACAGAGAAGGGGAAGGGGGAGAACGAGTGGCCGGAGAGAGAGGGAGAAACCCACTTAGAAGCCTTCCTAAGAGTGGCCTCTTGAGCAAAGAGCCCAAAGTCAAGTTCACTGGATCTCCTTCCTGTCACTTCACAGCCTGAGGACATGCCTCCCCGGGACTTTCACAGCTGCCTTATGTAGCACCCTGTCTGTCTTCATTGTAAGACACTACATAATTGGCTGAGAGCCCAATTAAACAAGAGAAAATTCTCACTTTCCCTCCCTCTCTCTCTCCTTCCCTTCCTCCTCCTCTCTCTCCCTCCCTCTCTCCCTCTCTTTCCTTCCCTCTCTCCCTCTCCCCCTCTCCATCCCCTTCTCTCCCTCTTTCCCTCCCCTTCTCTTTTTCCCTCTCTCCCTCCTCTTCTCTCCCTGCGATGTTTGGCTGTCAGAGTCCTGGGCTCTCTAGACTTTGGACCCCAGAGTTCCCACCAGTGTTTCTCAAAATGCTTAGACCACCCCCCAGCCCACCCCCAGCCTTGAAGTGACATTTACCTCAGCAGCTCCTCTGGCTCCGAGGCCTTTAGATCTGAACTGAATCACGCTACTGACATCCCAGGGTCTTGAATCAGGAAGTGCCCTGTCATGTCATGGGATTTCTCAGCCTTCATAATCACGTGAGCCACGTCTCTTAGTAAATCATTCATTTACCTGTTTATCTATAAGGGCATCCATCCTTCCGCTCATGAGCCATGACTCTAATTTTGTTTGCACGGTTAAAAAAGTCTTAGGCCTCCACACTTTAACAGATGAAATGGCTAGGAGCCAGTTAGAGAGGGCTAGCTCAGCAGTTAAGAGCACTTAGCTTTGCCGCTCTTGCAAAGGGCCTGGGTTCAGTTGCGGGCACCCACATGGCTCACAATTGTCTGTAACAACTCCTGGGAACCTAACACCCTCTTCTGGCATCTGCCAGACATACATGCAGGCAAAACACTCATACACATGGAGTTTTGAAAAGAATGTTAATTTTTTGGGTGTTTGTTTGTTTGTTTGTTTGTTTGTTTTTAACAAGCCAGGGCCAAAGGACATAGAACCAAAGTGGCTCTGAGTTAGTCTAAAATGGGGATCTCAAAAGCCTTCCTGTCAGGAGGGTGTTATGTGGATCTAGTAAGAGGACAGTGAAACCAGCATAGCATCTCAGGACGGCGCCCGCAATGCAGGGCTGCGGACAGAGTTCACGGGACATACGTGAGGGGTTGACTTTTAACGATCCATCCATACTGAGCCCAGAGCGCTGGAGTTGCAGTTGCAGGCAGTTGTGACTACCTGGTGTGGGTGCCCATCCTTTGGGAGAAGAATCTGAGCTCCTAGCCTCTGAACTGTCTCTGCAGCCCGTGGGGGGCGGGGCGGGGAGGGCAGCAGCTATGTTACATGGAAGCAGACGTGAGGCTCAAAGGACAGCAATCGTATGGGTACTGCTAGGGCCCCTACCATTCTGGAGCAGAGCCCCTGGCCTTGATGCTGAGGAACTGCCTAAGGATCTCTTTTTCAGTAAAGAAACCAGGCTACTGCAGGTAGGGTTAGAATGTCTTCAGAGTGCTCCGTTGCCTCTGTGGAGGTCAAAGTATGGAAGCGCGTGCGCGTGCATGTACGTGCGCGTGCATGTGCGTGTACGTGTTCGTGCTAACGCATGAAGTAGGCAGGGGACTGGTAACTAAATTAAAGGTTGAGGCTTGTCAGAGGTCAAAGTTTGCAAACCTCCACTTAACCTCTCAGGGCAAGGACAAGGCTCTCCAAGACAGAGGTTCACAGCCTCAGTACCAGTTCTGCTCCCGGTAGCCCCAGCAGCACTTAACCGAGGTTTAAGCAGAGCCAAGAGAAGGATCACAGATGCAGGCGTGGGATCACCTAAGAGACATCCCTCAGGCTCTCAGAAACCCACATCAAAGGCTGCCGAGAGTCAGAAGGGATAGGTCATGACCCGAGCAGAACTTTGAAGGGAAATGATACATTTTAAACTTGCCTGCAAGGGGGTAAGGTGCAGCTGCTATTTGGACGTGGAACAAGCTTTTGAGAGAAGCCTTGCTGCCATACCTGTCCACACCGCTCTTTTCTGTATCATTCTTGCCACTCGCTACACTGTCTTCCAGAGCTCCAGTTCTTTTGGCCTGCCACATCCCTGCCAGTTTGGAAGGCAGCTGGTAACAGGGTCTCCATTGGTCCCCACCTTAAGTACCAGACCTGTTTTCTGCCAGAAGCAAGAGCCTCCCTTCCAAGCTCAGGTTAGCCTCCAACTTCAGCTTCTTTTCCTTTCTGGACTACCGGATTGCTGCGACTACAGCTGTGCCCCACCATTCCCACTGGACAGTTTTTATTTTGTTGATAAAATACACAACCTACCAAAACCTCTTGAAAGATGACACCATGACTCTTCTAGGGTCGAATTTAAGGTACCCTGTTGCATACTTTAGATAGGGGCTCCTTTATAGCCAGTCACAGTCACTGTGAGGTAGATTCCCGACTGGAATCCAACTTCTGGTGCCCTGGCTGCACCTGCTACTTCAAGTGACCTCCGTTTAACCTCTGCGTTCGGGCGGGAGAAGGTGAAGCAGCTCACCTCAGGTCAGACTGCAGGAGGCGCCCTCCCTCCTATTCACAAGCTGAGCCTCTCACCTTCCAAGGGGCTTTGGCTTGCCTTTTTTGCTCTACAAGTATGTGGTGGCACTCCTAGTGTGCCAGTTTGATGTGGTGGCACTCCTAGTGTGCCAAATTGATGTGGTGGTGTGAGGACCATTACGGACATCTCAGGATACAAGGTGGGAAAAGAGGCTTACTGATAACAGTACATCTGGTTTTGAGGTGGGAAAATGAGTTGTGTCCCCTCAACCTGGAGGAAACTTGTTGCCTACTGCACCAACAACTAAACACACCCTCTCTCCTCTTTCTTCTCTGCATTTTAATTCCACCTTTAAGGTTCTCTTCTCTGCTTTCTCAGGTTCCTCCATTCCTCTCTCCTATTTTGTACCTATTCCCTCTCATATCTTTATTTTTCTCTTTCTTTTCTTTGAAATAGGGGACTGCTACCGAGACCTTGAAGATGACTCCTCTGTCGCTCAAGAGAAAGTTATGGTGGCGTTGCCCTAGTTGAGGGGTGTAAGAACTGGCGTTAGCCGCCTGGATGGGGTGAGAAGGTCATCTCGCTTCTTCCACACCCTCTTGCAACCTGTGGCAAATTGTTACAATGTTTCCACCAATGCCCACGCTCCCATTGGCGCACCACCACGTATCCCCATTGGTCATGGGGGTAGTGACAGGGCTGTGATTGGTCCCCAGCCTGGGTACCAGGTCAGATATCTACCTGAGGCAAGAGCCTCTCTTCTTACTCTGCGACGGGCAGTCGTGAGTGACTGACTCGTCAGAGCTTCGAGCAACTTCCTGCGTGTTCCACAAGAGTCGAAGGTGCATGGTTCACCGTAGTGGCCTTAAGGGTAAGTACTCTCCTACCATTTGTGTTCTCAGAGTCCGAGTGGGTGCTCGTGAATGCATGACTAATGTCAGTGACTAATTTGTTCACGGGCGTGTGTGTGGTCACCCGCGACTCCTTAAGCGTGCGTGTCACCGTGACTCCTAGAGCATGTGTGTGGGTCACCCGCAATTCCTAGAGCGAGTGGGGAGGGTCACCTGTGACTCCTAGAGAGTGTGTGGGTCACCCGCGACCCCTAGAGTGTATATGTGGGTCACCCGTGACTCCTAGAGAGTGTGTGGGTCAGCCGCGGTTCCTAGAGCGTGCGTGTGAGGGGGTCACCCGCGACTCTTAGAGCTTGTGTAAGGGTCACCCGCGACTCCTTGAGCGTGTGTGAGAATTACCCGCGACTCCTCGAGCATGCATGGGGACCACCCAGGACTCCTAGAGAGTGTGCAAGTCACCTGCGACTGCCACAAAGTGTGCGTGGTGGGGGGTCACCCATGATTCCCAGAGAATGTGGGGGGTCACCTGTGACTCTTAAAGGATGTGGGGGGGGGGTCACCTGAGACTCCTAGAGGATGTGTGTGTGGGTCGCTTATGACTCCTAGAGCGTGTGTGGATCACCTGCGACTCCCAAGAGGTTGTGTGAGTCACCACAACTCCAAGAGGATGCGTGCGTGTGGGCGGCAGTCACCAGCGACTCCTAGAGGATGTGTGGAGACCACCTGAGACTCCTAGAGGATCTGTGGGTCACCAGCGCCTCCTAGAGGATGTGTGGAGATCACCCGCGACTCCTAGAGGGGACCTGTGGGTCACCAGCGCCTCCTAGAGGATGTGTGGAGATCACCCGCGACTCCTAGAGGATCTGTGGGTCACCAGCGCCTCCTAGAGGATGTGTGGAGATCACCCGCGACTCCTAGAGGGGACCTGTGGGTCACCAGCGCCTCCTAGAGGATGTGTGGAGATCACCCGCGACTCCTAGAGGATCTGTGGGTCACCAGCGCCTCCTAGAGGATGTGTGGAGATCACCCACGACTCCTAGAGGATCTGTGGGTCACCAGCGCCTCCTAGAGGATGTGTGCGGATCACCTGCGACTCCTAGAGGGGACCTGTGGGTCACCAGCGCCTCCTAGAGGATGTGTGGGGATCACCTGCGACTCCTAGAGGATGTGTTTGTGGGTCATTTATGACTCCTAGAAGGGGGCGGGGGGGTCACCTGCGACTCTTAGAGCATGTGTGTGTCACACGAGACTGCTAGATCGTGTATGGGTCACCGGTTACTCTTACGGGATGTGTCTGGATTACCCACGACTCCTAAAGCCTGTGTGGGTCACCTGCAACTCCTAGAATGTGGGGCAGCGACTCCTAGAGGATCTGCGTGTTTCATCCATGACTCCTAGAAAGTGTGTGGGTTACCCATGACTCAGAGAGAGAGAATACAGCGATTCCTAGAGCCATGTGTATGTGTATCACTCACAACTCCTTCATATTTGATAGTGATACTGGATTTTTTTTTACATCATCAAATAGGCTAAGGAATCAAAGGAAACCCAAATACATTATGCAGCCTATTGCACCATTCTGCCTACCATTTGCTAACAAGAAGGCTCACACGCCTTCTTAGAGATCCTTTAAACTTAAAAAAAAAAAATGAAAGTTTTCTGAAACCTAGAAAAAGTAAGACCACTTATTTTTATTTAATCTAGGGAAATAAAAAATTAGCTAATTTAGTTCCATTAGCTTTGCTTGTCTGACTGAGATAGGTGTGTGTCAGCACATCTGGCTTTGGGGAACTTTACAAAATGTTAGTCAGGAGTTGGTATTAAGTGGAGTTTGTATAGAAAACTGTTCGTCTATAAAAATGTGGTTTTGGCTGGGCAGTGATGGACACACCTTTAATCCCAGCACTAGGGAGGCAGAGACAGGCGGGTCTCTGTGAGTTTGAGGCCATCGTGGTCTACAGAATGAGTTCCAGGACAATCAGAGTTGCATAGTAAAACCAAGTCTCAAAAAAGGTGTGTGTGTGGCGGGGGAGGGGGGAGGCTGTTTTAGACTTTGGCATAGTGGTAACATTAGTCACCCCAGCACTGAGGAGGCCGAGGAAGGAGGATCATGTGTTCAAGGCCAGCTAGGGCTACATAATGAGACAGAAATAGGAAAGGGGGGAAGGGGGGAGGAGAAAGAAAACCTGTGCTTTGATTTATAGATGAGAGGTTTATATAAATGTGACCCGTGGCAGTTTGCATTGTCACAAAATACCACTTTAGAAGAATGTTCAGTGAAGCTGTGATCTTGCTTTATTCTAAGGAAAAACTGCTTGGCACGTCCACCATAGTGGTTTAAGTGTTTGAAGGGGAAAAAAAATCTCAGCACCTAGGCCTTCCTGAAGGGCCTTGGTGTTTTCGGTGCCAGTTTCCTACAGGAAGGATGGGCTTTGAACAGAGGAACATTGTCGTTGAACCTCCCCAGAATTCCTTAAGATGTGGTGGCTTGTACCCACCCTTCACCCCACCCTCTCACCCCTACCACCCCACCCCACCACCCCTACCACCCCACCCCCTCAACCCTACCACTCCACCCCACGCCCGGTTGGTGGCTTGTGTCACTTGCTCAGGAGAATCACAGATCCCTGACTATAAGCAAGTAAAGTGAGAGCATTTAGCTTGCAGTGTAGTTAAGGATGTTTTACCTCCTGGTTACAGGTGGAGAAATTAAGGTCTAGGGGGCTCCCTGGCCCCTTCCAAGGCTGACTGAACAAGCTAGCATGGTGACTCCGGCCTTAAACTCACCCAGAAGCTGGCCCACTGTTCCCCACATAGCACACACACGTGGTCTATCATCTCTCAAACACCTTACAACATCACCACCCAGATTTCTCTTTTCTTTCTTTTTTTCTATCTTTTATTTTAGGAAAAGTCTTGACATACTAGGTGACTCACACTGCCTATAATTCATTTTCAATTGTTTTTTTTTTTTTTTTAAATAATGGTTTGGTGTTGTTTTTGCTTTATTTTGTTTGCTTGGGTTTTTTTGTCTTTTTCTTTTCTTTTTTGGGGGGTTTTGTTGTTAGTTGGTTTTGTTTTGCCCTTTTCTATTGTTTTTGGGGGTGATTGGTTTTAGTTGTGGTTTGGGTTTTTGTTTTTGTTTTGTTTTGTTTTTGGTTGGTGGTTGCTGTGTCTGCTTTTGTGTTTGGTTGGTTAGTTGGTTGGTTTTGGCTTTTTGTTTGTGTTTCGGAGAGGCTGTTCTTGTGCTTGTTTGAGGTGGCCTCATGTCACCGCAGTCTTGAGTTTGCTGTGTAGGTAAAGCCGGTCTTGAACCTTTGATGTTCTGATTCTCAAGGGCCGCCCACCTGTTTTTCTGTTCCAGAGGTGTTTGGACAGAAGCCAGCACTCTGTCCGTGCTGGACAAGCAATCTCCAGCTGGTCTGTGTAGCCAACCCAGTCTGGGAATTTCTGAGACAGAATCTCACTTCTCAGTCCAGACTGGCCCGGAATTCTTGGCAATCTTTCTGCCTCTGCCTACCAAGCACTGGGATTGCAGATGTGAGCCCGATTCTCTCTCGGAGAAAAGTATTTTCTTTTTTTTTTTTTTTTTTTTTTTTCGGAGCTGGGGACTGAACCCAGGGGCCTTGTGCTTACTGGCAAGCGCTCTACCACTGAGCTAATCCACAACCCCTGAGGAGGAGAACACTGGGTCAGCCTGGGCTACTCAGCAGAATCATTGGCCTGGGGTGGGGAGCGAGAGGTGATCTTCAAAAAATTCTGGAGTTTTTAAGAGTATTGCAAGCTGTTTTGCTCTTCCTACTGTTGGGGTCCAGGTTATACAGACTTTCTACAGACTGCCTACTCCTTAGGCTGCTGAGGGCAGGTTTCTTCATACACCTCAATCTGTGAGGGCTTTTAAAAGAAAAGGTTTTAAGGTTTTTCTGTTAGGCACAGCCAGGAAATGCTCTATTGTCAAGCTAACCCCTAACTAGAATATTTTAAAAGTTTAGTTATGCATATATGCGTTTGGAGAGGTGGGAAGCAGTAAGTGTCCCTGGAAGCAAGAGTTCTGGATGCCCCTGGAGCTGGAGTTAAAAGAGGTTATAAGCTGCTTAATGAGAATGCTGGGACTTGAACTTGGTTCCTTTGCAAGAGCAGCAAGCATTCTTGACCACTGAGCCAACTCCCCTAAAATAGTTTTGTTTTGTTTTTTGTTTTTTTAAACTTCACTTCTTAGTTGGTAGGCACAGACACACTCTTGTAATGCCAGCGTCTGGGAGGGTTTGGCAAGAAGATCTTGAGTTCAAGGCTGTCTTAGGCTACGTAGTAAGAACTTGTCATACACGTGCACAATCACGTACTGATCTTAATTTTACGGTATACTATGTCCCCTTCCATTGTATGCCAGGTCACCCATCCTAGCACAGCACTAACTTTAGTCCCGCCTTCCCTTTTCCCATTCCAAGGGGATTTCGGTGGTATTTTCTTCCAGGATGAGGCCTCTCCATACGATCACAGTTGCTACTGACATGGATCTGAATACATTACTGTTCAGTCCGGGGGTGAGGGGTGAGGGGTGGGGGAGTGGATGGGGAAGGGGTCTGAGTCTGGGAGGCTCAGAGAGCAAGATGCGCTCGCCATGCAAGCTTTATAACCTGGGAGCTCTGTCCTGGGATCACAAAAAGGTGAAAGAAGAGAATCCCCTCTAAATAGTTGTCCCTGACCGTCACACATGCATACAAATTAATAATGCTAAATAAAAATCGTTCAGCCTGGCTTCATATGGTATATGCCTTTAGTTCCAGCACCCATAAGAGGGATGGATGGTTTCTGTGAGTTTTGAGACCAGCTTGATCTACATAGGGAGTTCTAAACCAGACCCCTAAAAGTTTGGTCAGAAAAATATAGACCTAGGCTCCTGTCAGGGGCAACGGAACTTCCAGGTCGATAATAATTAGGAGAGACTATCTTTGGGAAGCTGCAGAAGATCACTGCTGGTGATAACTAGTGGGCAGCCTGTAGGAGGCCACTGAAAATCACGCAGCCGTCCTTCGTCATCTGCCAGGCTCCATCCTCCTCCTCAGGCAGAGTGAGAGGTCCCTCTTCTAGCTTCCTACTGAGCTCCTGACCTGGGGGAATCTAAGGGTGATGGAAGGAGATCAAGGCCACAAAGCCAGGTAGCCGGTGGGGATGCTCTGGTGTTCGTCTCACTCCTTAAGCTGAGCAGTGAAGACTGACCACCACAGCAAGAGCAAGCAATGAGAAAGTCTCCCCCGTGTGGTGGAGGCAAGAACTGCACATTTCTCCAGGGCTCCCAACAGCCATGCAGAAGTTTTTTCATGGGCATGGGCACTGGGAAAGCTCCAGACTCCCTAGACATTAGCACCAGACATTGGAACTCCCGGGAAGATTCTATTAGCATTAACCTTCCATCCCTCTGAGCAGTGTCTCCTATTCCCACCTGTTACTTTAGGGTAGACTCTTTCCTGACACTGTAAAGTGATGTCCCAAGCTAGGGCACCAATCGCTTCTTAAAGGCCATTGTAACCTCTGGTTACAATTGCAACTGAAGCTCTGCCTGAGTTTATCAATCTGTCTCTCCAAATCACTGACATACCCTAAAGTCCGTCAGTGGTCATGAATCCCCCTGTCCTGAAGCTCTGAGCTCCGGGGAGAGTGGACCCAGCAGAAACCTAGCACCCAGCACTGAGCACTGCTGCACGGATGGAAAGAAACTGCACCTCTGCTCGAAGAGCCGTGGGGAGGAGCTCTGTGTAAGGGGTGGTCCTCAAATCAGAAGCCTTTAACTTGTGCTGGGGATTTAGCTCAGTGGTAGAGCGCTTGCCTAGCAAGC
Source organism: Rattus rattus (assembly GCF_011064425.1). Lineage (NCBI taxonomy): Eukaryota > Metazoa > Chordata > Mammalia > Rodentia > Muridae > Rattus > Rattus rattus. Next base: position 104,729,317 of record NC_046159.1, on the reverse strand, counting down.
ACAAGGCCCTGGGTTCGGTCCCCAGCTCCAAAAAAAAACCCAAAAGAAGCCTTTAACTTTGCCCCTTGTTAAAGCTTCTATACCAGGTACTGGGCTGGGGTGGGAGGCATGGCTCAGTTGCTAGGATGCTTCAGGAAGCCCTGAATTCCAGCCTCAGTACTGAAAACACTGGGCTGTGTGCACAGCTGGAATCTCAGCCCTTGGGAGGTAGAGGCAAGAGGATCAGCCCGGACTGTGTGGAACCTCTTTGAAAAAAGAAGAAAAAGAAAGGGAAAAAAACAAACAAAAAACCTTATATGCTCACAGAATCACCTCACCCAAAGGAAGGACTCCTACTTTGTAAAAACCATCTATGGCAAATGTCAGTGTGATGGCGATCTTTACAAAGTAACACAAGCAAAGCAGGGCAAAGCCATGCCTGCTCCCCTCTGAAGTACCACATGTCTGCTTGCTTTCATAGGCAGTAGCATATCTGTGGCTCTTCTTTCCTTCTGAGGTATAATATATGCACAGAAAAGTCCACAGGTCCACAGTGGGCATCTTGATACCATTTGTAACCACTCCCTATGGCAAAAGAAGGGCCATTTTTTGAAAATTTATTTATTTTATAACCACTCCCTATAGCAAAAGAAGGGCCATTTTTTTTGAAAATTTATTCATTTTATGTTTGTAAGCAAACTGTCACTCTCTTCAGACACACCAGAAGAGGGTAGCAGATCCCATTACAGATGGTTTGAGCCACCCTATAGTTGCTGGGATTTGAACTCAGGACCTCTAGAAGAGCAGTCAGTGCTCTTAACTACTGAGCCATCTCTCCAGCCCCTAAGAAGGGACATTCTTAAGGTTAGAAAGATCACACAGGGTGGAGCCCAAGCCTGTTCAGCTTTAAACAGACGAGGAAGGACAGGCTCTCAAGGTCCAGGTGCAACCTTGGCTGTAGAAGCGAATGTCTAGGGAGGTCCTATAATGTGCTGGAATCGTGCTGGGGTAAGCTCCAGTGCCCCTCAACGGAAAGTCCACCGTACATGCCTTGTAATTTTAGAAGCCAAGTTTCCATAGGAGATTTGGGGTCACCTGGGCTTTATCGTGGGTCTTGTTCCTTATAGTCACTGCCTTGTGAGCTGCGTCCTTCCTGTCTGCTCGCCCTGCCTTCCTCAATGTCACCCCTGTTACACAAGGCTAAAGGGGGTATATTATGTTGTAGATTATAATGGCCACCCCTGGAGAAGGCAACCAACCCAGAGATGATGGGGCACCCCAGCCAGTGCCACAGCTGCAGCAGCTTGAGCCTCGGGTGGCCCGCAGACGCCTGTCCCAGGCCCGCCATCGAGCCACCCTGGTAGGGCTCTTCAACAACCTAAGGAAGACAGTTTACTCCCAGTCTGATCTCACAGCCTCAAAGGTACAGGGCCTCGGGGATGTTGAAACATTTCTCCACATGGTGGGACTGTAGAGTGAGGTAAGGACTGGCCAAGAGCTGCCAGCCCTGCTGCTGCCCACAGGCAAACTGTCAAAGGCAGGCTTCTCTAACCAGCAGCCAAGCAGCCTGACCTGAGAAGGGAAATTATGGGTTGGAGGGAGACCATGTGGTTACTTGGTGGGCAACAGGCATTCCCAACAGACGCTCCAGGACCCTGTATATCTACACACACGCATGCACGCATGCACGCACGCACGCACACACATGCATACACACGCGTGCGCACACACACACACACACACACACACACACTGGCACTCATGTGCAGGTTCAGTGTATCTGTCCCTCCAGGCACACATTTATCTCTAACTACCCTTTTTTGATTTTTATTGATGCTGATGTTTGAGGCAGTCTCCATGTAGCCCAGGCTGGCCTAGAACTTTCCAGAGAATAGACCATCCTTGAAATCACACTCTCCTGCCTTTGCCTCTCCATAGTAATCCCACCGAATGAGAATAAAGACCTGAATTCTTTAGTCAGATTAAGCAAGCTTTATTGTCAATCAGTTAGGACTATGTACTCCAAAGTGGAGTTTGGAAATATAGCATCGGGCACAGGAAAGGGAGGGTAGGGTTTATATAGTCAAGGGTTGGGAGATTTCCAGAAGAATTTTGGCTACATAGGAACTTGGCAGACATTTTAAAATTATTTGGCAGAACGTCTTATCAGAGTATAATCATGGGGGGAGTCCAACTCCACCGGGCAGGGAACACGTCAGATTTCAGAAAGAGGGTTAAAGCACAGTCAAATTGAATTTTACAGGAAACAGAAGTGAACTTGTTTTGACCTTATAACAAAATGGCTTCCATTCTTAGGATGGAGTTGGGCTGGTCTGTCAGATGACAGGTGTATACCACCCAGCTCTTTTTCTTCTTGGTTATCTTTTTTAGCTGCTAATTAACAATACACTAATTAATTATTGTCCAGAGACTGGAGAAAGGCCTGGTAAGTGGGATGTTGGTAGGAGAAATCAGGTTGGTATCGGTGAGAACATTACAGGCAGCCTCATGTCTTAACAGAGGCTGGAGTGGGGAGGGGGAGGTAGAGAGGAGGGAGGAGGGGAGACACTTGCATTCTGGTAGAAGACAAGGCCAAAAAAGGTTCCCACTGCATCTCCCCGTCTACTCTTTTGTACCCCTGAACCCATTCCCAGCCGGTTGGCTCCTTCCCAGGATGACGCCTTCAGCAAGGCAACAACCATAACCTTTTAATTTTTCTGTTACTAGAATTCCCAGAGGAATTCCAGTTTTCGCTGGGGTAGGAGGACACCACAGAAGAGCTCCCGAGCAGGCCCAGGCCTCTGTGGAAATTTTAAAAGGCAGCTCCTGACCACTGGGTCTACGTGTACGGGTTTTCAGTGCAGGAATCCCCCACAGAACCCCCCTCCACCTGCCCTTGGAAAGTGGGGTGGGGGGGCTGGTGAGTGGTGAAGGAAAGGCATGTTTAGCAACTCAGGGTGAAAGAATGGGGTCTCTGTTAGGAAGCAGAACTCTCCCCAGGGCATAGCCATGTTCCCCATCCACTGAATAAAGAGGTACTTGCTTGTGCTTCTGAGGGGCATAAAACCTAAAGTCCCTGTCAGTGACCAATGGAGAAGTGTGTACACACTAGCAGGACAGCCAAACAGAAAGCAGGCACGCATGGCCTTGCTGTGGGGAGCGCAGCTAAATCTGGAGGAAAGCCATATGCACCCTCCCGCATGTCCGCCCTCTTCCCCAAATTTTGACTTCACGCTTTAGTAGGTGAGAGCGTGGCTCTTGGCTAGTCTCAGTAAATGGGAGGCCAGTTACTTCTAGCTTCCTTCAGTTGCCAGAGCAGGGAAACCAGGGAATACTCATGGCTTCCTCACAGGTCATGACTCACAGGAAAAGTCAAACATGGCCGTCCCCGTGGTGTTTCCCAGTATACTGTGCTATTCGTTGCCTGCATCTTTGTTCCCACCCTTCCCATTTTACAGCCACAGTGCTGGGGACCCAGCTGCCTGCTGTTTTCTCTCTTTCTTGGTTTTCGGAGGGACAGTCTGGGATTCTGCATGGGAAAAGTTGCTCTATGAGGCTGGTCAGTGGCAAGGTTTTCTTGGCTCTCCACGGCTGCCATAACACGACAGCAAGCATGGGTAGGCAGACCTAAGACAACAGCAGTTTATTGACAAGGTCAGGGTCCGGAGCCTCTGACCGCTTCAGAGGAGAACCTTTTATGTCTCTGCTAGCTTCTGGTATTTTCCACCCAGCCCTGCTGTCTGGAGGGGCAGCGCTCCAGCCACACATTCATGTCTCACTGCCCTCACATCCTCTTCTGCCTTGGGTCTGTTCTGTGTCTGTCCACATTTCTCCTTCTCATAAGGGCATCAATTCTATTGAATTGGGGGCCAGCCCAAGGGCTCTATTTTAATATGGTTACCTTACCCCAAAATAAATAAATAAATAAATAAATAAATAAATAAATAAATAAATAAATAAATACCTCACTGTCACAGATGCCACAGAGACCACAACATATCTTTTGCTTTTTGATGTTGTGGTTTTGGGGGGGTGGGTAATTCAATCAGAACAAAAATCCCAAGGAAGTGAGCCTACTACAAGCACTCGAAAGGGCAGGAGAAAACGCCCAGTAGGAAAAGGTGCTGGTCATCAAGCCTGATGACCTAAGTTCAATCCCCAGAGCCCACACGGTGGAAGTGACCCCTGATGGCTGTCCTATTGCCTCTACAGGGTCATTATACGGTAAAATACTATTTGAAAACATTATTCTAGGAGAAAATATCGATGTTAATGTCTCTGGCTTCCCCGATGCAGTAGGAACATAAGAAGGCACGTGGGGGAGGGTGTATCTTAGGTGGTAGGGTGCCTACCTGGCATGCCCCGAGTCCTGGGATCCATCTCCAGCACTGTAAAACCTGGGCTGGTACACACCTGCCATGGCAGCACTCTGCAAGCATCAGAGGCTCAAGGTCATTCTTGGATACACAGGGTGTTCGAGTTTACCCTGGGCAACTTGTGAGAGAGAGCGAGAGACCTGGCTTCAAAGAAAGAGAGGGAAAGAGTGCAGGGGAAGAGCTGAGAGGTCCTGCTGAGCCAAAGCGGGACATTGGCTCTGGGCCACAATGCCAGCCCCACAGATAACAGCTGCTATAACAAAACGCCCTACCCTGGGACATCCATAATCTGCAGCTCCCAGCTCTGGAGGCTAGACTGTCTAAGTTCGAGGTGCCAGCAGATTTTGTGTCTGGTGAGGGCTAGCATATCTGTTTCATGTAGCGTGCAGTCTAGCCATGCTCTCCCAGGGAAGAGTGAACAAGCTCCCTCGGGCCTCTTTTCTTAGGGTATTAGCCCCATGCATTCAGAGTCTGCTCTCAGGACAATTGCGTCCTCAAAGACCCCCACCTTTGAATGTCTTCAAATGAGGGTTCGGTAACAGGAAGAACACAAACATTCAGAGCAGAGTAGCCAGAGCGTCGTCTTGCCATCCTAAGAACAGCCGAGGTCCCTAGCCCCTGCATTCCGAGTGAAGGACAGTGAGGTATATAGGAAAAAGGGCAGGAAGGAAGGGAAAAATTCTGAATTCAAATCCACAGAGCATTTGCTATTTTTAGGTATGTTTAGACCATGTAAAAATTTTAATTATTTTCTTTTTTTTTGTTTAAAACAGGGTCTCATGCATCCTGGGTTGACTTTGAACTCAATATGCACCTGGCATTGGCCTCCTGACACCTTCTGCCTCTACCTACCGAGTTCTGGGATTATAGGCCTAGGCTAACACACCTAGCGACACAGGGTCTATGAATTCAGCAAGTAAACATTTTGAGTAAAAAATACTGGGTTGCACACGGTCACCACTTGAGCAGAAGTCTAGAGGGCCTTTGTGCAAGCCTGAGCTTGACATTCCGTCCACCGAGCCCCCTTGTCACAGTGTCCCACCTGCAAGCAGCCTATCTGTGACTCTGCAGCCACTGTGGTCGTTTTCTCAACACATCTCATTTCCAAACACCGTGGGATTCCAGTGAGCACCCATTTATAGAATGCAAACCTGTCTCCCTATCTCTGTGCACTGGGTCAAACTTCCTATCCATTCCACAGACCAGGACAAGGATGGGACTTGCATGGGGGGAGTATGGCCTCTGAGTGACAAGGGGTTTCCTGGGCCCGTAAGGAAAATCGTTTCAGCAGTGAAGGGCTGTGTTTTCAACGTCTGTCTGTGTCCTCAGTGGCAGGTACTGAATAAGGCGAAGTCTCATATTCAGGAACTGGAAGGAAGCTTGGATAATTTGCTGAAGCTCAAAGGCAAGAGACCCCTCCCTAGAGAAGGCTGCCTCAGACTTTCCATTGCAGGCAGAGATATGTGTTAAGAACCTATGGTGTGGTGTGTCAAGCACTGTGCTTGGGCCATAACTGGATCCCATCCCAGGAAATCTGCACCCTGGCAGCATGGGCAAGGGTCCCCAGACTGTGTGGGTTCGATGGTTTCCCTAATGGGACATGGCTAAAGGCATCTGACCTCAGCTTTAGGGACCAGAGAAGGAGTAGACTAGTACTTGACCTGACTCTCCCCTCATGCCTTTGAGGAGAAGCGGGAAATGGCTCTGCACTCTCTAAAGCTAGGCGGGTCTGGGTTTTCTGTGCCTCCCTCCTCCTCCCAGGGTCCCTGAACTAGACCAGCAGGAGAGATCCAAAGGTCTGACTTTTCTCATTATGACTCTTGCCCTCGTGTCCCTGATAGGATTCTTCAACCTGCAAGACGGAAATCCGAACACCTTAGAGGAAGTCAAGGAAGAATATGCCAGAATGTACTCTGATAATGACAGGTGAGACCTGGCAGGTACCGGAGCTGGGAGCCTTCAGAGCTGTGTGACAGCAGACTCCAGTGAGCAAGGCCATGAGGGTGCTCTCACTTAACAGCTGTCCCATTCCCTACAGCTTTATCCTTCCTTCATCCCGATAACATGGCTTGGATATTCTTCCTAAGTGACTCATGCGTATTACAGAATTCAGAAAAGCACCTCTCTGAAAATTCATGCTAGCTCTGATGGATATCCCCCCATCTGATTGTTTGCATTATTCAAACTACTTTAGAGAAGGAAGATCATGGAATTTACCCATGTCTTGGTGTGTGTGTGCGTGTGTGTGTGTGTATGTGTGTGTGTGTGTATGTGTGTGCTATATGTATACAGATATATGTATATATATGTATATGTATATTGCATATATATGTGTGTTATGTATGTATACACGTGTGTATGTGTATATATGTATATATATGCATATGCGTGTATATGTGTGTTATGTATGTATACAAATGTATACATATGTATATATGCATATGTGTGTTATGTATACATATGTGGGGTGTGTGTGTGTGTGTGTGTGTGTGTGTGTGTGTGTATAAGACAGATGTGGAAGACTATACAGACATCCTAGTCAAACTTGAACGGAGAGGCTGGTTTGGGAAATGTCCTTCTCCTATGTTTGCTCCACTGTCAGTCACTTTCCTCACCACTGTGACCCTGACACTGAGATGACCACACAAAGGAGGAAGAACTGGTTTTGCTCACAGTTGCATAGTTGCTTAGCCCCGTGAGCCTGAGCAGGTATCCTGGCAGCAGGAATGTGTGGAAGAGGAGGGCCATTCAGCTCGCAGAAGACAGGGAACAAAGAGAGGGATAAGAAGGGGTCGGGAACAAGATACCCCCAATGCCCCACCCCAGTGACCTACTTCCTCTAGCTAGGACTAACAACCTTATGTGTCCAGGATCTCCCGAAATAATATCACCAACAGACATGAAGCCCTCACACATGAGACTTCTGGGGGGAAGAGGGAGAGGAACTTCACGTGTAAACCATATGTGAAGTCAGGAATACATTTAACTTTCTCACTGCCAGTGCTTTGCATGCGTGGTGTGTAAGCGTGTTCTCTGCTCTGCATTGCTGTCAAGAGTTGACATAAGGCTGGCCCCTTTCTCATGCATGGAGCCTGCAGGTCCAAGACTACATTTTGCACTTGAGGGACAACTGTCAGGCCTTTGTTCTCTCCATTGGCCCCATGGCATGTCCACTCCAATGACATGATATAGGTCCAGGTTGGCCTCTAATGAGACCCAGAGTGCAAGCCACATCTCTCCCACCCCAGAGAGGGCCACAAACAATTCACCGTTTTAGCCCACTAAAACCTATGGCGTCATGGTGTTGTCTAGGGATTTTTGGTGTGGACACTTAGAACTTTCATTTTCTTCTCTGTACTTTTCCCCTCTGATTTCCAGAATTTTAATTTAGTTTTTAAGTTAAATGCCTTAAAATGTTGTTTTATTTTTATTTTATATGGATGGGTGTTTTGCCTATATGTATGTCTATGTACCATGTGCCCACAGTGTACTTGGAGACTGGATGTATAGATGCTTACAAACAGCTATGTAGGTGCTGAGAACTGAACTTAGGTCCTCTCGGAAGAGCAGCCAGTGCTCCTAAACACAGAGCCGTCTCTCCAGCCCTGCTTTCCAAACTTTTAAACAAGTATATATTATAGCCTGTGTGAAATATTATTAAATATATTATTAAATGCATTAAACATTACATTAATATGTAATATTAATTAAATTTAAAATATATTAAAAATTAACTATATTGTAGCCTAGTGGAAATTTCTGTTAGAAATCAAGTTACATCCTGTGAAGACATTAAAAAATGTCTCAAGAAGAAAGAAACCGCCTCCAGTCTCCCTCCATAAAGACTTTATCACTTTCTTGTGCACAGAGGAATCAAATGAGATAAACATATGTTTTTCTTCTATAGCCTGTGGATATGGTAAGATGACTGACTTTCAAATGATGGGCTAGCAGTCTTGTATTCATAAGGGCCACTTGGTTATTATCCACATATTTGGATTATATAGCTAGCAAAGTTGTATTATGCGTTTCGTGTGTGCACTCACTGGCGAGATTTGCCTAGCACTCTCTCGATTCCGTGTTCTCCCCCAGTGTGTTTCTAAACAGTTTTCTTCAGAACAGCCCCCCTGCATGGCTGCCCCCTGAGGCTGTTGGGCCGGATGCTGAAGAAGGAGGAAATGATGAAGAGAGAGAGGTAGAGGAATACCAGGAAGAGGAGGAAGAGGAGGAAGAGGAGAAAAAAGTCGATCTGTCCCACGCCTCTCCCACTCTGTTGCCGGACCTCATGGAATTTGAACGGTGTGAACAGCTGGGTGGGATGCTTTACTCACGCAGGGGGATTGATTCTATGGGCAAGGGGACAGACACTCTGGCTGGCCTGTATGGCAGCCTCCAAGCATGCATGGTTCAAACCCGGTTCCAAATCACCAAACTACAGGATTTCCATGTGGGAAGCACCCCAATGGAGACCAGCTAATGTAATGTTAAAGTTACATTTGTATAGCAAATACGGTTTTTACTTAGAAGGGGGGATTATTTAGGGGTCTCTGTGGTAAGAGCGCTGCTCTCAGTGATTTTTAGTACTCACCCCTCCTTCTATCACGAACACCCCTCAGAAATCTACTTTCGGAGGTTGAGTACCAGGCCACATCTTCTCTTATACAAAGATAGTTCCTGGCTTGCTCAAACTTCTAATGCCTCCTCCATGGACCTAAGACCCTCCAGCAGCCTTGTTGGCTTCCACATGGCATGGACTAGAGACAAGGAGGTTCACACCATGTGTAGCTGAGTCTTTCATGCCCGAAATTAAAGCAGGAATGTAGCGGACCTGCTATGTTTCAGTCTCAGAATATTCCCACAGTGAGGCGAGCTAAAGCAGCCATGCCTTGTACAAAAGCCGTGCCTTGTATTGAAGAAATGAGAGAGGCATACCTCTCACCACCATGGCTCTCAAGATGGCTGCTGCATTTGTGGGGCCAGGGGAAGGCAGAGACAAAGCTATGTTGTTGATAAACCAAGGAATGGTAACCATGACAGCTGTGGCCTGATCATAAGGACCTGGCTGAGGTCTGAGGGACAAACCATGTCTGTTCCAGGTACCTCAACTTTTACAAGCAGACCATGGACCTCCTGACCATGAACAGCATCATCTCTGCACAGGAAGTGACACTCCCCATTGTCTCTGCGGCCATCTCCCACCTGTGGCAGACTCTCTCTGAGGAGAAAAAGGCCAGGCTCCTGCAGGTGTGGGAGCAGCAGCACAGCACCTTCTCGGACCTCACCGAGGCCTGCCTAGAGCTGGCCGGTGCCGAGGGCAGCATGAAGGACAGCGGGGTGGACAGCCAAGGAGCCAGCTGCTCACTGGACTCCACCCCGGAAGAGGTGAGCAGACCCCATGGGGTGGTCCTTTGCCTTGACTTTCCCAATGCCCCTCAGCAGGTGACTCCTGAGAGGGCTTTGTATGTGTGAGGAGAATGAGTGGCCTGCCACTGTGTGGACTAATTATATGAGGTTAGCGAAGGGAGGGCCTCTCTATCACAAATCTATGGGAAGAGATACAGAGCTGAAGATGGGAACGCAGGCCCTTCTGTGGCCCCTTTCCAGATGCTCCTCAAAGTCTCAACAGGAATGTCAAGGGAGACACCAAAAGCAGTGTCCAGAAAACCAGCTGGACGGCCCACACCTCAAAGGCTTGTGTTCCAGGGGGGGAGATCGAGGAAGACTCTAGAGCAGATGTTTGCCCTCTGGGAGAGAACTACACTGGGTGTGGGTAAGAGCCCCTGCAGACCCACCGGGGGCAGAGAACCCCTCTTTTTTCTTCAGGGTGGCTGCCAGTGTGTGTGCCAGGGAGAAGGAAGCAGGTCCAGTCACACTTTAAAGAATAAAATAACTTATTTTTATTTTCTGTGCATTGATATTTTGCCTGCATGTAGGTCTGTGTGAGGGTGTCAGATTCCCAGGAACTGGAGTTACAGGCAGTTGCGAGCTGCATGTGGGTACTGGGACTTAAACGTGGGTCCTCCGGTAGAACAGCAAATGCCCCTAACCACGGGGCCATCTCTCCAGCCCCTCTTATACTAAATATGTATTAAGTCTTCTAATCTGAAATTCAGATTTACCTAGGTGCCCTGTATTTCTGCTAAGTCTCTCAGCCTGAAGTGTAAATCAATTTTGTTTGAATACTCAGTATTCTGTTGGGACACAAATTCAGGAGAAAGCAGGATCAAGGCTATCTAAACAACAAGTGTGTTCTATTATTAATCACTGTAATTCTTACAACACGAGGAAGGAAATGACTGTAGAGAAATAGGTCACTGTGTCAGCAACGAGCATCTCTGGCAGGAGAGCTACTGGGTGATTCTTAACTCACCCATGCCTGGTTCAGAACTCCCATGACATTCACAAAGTCCTTTTATGAAGCAGACAGCCGTTAATAATACTGTCAACGTAATTGAGTTTAACTCACTTATATATATACATACATGCATACATACATACATACGTACATACGTACACACATACATATCCTGTTGTAACAAAGGCACTGTTGGCATCTTGCCCTTTCTGTGCCACTGTAGAACCCCGAATCTGAGAAATCAACAACATGAAAATGTGTTCACTCACTGTTCAGGGAGCTGAGAAAGCCACACTTCCTGTGCTGACGTCTGGCTAGGTCCTTCTTGCTGTCTTCACATTAAAAGGGAGGGGAGAAGGAGGAGGGAGAATTTTTAATACCCTCTAAAAAGATTTTACCGTTTTATTCTTAACTATAAAAGTGCGTGTATACACCTGCAGGCGTGCGGGCGTGCATGCGGGTGTGCACGCGTGCACATGCGAACGAGTGCAGAGCCTACAGAGGCCAAAGCACATCAGGTCCCCTAGAGCTGGAGTTAGAGGCAGTTCAAGGAATTGAACTTGGGTCTTTTCCAAGAGTCCTGTGTGTTCTTAGCTGCTGAGCCGTCTCTCCAACCCCTGAAGCCCAAGTCAAAGATATTAAAGGGTTTTGGAATGGACAGACGTTTGACCGTGGCTGTTGTGACTTGTTTTATAAAAGAGAGTTTGAAAGAAGTTCTTTGCTGACCTTGCCAGTGAATGAACAGGCATTGGAAGCCAGCCCTCCTGCAGCCTCACCCTCCTGCAGCCTCACCCTCCTGCAGCCTCACCCTCCTGCAGCCTCACCCTGATGAGATGGGGTTGTGTGTTGTAGGCTTGAATATCTCCACCGGGAAAGATTCAGGTTTGCCTTTCCTGGATGTAAACTGAGGCTTGGCTTTTTTATGGGGCCAGGGGTAGCAGTCCCCAGCTCTTTCTCTTCCTCTCAGTCTCTCCCTGGGAAGATCACTGAACAGAGACCCTGAGTTTGGTGCTAGACTTCACGTGTGTGCTGGACAGGATGCTAAGAGAGAGCCCGTCTGCTGCTCCTGGCCCCGTAGCCCTGGACATGCAGCAGACTGCAGTGTTAGCGCTGACACAGGTAACATTGTCCTCTCTTTCAGATCCTTTTTGAAGATGCTTTTGATGTGGCGAGCTTCCTGGACAAGAGTGAGGCCCAGCGTCTGTCTAACATCAGGTAAGGAAGGTGACAGGAAAGTGTGTTCATATGTTCGTGGGCCTGAGGTTACATCTGGGTGAGTGTGTGGTGTACGTGTGTGCATATGTGACGTTGTGTGAGTGTGCGTATAGGTGTGAGACCATGTCAGGGCGAATGTGACTGTGTGTGAGAGTGGATGTGCGTAAGCGCCTCATGTCTGGTATGTTCTGCATCCCACAGATACACACGTAACCCCAGAGGAGGAAATTCATCCTCCCTGGCCCAGGGCTGGCACATACTCAGTTACATGCTCAGGGTTCTAAGAACATGTCTCTTACTTGCCTAGTTTCCCCAGTGTGCCTTGGTCCTGCTCATGCCTGATCTGGGCAGTCACAGACCTACTACTGGTCCATCCTGCATAACCCAGCTTAGAAACAACAGACGCTTATTGCTCAAGGTTCTGGAGATTGGACATTCAAGGTCAAGGCGGAGACAAAGCCTGGGAAAGACCAGTTCCCTGTAGCTATCACCTTCTCTGTAAACAGATCTCTGTCGGGCATCTTTATAAGAGTCCTGACACACACCTTTCTATGATTCCGGGGGTTAGCTACATCTTCCATCATTTAAACTTATAAGAATATAAATCGGGGGGGGGGGCAGGGAAACAGCGAGCTGTGGCCCACGAGTCAGGCAATAGCAGCCAGCCTGGCGGGCACACAGAACCAACATAGGAATAAGCTTTGAGCTGAAGGGATCTCTAAGCCGTACAAAGTGGGGCACTGACAGGAGCAGAAGAGGAAAGGATGGGCGGCTGCACCGCAGTGAGAAGATGTGGAACGGGATCTGGAGAGTCGTTTTAAAAGACTTACTTATTTTATGTGTGAATGCTCCCTCTGCATGTACACTTGCATGCCAGAAGAGGGCATCAGATCCCATTACAGATGGTTGTGAGCCACCATGTGGTTGTGGGGAATTGAACTCAGGACCTCTGGAAGAAGACTAAGATCTGAGCCACCTCTCCAGCCCTGGGATCTGGAAAGATTTATAAAGCAAGAAGCATCTTGCCTCCATCCGTACTGAGGGGACTTTCCCGGCGTGAGACAGTCCAGAACTGAGGCCCTGCAGCTGCGGTTTGCGAAGCTGTGGTCTTGGCTGACAATATGCCTGACGTGTAAGGTTTTTTGCCATGGGACAGAAGGACATTCAGGTCCCTATGATCAGAGTGAAGGGTCCTCTTGGTGGCAGCCTGGGCTCCAAAGAGTCCTGAAAGCCGTGATCTGGGTGGCTTCAAGCAGAACTTCAGGCTGCCTGAACACCCACCTTAGTTCCGCCACTCCACCCCCCAGATGCAGGTCTCACCATGCTTGGGGACTGCCAGGAGGCCATGCATTGTGAGCTCTTCCCACCGTTGTGTGGTGGATCCTATTGCAGCAAAAGGCTAGAACCCCACACTCCTATTTCTGCACTGGGTTTCGCTTGTAAGGACAAGGTCATTGTCAAGGAGTTGTCAGAGTGCATTTGTGAAACAGTGTTAGAAACTTCTCATTCCACCGAAAAGGCAAGAAGAAACCTATTAAAATATCTTTTCCGGCCTTCTGTAAAAAAGGATCCCTGTACTAACTGGAACCTCCTTCTGTGAAGAAGTGAGGGCAGGTCTGCCTTATGATACTCAGCCTCTGTACTGCAAGGTACTCACTGCCCGGGAATGCTTCTAAAGCCAGAGAGGAAGAAGCCCACCCACAAATAGAACTACCATTTGCTCTAAGCTGAGTACCACGAGAAGAACACTGAGTGGGGACTACTCCCCGGCTCAACCCACACTGTGTATGGACACCCTGAGCTACCTCAGGTGGCCCAAAGCCACAGTCCCCGCTGCAGAAGATGGAGAGTAAGAGGAGCTCCCCTCTCTTCACTCAGGACGTCACAGCTTAGACTACTACATCGAGACGCAAGAGACAGGCTTGCCATAGTCACTTTGCAGGCCTTCCAAATATGGCGTCTCAGTGAGGTGGTACACACTTCCCTGGAAACAGCTCTGGGCTACTTGACAATTCAACTGAGTGCTTAAAGTTTGCACACGGAGCCGGTGTTTAGGGCATGGGTGGTAGCAAGCCCGGGTGAACAATTTGATTCTAAAGGGTTTCTCTTTCTTCTACTGTCAGCGCTGTGTTTGCCAGCTGCAACTCAGAAAACCTAGAGGAGAAATTTCAGCTCTACATACAGATCATCGAGTTTTTCAAAGGCCTTGGCTGTGTCAACACTCCATTAAACCAGGTAAGATAGAGTGGGGACAGCAAAACCTCTTCCAACACCTTTAGTGGGGAGGGCACTCTGGCCCACCCTGACTCCATCCACCCCAGAGGGCTTTCAGGCTCTCTGGTTTGCTTCACGGTAATTCAGCTTCAGTCTAGTGCCTTCTGTACAATGGAGGACACCGGGAAAACAGAAGAAAGAGGCAGGGGGATTTCCTCCAGGACCGATCTGCACAGGAGCCCTTTGTAGCAAAGCCAGATTCCCAAGGGCTGGCTCCTAGCGGGCACTCATAAACATTGTGTGAGCTATTTGATCTCTGTGAGTCTTCAGTGGCATCTCTGGTCAGCCTTTGAAGGCTAACTTCTCTCTGAAAGCTCCCTCTGTAGCTGGTGGTGACGTAAGTCACAGGATCCTGGTTAGGGCTCCATTCCTGAACTTTCACGGGGTTGGGGGATGCTAGGATGACACCACCAGGGGACAGGCCCTTTCAGATTCTCCACCATGGTTTTTCTCCATTAGCCTAGCAAGCTACCGCTGTTTGTTTAAAATAGTACTAGAACAGTGGCAAACAATTTCAGCGAGGGCACCATTTCCACGGGCAGAGGTGTCCTTTGACTCCTTTCTTCCTGGTTCCTCATTTCTCCCTGCTGACACCACTTTCAGTTCCTCTCGGGGACAGCGTCTGTCTCTGCACAGTCTACTTTCCACTTCCCATGAATCCTGGAGTGCTCATCCTGTAGCACCTGCCCCATTCTTCCTGTTGGGTGTGATTACGTTAGTACATTTGCCAAGACTTTAACAACAGATTCACCGTACTGGCAGAGACCGAGGACAGAGGTTGAGAGTCTGCGTTAGGCAGAGTGCTTGAACTTCGCCCCTTCCAAGCATCATCCTGGGGTCTCGTTAGCCACCCAGGACTTGTATAAGTGACAGAGCAGGAAGCCCTGTGATTTGATAGGCTGGTGTGAAGAGGGGGCTTTCCTTGTCTTCCGTGTGGCACCCCCCCCCAGCTCTCTGCTGCCCCCTGTCGCATTCATGGGAGGGTTTGGATGAAGCTCTGTGGGCGTCCACACTGCATTCTCTGAACGCTGACTTAAAGCAGCAGCAATCCGGAAGTCTGAAACGAAGGGTCAGCAGGGCTGGGCTGCTTCTTTCTATGCCAGGCCTAACTGCTAATGGTGCGCAGCTTCTTCTCCAGAGCAGGTCGTGGGGTGTGGAAGGTTGCAAACCTCACGTCTGGGTATCACCCATGGGAGGTCCTACTCTCAGTAGATGGCTGGACCAGTATAAGGATCCTTAAAGAACAACCCCGATCTGCCAGCCTATCAAACAGCAGGGGTCATTTTCTGCTTGGCAGAGAGAAGGAAGGAGATCAAAAACCCTGGGATTATGTTTAGGGGAGAGACAATAGAGTCCTGAGGAGTTGCCTGGCATCTTTGAAAAGAGTGAGACAACTTTACTAAACACATTGCTTCTCCTCCTCCTCCTCTTCCTCCTCCTCCTCTTCTTCCTCTTCCCTCTTCCTCCTCCTCCTTCCTCTTCTTCTTCCTCCCTCTTCCTCTTCCTCCTCTTCTTCCTCTTCCTCCCCCCTCTTCCTCTTCCTCCTCCTTCCTCTTCCTCCTCTTCTTCCTCTTCCTCCTTCCTCCTCCTCCTCCTCCTCCTCTTCTTCCTCCTCCTTCCTCTTCCTCATCTTCTTCTTCCTCTTCCTCCTCCTCCTCCTCTTCTTCTTCCTCCTCCTCCTCCTTCTTCTTCCTCCTCCTCCTTCTTCTTCTTCCTCCTACTCCTTCCTCTTCTTCCTCCTCCTCCTCCTTCTTCCACATTTTTTTAATAGTAGGTAATGCATCTACATGTTATGAAGTTCAAAACTTCCCAAAAGATACTCAATAAAATATCACTCTCTCTCTCTTATTGGACTTACTGACTCTCCCTTAGTCTTTCCCAGGGACAATTACCAGAACCAGTTTCCTGCCCATCCACTCAAAGGCAGTCTGTGGATATTTATGTATAATGCACGTGCCTTGCCCATAACTCTCCTAATATCTGTACTACAGATATAGGACCATCACATTCCTTTCTTTAAAGCCAGGCATGTGATTGGCGGGTGCATCATGGTATGGGTCACCATATTCTGTAGATGGGTATTTAGGTAAAGCTTTCAGATTTCCCCTCTGTGGGTGCATGGAAGTTCCAAGCACGGGGCAGAAACCAGCTCTTGGCTACCCTTCCTGGAAGTCCTAGGACCTTGTATCGAACTAAATGGAGATAAGGGTGACCCCTACCTGGCAGGCAAAGCTGGAGAGTTGAGTGCACCTGGGATGCCAGGACCTTCTTATTTGCCTGGAGATGCGTTGGTCCTAAGGGTCAGCCTCTTGTTTACTGATTTGCAGGAACCAGATCCTCCCGTGGATGACGACGTGATGCTGTTGAAGTGCCTGGAGACTTTCGATGATGAAGATCTGTAATGCGGAGGGGAGCTGAAAAGAAAAAGATTAAATGGGGGAGGGGCGGGTCCAAGTTCAAAATGCCAATGGCTAGGGTTATACCCCATTGTCTTTCAAGACTCATTGAGAAAGGCTGTCTCCAAAAGCCTTTTTGAAGTTCTTAGTTTCTGTTACTATAAAGTGTTAAGAGCAATGATATTTTGGTGTCCTTGCAATGTTTTTTGGGGGGGCTGGTTGAATATAAGGTCTGCCGCAGGACACACATCCACTATGTTCCTGCTCAGGGGAGGAGGGTGAAATACCACGTGTAGCCAAGGCCTAGGCCATGAGCTTTCCAAGAAGACAACAGGCAGGATCTGCCCTGTGGGTGATGTAATAGCAAGTCCTTTCAGCATGTCCTGGACTCAGGACGTTGCTGTGGTAGCTTCTCCAGAGATCTGAAGCCCAGATAGATGCTCATCTTATATGCTGTGGGAGCCCAGGAACGGGCTCAGCTCAATCCTATACTGCAGGGCCACAGAAGAGAATCCAGTACGCCTGCTGCTTCTGCTTCAGACGGCTGACTGGGCACTGCAAAGACAGCCAGTGTTGTAAGCACCTCTGGGTGAGGTTCCTGGGCAGACTGTGTGGCTAGCCTTGGGCTTCCATACTAGATGCAAGAGAGAATTTTGTGTCAACCTGACTAGGCTATAGTACCCTATATTTGGTCATACATTCTTCTAGATGTTTCTATGAATGTATTTTTGTATGACATTAGAGTCACAGGGTTGGGGGTGTGGTACAATGACATTTGTACTGCCGTTTAAATCAGTCAACCTTGAGTGTAGCAGATCGTGCTCCATAACACATTCAATTAAACGTCTGGGACCCTCTAAGGGAAAAGGACCTCCACAGCATCTCTTCCTCACTGGGCAGCCCGAACAGTGAATGCTGGATTTGTACCTCTATGATAGCATGGACCAACTGGTTAAAGTAAATCTCTCTCCACCCGACTGTATACAGATATCTCCGTCTGATCAGTTCTGACTCTCTGGTGTGCTTGACTAATAGACAAGTTAAATTGAAGTCAAAGCATTCATAAGGGAGTTGAGGTGCTTACTGGTGATGTCTGACCACAGTGCCTCATGTGACATCGCTGTCATTTTGCTTCTGTGCACACTAGGTGTACACTGCACACATGCCATCACACCAGGCAACATCAACAAGCGCTGGCAAAAATTCTTCCTCTCAGGGTTGAGACCGTTAAGTTACGAATTGCACGAATTACTGTGCATATAAAAATTTTCTGCTTACAGAAATGTAATTGTTTAATTATAGAAATAAGTACTTTTCATATTTTCCTGTTGCTGTTCCCCAACCTATAAAGTACAGATTAGTATGTCTTTGGATTCTGTGGAATGGAATATTTGAATTTAAAAGGTGGCATTTGCCAGGCGTGGTGGCACACTCCTTCAGTCCCAGCACTGGGGAGGCGGAGGCAGGTGAGTCGAGATTTCAAGGCCAGCCTGGTTTAAATAGAGTTCTAGGACAGCCAGAGCCACAAAATAGAGAGATGCCGTCTCAAATAGACAAAAACAAAAATTGCTACTTGAGTTGCTGACTTTGGGTTTCATTAAAAATTCTCCCCCTCCCTTTGCCTGGCCGACATCAGCCCTATTCTCTGTTCTGCCCAGCCATTGGATGATCAGCATTTATTGACAAGGCAAAGAATAAATGGTAAGAATTGTTTACACAGACTTGAGACAGGAGATTCTTGGTATAAGCATTACAATGCTGTGTATTGAAACTGAATCTGAGGTCAGAGAAATGAGCATTTGAATAACACAGGGGGTAAACACTGTACAAAAACATTATTTCTACATCACTTCACAGGCTTGAGAAGCTTCCTGGGCTCCCTCCTTCCTAAGCCTGTTCCTAGGTTTACAGCATAATTTTTAAAGCATGGAATGGGGCAGACTCTGTTACTTCAAGGCCACCATGCCACACACAGTAAATAGGCTGTTAAAATGATAACACAAATAACAGCAGATGTGTGTGCTTGCATAAACTATTAAAAGAAAATGTAGTGATACAACACGGAGCCTTGCTGCAGGGACACCCGTGAGTAGGAATGGGAAAACAGGCTCTGGACTCAGAGGAGGGAGCTAGCTTAGAAGAATCCAGGGTTCTTTCAGAAGAGTCACCTGAGGGTACAAGTTCAGAAAGCAAGAGGTGAAGAGATGGGGACATTTGCACAAGTCTAATGCTGAATCCCTGGGGATTGCTCAGTGAAGCAGGAGGCTGAGAATCTGGACAGTGCAAGGGATGGAAGGTGGGGAGAGGGGTACGGTGGGAGAAGGCTACGGATTTGAGTCAACTCGGGAAGCAAGATAGGGTCCATGTGAAGGTCATGGCTGTGAACCTAAGATCACAGGTCCGAGACCTACGACACTCAATTGTACTCTCTCCAGTGACAGTGTAAGCAGCAGAGAGTCATGAGGAATGGTTCTGATCAGTGAGGAAGTTTAACCAAGGGGGTTGTGATGAAGAGGAAGAACCAAGACCATTAAGAATGCAAGATGGAGGTGACTAGGTGAATTAAACTAGTCTCAGAAAGAGGTTTCTTCTTATGTGTTGCTCTTAGATTTTTCTGTAGGTACATAAAATTACTTGCACACACAAGAAAGTTGAAACAAAATTACCTAGGAGAACAAAGGGAAAGGACTAATAGGAGAGGGGGAAAGGGAGAAGCTATGAGGGAGACTATTCCTAACGTACAATATATACGTCTATGAAGATATCCTTATATATCACAGTACCATGTTCAATGGATATACACAAAGGAAAAAAATTAATGCAAGAAGCTGACTGGATTGACCTTGGAATTCTGGTCGGATGATGAAGAAGAGGGAAGAAACAATAAGTAGGGGCTGGGAAGACAGAAGATGTTAATATTGGCAAAAGAAAAGGATTTTGGACTTGGGGACCTAGAAGCAGTGATCTAGAAAACCAGGACGTCAAAGAATTGCTTGAAGAGCTGGAGGGTGGTGTAGTGGTTAAGAGCACTGATCTTTCTTACAGAAGACTGGAATTCAGTTCCCAGAATCCATATCTGACAGCACAATCACAGCCCCAGGGGATTTGATACCCTCTTCTGGCCTCAACACACACTCGAATAAACAAATAACAATAAATCTTTATTTTAAAAATGCTTAAAATGCACAACTCTAGGAGACACAGAGGAAGGCAACCCAAAATCTAGCCTGAGGTTCTGGGGAGGACCATGTCACTATGAAGCTCAGACACACAGAGGCCATGGGACAAGGATGGACAACTGTGGATCGAATGTCACCAAGTAGTATTCCTGCAAAGGGGGACAGCGACCTGCACATTAATATCCTTAGGGAAGGAGGGCTGGTGGGGGGGGGGTTCCGTCAATGGCAAGAGATATGAGTGGAAAATCTGATAGCATGAGGGTCAAAGCAAAAGAGTGGAGCTGTCAGGTACAACCAGGAACAAATGTTCCTCCCCTCTGGTGCTGGCTAATTTTATATCAACTTGTCACAGACTAGAGTCATCTGAGATGATGGAATTCCAATATAGAGAATTCCTTCATAAAACTGGGCTGTAGGCAAGACTGTAGAGCATTGTCTTAATTAGTTATTAAAGCAGGAGGGCCCAGCCCATTGTGGGTGGGGGGCTTCTCTTTGAGTAGTCCTGAGTTCTACAAGAAAGCAGGGAGGAAGCCAGTGAGCAGCTTCTCCTCCGTGGCCTCTGCATCAACTCCTGCCTCCAGGTTCCTGTCCTGTGTGAGTTCCTGTCCTGACCTGCATTGATTCTGAGAAGTGATATGGAAACACTCACCAAATAAACCCTTTCCTTCCCAAGATGCTTAGGTCATGGTTCCCTAGCAATGGGAACCTTAACTAGGTCACCATCCTTCACTAGCCTGAGGGCACTTTTCATTCTGTCCACTCATCAGCCTCCGGTACTGTCTGACAAAGGCTACATCTGATGCAAGTGCATTATCTAGTGATACGGGGGTGGGGGGGAATCACCAATTTCATAAAAAAAATTGCCAGTTTTTTGTAGGCTGACAAGTATAATTGAAAAAGTGGTAAAGGTATCAAGAAAAAAAAAAACAACTCGGGAGGTGGAATAGCAAGACACAAATAGAAATGTCACCCTTTGCAGACAGGAAAAGGGGCATAAGCCAAGAAACACAGGTCCCCTCCATAAGGTGGGAAACCTTAGGTAGGAAGCATTTCCCATCCCCCCACCCTCCCACGCCCTGCAACTGTCA
Source organism: Rattus rattus (assembly GCF_011064425.1). Lineage (NCBI taxonomy): Eukaryota > Metazoa > Chordata > Mammalia > Rodentia > Muridae > Rattus > Rattus rattus. Next base: position 104,708,455 of record NC_046159.1, on the reverse strand, counting down.
GCGGAAGCAGCCGTGGCCATACCCAGAGCCTGGCTTTGTCAGACCGACTCCAGGCACCTGGCTTCCAGAACTGTAGAAGCAGCTGTATAGTAGGGCAGAAATCATGTGGGAACAAAAAACCCAAATCCTCAAGCGGAACACTTAACAAGAGCAAATGCACGGGCCCCATAGACGTGCTGTGCTCAACACAGTGAGGAACCCAAGCTTCTGTTGAGTTACAGTGTGACAATGTTACACACCTGCTTGGCCTGTGGCTGCCATCTTTAGCTTTGGTGAGAAAAAGGAGGGCAACAGGCAAGTTGCAGCTGCAGCAGGGAAGGAGGAAGGGATGGAGGGAGAGTGGAGAAAAACAGAGTCGGGGAGGGAGGCACTGCTGGGTACTTCCAACCTTTCATTTTGTCTTCCACAGAAGTCAATGGAGAATGGTGCAACCAAGTTTGGTTTTTGTTTTGTTTTGTTTTGTTTTGTTTTTAAATCATACAAGCAAAAAATTAAGGTGTTTTAAGTAAGTTTACAGTTTTGTCTTGGGCCCCATGCAGAGCTCTCAGAGGCTATGTGTAGGGCACCCGTGAGGGTTGGGTCCCTCTGCATCTAGTCCTCCTTAGGTTCTCTCCTATGTTTCTGGGGTCTTCCCCACTTCCTTCCCTCCCTTTGAGAATCAATAAATAGATCTCACTCTCCATTTTCTTTCTTTTAAAAACATTTTATTTTATTTATTTGTGCGTATGTATGTGTGTCGGTTGTATGTGAGGGGGAAGGGGGCTATGTTGGTCCCTGGTGGTGGTCAGAGAAGTTGAGGAAGTCCGTTCTCTCCTTCCATCATGTGGGGGCCTGAGGATGGGAGTGTGGTCATCAGCAAGTGCCTTTACCTGCCTGGCGTCTGCCTGGCTGCTGTCCAACTCTGTCTTGAGTTAAGCTTCTCTCACACGGCTAAAAGGCTCTGGCCCACCGTAGACTCTAGTTGTATACACCCCACCCCTCACCTTGGTCACTTTGAAGCTGAAAATGCATGTGGTTGTGGAGACAAGGTCTCACGACGTAGCCCTGACTAGACTGGAAATTGCCGTGTAGCCCGGGCAGACCTCAAAGAGATGTTTGCCTCTGCTCTGAGATTAAGCTCTGCACCGCCACACTCGGCCTGGAAATCCCTGTTTTAAATGGTAATCTTCCTACCTCCCCCTATCCCCACCAAGCCATTGTTATTTTGAGGTACAGTTCTAAATTGTTTCAGGGGCTTCACAGGCAGTTCTAGAAGCCGCAGGATGTGGGCCAAGAAAAGTCCTCAAGAGTGGCCTTTTCAACCCCCCTGCCTGGGAAGAGAGTTTGGATCACACATCCCGTGCCTTTCAACTTGTGGATGAACACACGCCTCTTCCTCATCAGCTGCGGCTGCTGCCTCAAGCTCAACTCTGCCCTTGAGGATCCACGGATTTCTCTTTCCTCCTGGAGAATTATTCCTGTGTCCAGACTCTCAGAGGCTCCCAGCAGCCTGTCCTCCCCACCCGGTGACCTTTCCCCATGCCAGGGTCACTCAGAGAGTAGGGCTCTTAGAAAGTTAACAAGGAGAAAAGAAAGATGGAGTGAGAAGGGGGAGCATGGAGCCGTCTACAGTACCTCCTCTCACAGGATGGAGCCCACTCTGCCCTCCCTTACAGCAGGATGGACAGTGTTTGAATCCGTGTGGTTTCGTGGCTCTTGGCTCCCTCTCTGCCTTCACTTAGGCTAACTCACAAGGGTGCTCACACTCACCCTCTCCTGCCACACCCCGTTTCTGCTCATTTCCATCGAAGACTGGGCATCACCAAACCCTGACAGGAGTCAGACCCTCCCACCCGCCGCCAAGCAGAGACAGATGAATGGTAGGGGTGGGGGTGGGGAGAGTCGTATTAGAAAAGAAGCAGCCTCTGCACCCAGACGCGCCCCACCCCCGCAGCACACCTCAGCCTTTCCTTCTCTTGAAAGTGGGTTTGGACAAACAAAGGAGTCCCTGTTGGGAAAAGTGGGGTTGGGAGAGGCCATGGGTCCTTTCTCTGGCTCATCTGACTCAGTGCCTGTAAAAATGTGAAGACCTAAGCCTGATTCCTCCTGGGAAATAGTAGAGGGTTCTGAAGGCATCGCAGACAGACAGACTGCAGCTGCCCAGGGACCTGAGCCCCTGCTCTGGCAGACAGAGCTGGGAAGGGGCACTGAAGCCTGATTCCTCTACACCCACGCCACGCCTCCTTGAAAGCTGTCTGGGGCCCATGACTCCACTTGAGTGGAGACCGAAGAGCTGCAGGAAGCTGTGGTATGGTTGGGAAGGATGGGGCACAACAAGGCACAGGTTGTCTTAATGCTACCCAGATGTCTTAGGTCGGATCACACGTCCTAACGCTGGACAGGTGCTAGAGGGGGTCTCGGGTAAGGAGAGCTTCCTCACTGCTTTCCCATGTGAGCCTTGAGGAATCAGCTACAGGCTACAGGGAGGGCTGGAAGGCCACAGGGTCCCTGCCTCTAGAGGAAGGGGACCAAAACAATTGTGCCAGTTGCTTTTTCGCTTTTTGTTTTTGTTTTCCTGTGTTGAGGTTTGGACCTGGCCCATGCATCTACTACAAAAGTTCTTGATCACAGAGCCTCATCCCAAGTTTGCTTTTTAAAAACAGATTTATTTATTTAATGTCTATGAGTGTTTTGCTTACATGTACATCTGTGCACCACATATGTTCCTGGTACAGAGGCCAGAAGAGGGTGTCAGATCCCCTAGAACTGGAGTTGGGGATGGTTGTGAGCCACCATGTGGGTACTGGGAATTGAACCTGGGTCCTCAGCAAAAATAAGTGTTCTTAACCACTGAGCCATCTCTCTAGCACCCCTAGCTTGCTTTTTTTATTTTGAGACAGGATCTTGCAAAGTTACCCAGCTAGCCCTAAAGTCCGTTTGTAGCACTAATGAGTCTATGGCCCTCCTGGGAAGCCTCTTGGTTGGCTGGGATTACAGGCTGCCTGGCCTCATCACCTTTCAGCAAAAAGCCTGCCCTTGTCTCACAATGTGCCTCTTCCTCCTGATCCACCAAAATATTGCTGAGCAGGCTTCTGTGGAGACCCCAGACCCATCGTCCACTCTGGAGCCATGAGACAGCAGAAGGATGCCCTGAGGCCAGCTCCATACTGATCATGGTCTTCATCAACGCTGTGTGCTCACCACGGTACCCAGGTGTGGAAGGTCCTGGGAAGGACTCTTGAGTGACTATTTGTGAACAGAGAGTTTTGCATTTTGCAGGCCAGGGTTTGGCTATGAGGAGATGGGGTGGGGCCACTCCATTCACATCTTGGTTTCTGATGGGTGCTTTCCAGAGGAGGTCTGGGAACATAGAGTGAGCTGGCTCGCTCCCACCTCATCTCCATGGTGGTCTATCCTGGGCCAGAAGGGGAGGATTCGGGTACATGAGGATGTGCAGAACTTGGTGCCAATCCCCCAGGGAAGGCCATAGACTTTTGAGGCCTTTGGAGTCTCCTCAGAATCTTCGTGGATTTCACTCCATGCCAAAAGGCCTCTCTCCTCCAGGCTGCCTAAGAAGTAAACATTGAGAGGTCAAGGCTGGGTACTGATTCCGGTCACAAGGCTACCCTGCGGGTGCCTATGCTATCCCTGGCAGTACCTGAGTGCTGCAGTGCCCTGCTCTTTCTTCTACTCCTCCTCCAAGCGTTGGCAGGAACCACAGGCCCCCCCTGCTCATGAGGCCATCTCAGAGCCCCCACTCATGTGGTACCCAGTCTCAGTCTCAACCATGGAACCTCAGAGCTTTCCTCAGCTCCCCAGAGCATACCTGTCCATGTGTGTTTGTGGAATGTGGGTGCACTTTTTGTTTGGAGGAGAGTATAATGTGGCAAACAAAGCATGAACAGGTGCTGTCACAGGAGTCTCTTGGAGAGGCTCGGGGGAGGGACACAGGAGAGAGAGGTGTGTGTGTGGATGTCTGTCCAGAAGCTGAGTTGGAATCTCTATGCTCTTCACCATCAGTGCCCCTCCAGCACCCTCAAATATTTCATCCCAGACCTCACTAACACCATCCTGTTTGTCGGTTTCCTCTATTAGCCTGTGGGCTTCTGAGAGGCAGGGACATGTCTCACTTCTCTTTGTATTCTCAGTGAGTAGCATCTACTTCATATGTAGTAGATAGAAATAAGAATGTTTGGATGAATGGGTGGGTAGGTGGATGGATGGATGGATGGATGGATGGATGGATGGATGGATGGGTAGGTGGATGGATGGATGGATGGGTGGGTAGGTGGATGGATGGATGGATGGGTGGGTAGGTGGATGGATGGATGAATAGATAAATGGATGGATGGATGGATGGATGCGTATGTGGTTTTCATACCAATAGGTTTAAGAGAGCTAAAGCCATCTCTTTTTTTCCTTTTGTATCTGGTGTATCACCCACTTTAGGGCCTTGCTATGGCTGAACTATATCCCTTGAAAAGTCATACATTGACAGCCTATCCTAGAGGCGTCAGTATTTGCCAATCATATTTAAGAAGGTAAAGACGTTACGAGGAATCTGTCCTTAGAAGCCTCCCGCCTGGTTGTTTGTTGTTTGCTTCTTATGTATCCTGGGCTTGCATGGAACTCACTATGTAGCTGGCGATGACTGGGACTCTCCATGCTCCTGCCTCCACCTCCCCAGCACTGGGGTCCCATGTATGCATCGCTGCAATGCTTACGCATTGGTGTAGAAGCAGCCGGAGCTGTGCATGTAGGCAAGCCTCTCCCGACTGAGCTACATCCCACCCCAGCCCTGTCTTCTTCACACGAATGGAGACTGTGCCAGCCTAAAGCAGAGGCAATGTGAGGACCCCCTCTGCAAGCCGAGAAAGGTCCTGTGAAGAACCGGCCTGCCCCAGAAGTCCATCCTGGGGCACTGAGAGACGGCTGTGTCGTTTCGCTCACCCTCCTCTGTGATGTTCTTCTGCAGCAGTTCAAGCTGACTAAAGTGCGCCAGGCCTTATCCTGACTCAGCCCCAGCGCCCATAGGGTGTGCTGTGAACAGCCTGACAGGTTTCCGACGGCCTTGACACTGCCCAGGTGCCCATGAGCCCAGCTATGGAGTGGCTGCAGCCTTACCAGGTATGGTGTTGTCCAAGACAAAGCCCAGAAACCCACCAACGAACATGCCTGTGGTCAGGAGCACTTGGATGACCTGGTCCAGCTGGAGAATTCCTGGAATGCGACAAAAGTGACAGTTCATGGGTACCAAGGGCCACCCTGCTTCACACCTGGAGCAGGGATAGTGCAGAGGAGACAGCACTCACCTGTCTGCAGCTTCTCAGGGTTCTTGTTCACCCAGTTAGGGACGGCGAGCCCACAGAAGATGGAGAAGCCAAACACGAAGAGGTTCCTAGATGAATTCATGTCCACATACTGTGGGAGAAAGGACCCCCGAGTTCACCAGGGCCCCAGACACCTTCACGCATGTGCATACTGCTGGTTTTGAACGTTTCTTTCTTGTATGGTGGGTGGTGTCAGTGTGGCTCCTAGGACCACGCCCTCCTCTCCCTCGGCTCCTCCCCTTTGCCCTCCCCTCATCATCTTCCCCTCTTCTCTCCTGTCCCTCCCCCACGCTGCTCCACCTGATGGGCTCCTCTCAGGGTGGGGGTGGCGCTGCTGTTCACTGAGGTGCCTCACCTGCAGGTTGGAGATCCCCACGGCGCTGATGATTCCGAACATGACAAGGAACATGCCTCCGATCACGGGGGTAGGGATGGTGGCAAAAGCCGCCCCGATCTTTCCGAACATGCCCATCAGGAGCAGCACACAGCCCGCAGCGACAATCACCATCCTGCTCCCGACCTGCACACCGAGAGAGGAGGGATAGCAGAACCAGGGCAAGTAGATGCCCTGGGCATCTGCGCCTGCACCCTTCACACTGCTGTATTGAACCTCGGAAGCAGCACCGGCTGCTGTGCCCAGGTTCCCACACTGGGCTAGAGAGAGACAGAAGGACGGGCCCTGGCCTCAGCTCTCATCTCTCTGCTCTGCCTCTCTCACACCTATTGGGCATATTACTAACATCCCTGAAAGTCAGTTTCCATATCTACCATGTGAGATCCCGCATACCACACAATTCAATGCAATAAGGCTTATGAATATGGAACAATATGTGTTGAGCACACAGAACACTCAATAAAGAGGAAATTATTTTTGCCGGGGGTGGGGGGTGGGGGCAGAGGTTCTACTGCAGCATTTACACCTCTGTGTGTTGCTTATGCTTGGCCCACTAAGAACGAATGCTTCCACCTCTCTACCACATCACACACTCCTCCAAAGGCATGAATCTCATTAAAACTTCCCATGTCTACCCCTTGTGCACATCACTATGCAGATAAACATCACTGGATACCCGAAAGGCGAGGGCAGGAAGGAAACGCCAAGGGTCCCTTTTATGCACCCCTCATTCTGTAGAGGAGGCTAAAGTCCGAAGGAAAGAGAGGATCCCTGAGCAATGCCAGGGTCTCCTGCACCCAGCAGAGCCATCGGCTCTCTGGGTTTTATTCTCAGCATTACACAACGCCCGCCTCAATTCCTGTGTCATCTGGTGTTTTATAAATGGAGCATCTACGGTCTCAGCAGGATGGCCAAGCGGCACAGAGGAAATCTCTTGAAGGAAACAGGTTTGTCCTCTGAAGAGTCATGGGACAATGGGCACTCAGGGAGGCTCTATGGTGGTTGGCTAGTCTGGCCAGTCAGGAGAAGAACAGAGGGACAAGAGAGGGCCATGTACACAAAGATTTGGTGGGAGGATATTCTAGCGAGAAAGTGGCTTATGTGAACTCTAGGATAGGAAAAGCCATTTTAAAGCACAAGGAAAATCAGAGTGCCTGGACTGCAGTGCCCAGGAGAGTGGTGGAAACCCAGGGCAAGGGACAGGCTTCAGACCTCAGGGCCCTGGGGGCTTGGGAGTGGGCGGAAACAAAATGTGCCTCAGCTGAGCAATGAGGCATTCTTAGGTCCCTGAGGAAAATGGTTCTGATACCTACTGCAACGTGTGGATGAGTTTTGAGATGATTTAAATGAAAAAAAAGAAGAGCCTCCATAGGCTCATGCTTGGTTCCCTACTGTCTGGAGAAGTTATGGAACATTTAGGAGCCTGTCTTCTGGGGATGATGAGCTTAGCCTGTTCTCTCCTCTTCTCTCTCTCTCTCTCTCTCTCTCTCTCTCTCTCTCTCTCTCTTTCTCCCTCTCTCTGAGTGTGTGTGTGTGTCTTTCTGTCTCTCTCTGTTTCTCTCTTTCTGTCTCTCTCTTTCTGTGTGTCTGTCTGTCTCTGTCTCTCTCTGTCTCTGTTCTCTCTCTCTCTCTCTCTCTCTCTCTCTCTCTCTCTTCTCTATCTCCTATCTCCCTGTTAAAATGTGATCAGCCACTTTCTTGCCCCTGCCCCATCATGCCACACCTTCCTGGTCATGATGGCTATATCCCTGTGGAACCCTGAGTTAAAACAAACCCCTTCTCCCTTTAGTTGCTTTTAGCAATAGTAATATTTTGTCACAGCAATGAAAAGTAACAGAGAGAAGCCTTGAGGACTGTATGCTAGGAGACACAAGCCAGCCAGTCACAAAATGTCACATAACATGGCTCCATTCACATCTCCAGGGGCCTCAAATCCATGGAGAAAGGGAGTTAGAAAGGTGGCCAGGCTCTGGGGAAAGGAGGACCTGGGGGTGGGGGTGGGGAGCAGAGAAGAGAACTGAGGAGGAGCAGGAAAGAGGGGAAGAGAAGAGAAACAAGGAGGTGGAATGAGGACAACACAGTGCCAAGTGTTGCATGACAATGTCAGAATGCTTAATGCTGCAGCCACACTGACCCCAGCACTCAGGAGGCTGAGCTAGAAAGTACAGACATTCGAGGCTAGCCTGGGCTACATAATGAAATCCTTTATCAAAACAATGGAGGGAAATAATGCCAAAGTATATTATATGCATGAAATTGTGTGCAATAAACTAATTAAAGTATATATAGCTTTTTAAAAAAAAGCTAGCACACTAACCATTTAGAAATGGTAATGATGGTAATTTTGCTTTTTTTTTTTAATTTTACTACAGTAAAAATAAAAACAAGAGAAATCTTCACTCCTTCGCTAGTGGGTTTTAAAGCAAGTTGGTAAGGAGATGTGATTCCCATTCTCTTCTTCCCCAAGAGAGCCATTTCATTACAAATACTCAGTAGATTTCCTCAGCAAGCAATTGTTACAGAGTATGATGAATTTCGATTTCTCCTTTGCCTGTGTGGAGGTCACTTAACATCCAAAACCTATCCCACCCATCATTTGCTGTTTCTAGCCAGATTTTTATTTTTAATTTGGGGGTGGTGGGGTGGGGATTCAGGACAGAATTCTCTGGGTAGTCCTGGCTGTCCTAGAATTCACTCTGTAGACCAGGCTGGCCTTACACTCAGAGACTACTTGTCTCTGCCTCCCAAGTGCTGGGATTCAAGGAATGCAATTATATCCAGAATGTTAAAAAGAAATTAAAATCTTAAGAGATTCCCTTAGTTCATTTCAATGGAGGACTGATTGTTGCCATGAAATCTGCTTTGGAATACACACAGACACATAGATACTCAGAAAACCATACAAACAGAGAGACTCTCTCTTTTCTTTCTCCATTCCCTTCCCCTCTCTCCTCTGTCTGCCCAATTTCGTGAAGGACACCAGCACGCAGTCCTACCTGTGTGAGCTGGAGGAAGCTAGAGTTCTGGTGTGTAACAGTGTAAATACACGAAGCTAAGCTTCCAAATAGTTAGGCTGGTGAGTTTCTGTGCTTTTCCCACAGTCAGAAAATATTTTAAAAAGGTATCTTGGTGTCAGCTAAAGACCACTAATGCAGCAACCAATGAACAGACTGCAAATGTGCTTTTTCTTCGCTTTCCAGACCAAGAATCGTCAGAAATGCTATGTTTGGTTTAAAGCCTTTGCAGTCGCCTGTGTGACTGCAGGTACAACAGGCGGGTCTGTCAGGTCCAGCTTGTTGTGCCAAAGGTCTCATAAGGACGATCATCCCCAATCCCATCACTGCATGGGCTTGTCATGGAGACCTGGGTCTCCTTTGGCCTCAGAACTGATGTCCAGGCAGACAGCTGTGACATCCTAGAGAAGTGACAGGAGCTTTGATCTCTCCCCTAAACTCCCCAAGATACACAGATACACACACAGAGAGATATACATGCACACACATTCACATGTGCATACATACAGGTACACACATACTCACACACACATGCACACACGGAATCACATGCACACATGGTCACACACATCTACTACACACAGAGACACACATGCGTGCACACACATATACACACAAACCACACACACATGCACACACTCTCACATGTGTGTACACACACACATACATACATACATACATACATACATACATACATACATACATATACACTCACTGCTGCAATGCCTGAAAAGGCCACAGGGAGGCAGTGTGAGCCCATAAAAGCAAATGGTCTTCGCACCAGTTCTCTCTTGGTTGATCTAACCTCTACTGATTCAGTTTGCCTGCTCCTGTGGGTTGTTTTTTTTTTTTTTAATCTTTTTTTTTTTTTTTTTTTTTTCTTTTTTTTTTTTTTTGGAGCTGGGAACTGAACCCAGGGCCTTGCGCTTGCTAGGCAAGCGCTCTACCACTGAGCTAAATCCCCCATCCCTCCTGTGGGTTTTTAATTTTCTGCTTTTTCATTTCTCTCAAAAGGCCTCATCTTATAAACCGCCCAATGAAATTCGTTTTGTTTATGGAATGTAATTTTCTGTTTTTCACAGGACTTGTTCCCTTTAACAGGAAGGAAGTCGGTGCTGCTCCAAGGTTAGGCATCTGGCTGCTACATTTGTGGTGTGCTCACAGCCTTGACTAAGGGCCCTGAAAGCCTTTCTAGGGTTGTTGAGAGAGGCAGTGGAGGTGGCTGGGGATTTGGTTGTGGATTTCAGCTCCAGCAGTAACACAGGTCACTTGAGGTTTGGGAGTAGACGGCACAACATCTCTAGGATGCACACTGGAGCCATGGAGGGAGGGAGGGAGGGAGGAAGGAGGAAGGGAGGGGAGAGGGGAGGGAGGGAGGGAAGGAGGGAGGGAGGGAGGGAGGAGGAGGGAGCCGTGAAGACAATGCCAGTTGGGATGATGCAGGGAGAGGACCCTCCAAACCCCTGCAAAGATGCACTGTAGTGGGGGGGACCCCGTGCTACTGTTTCAGCACTGGTTAGAAACACTCTCTAGTGGGAAGTGGTGGGGTGGGGGTGGGGTGGAATAGACATAAGTCTAGTCAGAGTTGGGCAGACTTAGTTAGAAACCAAGCAGCCACGTTATGGGTGGAGCCGAGATGAGCAAGATCCCGCTAAGAGAGCATATGAGGCCCTGCTGTATAGGGACAGTCATTCTGTGTCACCAGCAAGGGAGCCAAGAGGGGCAGGCAAGGAGCCCTGTAGGGAAAGTAGAACCCAGTGGAAAGACTCAGGACAGCTAGAAGTTAAAAATGACTGCCAGGGTCCAGCCTCGACACAGGATGGGAGTTCTCAACTGGAAGCAGGGACATCTGGAAGGCGCATAATAAATACACACAGACTACTCTGGGTACAAACTGACAGGCAAATTTTCAAGGCTTAAAGTTACTCTCTTTCTCTCTCTCTCTCTCCCTCTCTCCCTCCCTCTCTCCCTCCCTCCCTCTCCCTCTCCCTCCCTCTCTCTCTCCCTCTCCCTCTCCTTCTCCCTCCCTCTCTCTCTCCCTCTCTCTCCCCCCTCTCTGCTCCCTTTCTCTCTCGCTCGCTCGCTCTCCTGAAGCTTGAGGCTGCACACACTGTATTCTCTTGCTCACTCTGCTTTTCTCCTTTGTGCTTTTCTTTTTTTGAACTCCCACACTCACACACCTCTGTTCATTCCCCTTTCACTCTCACACGCTCTTCATACACACTTCACACACACCACATGCACTCTCCTTTCACACACACACACACACACACAATCTCATGTACACCTCACATTCTCTCTTCTCTCACTCTTCACACGCTCTTCTCGTGCTCTCTTTCTCTCTCTCTCTCTCTCCCTCTCTCTCTCTCTCTCTCTCTCTCTCTCACACACACACACACACACAATCTCATGTACACTTACTCGCTTTCCACTTGTTCTTTACATGCTCACACATGCTCACACATGCTCTCTCGCTCGCTCCCTCATTGGCTCCCTCATTCACTCTCTAGCCTTTCTCTTGCCCCAGTCATTTATTGATTCTCCAAAAGCAGGTAGAAAAAAAGACATTGTATAATCATTTGCCAAATCAAATCCAAAAGAATAACCGTATCCCACAAAGAATCGAGAATTACAATTGTTCCCCAAACTTTCAAGCTTCCCCTATTCCCAGGCCTGTGGCCAAAATAATAATTGCAAACTTATCATTATTTAAACTTTAACTTTGGACTTATTATACTTCAGAACTCAGAGCTCCAAGGTCAGCTACTTGCATTTTCCTGTGACGCTCTAATGATAAATGACATGGGCGAAGCTGTCAGGCAGTGGCCAGAAAGAGTCAAGTTAACCCTTAACTCAGTAGTTCTGCTAGCTTTCTGCTTCTGCACATTGCACACAATGACTCTCCTAAGGGTCCTTGTGTTTTGACTTAGTTTTACTAGTATAAGATTTTATGTATTCTATACTTGCTTATCCAGGAACCACTCTCAAATATTATGCAAAACTTACTCATAACTTTAATAACTTTTTCTTTTCTTCGGGTCCCAATGTTGGCTCTAATTCATTTTCTAATAATTTCTTCAAAGTTTCTTTGCAAGTCAAGCATTAATCTGGAACTACCATTGTGCAGTTATTACATTGTTTCCAAGATGAGAACACACAGCGTGCACCTGGGCCATTAGGGCTGTGCTGTGCTGTGCCCCTGTGCCTCAATTTCCAAAAGAATCATCACATCAAGGAACATCTAGTTCCACCGAATCCACCAGAGCAGATGGAGAAAGAAGTAGGAAAGTCAGATACGATAGAACAATTATGTACCCCAAGGCCAACTGAAAAGCAGTCATGCACAAATAAAATCTATACAGCCAGGGCTAAGGTTAGGAGAAATAGGAACCTTTTTTTTTTTTTTTTTTTTTTTTTTTACAAAGAGCTGCTGCAGGCTACTGAAATGTCTCCATCCTGGCCTACTGCTGGCAGTCCCTGTCATGGTATGCTGTCATGTGTGGAGGAGTGGGTTCCCTCAGACAAGAACTGCAGAAGAATGAGTGTGTTTCATAGGTCTCTGGCAGGGGCCCCGGGGACCTGAGGTGAGTCTGGCTAGGGACAGCTGAATATTCAGGGCTGGGTTAAAGGCAATGACTGTCCCATCACAACCGAAGAAGGCCACATACTACCATCAAGATCATGACCCCTACAGAGATAGCCCATTCTGAGCCCCTAGGCTAGTCATTCTCAACCTTCTAATGATAGACCCTTTAATACAGTTCCTCATGTTGTGGTGACCCCCAATCATACAATTATTTCATTGCTACTTCAGAACTGTAGTTTTGCTACTGTTATGAATTATAATGTAAGTATTCGATATACAGGATATCTGATATATGGCCCCAAAGGGGAGCCATCATGTGTTGGTGGTGGCATCTGTGGCTTTGCCAAGTCCCTGTAGGAAAGTCATGAGCATGTAGCCTTGCCAGGCTTGGCAAGGGGACTTTGCAGAAGTGCCTGAACTAGGGTTGGTGAGCTATGGTCTCCTGGATCAGACTGGTGGTTCGGCATAACTTCATGCGTCTTTGTGAGGAGACAATTGTTCACATCTGTGACAGGGGAGTGTGCAAGGAGGCACGGCCTGACAGGACAGAACAGCCCGTAGAAAAGGTCCGCCTAGAGAAGTATTTCTATACCCACACCTCTGCTTAACCCCCATACAGTTCCCACCTCATGTCTGACTGTCAGATCATCAGAGTGATATTTATCTAAACCCAGTCTCTGTGAGTTGTCACAGCTACAACAGGAAACTGGTCCTCAGGAACCCAGCCCCGTCCCAGGAACTCCATCGGCAGTCTTACCCTGGTGATGCCCAGCGCCCCGACGTTCTCGCTGTAGGACGTGGTACCGTTCCCAGTTCCCCAGGCCCCTGCCAACAGGCAGCCAAGGCCCTCGATGCCAATACCACGGTTGATGGCGTGCCCCGGGCGGGGCCCCAACCAGCCCGGCGCAGGCGTGATAATCCCCACGGACTCCACCATGGAGGAGATCACTCCGGCGATGATTCCGAAGACTCCAGCCAGGCTGATGGTGGGGAGGCCCCACTGTCCTGCCGAGGGAACACGAGGGGAATGTCTGGCCAGAGGAATCTGTTAGACCCCAAGTCACTTGTTTGTCAGAAGGCTCTCTAGAAGCTGCTCCGTTCTGGGAAGCTCTCAACTGTCCAGAGGCCTCGTCAGCTCCTGCCCTGCCTTCCCATCCTTAGGGCCTCTCTTGCATCTTCCCTCACATAGCCCAAGCCTGAGGGGTCCAAGGCCAAGAGGTTCCGGGTAACATGGAGGAGGGTAGGGGCCTTAGGCTGGTTCTTGGAAAGCTCTTCGGAATCACGGCATTTGGCCTCCTGTTCCCAGGGGCTTTTTAGAACGGCCCAGGTTTAGTGAGTAATGTCTGTAATCCCAGCTTCTCAAGAGGATGAGGCATGGGGATCACAAGTTTTAAGGCTTGCCTGGGCTGTGGAGTGAGTTCAAGGTCAGCTTGAGCAACTTAGCAGTGCTTTGTCTCAAGATAAAAAGCAAAAGGATAGCCCAGGGTTTATCTCCGAGATGTAGCGAATTGTGGAGCAAACACGGAACCTGGGCTCATTTCCCAATAACACGTTCACACCTTAGAGCAACCTGGAACCTCACTCCCCACCCTCTCCTCTCCCCAGAGCCCATGTTTCCTTGCGATCTCTCCCCAACCCTTTTCAACCCTCCATCCAGTGCCTGGAATCCCACAGACAGTCCCAGGAATACTGTGTCCCAAACACTCATTTCTCCTCACCTGGGTAAGGGAAGCGGAACCAGGGGGCCTGGCTCAGAACGCTGCCTTTGGTGTCTGTGCGGGCCATGTATCCATAGGCCGTGGGGGACTCGGGGAAGGTGTTGGTAACAGTGAGCACGAAGCAAAAGAGCCACGAGAGGCACAGAGCTAGCAGCACCTGCCAAAGGGAGAGCCCTTCACGCTGTGCCTGCCCCACCCCTTCCTCTCTATGGGGGAGGAGGGCTCTGAGACTGAGGTGCGCCGCGTTACTGACTTTGCCACCGACAATGGGATTCTGCTGTGTCCATGGATAAATCAGCACATTAAGGAAGCAGACTAGAAACAGAGACAGAAATTTCTCTGTGGAAAGAGACCTTGGGCAGAGTGGGACAGAAATGTGGTGCTGGGCTAAGCCTGCGGCAAAAGGGTGACAACCTGGTTCTCACGTTGTGCCTTTGTCTCCATCTGTGCCATGGGATTAGGCCTGATCCTCTAACAGGGCCTGAAACAAAGTGGAATCCCAGAATGCTTTGCGAATTCTCCCACTTCGGAGAGCATTGTGCAATATGAAGCTGTCCCTTCAGGGGTCAGAGAGAAATATGTGGAAGCATCTTTCTAGAAAGCTCTGGAAAAGGAGGTACCCATAAGTCATTAGAGGTGAAGCTGTTGTTTTAAGGGCTTGGCTATGAGGACAGCCAGGAGCTAAGGCTGTCTGTAGCATACCAGTTCTCAGAGCAGGGACCTGAGATGGCACACCACCAACCACTAGGGGGTGTGACACCACAAACACACATACGCGCACACCCACGCACCCACGCACCCATGCACCCACGCACCCATGCATGCGCCTCAGCCTCCTAAAGAGAGGCCCACAGAGAGGAGAGAGCATCGGTTATGGAGCTAGCCAGGCATGGGGAGATCTCCCTACCTGCTCCAGGTGAGCCAACCAAGAGTGGAAAGAGGATAAGGGGCGGTTCTTACAGGGAAGACCTGAAACAGGTTGAACTTGGAGATGTGACACCTCTTCCCTCCTCCATAAACGGGCACAGGAACCATGACGTTTTTGAGGTACTGAGAAAAGAGCACGATGAGGAAGATGGTCCTGAAACAGAAACAGAAACAGATGGCCACACCCACTTTGGTGAGCTGGGATCCTCATGGTGTGGGCAAGGTACCCCCCCCAAGGATTGGGCCAGGAGGCTGAGCCGTCATGTGCCGGTGGCATCGGTGGCTTTGCTGAGTCCCTGTAGAAAGAATGCACTGCCATCCCTGGAGTGTTGAGCCCCAGCGGAAGATGCTATTGGCTGAAGGGAAATAACAGCCCAGGGGACTGTCACTTCCCGGAGCTGGAGAGAAATGAACTGCAGGTAGCAGGATCAAGTCAGCCATCAGAGCCACTGAGGCCAGAGTCAGAGATGTCTCCCAGGCAGTTCTGCATCCCCGATGCCTCTCACACCTCTTCTCGGACCACAAGGGGAATGGGAATAACACCCCTAAGCTCAGTGTAAATGCTGGAGGCTCCATTTCCCAGGTGTTTCCTCGAATTTCCTCCTTGGCTGTCATTTAACTGCACACACACAGCATCCTCTGACTCGTGGCTGTCTCCCAGTACTGCAGGTTGTTAGACCTCAGTCTCCTCTCACGGGCTACAACACTCGTGAAGGTGGGGCCAAGGTGGAGTCAAGTTCTCATAAACACCACATGTTCTCATACACCCTTGTGATGAACAAGTTGTCCATGTGACTCAAAAGAGTAGAATATCAAACAGTAATAGTGAATTTTAAGTGCCAGCTGTGACGCTTTTTAAGGTGTGATAATGGCCCACAGAGGTATTTGTAAGCCACGAGGGTTTACCAATAACCCGGACTCCCATAAGTCTTCCGAGGGTAACCTTCCACCAAACAGGACTGAGACGGCCTGCCTTTCCCAGAGAATACTCACAGGGCAGAAATCCCCCAGTGGGTTCCGGCATCATTGCTAGCAGAATCGAAGAGAGGCAGGGCCACGAGGGAAATGGTTGGAGCGATGGTCAAGGGGCCAATGAAACGCATGAGGTAGCCGATGAGGCCCGAGAAACCCACCAGCATCTGGATGCAGGAAGCCACCATGACAGCGCCCTGCAACTGAAGGAAGGGTGTGGGCCTCAGCGGGGGCCAGGCCGCCACACACTGCCAACCTGATTACACCTGGAGACTCCCCCAGGCAGCACAGAGGCCAGGTTGGACCACAAAGGAACATACGGTGAGGGGGCTCTGATCTCACACTTTAACGTAACTGCCGTCTTCAGGAAATAGGCTTCACAGTTACTTTTTGATCACAGCGGTTGTGGTGAGGAAGACTTGTCACAAGGGCAGCAGTGCTTGTCTGTTTTTCTGTCTTTCCACTTTCTGTGGCAAGTGGTCGGGAACTTTACCCACAAACAGACCGAATATTCTAGGCCCAGGTAGCCACGTGGGCAGTGTTTGCAGTGTTTCTGGGCAAGACGAAAATGAGCAATTCACACTCCATCGGAACTTCATTTGCAGGCCATGAAGTTGGAATTTCGTGTGATTTTGATGGGTCAGGGTATTTTACTCTCTTTGTTTCTTAAGATCAGCACTGACAGTGTATAACCATCCTCAGTGTGCGGGCTGTCGAGGAGCCGTGAGCAGGCCTGGATTGGGTGTGTGCTGCCCCATCTGTTGAGGTGAATGAGTCTTTCTCCCTTTTTGCTTTAACGGTGTGGATGGTAACAACTCTTCTATTTTCAAATATTTTTTCTTCTGAGACAGAGTCTCGTGTGGTCCAGGCTAACCTTGAATTCACTGTGTAGCTAAAGATGACCAGGAACTTGTGATTCCCCTGCCCCGACCCCCAGAATGTGGGCATTACACTGGTCTAAGGGCTGCTGAGAATCACGCCCAGGGGTTTGCGAACCCTATGCGAACGCTCTTCCAACTGAGGTGCCCTATTTTTGTTCTTAGAGAGTTATTGCTAAGTCTTAAACTGTGACTCCATTGCTGCTGTGTCTTGAAAGAGAACGTACACCACAGGCTTGTGTGTGTGGACACCCGGTTCCTAGCTGGCGTCGCTGCTTGGGAGGCCATCGGTAGAGCCTCTGGGATGGATGACCTTTGGGGTCACAGTGGGGATGGGAGAGCCACTGAGGTCCAGCCTGGTTCCTGCCTAGCTCTCTCTGCTTCCTGATCCCTCCAGATGTGATCGGTTCACATCACAGGCTCCTACCAACAAGGGCCGTAGACTTTAGCACGTCTTCCCCACCACGGTGGACTGTGTCCTCAGACCTGTGAGCCAAATGGAAACCCTCCTTCCTCTACCCTCAAGCCACTTCCACTAGGTCTTTCACCACAGCAATGAGAGAAGTGATATATTATTATTGAAGAGATCCCACGATAAATAAAGCATACAGACTTGTCCCAAACAGTTTGACCCTAAAAGCTCCATCAACAGCGCCATCTGCTTTCCGTGCCATTTTACCAAATATTTGCCTGTGCGTCTTTCTATTCTCTTTAGTCATTAATATGAACAGTAACATATTTCTTTATAGTTGATATTAATTTATTTACCTACCTCCATGGGCTGAAGTGTACCCCTCTAAAATTTATATATTGAAGCCCCAGACCCCATTGTGATAGTGTTTGAAGATGGGGGCCTCAGAGGATAATTGGGTTTAACAAAGCTAAGAGGAGGTGGCCCCCAAGGCAGCATTAGTGTCCTTATAAGAAAAGGCGGTCATGTTGCCGCTGGCTCGCTTTCCCAGTGCTAGAAGGTGCAGGGCAGGGGAGGATCAGCGTCTCGCTCCGTGCTGGACAACACTGTCCATCGTACCAACACTTCATTCGGGTAAAGTGAGCTTATTCTGATACAGTGGCAGGACTGCTATGGGGTAGCCAACCACTTTCTGCTTAGATTTGAGAGAAAATTCCTGCCTGGTACTGTAAACCCAGTAAAAGCCCATGGCTCCCTGAGGAGGGCGCTACTACTGCTTTGCTAAATGGACATGTTATCAAACTATCTTCTCGATATCTGTGTTTATAGCCACAGATTTCTACAGCCGAGAAAGGAATGATCTTTTTTTTTCTCGGTACTTTGAGAATTTGGCATTCTCTTATAGTCCCAGGTGTTGCTAGCAAAAGGGACACCCAAGGTCTAGTTCCTATCCTTTTGTAGGTCATTTTTAAAATTTCTCTCATTGTCTGTGTGTATACAAGTGTGTACACGACGCAGTTAGAGGTTAACGTCAATGTCTTCCTTAATTCTGTCCCACCTCACGGTTTTTTGTTTGTTTTGAGTC